>NW_012267229.1:14821035-14840726 GCF_000151885.1 Dipodomys ordii
AAAAAAAAAAAAAAAAGAAGAAGATGATGATGAGAGAGAAACAGGTATGGATCATTTGGGCCGTACAGATAATGAGAGGGTTTGGTTTTGACACCAAGAATAATGCACTCCAGGGAGAATAGAAGACAGCTTGATATGACTGATGGTTGGAGAGAATGTCTCAAGAGACTAGAGGGAGATAAGCTACAGCTTGGTTTCTAAATGACCTTCAAAGACCCATGAATTAAAAACATTTTCCCTAGGGTGGTGTTATTAAGTAGTGGTAGAAACCTTTTCTTTTGTTTTCTTTCTTCCTGTCTTCCTCTCTTTTTTCTTTCTTTTTTTTTTTCAGTCGTGGGGCTCAAACTCTGGGCCTGGGCACTGTCCCTCAGCTCTTGAGCTCAAGGCGAGCACTCTGCCACTTGAGCCACAGCTCCATTTCTGGTTTTCTAGTGGTTAATTGGACTTAAGAGTCTCATGGACTTTCCTGCCCAGGCTGGCTTTGAATCATGATCCTCAGATCTCAGTCTCCTGAGTAGGTAGGATTACAGTTATGAGCCAGCAGTGTCCAACTATTTTCAGGTATTTTTGATCTACAGTTGTTTGAACCCAAGGATGTGGAAAGAAACATGCAGCAGGCAAACATAGTTCTTCCTGTTGCTTGTCTCCTCAGACACTGAACTTTTTTTGTGTGTGTGGGGGGGGTCGTGGGGCCTGAATTCTGGGCCTGGGCGCTGTCCCTCAGCTTTTCAGCTCAAGGCTAGTGGCCTACCACTAGAGCCACAGTGCCACTTCCAGCTTTTTCTGCTTATGTGGTGCTGAGGAATCGAACCCAGGGCCTCATGCATGCAAGGCAAGCACCCTACCTCTGAGCCACCTTCCCAGCCCCAGACACTGAACTTTTGCAGTGGGCCTCTTTTCTGACAATTTGACACAGGTACAAATGGCAGACTATAAAACCATCCCAGGCCAGAAAAGGAAGATCACAGTGTTAAAGGTACAGGAGGAAAGGACATCAGTCAAGGACACACATCAGTGCATCCTATGGGTGCTGGGGAAGAGGCACCACCTGCTTGAGAGCTGAGAAGGGGGGTGACACTGCTTTAGGCTTTGAGAGGATGAGTAGGAATTATCAACCCGGAAAAGAGAGCAAGTTCTATTTTACACACAGGAAATGGCAGGTGCAATTCTAGCTTATACTTCTTTTTTTAATCTCTGTTTTTATAACTATGTTTTGCGCTATCTTTCTCACACTCCTGCATTCACAAACACATCATGTAACTGTTAGAATTCTTGTTTGTAAGAAAGTTCACCTCAAAGAGGCTTAAGCAACAAGAAAATGTTAGTTGGTGTCATTGAAAAGTTCAAGGGTAAATTTAAGACACTGCTAAACTCAAGGGTCCTAACAAGGGGGCCTACCCTGGTTTTTCTCCATCATCTGGCTCAGCCTTGCTCCACGATAGCTGAGTTCTCTACCCGGTGCCAAGATGGCTGCCCACACCCCCAGCTTAAAATGATGTCAATGGAAATGATGGACAAACTCTCCTTTGTGTCTCATTGGCTCAGATTAGATCATGTAATCTTTGAGCTGTTCTCATTGGCTATAGCTGAGATGTGTGTAAACTTCTTTAGTGGCAGGGGTGGAGCCGAACAATTTCTAAAGCATAGGGACTGAGAACTGCTGGGCAGAGGTCTCTAGAAAGAAAAATCAGTTACAGAAGTAGGGTGATGGACCTTTGGCCACAAAGGCTCTGCATGTCCACTTGCGTGGAGTGGGATGCTGGGAATAGTGGAGCCTTGATTGAAGAGTCCTCAGAGCAGAGCCTACTGACCAGCAGACTGACTTCGTAGACCCCAGAAAAGGAGAGATTTAGAAATCTGGTAGGTGGGCTGGGAAGTTGGCTCAGTGGTAGAGCGCTTGCCTTGCATGCCTGAGGCCCTGGGTTCGATTCCTCAGCACCACATAAGCAAAAAGAAAAAAGCCGGAAGTGGCGCTGTGGCTCAAGTGGTAGAGCGCTAGCCTTGAGCTGAAGAGCTGAGGGACAGCGCCCAGGCCCAGAGTTCAGGCCCACGACCGGACCCAAAAAAAAAAAAAAGGTTGTTTCAGCCAGAGGTGCCTTGGGGGATGGGTAAATGAAATCAGGGAAGGGTAGGTTAGTTTATTAGGACTGCCAAACAACAACAAAAACCAAAACAATGGCTGGGAACGTGGCTTAGTGGTAGAGTACTTGCCTTGCATACATGAAGCCTTGGGTTCCATTCCTCAGTACTACATAAACAGAAAAAGCTGGAAGTAGTGCTGTGTCTCAAATGGTAGAGTACTAGCCTTAAGCAAAAAAGCTAAGAGGCAGTGTCCAGACTCTAGTTCGAGGCCCAGTACTGGCAGCAACAAAAGAAGAGGAGAGAGTTCAAGGTCCTGAGGTTCCAGCTGTGACCTTTCTCCACCCTCTACTCTCCAAGTAGTCGCATGAGATGGGCAATGAAGGGATCTACAGCATATAATCATTTAGCCACTCCCTTGTCATGTGCAGTGGTTCTCCTTGACTCTTCTAGAATCTTCCCTCAGAAAAATGCAATTATAAGGTAACTGGGTACATTTTGCTTTGGGGAATAGGTGCCACCAAGGACATTCTGTGTTATCAGAAATATACACCTCAAGTCCAGGATGGGTAGAGCTGATGATTTGTGTATAGGTAAGGAGTTACCTGAACAGTCAGGAATTAAGGCCTCATGCTATTTTCTTCTTTCTTTCTTTCTTCCTTTCTTTCTTTCTCTCACTCTCTCTTTCTTCCTTCCTTCCTTCTTTCTTTCTTTCTTTTTCTTTTTTTTTTGGTTGGTTGTGGGACTTGAACTTAGGCATTGGACTCTCCCTGAGCTCTTCAGCTCAAGGCCAGTGCTCTACCACTTGAGCCACATCACCACTTCTCATTTTCTGGTGATTAATTGGAAATAAGAAGTCTCATAAACGTTCCTGCCCAGGCTGGCTTTGAATAGTGATCCTCAGATCTCAGCCTCCTGAGTAGCTAGGATTACAGGCGTGAGCCACCAGCGCCAGGCTCTTGCCCTTTTCTTTAGAGATAAAATTTCACAACCTTTCTTCCCAGTTGGGACAAACTCAACAGAGGCTCTTAAAGAAAAAAAAATATATAAAGCCTCTAGGGAGAACAGCTATAAATGCAGAGTATGCCTACAGTAGTGGCCAGTGACAAATACCAGCATTTTTTATTTCCTTCCTTGGAGTTGTTACCCTGGGCATGTTATTTTACCGCTGTCAATAGAGCTGAATGTCAAGTCTAAGGATTAAGGTCAGACCCTTAAAAACCAGTCCTAAAATTTGTAACTCTTTCAGGAAACAGAATAGGATCATAAACTATATTTCTCAAATCTAAATACCTACTTCTTTCTATAGAACTTTTTCTAATTTTTTTTTTTTGCCAGTCCTGGAGCTTGACCTCAGGGCTTGGGCACTGCCCCTGAGCTGTTTTTTGCTCAAGGCTAGCACTCTACTACTTGAGCCACACCATTACCACTGGCTTTTTCTGTGTATATGTTACTGAGGAATCGAACCTAAGGCTTCATGCATGCTAGGCAAGCACCCTACCACTGAGCCACCTTCCCAGCCCACTTTTTAGAATTTTTGACCAGGTGATGAAGGAACGAGCCCAGCCAGGTGTGGGGGTCAGAGGAGAGTGGGTGTAGCAGTTGACTTGGGTAACAGGTCCTCAGTGATATAAAGCACCCCATGTGCTCAAAAGCAAGGTCCAGCCATGGAGTTCAAGACCGTGTGATATTTATGATGTTGAATTGGATTCTATGATGATAACATTTGTTCATAGAATTCTTTGCTCTCAGCATGACAGTATCCAATCCAAGAAGTAAAATCAAATTCTCAAGATATGATTCACTAAGCCAGGCATGGTGGTATGTGCCTGTAATCCCTGATGATCAGGAGGCAGAGGTAGGAAGATCTCAGCTTGATACCAGCCTGGGCAAAACTGTGAGATCCTATTTGAAAAAGACAGACTAAAAGCAGAACTAGGAGAGTAGGTAAGTGGTAAAGTGCTAGCTTAACCAGCACAAGACCCTGAGTTCAGGCCTTATATATTTGTGATTCAGTGGCCAAGAAGTTAAATGATTGTGGGAAGCCTGGGAGTGGGACTGGCTCCAGGCAAGGACTAGCTCTGGTGGCCTGAGATTAAGCAGGACCTTTCTTTCAGCTGCTTTTCATCCTTACTCATCTAGCATGTCCCAGCCTCAAACCTCTTGACATGACCTGATGGATTTCAAATTGATGCCTCAAAATTGCAAAGCTAGGGCTGGTTCTTCCTCCTTTCTGCCCACTCACTCTCAAGAATTTAATGAGTTTGTCTAGGTTAAAATGTTTTATTGAAGGCCAATGCTGGTGGTATCACGGAGGGAGTAAATCCTAAGCTAATAGAAGTTGAGTATAATGTAAAATAGCAATTAATCTCCGTGGTAGAGACTAAAGAAAATTAACAAGCTGCTGTTCAAATATTTATTAGCAGAAAAGACTGGACAGATATTCGTGTTCTCTGGCTGGAGGGAATTGAGTTGAAAAGCAGCTGTCTTGTCCTTAAGCGGAGATGGAGGGGACAAGGAATGATTTCAGAGGGTAGCTGGCCCAGACCTGTCCTAGGGGAGTGAGACCTATGGTTTCTGAGGTTAAAATCACCTTTCTTCTTCTCCTTTCTTCTTCTTCCTCTGTTGGAGGAAGATAGCTGTTGGAGGCTAAGGATGTAGCTTCATGTTAGAGTGCTTGCTAACGTCTCTGGATTCAATCCCTGGCACTGAAGAAAAAAAAAAAGAGAGGTGTTTATTATCATTAAAAGTGAAGACCAGGGGGGCTGGGAAGGTGGCTCAGCGGTAGAGTGCATGCCTTGCAAGCATGAGGCCCTGGGTTCGATTCCTCAGCACCACATAAACAGAAAAAGCCGGAAGTGGTGCTGTGGCTTCAGTGGTAGAGAACTAGCTTTGAGCCGAAGAGCTGAGGGACAGCGCCCAGACCCAGAGTTCAGGCCCCATGATCGGCAAAAAAAAAAAGTGAAGACCAGGGGCTGGGAAGTTGGCTCAGTGGTAGAGCGCTTGCCTTCCATGCCTGAGGCCCTGGGTTCGATTCCTCAGCACCACATAAGCAAAAAGGAAAAAGCTGGAAGTGGCACTGTGGCTCAAGTGGTAAGGCACTAGCCTTGAGCTGAAGAGCTGAGGGACAGTGCTCAGGCCCAGAGTTCAGGCCCCACAACCGGACCAAAAAAATAAATTAAAAAAAAAAATAAAAGTGAAGACCAAATATACTGGTAATAAATATATCTAACTATGAAAATCAAGCATGGTTACTTGTGTCTTACCTACAGTCTCATATTCAATCACTGTGATGGTTCCCACAGTTACGGATTACAAAATGTAAAAGACTACAACTTTTAGGTGAGATATTAAAGTATCCTAGGTCCTTTCTGGCCTGGACCATTACAGCGCAGCTCCCACCTGCCCTTCCTCGGCCCCCTCTCACCACTCCCCTCTGTTTCCTTCCTAACCACATGAGGCGATCCTTTAAACATGACTCTCAGATTATGTCATCTCAAACCCCTCCAGTGGCTCTCCTCTCTTTCAGAGTAAAGCCCTAGAACTTGCTATGGTCAATCCCTTTGCTGCTGCAAATATGTATTATATACCTGCAGTTTTCATGCCTCACAGGGGCTGATAGGAATTCAGACACTCAAAACCACCAAATGCCACTACATCTGACTCTGCAGTTTAATAAGAGCCCCAGGTGATTTTCATGCACATTCAATTTGAGAAGCACAGCTGGCTTTGCCATACTACTCCCTTCAGCCCCTGTCCTTACCCCCTCCTCCACCCTTCCCTTCCCATCCCCCAGCTTCTCCCTCTCCTCACTGTAGATGCAAAGCCACAACAGACTCCTGCCTCTGTGCCTCTGTGCATCCTGTTTCCTCTGCCCAGAACACTTGGGAGAGCCCAGTTGCCCAGCTTTCAGAGCTCTGTGTCACACATGTTCACTAGAGCGTGCAAGCCCAAGGAAGAAGCTGTGACAAAGAGGCACTACCAGGCAAGTCAGCCCTTGTGATCACAGGTGGCTGATTGTTAACAGTTATTGCAGAAATGTCATCTAAGAGGCCACACAAATGAAGCCAACTCAGAACACACACCCCCCTCAACCCAAGGGAAAGAATGAGAAAGAATTTAACCACCAGCTTCTGCGGCTCTTGGGAGCATTAGCACCATTCTCTCCCCTTCCTGGTAGCTCCTTGCGGGCCCCAGCCAGTTCCATGTCATTTCCCACCTCAGTGTCCATAGAAAATCTCTGGAGCAGGAAGTAAAAGGTCAGTGGCCCATGCAAAACCTACTCAGAGCAGTGGCTGAATCTGAGGAGCCAGGGGCTATCAGCGGACCTGGAGTGTGCTTAAATCCTGTCTCCTCCTGAGCCTGTGCCTGGCTCCCTGCTCATGTCCCTGGCATGGGCTCATATGCAACCTTTTAGCAACGCCGCCTCTGATCACTTTTTTTCACACTGCAACTTCCTCCCTCCATGATCTCCAGAGTTCCCATCACTTCCCAACAGAATGTACACTTTTCTTTTAAGAAGGAAGGGGTTAGGCTGAGTGTGGTGGGATATGCCTATAATCCTAGTTACTTGTATGGTGAAGATAATCTGAGGTTGCCCCTAGGCAAAAGCCAGAGAGCCTATCTGAAAAATAAAGAGGGCTGGGGGGTGTGGCTCAAGTGGTAGAACACCTGCTTAGAAAGTGTGAAGTTCTGAGCTCAAACACAGTACCAAAGAAAAAAGAAAAGTTCCAGGGCTAGGAAGGTGGCTCAGTGGTAGAGCGCTTGCCTTGCATGCATGAGGCCCTGGGTTCAATTCCTCAGCACCACATAAATAGAAAAAGCCGGAAGTGGCGCTGTGGCTCAGGTGGTGGAGCCTTGAGCTAAGGGACAGTGCCAAGGCCCAGAGTTCAGGCCCTCCAACCGACAGAAGACAAGACAAGAAAAGAAAAGGTCCAATGTCTTCCCACTCCAGGGTGTTCTCCATTGAGGGCAGAGACCTCTTCTACTGTGTCCTCAGTGCCCAGGGAACTATGTGGCACCTAGAGTTGTCAGTAGGTAGTTGCTGAATAAGTTTTACAAAGTGAACCCTGGCTGGAGCTCTTCAAAGCCAGCAAAGAGCTGGGAGCTGGTAGTTCACATCTATAATCCTATCTACTCAGGAAGCTGAGATCTGAGAACTCTACTTTGAAGCCAGCCTAGACAGGAAAATCCATGTGACTCTTATCTCCAATGAACCACCCAAAAAGCTGGAAAGTAGAGCAGTGGCTCTAGTGGTAGAGTACTAGCCTTGAGCAAAAAAGCTACAGGGCTAGGTGCCCAGGCCCTGAGTTCAAGCCTCATGATACACACACACACACACACACACACACACAAGCTATAGGGCCAGCACCTCAGGCCTCAAGTTCAAATCCCATAACCAGCAGTGAAGTTCACCAGTCTCCAAACTTACTTCAAATGAAATCTGACATGGAGTCCTACATTGAAATAAGCAAAAGGGAACATGCTCTCAGCTCTCTCTACAGGTGTCATAGCTATATTGCCTCCTGTGTTGAGTCCAGAGAGAAGACATCCCTCTGCACATACTCCTGCACTCAGAAATCACAATTGGAAATGAGCAAGAGCTGCTTCTCTGTGTGCAACAATTGCATCAAATGCAAATGAGCAGAGCCTAACCAATGGTCTCTGGGCTGCAGTCCCTGCAAATCCCTTCCAGAATAGGGACCCAGGGAAGCCTGATTTCTCCCCTACCTGATCAGAAACCAGAGACTTCACCCTTGTGGCTTATGGGTGCTGGGAGAAAGCATGTTATTTTATAGTCAGTTTGTACATATTGCTCCCTGTAGGCAGAGGCTAGAATTTTTCCTTGAGCAAGAACTGCTCTTTTGTTTGGGAAAATATTTCAAGAGACCTATTGGTTATGCAAAGAAATGCCTGGGGAATGGAAGAGATACCTGCCCGGGGGCTAGCATTGCTATGCACAATTAAGGAACCAGGAGTTGCCATTTTCCCTCCTGCATCTTTGCCCATCTCTTTGCTGTCAGCCTTTATTTTGCACTTTGTTTATCCCATGCTTGTAAATAGCACTGGGAAGGGAGATGGGGAAAAAAGAACAGGGTGAGAGGAGGAAAAACATTGCCCAGTAGAAAGGATTATTCACACCATGATAGCACCTCCTTTTCACTGTTCCTAGACCCAAGGTATCAACTGTAATCCCAGCACTGTCCTAACCCCTTCACAAAAGAGAGGTTCACATCCTAATCCACAGAACTTGTGAGTGGGGCTTTATTTGGGGAAAAAAAGGCTTTTGCAGATATCACTAAGTACAGGATTTTGCCTTGAGATCATTCTGCATTATCCAGGCAAGCACTAAAATCCAATGAAAAATGCTCTTAGTGCAGCCAGTATTGAATTCCAGCTTGGAGATGGGTTGTCCAGCCTGTAACTGACATTGCAGAAAGATGAATTGTCCTGGGGCTGGAGTTGTGGCTCAGTTTGTAGAGCAATGAGCAAAAGCATCAGGTATTATGTTAGAGTCTGTTTTGGACTTAAGAAAAGAAAAGAAAAAAGAAATAACCAACCCTTGCCAGGCATTGGTGGCTCACAACTATAATTCTAGCTACTCAGGAAGCTGAGATCTGAGGATTGTGGTTCAAAGCCAGCCTGGTCAGGAAAGTCCATGAGACTATCTCCAATTAATCACCAGAAATCCAGAAGTAGAGCTGTGGCTCAAGTGGTACAGTGCTAGCCTTGAGCACAAAAGCCCAAGGATAGGCTAGGAATATGGCTTAGTGGTAGAGTGTCTAGCATGCATGAAGCCCTGGGTTTGATTCCTTAGTACCACATAAACAGAAAAGGCTGGAAGTGGCTCTATGGCTCAAGTGGTAGAATCTAGCCTTGAGCAAAAGCAGCTCAGGGACAGTGGTCAGGCCCTGAGTTCAAGCCCCAGGACTGGCAGAAAAAATAAAAAAGAGCTGTCATGGTTTCTCATATGCCAGTTAGTATGGAGTGTTTTCTTCTGCAGCAATAGTAAGCGGGACACTCACTGAACTTCACTCTCAGATCTCCCACCAATTCTCAGCTCCCAGTCAAGTTCTGTCTTGTCTCTCTGCTCTGGGTGCTATGTCCCTGTTGGGCCTGCAGCCTTAAGAGGAAGCTTGTATCCCAGCCAGTCCTGTGGGATGGGCTGAAGGCTTATTCTGCTCCACTGTCCTCAAGGCTACAAGAGGAAGACTGCTTAGCCTGAGGAAGTCATACTGCTCCAGCAGACCATGTAGAGATCTTGAAGGTTCTACAGAAGTCTGTGGTACTAAATCTTTTTTTTTTTTCCCATGGGGCTTGAACTCCCTGAGCTTTTTCACTCAAGGCTAGCACTTTATCATTTTGAGATCAGTGCCACTTCTGGTTTTCTGGTGGTTAATTGGAGATAAGAGTCTCTGGGACTTTTCAGTCTGGGCTGGTTTTGAAGTCTGATCCTCAGATCTCAGCCTCTTGAGTAGCTAGGATTGCAGCCACCAGTGCCTAGCTTAGGTACTAGATCTTAAACTCAAGGCCTTCTACTCTTGTTTAGATTATTTTGCTCAAGGCTGGTCTTCTCTTACTTGAGCCACAACTCCATTTCTGACCTTTTTTTGCTGGTTAGTTGGAGATCAGAGTCTTATGGACTTTTCTGTTTGGGCTGGCTTTGAACTGTGAATCTCAGATCTCAACCATTGGAGTAGCTAAGATGATAGGTATGATCCACCAGAGCCTGGTTCAGACAAAGGTTTTTGTTTTGGTTTGGTTTGGTTTGGTTTTGTCAGTTGTGGGCCTGAACTTTGGGCCTGGGTGTTGTCCTTGAGCTCTTCAGCTCAAGGCAAGTGCTCAACCACTTGAGCCATTTTCTGGTTTTGTGAGTGCTTTATTGGAGATAAGAGTCTCAAAGACTGGGCTGGGAAGGTGGCTCAGTGGTAGAGTGCTTGCCTTGCATGCCTGAGGCCCTGGGTTCGATTCCTCAGCACCACATAAACAGAAAAAGCCGGAAGTGGCGATGTGGCTCAAGCGGTAGAGCACTCGCCTTGAGCTGAAGAGCTGAGGGACAGCGCCCAGGCCCAGAGTTCAGGTCCACGACCGGCAAAAAAAAAAAAAGAGTCTCAAGGACTTTCCTGCCTGGGCTGGCTTTGAACCCTGATTCTCAGATCTCAGCCTCCAGAGTAGCTAGGATTACAGGTGTGAGCCACCAGCGCCCAGCTAGACAAAAGTTTTTGAACCTGGGAATAAGATGTGTGATACTTGGTGGTTCCCATCACTTTCATTGCCAGAGCTGTACTTGTCAACTCTTAACAAAGGACTCCCTCTTAAGCACTGAGGAAGCTATGGATCTTGTCCAGTTCACTGCTTCATTGTCTCCCCAGAGAGGCTTTCCGGACTCTGGGGAGACATCTCCCAGACCTCCTCCTGCTAAGGGGCTCTAAAGTATGTGTAGATGCCATTTAGCCACTCCAATGAGCCGATGACTGCCTCAATCTGACAAACTCTTGGTATCAGGCACCAACCCTATTGGGTTCTTACCTGGAGGACACTTTGGATTTTAGGAGGCTGAGGGAGCCTAGCTTTGGAAGTGGACAGATGTGAATTCAATTTGCAGCTTCATGATGCAAGTCTCACACCTTGTGAGTTTTAGGCAGCAGTGTCGTCTCCTGGATCCTGATGTTCCACACCTGGAAAGTGTGAAGAACAGACTCAGAAAGTTGCTCCCAAGACTCTTGAGATGAGGGTCACAAACTACATCAAGACCCTGGAGATCATCACAGATGACTTCAAATATCCACCTTGCCCTTCAATGTTTGTTAATACCAGCATGCGCTGGTATTAAGGCTTGAATTAAGGGCCTGGGTGCTTTCCATGAGTGGGTGCTTTTTTACTCAAGGCTATCGTTCTACCACTTGAGCCACAGCTCCACTTCTGGCTTCTTTGGGGAGGCTAATTGGAGAAAAGAGTGTCAGGGACTTTCTTACTTGTGCTGGCTTCCAACCACAATCCTCAGCTCTCAGCCTTCTGAGTAGTTAGGAGTACAGGCATGAGCACCAGCGCCCAGCTTGGGAGCTTCTTAATTGCAGCTTTAGAAAGAGGCTCCACATGGCAGAAAAGGGGGAAAATTAATTGGTCTTCCAGGGAGCAGCTGAAGGAAGTCTGATAATTGAATTTCACAATGAATACCTCCCTCTGGGTGGGCCTGCATGTGACCTGGAATGGATATTGGAAGTTTTCCTTGTGTAAATGGCTTGGGCTCCTCAAGGTTTACATTTTTTTTGGTGGGCATTATTCATTCACACTTTTATCAAGATGAAGGAAAATTTACATGATCTTATAAACTCTAAGATGACACAAAGAGAAGAAAGGGGGAGGGGGACTGTCCTCCTCTGGAGATGCAATTTGGCAGATCCTTTGCACTGATTGGGGGAGAGCCAATTTGGAGAATAAATGATCACTGGAATGTGGGCTGCACGGGATGAAGTTGCAGACCCAGCTGGCAGATACCGGAGCTTCTTTCTCTTCAAGGCTTTGCTCCAATGTGAGTTATGATAAGCCAAGTCAGGAGAAGTGAGGAGCATGAGGTCACTATGGTAATCAATACTGGACAGGACAGCGATGCCCACTGAAGATTTAACAGCACAGTGACCCAGCAACCACTTCATTGTGTGCTGTCTCTCAATAAGATAGTTAACTAGTAAATCACCTTGTCCTTGGGCTGGATAGGTAAGGTAGCTGTCAGCCACCCACCAGCACCAGGGTGGGGATCAGACCATTTGGGTTGCTGAGATCAGAACTAGAAATATAAAGCATACATCTGTATCGATGGGCTCTGCATCTGTGGATTGAACTGACTGGTGAAACAAAGGATTGGAAGGAAATATTTGTGTCTGTATTGAGCATATACAGACTGTTCACTATTCCTTCCATAATATAGTGTGATTGTGTGATTGTGTGTGTGTGTGTGTGTGTGTGTGTGTGTGTGTGCACCTGAGTGCCATCCCTGAGTTTGTTTGCTCCAGCCTAGCACCCTATCGTTTGAACTACTTCCAACTTTTTGGTAGTTAATTGGAGATAAGAGTTTCATGGACTTTTCTTTCCAGGCTTGCTTCAAACCATAATCCTTAGAGCTCAGCCTCCTGAGTTACTAGGATTATAGGTGTGAGTTACTAGCATATGGCAGATTTTTTTTTGCCGGTCCTGGGGCTTGAACTCAGGGCCTGGGCACTGTCCCTGAGCTTCTTTTGCTCAAGGCTAACACTCTACCACTCTGAGCCACAGCACCACTACCGATTTTTTCTGTTTATGTGGTACTGAGGAACTGAACCCAGGGTTTCATGCATGCAAGGCAAGCACTCTACCACTAAGCCACATTCCCAGCCCAAGTGTTTTGTTATCATAGCATCTACACTGTGACTCACTTGTGAGGGAACTCCTGTCCTGGTATTAATGGAAACAAAAACTAGGATGCAGAAAGAACGAATGTTCAGGCAAAAACTTTTGTGGAGCTTTCTCCTCAAGAAGAAAAGCGGCAGCAAGAATGGGAGGGAAGGGGTGTAGAGAGCTTGGTGAGAAAGATCAGAAGAAGGAATAGACCCTTCAATTGTTGTTATAGTGGTCCAGGGTCCTGTCATTTTCTACTGGTCATGAGGATGACATTTTTATTTATTTATTTATTTTTTTGTCAGTCGTGGGGCTTGAACTCTGGGCCTGGGCGCTGCCCCTCAGCTCTTCAGCTCAAGGCGAGCGCTCTACCACTTGAGCTACAGTGCCACTTCCGGTTTTCTGGTGGTTTATTGGAGATAGGAGTCTCACGGTCTCTGCTGCCCGGGCTGGCTTTGAACCGCGATCCTCAGATCTCAGCCTCCTGAGTAGCTAGGATTACAGGCGTGAGCCACCAGTGCCCGGCTGAGGATGACATTTTTAAAGAAGTTTCTTCTGGGAACAGTTCATTTTTGGGGATCTCATACTGTTGCCTTATATCAGGGGATGGAGATTAGGGGTAGCATTAGAGATGAGTACATTGTGGAGACACTCTCATTTTATAGAATATGAGACTATCTGTCTCTTGTCCTTATGAGAGTCCCTGTCTACTTCAATTGTATTAGGTATTATAAGTCATCTGAAGATGATTTGAAGTATATGAGAGAATTGCATAGTTTATATGCAAACTATCCCTCTCTCTCTCTCTTTCTCTTTCTCTCTCTCATCTAATCTATATTGCTATGCTGACACTATCATTGAGCCATAACCCCAGCCCTAGATCATTTCACATAAGGAATTTGAACATCTTCTCATTTTGGTATCTGTGAGGTCCTGGAACAAAACCCCCATGGATACCAAGGAATGAGTCTCTCACACACATTATTTTCCTTCCTTCCTTCCTTCCTTCTTTCCTTTTCTTCTAAGTATCCATACATTAGTTGCACAAGGAAGGGTTGCACTCTACCTTTCATTTCTATATAGTATACAATGTGGTTCCAGACTAGATTGGGCAAAAAGTGTGTAAGACCCATTTCAACCAAGAACTGGGTGTGGTGCCATGTTCCTGACATCCCAGCTACTGTAGGCAGCATAACTAGGTGAATCATGGTCCAGGCCTGCCTGGGTAAAAATGTGAGACCTATTCAAAAAAATAACTAATGTGGAAAAAAAAGAGAGGGGCTGGAGCAGGTCAGTGGAAGAATGACTACTTAATAAGTATAGGGTCTGAGTTCAAAAGTTTCTCAACCTACCATATAAATGTCAATACAATTCAAAGAGGAAATAATAGTTTTTCAATAACAAATGGTACTTGGGCAACTGAATATCTATAGATAAAAGAAAGAAGATGGACTCTATATCATAAAAATTAGCTCAAGATAATTTTTTCTTTATCAACCATAGTTCTTTTTCCTTCTTTCCCGGACTAAAAGTTGGGTCAATTTCCTTTAGGAGGAATAGGGGCAGTTATTTAAAAATAGATAAATGAATGAAATGAAAAACTTAAAGAGCAAAGTCATAATCCATATTTCAATATGCTTGATCTTGGCGTATTATCTTACAGTCATTTGCAAAATTAACACTAAGGTCTTGCTCCTGCTCAGTTGCCTGCCTTGATCTTATTTTAGGTTGCATAGATTAGGATAACAGGTGTGCCCAGCTCTCATTTGAGAGGGGGCTTAAGAACTTTTCTGCCCAGTCTGGCCTTAAATTGTGAGCCTCTCAGTCTCCCAAGCAGTAGGGTTACAGGCCTACACCGCCAGCTTCAAATGTGTGTAGGATTGTTCAATATCAGAGAAAAACCATCTGTGCCAAGCCTGAATAGAGACACTGGGAAATTAGCAAGTGGGGAAGCATTTTTTTTCACCACTCATTTAATTTATGAGACCTGCTTATCACGAGTGTCATTTGGCTGTAACAATTACAAATGTAACCCAGATGTCCCCTAGGTACTCTTGCTGCGGGTGATCTTGGTCAAATGGACTCAGATTGCAGTGCCACGGCCCATAGGTTGATAGGGCTCTCTTCACATGCCTGGAGATCCCAAGGGCTTGTGTGCTCAGTAACATCTGCCCCCCAGGGTCCTGATTCTGGCAGGAATCTCTGCGACCCAGATGTGAAACTCAGCCACACACAGACAAATAACCACTCAAATCACAAAAAGCATTCATGAGTATAATTAGATTTTTTTCTTAGTTAAAAAAACTTTAACTACAGAAAAGAACAGAGTAATCTAATAAATAACCATGCTTTTCCACTCCTAGAATTTAGTATTATCATTTGTAACATTTACTGCTGAGTTTTAAAAGTCTAATAGGATTAAAAGTGAAATCTCCCGGGTTCACTTACCTCCCTAGAGGAATCCACCCAAAGGAATTTGGTATCTGTCTTTTCAAATCTTGTTTGTTTGTTTGTTTGTTTTACTTTTACTGAATATAATATAGCCATAAATGCTTATCTTACATGGTTTTAAAAATACACATAAGTAGAGTGGGGGAAGGTGTAACATTGTCCCAAAAGAAATGTACTTTTTACCTGACTTGTGTAACTGTAAACCCTCTCTACACCACCCTTGTAAACACAATTTAAATTTTTTTTAGCTGGGTGCCAGTGAGTCACACCTGTAATCCTAGTTACGCAAGAGGTTGAGATCTGAGGATCACAGTTCAAAGCCATCACGGGCAAGGAAAGTCCGAGAGACTTTCCAATTAACCACCAGAAAACTGGAAGTGGCGCTGTAGCTCAAGTGGTAGAGTGTTTGCCTTGAGCTGAGGAGCTGAGGGACAGCACCCAGGCCCAGAGTTCAAGCCCCACAACCAACCAAAAAAGAAAAATTAAATACACAAATGGCATCATATTTTATTTTCTACAATGTTTTGACACAATATGTTTCATCATCAAACAAGTGTCTTTAATGCTATAGATACTATATATATATATATATATATATATATATATATTTCTCATTCATTCTAATTGTTCTACAGTTTTTCATCAAATGAATATATGCATTTATCTAAAGTTCTATAGACCATTAAGATTCTTCCAAAATTTCTTGCTACAGACAATGTGGCAAAAGGGACATATTTTGGTATTTCCTGGTGCACATGTATAAGAACTCTCCATAAATTCTTCCAAGTGGATTTCTGGATCAAAAGGCTGGTGCATTTTATATTTTGCTAGATAAATGCTACCAAATCTCCCTCCAAAGTGAGGTGCCATTGTTTTATTTCCATCAGCAGAATAAGAGCAGTCTTGTTCTTCATTTATTTGGTGGTGGTGTTGAGGATCCAACCCTGGGCCTCACAAATGCTAGGGAAGCACTCTGCTGTTGAGCTGTATATTCTCAGGCCTAAGGTTCTTTATTTTTTATTTTATTTTATTTGTCAGTTATGGGGCTTGAATTTGGTGCCTGGGCACTGTCCCTGAGCTCTTTTGGCTCAAGGCTAGCACTCTACCACTTTGAGCTACAGTTTGGTTTTCCGGTGGTTAATTGGAGATCACAGTCTCGCAGACTTTCCTGCCCAGGCTAGCTTTGAACCGCAGTCCTCAGATCTCAAGCCTCCTGCGTAGCTAAGATTACTGGCATGAGCCATTGACATCCAGCAGGCCTAGAGTTCTTGTCTTCTAAGATTTTCTAAAAAAATAAATAAATAAATAAATAAAATTGGAAGGATGCAAATGCACAAAGAAGAGGCTACAATTTGAAAACAAGTTCAAAAGAACTATTGGGCACGTTTGTGTTTTCATGTATTTCCATCTTTTCTCTAACCTCCGTGAATACCAAGCCATCCATGTGCTCAGTCACATCCTCTGTCTCTCTCCCTTTCTCTCTCAGGGCTTTGTTCTTGTTAGGAAAGTTTTCAATCAATTAAGCCACATCCTTTTTGCTTTAATTGTTTTTCAGATAGGGTCTCATGCTTTTATCTTGGGCCAGCCTGATCAAATGAATGACACTATAGCAGCCTGGACCTAACAACTATGTACTGAGCACCTATTGTGTGGCCCACTGTGTGACAAGTGTTCTTACTCAGGTACAAACATCAATTCCCAACAACCTGGCACAAAAAGTGGCACCACAGTAGCAGACAGAAGAGTAAGAACTCAAACCAGGCTCAGTGAGTCTGGCTCAGGGCAACTGCCACCCACAGCCTCCTCCCAAGTGAATCCATAGGGTTCGGTGAAGATGATTGAGGATATGTCTACATTGCTGAAGAGGAAAGCTGAGGCTCAGAGAGAGGGAGTAGCCTGATGGGTCACATAACCCAGAGTGAAAATTAGGACCTCATTGGCCTCATCACCATCTGTTGGAAATTCCTAGCTCCTGTGTCTCAAGGGCCAGGCCTCCAGGCTTAGTGTGATCCTCCTATCTCCACCCGGGACTACAAGCACACGCCACTGAACTCAGCTACATATCCTCTTGGTGACTGACTATACTTTCTCTTCTTTCTCCCCACCCTTTTTTTTGTGCTAGTGTTAGGACTGAACTTAGGGTCAGGATGCTGTCCCTTAGTATTCAACCACGCAAACCATGGCATCATGTCAATCTTTTTGATGGTTAGTTGGAGATAAGAGCTCCATGAACTTTCCTGTCTGGGCTGGTTTTGAACCAGGATCCTTATATCTCAGCCTCCTGAGAAGTTAGGATTACAGGTGCGAGCCATAGGTTACCTGCTTCTTTCTCAATTTTTATGCTGTCAT
The DNA here is from genome assembly GCF_000151885.1 of Dipodomys ordii. NCBI lineage: Eukaryota > Metazoa > Chordata > Mammalia > Rodentia > Heteromyidae > Dipodomys > Dipodomys ordii. Next base: position 14,838,289 of record NW_012267229.1, read on the forward strand.
CCTAGGTCTCTTGTCTCCTCACAGAAGAAAAAAATAAATTCCTTCCATTTTCTCACAAAAAGCTGTTTATTGTCTTTTTGGTTGCTAGAATTCTGGTTCTTCTGTTTCCACAATTGATTATTTCTCAAACCTGGGTCTCTTCCTTTTTTTTTCCATTACTGGGGGTAGAACCCGGAGCCTTATGCATGCCAGGCAAGGGCTCTACTGTTCAGGCTGGTCTCAGGTAGAATCCATCCTCTCTGAAAGGATGCCCAGACATCAGCGACTCCGGGTTAGTGATTAGGCCAATCTTGAAGTCCCAGGACCAAGTTAATACAACAGTGTCATGCCAAGAATAATGACTGTAGCAGGCCTCGGAACCAAGAGGAGCACTTCTCCTGAGACAAATCTGAGCCAAACTCCAACCCATGTTTGCACAATAAATCCCTCTGATGTCACCTGTCATCATGTGTGCCTGCTCCGAGGTCTGGGCTGTGTACATCTCTCTTTGTACATCTTTGCTTTGCTAATCAACTTCCTTGGTCGCTACCTAAATGTGTCCTCAAATCCTTTTTTGTTGACAACATCAAGAACTTGGTACCCAAGGACCAGACAGAGGCCCCCTCCCTTTTGGAGACCTCTTCCCTGGAACATCAGTGGTTATTGAACAGGTAACAGGTTTTGGCGACTCAGCCAGGATGAACATTATTAGTTCTAGGACCAGTACACTGCAGTTCCAAAGAATATCAGGATTTTATTAATTGGAAACAAGGAGAAAATAGACTTCAAGCAGGCAATTTGCAGACTCTAGGCTGAAATGCACAATGTGGGCAGCAGAAAGGTGCAGAACCTCCAGGCACAGGTGGCTACACCTGTAATTCTAGCTACTCAGGAGGCTGTGATGTGAGGATCATGGTTCAGAGCCATCCTGGGCAGGAAAGTCTATGAGACTCTTATCTCCAATAAACTACTCAGACAAAGCCATAAGTAGAACTGTGGCTCAAGTGGTAGAGCACTAGCCTTGAGCCAAAGACACTCAGGGGCAGCACCTAGGACTGAGTTCAAACCCCAGCACCAACATTAAAAAAAAAAAAAAGGTGTAGAACCTGGATCCAAGATGAGGATGTGAGGACATGGTCCCCTCGCCATATCCATTGTCCCAACTCCTCCCTGGGCCACCCACTGCCCAAGGGGCCTCAACCAGGCCCAAGAGATGTTAAAGAGAGAGATAGGAAAGCAGCACCTCGGGTTTATAATGTATATTAATCCTTGACATGTAGTTTGAATAATAGATGTAATACAGAAAGTCCAGCCGCTGATTTCTGAGCCGTATTATTGCCCTGTCAGCAGGATGCATGTTTTGTTTGCACAAAGCTGGCATCTACCTCATCCAGGGTGTAGGGAAAGAGGAAGCTCTGATGGCACCAGTGGAGCCCTGGCTGGTGGGGATCAGGCCGGCACCGGGTCAGGGACCTTTTAATTTAATTACATTAATTGAAATGTAAATGTCCCATGGGGGGTACTGACTTCTGTATGAAACAAGCAGCTTTTTTTTTTTTTCTTTTGAGACAGGGTCTGGCTATGCAGCCCACACTGGCCTTGCTGGGATTATAGGTGTGCACCGCCACACCAAGTTCTGTGCACTTTTATCTATGCTGAAGGGGTTAAATCCTGACAGCCATTGAGCTAGAACCCTTAAGGAGCTCAGTGTTGTGACTTGGCAAGGGCTCCAATAATGGGGTAACTGGAGCCAGATAGGGGGATGACAGTTCAGCCCTTCCTTGTGCGGATTGGGACATACTCTGGACATCACCATGCGGATACTGTTCCTTTAAGAAGAGTGGGTGAGCTGGGCTCATACCTGTAATCCTAGCTACTCAGGAGGATGAGATTTGAGGATCTTGGTTTGAAGCCCATCTGGACAAGAATGTCTGTGAGACTAAACTTCCAAAAAAACAAAAAAACAGAAGTAGAGCTGTTGCTCAAGAGGTAAGAGAACTAGCTTTGAGCAAAAAGAGCTCAGGGACAGCACCTACCCCCAGAATTCAAGCCCCATCAGGCAAAAAAAAAAAAAGCCAGCCTGACAGACAAGTCCATGAGACTCTTATCTACAATATACTACAAAAAAAAAAAAAAAGCTAGATCTGTGGATCATATGGTAAGGCACTATCCTTGAGTACAAACGCTTAAGGCCCTGAGTTCAAGCCCCAGGATTGGCACCAAATAAAATAAAATATAAACTATAAAGTAAAATATAAAAGGAAGAGTGGATGCTATGCTTTGAATGTTTGCTTCCCTTCAAAATTCAGGTTGAACCTTCATGCCCAGTGCTGCAGGTGTATCTACTAAAAGGAAGAACCAGGGGGCTGGGAAGGTGGCTCAGTGGTAGAGCGCTTGCCTTGCATGCATGAGGCCCTGGGTTTGATTCCTCAGCACCACATAAGCAGAAAAAGCCGGAA
>NW_012267229.1:14841481-14875651 GCF_000151885.1 Dipodomys ordii
CGGCTTTTTTCTTTTTGCTTATGTGGTGCTAAGGAATCGAACCCAGGGCCTCATGCATGCAAGGCAAGCGCTCTACCACTGAGCCACCTTCCCAGCCCGAATGTTTACTTTTTTGTTGTTGTTGTTGGGCCTGAGTGCTGTCCCTCAGCTCTTCAGCTCAAGGCAAGCGCTCTACCACTTGAGCTACAGCGCCACTTCCAGTTTTCTAAGAGTCTAAAGACTTTCCTGCCTGCACTGGCTATGAACCGCTATCCTCAGATCTCAGCCGCCTGAGTAGCTAGGATTACAGGCGTGAGCCACCGGTGCCCCAGGACTGTTTACTTTGTTATGAGTTTATTGCATCATAAACTGAGGGACATCTGTATTTAATGCAGTTAATTACGAGACAGCTGAGTATATGCCAATGCTGCCAGTGATCAAGTGGCGCTTAGAGAAACCTGATGAGGAACAATTAATTGTACTGGGATTCAGGAGATTGAGTTGGTCAGGAAAGCATCCAGAAAAGAATTAGGCCTTAAAGAGTTAGACTGGCAGGGCTGGGAAGGTGGCTCAGTGGTAGAGTGCTTGCCTTGCATGCATGAGGCCCTGGGTTCCATTCTTCAGCACCACATAAGCAGAGAAAGCCGGAAGTGGCGTTGTGGCTCAAGTGGTAGAGGGCTAACCTTGAGCTGAAGAGCTGAGGGACAGTGCCCAGGCCCAGAGTTCAGGCCCACAACAGACAAAACAAAACAACAACAACAACAACAAAGAGTTAGACTGGCTAGGTGCTGGTGGCTGATGCCTGTAATCCTAGCTACTGAGTCTGAGATCTGAGGATCATGATTCAAAGGCAGCCCAGGCAGGAAAGTCCAGGAGACTCTTATCTCCAATTAACTACCAGAAAACTGGAAGTGGCACTGTGGCTCAAGTGGCAAAGTGGTAGCCTTGGGCTAAAGAGCTGAGGGACAGTGCCCAGGCTGAGTTCAAGCCTTACAACCAACAACAGAGAGGAGTGGGGGAGGGAACTGTACGGCAAAGGGCACAGGAAAAGTATTCTGGTAGTAGGAATGGCATATGTAAAGGCCCAGAGGTATGACAGCCCTTGTGTTTGATGGGGGCAGTGAGGAATGTAGCCTGCAAATATCAGCTATGGGGAAGATTGGGAAATGCTTCCAATGCCACGCTGAGCCTGCTGGCCTTCATCCTAGAGCAATAAAGGTTTCTAAGCAGGGAGGGCTGAGATTTGTCTTCAAAGGAAAGTTAGGCTGCACTAAAGAGCCTAGAGCTGCACTGTTCTCTAGCTGTGTGTCTGTTATGTTCCTCTTTTGGTGTCTCCAGTTTGACTTTGGCTGCTCTCTTTTCCACACAGCAACTGCAGAGATCTTTTAGTTGTTTTGAAATTTTCATGTAGTTATGAAGTCAAATATGATGTCTTACAAATGTTATAAGCAAACATTAGAAACTCCATTCCATTCAAGGAACCGCTTCAATTGCTTTTTTGTATATACTTCTATTTATTTTTATTTTTTTGTTTTAGTCAATTGTTGGGCTTGAACAAAGGTCCCAGGAACTGTCCCTGAGCTCTTTTGCTCAAAGCTAGCACTCTCTCACTTTGAGCCACAGTGCAACTTGCCATTTTCTGGTGGTTAATTGGAGATAAGAGTCTCATAGACTTTCCTGCCTAGTCTGGCTTTTGAACCACAATCCTTAGATCTTAGCCTCCTGAGTAGCTAGGATTATAGGCTTGAGCCACTAGCACCTGGCTACTTCCATAGTTTCATGTATGCAAACATCCACACTCTTGAAATCTTTTCTTTTCTTTCCATCCTTTCTTCCCTTTCTTTTGTATTGGTACCGGGAAATGAATTCGGTGCCTCTAGCTCTTGCTCAGCTTTCTTGCTCATAGCTAGAGCTCTACCACTTGGGCCACATCTACAACCTGGCTTTGTGTTGGTTAATTGGAGATGCAGTCTACAAGATTAATATGACTAGGCTGCCTTTGAACCTTGATCCTTAGATCTCAGCCTCTTGAGGAGCTGGGATTACAGGTATGTACACTGACACACAGCTTCATTTTGGGGGAGGTTGTGGAGTGTTTGGGGGGGGTACAAGTCCTGGGGCTTGAACTCAGGAATTGGGCACTGTCTCTGTGCTTTGATGCTAAATACTAGTAGTCTACTACTTGAGCCACAATTCTGCTTCAGCTATTTTGGTGGTTAATTAGAGATAAGAGCCTCATGGGCTTTCCTCTTCTGGCTAGGTTTGAACCACAGTCCTCAGATCTCAGCCTCCTGAGTAGCTAGGATTATAGGTGTGAGCCACCAGTGCCTGGCTAGCTTCATTATTTAAAATTTTTTTTTATTTATTTTTTGTTTATGTGGTACAAAAGAATCAAACCCAGGGCCTCATGCATACTGGGCAAGCACTCTGCCACTAAGCCACATTCCTAGCCATTAGCTTCACCATTTTTAAGTGTAGAGTTGAGTGGCATGAAGTACATTTACATTCTTACCCCTTGTCCATTTACTATTAGGGTATGCTTTTTTGAATTCCTGGAGCTCTACACATGAAGGGATTAGCCCTTTGATGTTAATTGCAAAAACAAAAATATCCATAAGCTGGTGGCTCACACTTGTAATCCTAGCTACTCAAGAGGCTGATATCTGAGGATCGTGGTTCAAAGCCAGCCTGGGCAGGGAAGTCCATGAGACTCTTATCTCCAATTAACCACCAGAAAACCAGAAGTGGTGCTGTGGCTCAGGTGGTAGAACGCTCACCTTGAGTTGAAGAGTACAGGGACAGTGCCCAGGCCCAGAATTCAATTCCCACAAAAAAAAAAAAGGTTTTTTTCCATGTTTTTTTCCTAATGTCTTTACTTTTTAAAGATAAACTTTGATCCATGTGGAAATTATCCTGGTGAAGAGAGTGAGGGATGAGTATTATCTCTGTATATCTATCTAATTGCCCCATCAACTTTCTTTGAATAGCCCATCTGATCTTTTGCATGAGATACTACTAGACTCATATAATTTTTATCCTGTGTGTATTTGGATCTGTTCTGTTAGTAATCTATTCACACATCATAACACTGTTTTCCTTTTTGCTTTTTTTTTCCTAGGTCCCAGACCAGAACTCGAACTTGGTACCTGACGCCTTCACTCATTGACTAGTGCTCTACCAACTGAGCCACACTTTCAAGAGTTGGTGATTTCTTTTCTTCCTTCCCCCGCCCCCTTTCACAACAGTGTTTTATACCACATGCTCTTAGCCAAAAAGCCAACATTGTTTTAATTGTCATAGAATGGTAGACTGTTTGAAAAGGCTAATTTTCTTTGATGAGTTCCCTCTCTCATTCTCTCTCTTTGTGGTGCTGGTTGGTTAAACCCGAGCCCTCATGAATGCTACACATAGAGCTAAATCCTACCTCTGAGTTACATCTTCAGCCCTCCCTATTATTCTTTTTCATTTACTTTTCTTATGCAATTATTTAATTTAAAATGTTGGCATTTTATGAGCATCAAGGCGTATGTATATAAATAATATGTAATATATAAAATATATTTTATAAAGAAATATGCAGTTCCAGGCATAGCAATACACACCTATAATCCCAGTACTTTGTGAGTTTGAGGCCCACATGGTCTATCAATTCAAGGCTGGGCTGGACTACAAGAACAAACAAGCAAACAAAAACAAAATCGCAAAACACAAGAAAGTACTGTTCAAATTTTCTCACAACTTGAATCTTTTTATATTTTCTGCAGGTGGAATATTTTCTTCTATTAGCTGCTGTTACTTGCATATTTGAAAGCAGTGTCTGCTTTATTAACCCTGTTACTCTATGAAATGCTTATTATTATTTCCAGTAGTTTCTCAATTGATTTATCTTAGTATCTCCAATTACCAAATCATTTTCTTCAAATACTGCTTTGAAGAAATTTTTTTTTTTTTTTTGCGGTCATCAGGCTTGAACTTTGGGCCTGGGTGCTGTCTCTCAGCTCTTCAGTTCAAGGCTAGAACTGTACCACTTGAGCCACAGCACCACTTCGGTATTCTGGTGGTTTTTTGGAGACAAAGAGTCTCTGGGACTTTCTTGCCTGGGCTGGCTTTGAACGGTGATCCTCAGATCTCGGCCTCCCGAGTAGCTAGAATTACAGGCGTGAGCCACTGGTGCCCAGCAAGAAAATATTTTTTTTCCAATTTTATTAGCCATTGATGCCTAATAAGATGATCTATTAAGAAGTTTCCTGGCAGTACTAGAGTTACAATGCAATAGATAGAGCACCTTATAAGCATGAAGCCATGAGTTCAGTACTACCAAAAATAAAAAATTAATAAAATAAAAAAGAAATTGCACTGGGCGCCAGTGGCTCACGCCTGTAATCCTAGTTACTTGGGAGACTGAGATCTGAAGATCACGGTTCAAAGCCAGCCTGGTCAGGAAAGACCATGAGACTATCTCCCATAAACCACCAGAAAACCGGAAGTGGCGCTGTAGCTCAAGTGGTAGAGTGCTAGCCTTGAGCTGAAGAGCTGAGGGACAGCACTCAGGCCCAGAGTTCAAGCCCCACAACCAAAAGAAAGAAAGAAAGAAAGAAAGAAATTGCCTGGCATAGGTGAAGTCCTGGGTTTTATTCCCAGCACTGCAGGTAGAGAGAGAGAAGGTGAAAAAGAGCTCAATTTCCTACCCTTGTAAAAGAAATATCTCAATGAATTTTCCATAATAAAAGGTACAATAGAGTCAAAGTAAGAAGCTTACTTCTAAGAGGTAAGCTTCTAAGAAGCTCCAATCCAAATTTATTTTATTTGCAGCTTCTGAGGAGCTTACCGGCCTCTGCCTCCTCACATCACCAGCTCAGACCTGACTTTCCAAGCCCAGCTGTAGTGTGTGCAGACTGAGCGGAACCAATGTCACTAAAAAGCTAACTGGCAGAGATGGGGAAGAGAGGGAGGGTGGAAATGTTGACTTATCTGGGTTTGCATGCTGGCTTCTGGCTAAAGCTCTCCCATCAGAATCTGCTACACATTCCTATGTTATACCAGAGGCTGGGAGAAGCTACAGACAGACCAGAATTTTTGCTGCAACGGATATGTCCAAAATACATTTAAGTATACTAAGTAAAAATGTTCTTGTTGCACAACAATGTACCAAATAGGCCTGTTAGTGTTTTGAAAAGTATTAATATATGCCAGTACATGCATAGAAACACAGCCAGAAGGATATACACTGAGATGATGCTAAGAAGTTATCTCTAGAGGTGGTAGCTATGAGGAATATTTATTTTTTTCATGTTGTCCGTGTCGATAATGTTAGCATTTCCTTATAACAATCAATCATTTCTTTTATCATTTAATAAGAGAGCTCTAATGCATATTAAAATATTTACAAATTAAATGATATGGTGTCTGAGATTTGCTTCAAAATAATATGGAAGGGAAGGAAATGCTTATAGGCCAAGATAAAACCAGACTGACCATAAATTGATCATCAGTGAAGTTGTGTGGTGATCTCATGTTAGTGGTCTTTGTCATATGATTCCCTCTACTTTTTAAAAAGCATATTTGAAATTTTTCACAATAAAAAGGTTTTATTCATTTATTATTTTGGTAGTACTAGGAACTGCACGAGGCCTAATCCACAACCTAGTACTACTTGAGCACACACACTCCTAGACCTTTTGGTTTTAGTTAGTTCTTATTTTTTTGGACAGGATCTTCATTTTTACCCTGGCAGGATTTGAACTGTAATCTACCTACCTCTGCCTCTCAAGTACCTGGGCTTATAAGACTGCATATGCTTGGTTTACAATGAGACCGCCCCCCCTTTTTTTTTGCCAGTCCTGGGGCTTGAACTCAGGGCCTGAGCACTGTCCCTGAGCTTTTTGCCCAAGACTAGTTCTCCACCACTTGAGCCACAGTGCCACTTTCAGCTTTTTCTGTGTATGTGGTACTGAGGAATCGAACCCAGGGCTTCATGCTAGGAATGTGGCTCAGTGGAGAGTGCTTACCTAGCATGCATGAAGCCCTGGGTTCGATTCCTCTGCACCACATACAGAGAAAAAGCAGGAAGTGGAGCTGTGGCTCAGGTGGTAGAGCACTAGCCTTGAGCTGAAGAGCTGAGGGACAGCACCCAGACCCAGAGTTCAGGCCCACTACCGGACCTCCCAAAACAACAACAACAAAAAAAAAAAAAACAATTTAAATCATGCTTTCCCACATGCTATCTAAAATCACCTTGTCAATGGGTAAGGGATGAATCCCACTTTCTAGGAATTATAGCAGCTGCTGTTGCTCCTCTTTCTTCTTCTCTTCCTCCTCCTCTAATTCCTCCTCCTCCTTTTTTCCTTATCCTTCTCCTCCTTCCTTCTTCTTTCTTCCTCCTCTTCTTCATTTGGTGAACAGAGTAAGTTTATTTGGAAGTGAAAGAAAAACCATGATAGCTGGGAGTTGGTGGCTCACACCTGTAATCCTAGCCACTCAGGAGGCTGAGATCTGAGGATCATGGTTCAAAGCCAGCCTGGGCAGAAAAGTCCATGAGACTCTTGTCTCCAATAAACCCACAGAAACCAGAAGTGGCTCTGTGGCTCAAGTGGTAGAGTGCTAGCCTTGAGCTGAAGAGCTGAAGGACAGTACCCAGGCCCAGAGTTCAAGTCCCCCAACCACGCACCCCCCCCCCAAAAAAAAAAAAAAAAAAAAAAAAAAAAAAAAAAAAAAAAAAAAAAAAAAAAAAGCAATGAAAGAAATGAGATTCTCCATCTGGAGAGGAGCCTTACAGAGGAATCCTATGGAGTTCTCTTGAAGGGCCATTGTTATAGTGTGGGACTTCTTCCATATCTCCTCCTCTGGGCTTTTTGGCTAACTGCTTAATGGCTTGTGCATGCTCTGCCCTGCCTTGCCTCTTTTCAGTGGTTTAACATGTACCCAGGGCATTATGGGAAAAAAAACATTTGGACAGGGACGAAATTACAGCATTATGGGAAGACAAAGCATTTGAATAGGAGCCTGGGGCTCCTAGTGAGGTCTCTTCTGATAGATAAATTTGTGAGGTTCCCTTTCCCAGGTTGTCTCTGTACTTTGCTGCAGAATCCTCTCTTCTCTGAAGTTCACAAACTTCATTCATGTAGGATGCATAGCTAACAGTCATGGGGAACGACCCATATCAGAACCTGTGAAGGGTCTGAGATTTTGTTGTACTTAATTCATCAGCTAGACTGTTCAACGATGTTGGCAAAAGACCCCAAGGAAAAGACAAGGACTGTTTCTCACAGAGAGAGTAGAGCAGAGTGTTGGGTTCATGCTGATTCTCCATGCTGTCCAAGTTTCCAGAAGGGGTGCAGGCAACCCTGCAACACATTGAGCTGTGTCATAGGGCAGGAGAACTCTGTGTGGTGAAAGCACTGCTTTATCAGAAAGCAGCAGACATGACTTCATCCCTCAAGGTTGATTGATGCAAACACAACCTCAGTAAAGAGTAATCAGGCCTTGTATCCTTGTTTGCTTTGTTTTTATTCTACTGGGGGTTGAACGCAGGGCCTTGCACTTCCTAGGCAGGTAGTTTACTACTCGAGCCATGCTCCTAAGACCCTTGTTTTGGTCTTTTCAAGGATAATGTTTTTGCTCTGGCCAGTTTGAACCCAAAATCCTCCTGTTTATGCTTTCCATATAGCTGGAATGACAGAAGTGTACTCCCACATCCAGAAATTTATTGAAATAAGGTCTCAAACTTTTTCCCAGGCTGGCCTTGAACTGTCAGCCTCCCAAATGCTACCTCTTGAATAGCTAGGATTATACATGTGAGCTACTACGCCCAGTCTTTAGAGCTATGTATCTTCGGGGGAGTTGGGGACGGGGTAGGACTGAGGTTTGAACTCAGGGTCTTGAGCTTACTAGACAGGCACACTCTACCACTTGAGCCATACCCTTAGTCCCAGCATTGAACATACAGGGATGCTCAGGGGTCATGCATATTTCTACCAGAGTTCCATGGGCAAGGGGGTACTGTGAGGTCTCAGAACTGATACTCCATCATTCCTCTATTCCTGAAAGTGTCACTGCAGGTCAGTCAAGTGTCAGGGTTGAGTATTATTGGGTTCATCTTGATTCTACTTTAATTAGTAATAATTAACAGCAATGTGCTATTATGTGCACTTAACCTTTTATGGAAAAAAAAACAAAATGTGGTTGAGCTTCTCTAATTTGCATAGTTGAGGTAAATCACAGGGATAGCTTGTGTCAATGAACTGTTGCTGTAAAAAGGCCACATGACAGTTAAACTCAAACTGTCAGCGGGATATGACACTAAGTATTAGTTTGGGGTTATGAGTATCCTGGTCAGCTGGGCAGGCAGCTCAGCCTCACTTGACAAGATGACTGGGGTGCCTCTGCTCCAGTATCTCCCATCCAATTTTCCATCTTCCTTCTGGAACCAGTGGGTTCACCATTGCAGACTTAGTTCTTAGAGATGATGGAATTGCAAGAGAGCATGCCCAATGGTGCACGTAGATTTAAGGCCCATTTGCTTTGTGTCTAGGGATATTCAATTGGCCAAATCAATTCTCCTGGCCAAGTCTAGTGGCAAGGAGTGAAGAAGAATGCTCTGTTTCTGGAGGTAGAAGAGAAGGGAGGAAATATCAGACATCAGTCCAATCTATGATCAATCATAAATCCATAATTTCTCTTATCAATTTTTTTTCTCACAGGACCTCAAGCCCTCATTGTAAATCTTTTCTATATTCTCCTTTCTCTCCAAGAATTAACCCTTAAATAATGACTATTAATATGTCAGTTTCCTCCTTTCTTCCAGAATATGGCTTCAGAAAAAATGTACAGTAATTTTTCTAATTAACCAATATTTCTCTCTATAAATATTCTACAAATATTGCCATGGAGTTTATGCCTATATGCGCCATCCTCTGATCATCAGACTGAGTTCTGACCCTGGAGGACTTCATCATAATCCTATTGCTTTATGTTCCAGCATTTACATGCACATGAGACCTTCTGTTGGAGAGAAGACATGTATTGTGCAATTTCTCAGAAAGAATGGCTTTGTTCTAGTTTTTATGGTTATATAAGGTTCTAAAAGGTAATAAATTAATTTAGAAATGATTCAGAAAGGAGAGACAGAATGGAGTCAGAGTAAGAGCTAAAACATCTATTTTCTTGGCTGTCTCCTAGAGTTAAAGAGAACAAACATAGGGAATGAGCAACTTCTATACAAAACACTACCTGGCTATACAAACTAACACCTGGCTAGAATGTTGTGTTATGGTAATGCCTTTTCTTTGATGTGATGTGTGTGTGTGTGTGTGTGTCTGTGTGTGTGTGTGTGCGCGCGCGCGTGTGTGTGTGTGTGTGTAGAATAATTAAGCAGGGAATATGTGTGTTGCTAGAAGTTCCTGGAAGGCATTTCTTATAGTTTCAAAGACCAGCTATTGGCAGCCATTACTATGTGGCTGCCTTTTCTCTTGTCTCAGCCTCTGCCTCTAAACATCTGTTGTTTGGGAGATCATCTGGAGGCTCTTCCTCTTCTATTCCTGGGCAGATTACTATTGGTCAAGGGTTCTTTGTTAGAAATAATAGATACCCAATTGCAACTAGTTTGAGCAAGAAAGGGGTATTTGTTGTTTTTTTATAACCAAACTATGGACAGTATCCCAGGGATGCTTAGATCCAGGTTATCTAAATTCCCCCCAGGCTCTTCGGTCTCGCTCTCTCTTTTTTTAATTGAGCCATTCTTGTACTCACTCTCCTCCTTCTCCATCCTTCATGTTCTCTACAGAAGCCCAGCAGTCATATTGAAAGCTTGAGAACAAACCTTGACTGAATGGTCATGGCAAAGCAAAAATCGAGTGCCTAAGATTTCTCCAGACTTCTTGTTACATAACTTTGTGCTGTTATTCCTCTTGATTTTTGCTTCTTATGACCAAGCACATAATTGATGCACACATTGTAATATCTGGTCCATTATATCAGCAAATCAATAATCAATAACTATTAGCAGTTGTTACTTTGCCTACGCTACCTTTCCTAATCACAACCACATATGCTATATATATGCTGTACTTTACAGCCTACCCCAGACTTCTTGTTGGGGTGGGCTGTAAAGTTTGGATGAGATGAGTGACATAACAGCAAAAGTATAACAGCAAATCGTTATTTTTTTCAGGGCTGGTTCTAAATGCTTCCCATTATTAACTTACTGAATCCTCACAGCAACCCATGAGGAAAATGTGTTATTATTTCTACTTAGATGAGGAAACTGAGAACTGAAAATGTTAAGTTGCCTAAGATCATACAATTAGCAAACAGCAAATCTAGGATTCAAACTCAGCAGCTGAGGATAGCGTGAAGTAGTTATGTGTGTATTAGTTATAAAGAAGAGACTAAAAATAGTCATGGAGATGCAGGAGAATCATGGGTTTGAAGCCAGCCTAGGATATATAATAAGACTATGTCTCAGGAAAAAGGAAAGACTACAGAGATGTGTTGGTCCTGGGATCCAGCTCTGTGCTATGGAGATCTACATAAAAAATCCAGGCAGACTGCTCATCCCTGACATAATGAGCCGTGGAGACAAACATGCAGCAGTAGAAAGGGATGGCCCAGCTATTATTTATACTAATTAAGAGGGCATTCAATGGAAGGGACGCACACAGCGCTTTGGTCACCAGCTGGTGCTCTGACAGCCTCAGCATTTTCTGCAAGGCCAGCGGGGCTTGTATGGAGCATAGAGAGCAGCCACTTGTCTCTGGCTCTCTCCTAAAGTACTTAATTGTCTGAGAGAAAATACCAGCATTCCTGCCCAGCTCTGGACAAGCTGCAATAAACTAATTAAATCCAAATAGCTTGGATCTTGAGAGGGAATAAGCCACTGGTGGGAAAAAAATAAAGCATGTATTCATTCAACAAATATTTATTCCATATCTTTTGTGTGCCTGGCACCATGTTGTATGCTACAAAGTGTGCTATTGATCAAGGCAAGTCAGGCACCTGTCCTCACAGAAATTATATTAATTAGGAGATTGAATGTGACCCTTTATAACGTATAGGGAAGTATAACTTATAAGGAAAGCAGATTTATAGGTTATTTACTTTCTATAAGTGCCCCTATCCTCCCCACACTTTTTTTTGGGGGGGGGAGGGGGGGAGGGAGTTGCCGGGGATGGAACCTAGGTTCTTGCACATGCTAGCAAATATTCTACTCTTGAGCTCTACCTCTAGCCCCCATTAAATTTTTTTTTTTGCCACTCCTGGGGCTTAAACTCAGGGCCTAGACACTGTCCCTGAGCTTCTTTTGCTCAAGGCTAGCACTCTACCATTTGAGCCACAGCACCACTTCCGGCTTTTTCTGTATATGTGGTACTGAGGAATCGAACCCAGGGCTTCATGCATGCTAGGCAAGCACTCTACCACTAAGCCACATTCCCAGCCCCTCCAGCCCCCATTTTTCTCTACCAAAAGAAAAAAAAACCATAAACTTAACTAGTTTCAATTTAATTCAGTGTCAGGTAGGTAAATTACTACTTTAGTTATTTACTTGTGGTGCTAGGGATTGAACCCAGGGCCTTGTGTTTACTAATCATGTACTCTGTCATTGAGCTACACCCTGAATCCCTTTTGAGTCAAAGATCCATCCTTTTGTATCCCTGCCTCTTCCTCTACTTGAGTTGGTGCTAAGTGGTCCCTGTGTGGATCCTTCTGGCACCTTCTGGTAATGTTACTTGAGAGATTAGGGATAGTACATGGACCTACATGTGGACTGTTCTCTCTCTCCTCTCTGCTGAGTCAGTGGGGGGTTGGAGAGGCTCCAGGACACAGGGTTTAAGGGAATGAGAACCCATCTGTCATGGACTGCCAGCCCCTGTCTGTATCCTCTCAGCCCTCCAGAGATGTTTACTGCAGCCAGGATCCTGCTGTGGGCTGTTCCTGAATACCAAAACTTGGCTCACTGATCAGGACAAGACAGTACTAGAGATGAAATACTCACAGAAATCTCCTGCCTCTTTGACAGGTGGGGAGTTGATAGGAACCTGGTGTCCTTTCCTATCACATGGATTAACTAGGGACTGTTTCTCACATAGTGACCTTTGGCTGAAGCTAGCTTGTGCTTACCACCCCATCCTCACCCACCACTTGTCCTTGTCTGTCTATCAGCTTGATTCCTATGAGCAAACATTTGAAAGACTGGGGCTCCAAGAAGGAGCTGCTTTGTGTTGTCTAAACTCAGTGGAAGGAGCTGATTCAGAAGCATGTGTGTGCCTCTGCTTGGTTAGGTCAGTTGCTTCCCTTCTTTAAATTTCAACTTCTCTACATGTAATATGAGAGTTCTAACAAAATAGCCTTCTTAGCCAAGTGCTGATGGCTCTGACCTGTAATCTTAGCTACTCAGGAGGCTGAGATCTGAGGATTAAGGTTCGAAGCCAGCCCAGGCAGGAAAGTCTTGAGATTCTTATCTCCAATTAATTACCAGAAAACCAGAAATGGCTCTGTGGTTCAAGTGGTAGAGCGCTAGCCTTGAGCTGAAGAGCTCAGGGATAGTACCCAGGCCCAGAGTTCAAGCCCCACAACCACCACCACCACCAACAACAAATCCCAAAGCTTAGTTATTAAAGCAATAGCCATTTGATTTGCCCATAATTTTTCTCCTAATGCTAGGGCTTCAACTCTGGGTCTAGGTACTGTATCTGAACTTTGGTATTCAAGGCTAGTGTTCTACCACTTGAGCCACAGCTCCACTTAGAGCTTTTTGTGGTTAATTGGTGATATGAGTCTCACAGACTTTCCTGCCTGAGCTAGCTTCAAACTGCATTCCGCAGATCTCAGCCTCTTAAGTGGCTAGGACTACAGGTCTTAGCCACCCAGCACCATTTGATTTTCTTATGACTGTTCTGGGCTGGACTCAAGGGACCTTGCTGGTGACCACTCTATGCTTTCATTCAGCTGGCAGGTAGGCTGAGGGCTGGGCTCGGCAGGCAAGCTGGCACGCCTGGACTTCTGATCTTCCTGCTCCCAGTTTTCTCCACATGGTCTCACAGTAAGGTAGTTAGACTACTTGTTCAGTTCTTTAAGGTTCCCCAAAGTGAACATTCTAAAAGCCCAGGCCCCAACTTCTGTCTGCATTGTCCTCGCTGATGTCTTACAGACCATAGTCATAAGTGGCCAAGTGCCACGCCCACATGGGAGGAGACTAGGTATGAATGTTCAGGGCCATAGTTCATTGGCCACCAAATTTAGCCATCCACCACAATTATTCTCAGAGTGTCTAATTGAGAGTGAGGGCGGAGAGTGTGGGTCTTCACTGGCAGGATAAAATTTGATAGCCCCTGAATGTCCCTCCTCCTTTCAGCTCCCAGATCTGAGGTTTGCTTTTGCCTTGCTTTTCCTAGCAAGAGCAGGAGTTCAGAAGCCATACTAGGTTTCAAGCCATAGTGCCAACCCAAGTGACTGGCCTGACTGTCTGTGTGTGGAGAAGGGCTCTTGGGTGGGTAGGAGAATAGATGGTCCTAATTGTCTAGGCCTCGGTCAAGTGCCATTTGAGTCCCCTGATTGGATTTAAAACTGACAAATTCTCAGGCCATCTTATTGAGAATACCTGTGGTTCAGCAATTAAGAAGGCCTGGGACCAATGCCTGGCCATGAACTCTTAATGTAGCCAAATGGATTTAGAGAAGCATATGGAGAATAGGAAGAGGAATGTGCAGGGTAAGGTCTGCAGGGTAAGGTCTGGCACCTGAGAGACCAGGATTGTAGCAGGCTGACTGCAAAGTCTGTGTGCCTCTTTTGAGCATTGGAAGAATAGTGTATATGCATGTAGCTGATATTTCTTGGGCACTCAATCTTTTTTCCAAGAAGATTCTTCTTTTTTTTTGGGGGGGGTCCGGTCATGGGGCCTGAACTCTGAGCCTGGGCACTGTCCTTCAGCTCTTTAGCTCAAGGCTAGCGCTCTACCACTTGAGCCACAGCACCACTTCCGCTTTTTTCTTTTTGCTTATGTGGTGCTGAGGAATCAAACCCAGGGCCTCAGGCATGCAAGGCAAGCACTCTACCACTGAGCCACCTTCCCAGCCCCCCAAGAAGATTCTTCAGAAATGGGGTTTCTCATGAAAACAAATGCCACAGACGCTGACTTCCTTGTTGATGTTTCTTCTAATATGCTTCTGCTTGAGCAAGTGAGTCCTTAATGTCAATTTCAATTAGTGCTGAGGCCTCTGATCTCAGTGCTGCTGCTCATGGATGCAGTAGGGGGTGAATAAGGTCACTCGGAAGTGGGAAGCAGTGCCCTCTCTAGTTAGGAGGCTTGAAGGCACTGGGGAGAGGGGGAAGATGTAGAAGGATTTGCTCCCTACTTAATAAAGACCATTTTATTTTATTTTACTTATTTATTTTTTGCTGGTCATGGGCCTTGAACTCAGGGCCTGGGTACTGTCCCTGAGTCTCTCTATGCTCAAGACTAGAGCTCTGCTACCTGAGCCACAGCACCACTTCCGGCTTTTTCTGTTTATGTGGTACTGGGGAATCGAACCCAGGGCTTCATGCGTGCTAGGCAAACACTCTACCACTAAGCCACATTCCCAACCCCTGAAGACCATTTTAAAGGTACCAGTCTTATGTTTGTCATGAATGTGGGGCAAGGCAGAGGATAGAGCAAGGGCCCTGAGTTCTGAGCCAGTGAGCAATGAGTGACACATACTTTGCTTGAGCTAAAAGGGCTTCCCTCATATCTTTGAGCCCCCAATTACTAGTCAGAGGAGTGGAGATTGCAGACTGCAAGTTTGCTCCCTATTTTCCTAGGGGATTCCCTGATTCTGCAACTTTTTCGCTTTCTTCTGTGGCAGCTAAGGTGGCTCAAAGCTGGTGGTCTCATCCCAACACATGTTTAATGCCTGAGGCCAGTATGAAGATGCGATAGATGAGTTTGGGATGGGGTAGCAAAACGTGGGTCAGGGAAAGGCAGACAGCCATGACCTGCCAACATTTCCCCTCTCCTTACTACTATCCTTCTGTTTCCTCTTTCCTTTCCTTTCTAAACAGTTATCAGTTTAGGAAAAGAATATGGATTTATAGTCACTAAGAGATGAGCCTCCAGAACGATTCTCTCCCCTTTGAGAAGGCAGAGCTTTTGGATTTTCATGTTCTTCATCATCTGTAACAATCATTATAAAAGCTCAGTATTTCCTCAGCACCTTCTGTATGTCAGGGGACACTATACACATAATTTCTAGCTTCACAATACTTTTAAGGAAAATGTTATTTATGTCCGCTTTACCCAGGAAGAAATTGGTGTGTACAGAACTTGAGAAGTTTGTCAGACAAAGTGGCAGGATTAGGGTTGGAACTGAGGCTTGCTCATTCGATTTCTGGCTATAATGTTATCAATTATTGAACACTAGGGAGGGCCAGCTCCTGGCTAAGACTTGCTAATAGAGGCATCTGAAATGAGAAATGGCTTCTATTCAAGTGGCAGATATCACATTGACAAGGATTAAACATGGAGTTTCGTCTGCACTGTACAAGGAGTCAAGATTTGATGGTTCTTACCCTGTTCAGCAACTCTCTTGATGGGAAGCTTTCATTGTAGGTGATATCTGAATTCCCTCTATAAGCTTCACATCTCTATGAAATGGAAAAGATGAGCCAAAATATCTCCAAGGATATTTGGAGGTCAAGTTCACTTCAATCTAGTCTGATAGCACTCATGGGGACTTTCTGTGTGACTGTGCTGGAAAGGTACAAGATGAACTCGACAGACTTTGGGTTTTAAATGACCTAGATATGTGCTCTAATCATTGCAGGGCAGAGCGTCTCATTTAGACCTCGTCAGTGGCAATGTGTGTTACAGGGGAGATGAGGAGGGCTTCGTGGTGGAGACAAAATTGGTGCCTGGTTTTGATAAGCAAATACTAGAACATGTAAAGGTGGTAATGGGAGAAAAGTTTCTCTAAGCAATAACTACTTGGGGAAGAAGAACCATTTAACTCTTGGGATGGTTTGTCATGCAGAAATAGTTAAGTAGCACATACTCCAAAGTTGTCTAATTATAGACTTGACCCATAAGCCAATTTTCAGACCATAGCCTACAATAATTGGCCTGCAGATATACTTTCTTTGGCACAAGTTATTTGCACAGGTTTATTTAAAAATATTTGAGCCAATATTTAAAACTTGAGCAGTTCTGGCCATAAAGGAATTATGAATCCAAACAACTTTGAGATTCTATCCAGTGTGGTTGGCCAATGCCAAGAATTAGAACAAATGCTGGTGGATGTTGGGGAAAAAGGAACCCTATTGTATTGTTGTTGGGAATGTAAAATAGTACAACCATTCTGGAAGGCAGTTTGGAGGTTCTTCAAAAAACTAAACATAAGCTGCGTACCAGTGGCTCATACCTGTAATCCTAGTTACTCAGGAGGCTGAGATCTGAGGATGTCGGCTGGAAGCCAGCTTAGGCAGGAAAGTCCATGAGACTCATCTCCAATAAACTACCTTACCCTCCAAAAAAAAAAAAAATCTGGAAGTGGAGCTGTGGCTTAAGTGGTAGAATGCTAGCCTTGAGCAAAAGAAGCTCAGAGACAGTACCTAGGCCCTGAGCTCAAACCCCAGTATTGGCAAACAAACAAACTAAACTAAATATAGAACTTCCCTATGACTTAGCCATACCGCTCTTGAGCATCTACCCAGATCATTAAAGTCAGGATACAGTAGAGACACTTGCACATCCATGTTAATTGCTGCACAATTTACAGAGCCAAGTTGTGGAAATAGCCCAGATGCCCTATAACAGATGAGTGGATCAACAAATATGGTATATATACACAATGGAATTTTATTCACCCATTACAAAGAATAAGAGTATGTCATTTACATGGAAATGGATGTACCTAGAATAAATTATGCTAAGTGAAGTAAACTAAGCTCAGAGACAAACAGCACATGTTTTTTCTCATATGTAGAAGTTAAAAAATATAACTGGACATGATGACCTATACAGGATTCTAAGTAGTCACACAAAAACATTCAGACTGCCAGGTGCCAGTGGCTCACGCCTGTAATTCTAGCTACTCAGGAGGCTGAGACCTGAGGATCACAGGTCAAAGCGAGCCCGGGCAGGAAAGTCCCTGAGACTTATCTCAAATTAACCACCAGAAAACCAGAAGTGGTGCTGTGCTCAAGTGGTAGAGTGCTAGCCTTGAGCTGAAGAGCAGAGGGACAGTGCCCAGGTCCAGAGTTCAAGCCCACGACCAACAAAAAAACCAAAAACAAAAAAAAACAAAAACAAAAACCACTCAGACTAAAGGAGAATACCCTTCTGGGAGGAACTCAAAGGTACATTTAAAATCCTAATTATCAAAATGAATTCCAGGACATAGGAGCATGTTTTTTTTATGTTGTTATTTTTGTTGTTGATGGTGGTGGCTTTTGCTTTTGCTTTTTCTTTTGGGTAGGCAGAAGCAAATGCCAGCATGCAATTCAGTATACGCTATGTGGAAAATGATCTATGTAACTTGTGGACAGGGATGAGAGAGAGAAACTGGGGGAGAACAAAGGAAGGAATGCCATTGTCAAAAAAAAGAAAAAGAAAGAAAAGAAAGAAATATACTCATTACCTGACTTATGAAATGGTAACCCTTCTGTATAATGCCTTGATAATAAAATTTTAGTAAAAACTAAGAAAACTCAAACCCAGTGTGTTTAGGGAGGTTAAAAATTTGAGCAGGGGCTGGAAATGTGGTTTAGTAGTAAAGTGCTTGCCTAGCATGCATAAAGCCCTGGGTTCTATTCCTCAATACCACATAAACAGAAAAGAAGTGGCACTGTGGTTCAAGTGGTAAAGCACTAGCCTTGAGCAAAAGAAGCTCAGGGACAGTGCCCAGGCTCTGAGTTCAAGCCCCAGGACTGGCAAAAAACCAACTAAACAAAAAAAAAACCCAACTTGAGCAGTTTCACATGAAACTTGAGATTTGGGGGTTTCTCTTGAAAAATCTAGCTTCTCACACCTGAATCTTAGCAGCTATTCACTACAGTACTGTTCCCTCCTTACTGCCTTCCTTCTAACCTGCATTCTGGCCTCTGTAGGCATTTGAATTTTTGATCCATGTTGTTGGCATGGCAATGGGAGGCCACTGGAGGCTTTTCAGTAGGAGAAATGATGAGTTGAGCAGTGAATAACATATTGGTGGGAGTGACTGTGTTAGGAGTAGATGGCTGTTATTTAATCTGCCCAGAACAATGAGCTCCATTTTGCTGGTTGTATACCTTCTTCTGGTTGTGTAGCTGCAACTAGGTCCCCAAGAACTCCTTATATAAGCCCCCTTCTCATTCACAATGTCAGGCGGAAGAATGGTACTTAGCTTAAACTGGATCACTCACAATACCTGGCCCTCCAGCCAGATGACTGGTCTAGGGATGGGTACCTGTTCATGTTGGCTCATTCAAAGCCCTTCCCTAGAATTTTGTCCTTGGAACTAGAAACAGAAAGTCTTAATCTCTTTCTAGTAGAGCAGCTGAGAATTTCTTTTTGGAATTTGCAGTGGAGAGTTCTGGAACTTGGAAGTACAGTTAAGAGGGCTACTTTTATTCCCAACTACAAAGTAGTTACGAAGTAATGCCATCCCCACTGGAAAGTGCATTATTAGCCTTGAAAGCAGCTATCCCTGCCTGCCACTTACTTCCTGTAGAAACTTAGATAAACCTCTGTACCTTTCTTTTTTTTTTTTTGGTCTGTCGTGGGGCTTGAACTCTGGGCCTGGGCACTGTCCCTCAGCCCTTCAGCTCAAGGCTAGTGCTCTACCACTTGAGCCACAGTGCCACTTCCAGTTTTCTGGTGGTTTATTGGAGATAAGAATCTCACAGACTTGGGCTGGGAAGGTGGCTCAGTGGTAGAGCGCTTGCCTTGCATGCCTGAGGCCCTGGGTTTGATTCCTCAGCACCACATAAGCAAAAAGAAAAAAGCCGGAACTGGCGCTGTGGCTCAAGTGGTAGAGCGCTAGCCTTGAGCTGAAGAGCTGAGGGACAGCGCCCAGGCCCAGAGTTCAGGCCCCACGACCGGACCAAAAAAAAAAAAAAAAAACAACCAAAAACAAAAAAAAGCAGACTTTTCCTGTCCAGACTGGTGTTGAACTGCAATCCTCAGACCTCAGCCTCCCGAGTAGCTAGGATTATAGGTGTGAACCACCAGCACCAGGCTCTAGGTTACTTTTTGTACATTTTTACTCAATTCATACCTTATTCTCCAGAAACCCTTAGCCCTTATATTCCTCTTATATTTTCATATCTGATGCTTCCTGGATCTGGAATATGCTACAGCCTTCTGTAAACCACTCCCCTATATAGAAATGAGAGACACTAGTATCTGTCTGGTGAACCCCACTAATGTTTTCATTAGAAAACTGCAGTTTTAAGTTATAGAACCTCAACAGAAACTACTCAAACTATAAATATGTATTTGTTCAAAGATGTATTGGTCCAGAGGTGGGCCAAGTGACTCAATTTTTCTCTAACATTTCCTAGGACTTGTCTTCCTTCATCAGTTCTTCTGGCATAGCAGCTGAAAAAAATACTCTGCCGCAAATGTCAGCATTACATTATGTATCATACCATCCAGAAAAAAAAGGAGTATCTATTCCTCATTCTTCACTTTTATTGTAACCTATAACTGAGTCCTTAATAATCAGACTCTAAGGTGGACTGTATCATTGCCTAGTAGTATGACTTTTGGAAAGTTGACCTATTTGTGACATAGTTTGTTGTCTGTTCAGTAGGGATTATAATAGTATCTACTTCATAAAGCTGTTGTGGGAGTTAAATAAGCTTAAAAAGCAGTTCATAGACTGCCTAGCAACTACAGCAAATAGCAAATGCTCCATAAATATACCTTGGAAACATTTCCCTGCATTCTGTAAGCTTCAGAGATTCATCTGAACAATGCTGAGAGTCTTCCTGGAATTTTTCTGTTGAAGTTGTAGTCACTTAACAAACACTGAATGAGGGCCTACTATTTTAGGCATGAAGGAATAGCAAAACACATAATATCATGTCCTTGTGGAGATTGCACTGAAGTGGAAGATGAGAATAGGAGATGATAAGCAAATATACACAGGCACAATAAACAAATAAACAGGTGAAACTGTGCTAGGGAGAAAAACCCATCAGGACAAGGTATGAGGAAGTACAAGCTGACACTTGAAGATGAGGAGGATATACCAATATATGCAAGAACATTTGAGGCAGACACAACAGCAAGTGCAGAACTCTTCTAGCAGCAGTATGCTTGGCATGTCAGCACAAGAAAGAGGCCAAAGTGTGGCTGGAAAAGAATAGGAGAGTAATAGCTGATGAGCTCAGATGTAGCGGGTTGCAGGTCACATGGTAGAATATCAACATAATCCTAAATGCCAGAGAGGAACAGGGTATTACTGGCACAAGCAAGTTTTATAATAAAGGCAATGATCGGAGCAGGGTAATGGCCTCAACTTGTCTGATGATGGGGTTGAAAGAAGGTCAGAGAAGCCTTCTCTAAGGAAGTGGTTCCTGAGCTATTGAAGGATCAATCGAAAATATTGGGGCAGAGGGGGAGGAGCAATCCAAGTAGTGAAACTGCTACAACAGAGTATGGAGAGATTGTGGTGTATTCATACAAATATGGAGAAGGAAACAAGGAGCCAGGGAGTGGCCAGAAAGAGGAGAGGTCTGTAGAGCCTGGATTAATTGCTTTCCTCTTGATTTATTCAAGTGTTTATTGAACACTTGGTGTGTGCTAGACGTCTTGCCTGGTCTGGGAACACAGTAATATACACAGCAGTACATAATTCTTGGTCTTCAGTAACTTACATTCTAGTAAGGGAGGGTGACATGCTAGAACAAGAGGCCAAATGATATATTTTAGGCAGAGACCTGGGGGGAGGGAGGGGAGGATGTTCCAGGCCTTGCTCTCTAGTGTCATCATCTCTTCCATTTGTTTTCTTTTTCTTTCAAAGCAGGTCATGGACGTCATCAAACGACAGAGGGGCCGTTATTATTGCTGGTCTGGCAGAATCAGGGCACTCATTTCAAACTGCTCGGTTCTCAGGAATTCCATTTCTTAGGCAAGTTCTCGGCAAATCAGTGTGAAAAATACAACCATGAAAACACAGGTCAGAAGAGGGATGGGGAATCAAGGCAGTTCGTAGTCTTCAGGGAGGTCTATAGCTGACAATGGTCCTCTTGTACTCTCAGAAGACCCCTCTGCTGTCTCAGAGAAGCCAAAAGGTGTGGGAATAGAAGAAGACCCTGGAGGCTGCAACACTGATTCAAGTGAGATCCCAACAGAGGAAAACTTCTACCCAGATTAAGTCTTAAAACACCTCCTGCACCACTAAAAAGCAAAGCTACTTGACTGTATAAACTATTTGTTTTTGTGAAGAAAGGGGCACTTTTCCCCCTTCCCCCCCCCTTCACAGCAGCCTCTCGGTCCAGTCCTAGCCTCGACTGGCAGCAAAAATTCTCGCTCAGCCGGGGATCCAGGTTCCTTGGAAGGAGAAAGGACCTTGTCTCTCGAGGTTCCTTCCTGCACAGACCAACCTACAGCTTTGGGCCTATTCTTCAGGCCTCGCCCATCTCAAGCACCACCCACTTGGTCCTCCTTTAGGACCCGCCTCCTTCCGGCTCCTCCCCAGAGTGGCTACTTGGATCGCCCCCCTCCCCCTCCTGCCTGCTTTGCTTCCGGGCCCGCTTTCTTCAAGCTAGAATCGCTCGGCTCCAGGGCTTCCCCTGAGCCTGGCCTCAACCCAGTCTGCTCCTGAAATCTCCTCCCGCTCGAGTCCACCTCCCGGAACGCTCTCCCTTAGCTCCGCCCACCCCTCCTCTAGCAAGCTTGGCCCCGGCTCCGGGTCCTCCGAGGCCTCCAATGTCTTCTGTACCAGTCTCGTTCTGCAGTTCCCAGGGATCACCATCTTCTCTCCCGCCCCGCTTTCAGAGCTCTAGGCTGGTGTCAGCGGCTTTAGCCCCGCCCCTGACCCCGCCCCCCTGCCAGGCCCCGCCCCTCTCCTCTCCCCGCCGAATCTCTGGACCTTTCCAAAGCTAGGTTCAGAGGGTGGGGGGTAGTTTGGCTGTGTGCGGCCGTGGCTGCGCTGTCCCAGTGCCGGGGTCACCGAGTCCTTCCTGGGGAAGCGGGTGAGAAGGAAGATTAGCCTGAGGCCAGAGCGGAGGTGAGGGCCGAGCGTTGGGGAGCCGCTCCGGGAGCTCGAACCCCGTTCCCCCGCCGCACGCCTGAGTGGTGCGGCCCGAGGGTAGGACTCGCGGCCGCGGGGCTCGCGCTCCGTCAGTGCAGCGCGAGCGGCGCGGGAGCTGCGGGCAGAGCCGGAGGAGCTGAGGGGGTGGTGGCGGTGAAGACTCACGCGCGTGTGCTCCGCTTCCTCCCGCCGCGGCCGGGGCCGCCCCCTGCCTCCCGCTTTCCTTCCCTTCCTCCCTCCCTTCCGCCTCCGAGCGCGGCGGCACCGTCTCCTGTGCCGTGCGGCTTCCTCTAGACCTCTCGGCGCGGGTGAGTGGAGGCTGCGGGCGTCTCCCAGGGGTGCGTGTGGGGTGTTCCCGGCGCCTTTTCGTCTCCCACGCTTGCAGGAGGGCCGCTGCCTATTTTTAGAAACTCTTTTCTTCGGCCTTTCGGGGAGTCCTGGGAGCCCGTCTAACTCCAGGCCCCCTCCCCCTCCCCCCTTCCTCCCCCGCCTCGGGCCGGCCGCCCGGGGTCGCCGGCCCCAGCCCACTCGCGCTGTTTCTGGGCCGTCTGGCATTCTCTGCCCGCTCTAGTCGCGGGCCGGGCCGGGGCTTGGAGTTGGGGTGGGCCGGCGCCGGCGCCGCCTGGAAGTTGGAGTCTTTTGTGCTTGCGCCCCGCCCCGCCCGGCGAGGGGAGGAGGGAGGAAGGAGAGGAGCGGAGGCCGCGCTGGGGAGGCCTCGGGCGGGCCTGTCCCTGGCTCTCAGGCCGGAGCTGCGACTTCAGGCTCCTTTAAGCGCGCAAAACTACCTCTGCCGGGCTCCCTACGGGTGTGTCCGCTTCGGACCCCGTCTCTGCAGGTCCAGGGATCTTTTCACATCTTGGGTACACGTAGGAACAAGCGACAGGCCATCGAGCCGGGGCCAGATCCCGCACTTTGTCCCAGCTCCTTTGGGGGCCGAGCGCCAGTTTGTTTGCCCCTGTGTGAAATGGCGTAAAGGTGGAAACTGGCCTCACAGGATGTTCACGGATTTAAGGAATGAGGGAAGGGACGTGTGAGAGAAGCGTTGTACACCAACAGGTAACATTTAATGAGACTGAGTCAGGAACTTCATAAGCCTCTATCATTTGATGCTCACAACGGCCCTCTAGAGTTATTTCCACTTACAGAAGCAGAAATCAAGGTACAGATTAAACAATGTGCTCTCACTCACTTGTAGCAGTGATGTTAGTACTTGTCACTTTTTTCTTGATAAAAGCACATATCCTCTGTTAGTGCAAAGGGTGTTTTGGTTTACACCCTTAGGTCACACCATTTATAATAAAAAGACATAACTCTGGTTTCTCTCTCACTCTGGGTGAATATCCAGTGTAGTACAGATGAAATCCTGCTCTACAAGAGCTCCAAGGGAAAGTAAGTTAGGGTGAATGTTCTTGCTGTTATAAGAATGCAACTGCACATCTGTGGTGTTTGGCTTAAGGAACCCTGAAGTCTTTTATAAATAGTGAGGTCTGTTTTTTGTTGATGTCATGTTCTTCCCTGTATACCTTGTATGTTCTCAGTAGTTCTAGTTTTCCTGTTTTCAGATAAAGGCCCAAGGGAGTTGACGTGAACTAAAATTAATTTAGGTAAGTGTTCTAGTTTTCTGATATATTCGATTCTAATAGTGGAGCGAGTCTAAAAATCACATTGAGGAGTTCTTTTGCCAGGTCTTGACAATTCTCCTGATGTTTGTATTAGAAGGTCTGTTTTGGTTTTCTTCACTTGCAAGATTGTAGATTTAGGAGTGGTGGTGTACATGAGGTTAAAGCCTTACATAAGATCTAACTTTCATATCTGACTGTTCCCTTTTTCCTATTAGTGAACTCTGGAAAGGGGAGGTAAATTGTCCAAATTCACAAACTTCCTTAATAACAGAACTAGAATTCTCAGCCTTTCAATCTAGTAATTTTTTTTTCTATACCATACCATCTCTTGAAAGGGGCTGGGAAGGTGGCTCAGTGGTAGAGCGCTTGCCTTGCATGCTCGAGGCCCTGGGTTCGATTCCTCAGTCCCACATAAGCAAAAAAAGCCGGAAGTAGTGCTGTGGCTCAAGTGGTAGAGCTCTAGCCTTGAGCTGAAGAGCTGAGGGACAGCCCCCAGGCCCAGAGTTCAGGCCCCACGACTGGACCAAAAAAAAAAAAAAAAGAAAGAAAGGGCACTAATCTTATTCAGACCTGAAGATCAGGAATTCTGTATAATTGAAAATTTCAAGACATTTCTGAAGTCCCAGCCATTTTCTGTACCTTGTGTTTAATGTTCAAAGGAGGCCAGATTTTGTAAGTCAGAATTGCCAAGGGTCTTTGTTGGTCACTTCTATTTTATATTGTTTATGATTATAGTACTCTCCTATAATTGGTATCTGGTTTGTTATTTAGTGGAAGGGGATGTCCTTTTTATATGTCTCCTTTTTATTGTAAGGCAATGGAGACATAAGAATTAGGGCACTTGCCTTAGATAACAGAGTATGTATAGTAGACAGAATGTCTCATGAGTAGAGAATTTGCTATGGCATGGACTGAGCCTTTTGAGCTATTGGGCACACTGAACCAATTTCTTTATGTGTAAATTCGAGCTGTGGGGACTATGGAAAGAAAATGATTATGAAAGTGCTTTGTTGTAATAGTAGTAGCAGACAATAAGTACTTTACATGTACTACCAGTCACTGGACTGAGAATTTGTAAACCAGGTACTAAGAGTTTAGAAAAGTTTCATGACTTTCTCAATTATATGTAATGGATAAATGGTGAAGCCAGGATTCAAACTGCAAAATTTTAAACTGACAGGCTTTAAAAAAATTACATATATATGTATATACTGGGGCTTGAACTTGGCTTTTCTGCTCAAGGTTAGTAATCTATTTACTACTTCAGCTACACCATCACTTCCTGCTTTTTTCTGGTTAATTGGCAATAAGAATTATGGACTTTGCTGCCTGGGCTGGCTTTGAACCTTTATCCTCAGATCTCATCTTGAGTAGCTAGGATTACAGGTGTGAGCCCACGCCCTGGATGTAGCAGTATTTTTTTTTAATTTATAACTTTAAACATTAAAAATGCTTAATTCTGTGGCATTAAGTATATTTTATACTGTGCAGCCATCACTACTATCCATCTCCCAAACTTCTTTCATTTTCCAACTGAACTACCCAAGAAGACTTAACTCCTTGTTCCCTCATAACTCTGCCAGGGGTGAGGAAAGTCTGGGTTGGCCTGCAAAATCATTTGTTACATGCCCTGCCAGGCGAGGAATGCTGATGGTTCATCTGCCTGTAGTGATAATTTTGAATGATCTGTAATGATACAAATGCCTAAATGGCTGTTCACAGAAAAAGGTTTCTCATTTCCTGCAGCTTAGTCTCTCACAACTGCCATTCTATTTTCTGTGCTGAATTTAACCACTGTAGGACCTCATATAAGTGAAATCATATGTTTGTCTTTCTTCTTTGCACAGTGCTAGTGAATGCAAAGTTGTTACTAGTCCTCATGCAACAGGGTGTGACATGAAGCCCCTGAGTAGGAATCTAGGTTTTGTTGTGTCTCTGGTAAAGTTTTCTCTGCTTTTCTTCTCTCCTGGGGATTGGAGTTCCTTATTGTTGGAGACTTTCCTGGATCTATGAGAGCCCCTTCAGTATTTTTAGAAAAATACGTTTGACCCTGCTTTGGCCATCCAGGGTTTTTGGATATGAGGAGATGCAATGTTATGACAGCAGCAGTTTGGATTGAAACGTCTCAGAAGCTGATTAAGTGGATTACTTTTAAGACAAACTCCCTTTCAGTGTCTCTTTAAAAAAGCACACAGGAAAGCTTAACATTTGGATTTTTAAAGGGTTTTTATGGGCCCTTATTGTTGCACGTGGTTAGACTGGAGTTAGATGTAGTATTTTAGTCTTTCAGTATTCCCTTTGTTTTGACTGTTGCTGTGTCTGTGTTTTAGAGTGAAGTGTTTCTGTTTATGAAAGCTGATTGGAATTTCGTCCTAATGCCATTAAAGGTTGGGGATAGGTAAAGTTTCAGAGATGGGGAGTAGTAAGGTAACTGCTAAGAACATGTCTCATCATGGTGTGCTCTTCCTAAAAACCTGATGGGTCCTTTTGCCTTTTTAGAGCCTTGTTTTTGCTTGGCTTTTCTGCTCATGGCTGGTGCTGTGCCTGAGCTTTGCCTCCAGTCTAGTATTTTGTTAGTTATTGGAGCTAGATCTTCAATAGGCATTTTTTTGTTTAGGCTGGCTTTGAACTTTAGTGCTCCAAGACTCAGCCTCCTGAGTAGCTAGGATTACATGGGTGAGCCACCAGTGCCCAGCTGGTTATTTTTATTATTTCAGTGTTTTTGTCCAGGGGCAAAAGTCCCAGTTTATTAATTTGAATAACAAAGGGAAATAATGATTAGGTGATCTGCAAGGTCCTTTTTAGAAATAACATAAGTCTAGATAATTTAGAAGATATTTCTAGGAGCAGTTCTCCCTTTCTTTCCTCTTTCTTAAGCAGTGGTAGAGAGTAGAGATGGAGAGTCACATGAAGAGATAGATCTGTATTCAATTTTAGCTGTATGTATTAAATATATAACTGGATGGGAAAAGAGAACAACAGGAATGTCACTTGTTTCCCTTGGGTGCTAAAAGGTTTCAGACCTGTGCTCCGAATGCAGGTCATAGACCCTTAGGACCTGAGAAGATGGGACAGTCAGGTAAAATGGAAGGTTAGTGTGGGAGCCTGAGGATCATTTTGTCTGGTTTCTACTACTAAGTGTGTGGGCTTGGACAAGTTTTTTTTTTTTTCCTTTTCTGACCATTTCCTCAATTATAAATGTCTAAAAAATGGGAGTAGGAAGTGGAGACAAAATTGGAGGACCTTCTTTGTTCACCTCTCCTTAAATGAATATATAAAATAAGGATCGGAAGTGGCGCTGTAGCTCAAGTGGTAGAGCGCTCACCTTGAGCTGAAGAGCTGAGGGACAGCGTCCAGGCCCAGAGTTCAAGCCCCACGACCAAAAAAAAAATAGAAATAAGGATCTACAGTTCTTCCTTTTTGAGTATTTGGTGTTAAATTTCCTACCATTTTATAATGTCTTCCTGTAATAAATTAGTGTGTCTTAACCTTCTGGGAGTAAAAGAGAAAGTTGGGAAATTGATACTGGACTTTGGTCGCCATCTCTAGACGAACCACACTACTCACTATCTATCAAAGATACCCCAGCATCAAGCTGGGGTAGGGAAAGGGGCCTGTGGTTGAATATTTAGGTTTCCCAGAGGGCATTTGTGTTGGGAGTAGTCAGCTGATTAAAGTGCAAATCTGGCCATCATCCTAATGTACGCATTAAATTGCACTGAGGGAAATAATAATTCAGTGTATTTTGTTTTGGGTGGTGGTATGGGGCTGGATGCTGTCTCTGAGCTCTTTTGCTCAAGGCTAGAGCTCTACCACTGTCTCACAGAGACTTTCCTGCTGGGACTGGCTTCAAACCATGATCCTCAGGTCTCAGCCTCCTAAGTAGCTAGTATTACAGTGAGCCATTGGTGCCCTGCTGGATCTCTGTTTTTTGTTGTTGATGTTGTTTTTGTTTTTGGTTGGTCATGGGGCTTAAACTCTGGGCCTAGGTGCTGTCTCTCAGCTCTTCAGCTCAAGGCGAGCGTTCTACCACTTGGCCACAGCACCACTTCCGGTTTTCTGAGTTTTATTGGAGATAACAGTCTCTAGGACTTTCCTGCCCAGGTTGGCTTTGCACCATGATCCTCAGATCTCAGCCTCCTGAGTAGCTAGGATTACAGGCGTGAACCACCAGCACCCAGCGGATCTTTGTGTTGTTTTTTTTTTTTTTAAATAGGGGTTGGAATAGGTTTCTTGAATGATATTTCTTTCTCTTAGCAGTTTGAATCTCTAGTTTTATAGGAGGGGTTTTAGAAATTTATTTCTGGAAGAAGAAAAGACTTTACTAAAGCATTGGGAGTATCTCAGGGTTAAATTCTAGG
Source organism: Dipodomys ordii (assembly GCF_000151885.1). Classification (NCBI taxonomy): domain Eukaryota; kingdom Metazoa; phylum Chordata; class Mammalia; order Rodentia; family Heteromyidae; genus Dipodomys; species Dipodomys ordii. The sequence continues at coordinate 14,869,652 of NW_012267229.1, forward strand.
CTTATGGAAAAAACCTTTCGGTATATATACAGGTGGATATTGTTTTTTAGAGTGGACTGATTGTGAAAATTTACTTTGAGATGAATTTACCAAATATTCTGTTGAGTTCCATTATAAACTTGGCTCCAAAGTTCCATGGGGCAAACTTGGGAGGCTAAGCCTATTAAGAATTATATTTAAATATGTTCCAAACTGTTTAAAAGCACATAATAAATGGAAAATAAAAAAATTATGTTTTTCATAGGGCTGGATAAAAATAGGATCAGAAATTCACATTTTATTAAAGCTTTAGCCTTATGAGGTAGGTATTCCTACCTGAGGTTACCTGGTCCTTGAAATACCATTTTAGGACTAAATATTTCTGCTTATTATCAAACTAAGAATCATTGCTTTATTCCAAACATGTATTCTCTTTTAGAAGAACAAGGTTAGAAGCTTAGTGTTTTTGACCAGGTTTTCTTCATTCTGGAGGCATTTATCTGATATTTAGCTGTCTCTTGTTTATTTGTTAAGGATTTTAGTAAGCTTAGTTAAAGGTGTTGTTTGCATGGTTTCTCTTGATCTGTTTGCCTAGTTCCCTTTGCAGTTTGTGCTAGCCCAGCAGTGGATTTAAAAGAACTGATTTCTGTAGGTTTGAGTTTTTTGTGTGTAAGTTGTAATCCTGCTATTTTGAGAAGTTGAATGTTTCTTGCCCAAACTTTAAGGCTTTCGGACTTTTTTCTTGTATATGGCTTTAATCTGTCACTGAGGAATTTTGCTATCAATATAGTAATGAGGGCTCTGCATGAATCAGCGCAAGAATAACTTTATACTTTAAAAATTCATCCTTAATTGATTTTCACACCTATTAAAGTCAATATTTACTACAATTGGATAGAGTTGGATACTACAATTAGATACTATGTTGAGTAGGTTAGTTCACTGGTGTAATGTGATTATTTATGCATAGAAATCTAATAACTTTCCCTAAGCTCAGTTCATTCCAGGAATTTATAGAGTGCCTGCTATGTGTTCTCCCTGTGAAGAACATACAAACCATGCACAACTTTATTTTGTCCTCAGTTATTTTTAGTTTGGGGCAAATCCTGTTTAGTAGGACAAATCCTGTTTCCTTTCTGTCTTTGTTGCCCTGGCTTAGATATTTGGGTTCTGGAGTCAGACTAGAAATAGCATAATTGATGAGTGTCTTACTCTTTTACTGAGAAGGAATATAAATATGTTATGTGTAGTCTGTACTTTGAGGTTATGTCCCTCAAAGATAATACCATGAAGATGTTACTGATAATAAGGCAGTTTGATATGTAGCTTGGTTTAGGTGACTAAGGTCTATTCTTGTTTCCCAGCACTAATAATGCCAGATAGACTGGAGAAATCATTTTCTCTCCTAAACCTTCACTTCATCTATAGCATGGGGCTAATACTCTGTATCTTGACTTCCTCACAATGTTGTTAGGAGAAATTTAGATAAAATATATCAAAGAGCCTGCTATGCAGCAATTTACATGTGAAGAATTCATGAGTCATTTGTCAGAGATGGTGAGTGGCAGACGTTTGTTTCATAGGAGAGATCTCTTTGAGCTCTGTTGGTCAGAAAGAGTGGACTGAGCTACTCTATTACTAGGAGATATGGTGTAAACTATTTTATTTTAATTTTGTCAAGGTGAAGTACAGAGGGGTTACAGTTACATAAGTAAGGTAGTAAGTACATTTCTTGTTGAACTTGTTGCCCCTCCCTCATTTTTCTACCTCTTTCCTTCCCTTCATTCCCCCATTTTTTTTTTTTTGAAGAAGGGTCTTGTTAGGTATCTAAACTGGCTTTGAACTCAAGATTCTTGCCTTTGAACTTTGGATCCTTAGACTTCAGCTTCCCTACTACTGGAATTACTTGTATACTCAGCATAAGCAAATATTTGAGCTGGATGGGCCTGGTAGCATTTAAGGATAGTGATCATATTCTGTCTAAAACAATCCTTATTTCTAATATTCTGTCTGATTGTGCTTATAAATGCCAATATTTGTTTTCTCTCAGACTAGCCAGAAGCAACACTCAGATCTTTTCTCAGTTGATGCGCTTCTTTCACCTAGGAAGTCATTGGAGATTTATACTGCATTATACTGAAGGGATTTTGTGTAATGGGAACATCTTGAGCAAAGACACAGATGAGTGACCAGACAGAGTAACATTCACATTCCTGCTAATAAGCAGTGGGGGGAAGGAGATAGATGTTCCATATTTTACAAGTGGATGATGACTTCTTATATATAGGCTCCCAAAGCAAGTAGAAAATAATTGTAGTCTTCTGAAGCCAAGTTGTATTTAAATGCTAGATGGACGACAATAACCTCTTTGCCCATAGTTACTTCATTTCAGGGAAGAATTAATCCCAACAGTTGATGAAGTGTGTGGGAAGAGAGATTTTTTGTTGTTTGTTTTATTTTTGTTTTTGTCTCCTCTTAAAATGAGGGAAAAGAAATAGAAATACCAAAATCGAAAGAGCCCAGTCTTGTAGAGCTTTCTATTATGTATATACTGCTAAGGGAAAAATTGCCATTTCTTTGTCTGCTTTTATCCTACCAGTGAAAGCTGACTAGATGTTTGTTTTCTGTAGTTTTGCCAAATCACTTTGAAGGCTAGCACAAACATTGATCATGTTTTAGAGACTTTCCTCTTTGTTCTGTCAGCACATATTTAAAAATATACCTTAAATTAAAATTAAGGGAAAATAAGGTGGCACTGGATGCTCCCAGCGAGAACCACTTTTATGTTAACAATTCATCAATTCTTGAGGTGTTCGTTAAGAAACTAGAAGTGCTGGAGCTACTACTGGAGCCATTCATTAGATTGTATTTGATCTTTCATATTAATAATAGTTACACTGTATTTTGAACTGACCTTATAAAGGTATGCGTTGTACCTTGTGCTCATGGTAATATTGCTGATATTTACTGAAAGTTATGTGCTAAGCATTTATACGTGTAAAACCTTTTTAATTTTCACCTCAACCCTAAAAAGTAGGTTCTGTTTTATTTTGTTTTGTTTTGTTTTTTGTCAGTCATGGGGCTTGAACTCTGGGCCTGGGCATTATCCCTCTGCTCTTCAGCTCAAGGCTAGCGCTCTACCACTTGAGCCACAGTGCCACTTCTAGTTTTCTGGTGGTTTATTGGAGATAAGAGTCTCACAGACTTTCCTGCCCAGGCTGGCTTTGAACCATGTCTCCTGAGTAGCTAGGATTACAGGCATGAGCCGCTGGCACCCAGTTTGATTTTGTTTTTAAAAAATCTATCTTTTCCTATAAATCATTTTGTGCATGTGGGCACATGCATGTGTACTTCCTTGGATTTGCTGTTTGAAAGGCAGCTAGTCTTTTTTGTCTCTTCTGTTTAGCAAAGCTGTTATTGCTTTCATGGAAATGCTGAAGGAATCTAGTGATGGTAGAATACTGATTGAGTAAAGCATGGAATGACATCCTACTTCCAAGGAGAACTAACATTTAGCACTGGTGCTATTCACTTTCAAGAAGATCTGAGTGTAATGGGTGCAATTTTTTACTCTTTTGCAAAGAAAACAAATTTAGTTGTGAAGTTCAGGAAAAGAGTTAAAGATAAGCCTTTGGGAAAACCAAGCTGTTGAACTTCCATCTCATTAGGAACTCCCAAATGCTTTCTAATCCAGATATGTTCAGGGATAGATAATTAGCAGTCCCATGGATTGTTTTAGTTTCAGGATATTTATTCTCTTTGGTCTGTAATATTTTCCTTTTGAATTGGACCCTAGGCTGGAGAGATTCTGATTGTCTTTCAGTGGAAATAGCTCTGGTATGTGTATATGAGGGTGACATACCATTGTGAAGAGATAGGATGATTTTTAAGGGAATAGCAGTTGCTGTGGATCATGAACAATTTTCCTCTTTATAGGAGTAGGAGTAGGCTCTTGTTATTCTACAGAAGGCTTCACTTCTTCAGTTCTCTACCACGGCTCCCTATATGACATCCCTTTGTATACTGATGTCAATGTTTTATTCAACATGCTTTGCTTTTTTTGGGGCCCTGAAGCAGACAGACATAGTTATCTTTGCACAGAACAAGAATTTGGAGTATCAGACCAACTTATAAGAAGCCTTGAGTTTGAGACCTGGCATTCTTCAGTTTTTCTCTCCCCTCTCACCCATTTTCTACCTTATTTACAGGCTCTTTTAGACAGGAACATATTTGTTCTCAACTTTGTCAGAGTTCTGTCATTTCCTGCTGTTTCTCTGCTACCCAAAGCCAGGTACTTGTTGGTACTTAAACTGGATACCATTTTCTTCTTTGGAACACTTAGTCAACTAATTCTTGCTATCTGCTTAGCCCCCAACAGCCAGATCAGCTCTGAATAGAGTCCTCTAATATTTGAAAACACTTAAAGGATGAACTGAATTATCCTCATTTTGGCACCAAAGATGACTTACCAATCTGTGTGCTATCTGTGAGACAGAAGCTCAGGGACAGCACCCAGGTCTAGAGTTATCGCCCCAGGATTGTCCTCCCTCCTCAGCCATTTTTTTTTTTTTTCAGCAGCAACCACTTAACTAAACATCCCTTTTTACAGAGGAGGAAACTATTTCAAAGAGGTTTAGCAACTGGCCTAGACTGTGAAATATTATGTCTTTGTGCCTCCTATTCTATAGGACCTTCCACCCTCATTATCAATTACAGGACTGTGAGCTCCATGAAGGCAGAGACTTAGACTGTTTTGTTTTGTTTTTTTGGTCGGTTGGTCATGGGTCTTGAACTCTGGGCTTGGGTGCTGTCCCTGAGCTCTTCAGCTCAAGGCCAGGGCTCTACCACTTGAGCCACAGTGCCACTTCCAGTTTTCTAGTGGTTAATTGGAGATAAGAGTCTCACAGGCTGGGCGCTGGTAGCTCACACATGTAATCTTAACTACTCAGGAGGCTGAGGTCTGAGGATCATGGCTCAAAGCCAGCCCAGGCAGGAAGTCTGTGAGACTCTTACCTCCAATAAACGACCAGAAAACCGGAAGTGCCACTGTGGCTCAAGTGGTAGAGTGCTCACCTTGAGCTGAACAGCGCAGGGACAGCGCCCAGGCCCAGAGTTCAAGCTCCATGATTGACCAAAAACAAAACAAAAACAACAAAAATAAAACCAAAAGAGTCTCATGGACTTTCCTGCTCAAGCTGGCTTTGAACTGTGATCCTCAGATCTCAGCCTCCCCAGTAGCTAGTATTAAAGGCATGAGCATGGGTGCCTGGCCTTGACTGTTTTCTTCTTCTTTTTTTTTTTTTAAATATATGTTTTGTTTGTTTGTTTTGTCGGTCGTGGGGCTTGAACTCTGGGCTTGGGCGCTGTCCCTGGGGCCCTTCAGCTCAAGGCAAGCACTCTATCACTTGAGCCACAGCGCCACTTCCCCTGGACTGTTTTCTTAATAGATGTTTTTTTTTCTGCTTGTCTCAGGATACAAGTAATTTTTTTGTTTTTGTTTTTGTGTTTTGTTGGTTTTGAGGGCCTGGGCACTGTTCCTGAGCTCTTCAACACAAAGCGAGCACTCTACCAAATGAGCCACAGCCCCACTTCTGGTTTTCTGGTGGCTAATTGGAGATAGGAGTCACAGACTTATGAGAGGAAAAGAAGAAACAGCTTATACTAAACAAAAGGAAAGAAATGTAAATATCACCTGACGTGGAAGAAATAATTGTATTGTCAAAGTTCATAGAATTCAGAAACTTTATAGACTATGATAATGATCTTGTGAAGGTTAAAATGTGTTTGGGACTTTAATTAAGTATCACTATTTAACAAAATTGTGAAATATGTGGAATTTTATGTAACCACCTAATCTCAATTAAAAAAAAAAGAGGGCTGGGAAGGTGGCTCAGTGGTAGAGCACTTGCCTTGCATGCATGAGGCCCTGGGTTCGATTCCTCTGCAAAAAGAAAAAGCCAGAAGTAGCGCTGTGGCTCAAGTGGTAGAGCACTAGCCTTGAGCTGAAGAGCTGAGGGACAG
>NW_012267229.1:14879471-14907848 GCF_000151885.1 Dipodomys ordii
TGTGTGTGTGTGTGTGTGTGTGTGTGTGTGTGTGGGTCTGTCTGTCTGTCTGTCGGTCGTGGGGCTTGAACTCTGGGCCAGCACAGAGTTCTTCAGCTAAAGGCTAGCGCTCTACCACTGAGCCACAGTGCCACTTGTGGCCTTTTTTGTTTATGTGGTGCTAAGGAATGGAACGCAGGGCCTCATGCATGCAAGGCAAGCACTCTACCACTGAGCTACCTTCCCAGCCCTATTTTTTTTGTTTGTTTGTATTTTGTTGTGGGGCTTGAACTCCAGGCCTGGCACTGTCCTGGAGCTCTTTAGCTCAAGGCGAGTGCTCTATTACTTGAGCCACAGTGCCACTTCTGGTTTTTTGGTGGTTTATTGGAGATAAGAAACTCACAGACTTTCCTTCCCTGGGTTATCTTTGAACCATGATCCTAAGATCTCAGCCTAGGATTATAGGCCTGAGCCACCTATGCCCAGCTTCCCTTGTGAGGTGTTTTTTTTTTGTTGTTGTTGTTGTTTTTATCTGTTGTGGGTCCTAAACTCTGGGCCTGGGTGCTGTCCCTCAGCTCTTCAGTTCAAGGCTAGCACTCCACCACTTGAGCCACAGTGCCACTTCTGGCTTTTTCTGCTTATGTGGTGCTGAGGAATTGAACCCAGGGCCTCAGGCATGCAAGATAAGCGCTCTACCACTGAGCCACCTTCCCAGCCCCCTTGTGTTTTATTGGTAGTGATATTTTAACCCTCCCACAATGCTGGGAGTGTTGTCAGAATGTCACTTTTAATGAGAAATTTTCTAGAGATAGGCTGCCCTTGAGTATTACAGGCTTTCAGGTGAAGTCAAGGTTGAATGAAACAGAAATGCTCATGGATCTTTCTCATATGTACAGGTATGTAGGAGAAACACACACATTCCTACACCTACTCATTTGTATATAGGCTTGTGTTCACTTTGAGGCATTTGATGCATGTTTCTTCCTGCCACCCAGTTTTCCTTCTGCTTTCAAGTCATCCATTTCCCCCTCTCGTATATGTACATATTTACCTTCTTAAACTCGTGTCCTACTCTCTTTTAGCCTGATAATTGTATGTGCCAAGAAGGTATCTGCAAGCCTTTCTTATCACACTGTGACAAGTCTGTATCACATATCCAGATAAGTCTTCCCCTGTGCACATGCCTACATATGCACTGACATTTCTACTCATGCTGCAGATCCATATACTCAATGCAACATCATTTCCTACATCCTACTTGTGACCAGGTGCTACTACTACCCTCCTTAAGTTTGTCTTTCTTTATAATTGACATCTTATGTTCATACTAGTTTTGAAGTGACTGCTGGCAGCAAAATTAGCTAACTGTTGGGAAAGCTAGACAATTTATGACAGATCTTTGACACTGAACCACTAGAAAATAGTGAGGTGGGGGAGGGCTAGATTGGACAACAGTGGGTTGCTTTGCAATAGCGTTATAATCTAAGGTAAATTTGAACTTAGGTCCAAACTAGACCTAGTGAGTTAGGAGTTCCTTTCTTTTTTCTGTTTTTTCATGTTGGTCCTGGGGCTACCACTTAAGCCACAGCTCCACTCTGGCTTTTTTGATAGTCTAATGGAGATAAGAATCTCACAGACTTGGGGCTGGGAAGGTGGCTCAGTGGTAGAGCGCTTGCCTTGCATGGCTGAGGCTCTGGGTTCGATTCCTCAGCACCACATAAGCAAAAAGAAAAAAAAAGCCGGAAGTGGCGCTGTGGCTCAAGTGGTAGATCGCTAGCCTTGAGCTGAAGAGCTGAGGGACAGTGTCCAGGCCCAGAGTTCAGGCCCCACAACCGGACCCCCCCCCAAAAAAAAAAAAAAACTCACAGACTTTGCTGCCTGGACTGGCTTTGAACCACTATCCTCAGAATTCAGCCTCCTGAGTAGTAGGGCTTACCAGGTGTAAGCCACCAGTGCTCGGCTTTAGAGTTCTTTTCTATCAGAAGATAATCACATAGTTAGCAAAAGCGCTAGTGCCACTGGCTACTGCATTAAAATCCTGGGGATGTGGCTAGAAACTGGTATTTTTAACAAGTTCCCTGAGCCCTCATGCAGTGTGGCTAGGTTGGGAAACATCTTGAGAAACAAACTAGAGCTACATTATCTCCTGGTACTTCTTTGGACAGTTACCTTTTCTGGACTTTTTTTTTAAACTAGTATTTACAAAGCCTATGTTCATAAAAGACTTTCATTTAAAAAATTGCAGGCTGTTTTATGAGGAGTTTGGTTTGGGTTCTTTTCTATCTCACTAGGATAATCTGGGATCTCTTAACTTCACAAAATTTTTCCTTGAGCTGGGCATTTCAGAGCATTTGGCTAGACACCAGCAGAGACAACCTAGACTCTGATCTTCTGTCAGTAGTACTGATAGGGCTCCTAATTAGAAATGGATCAATATGGGCCTAGAGCCAGTGCTGTGGAACATGGGAGGAAGGCAGGAGGAGTGCTCTTTGCTGGAAAGAGCCTAATTACCATGAAATAAATCTGGTTATATTTATCAACACAATTTTTTTTTTTGGGTCCGATCATGGGCCTGAACTCTGGGCCTGGGCACTGACCCTCAGCTCTTCAGCTCAAGGAGAGCGCTCTACCACTTGAGCTACAGCGCCACTTCTGGTTTTCTGGTGGTTTATTGGAGATAGGAGTCTCACGGTCTCTCCTGTCCCGGCTGGCTTTGAACCGCGATCCTCAGATCTCAGCCTCCTGAGTAGCTAGGATTACAGGCGTGAGCCACCAGCTCCCGGCTAGATCTCTACATTTTTAAGAGTGCCTAGAAGTCTGATTTTTTTTTTAAAGCAAGATTGTACTTTGAATGTTGGCAGTTAAATCAGTTTCTTTAAACAAATTTTATGAATTAGATAGACACAGTCTCGGGCCTGAGTATATATTTGTAGCCTGTGATATAAAATACTATTCTGGGCAGGAACTGGACTTTGCACAGGGCTAAGTAGGTGATGGTGTCAGTAGTGCCTGAGTTACCCTTTTAGCTAAAAAGGTCTGGCTCTGGATCTGTTCACTTCTTCAGATAGAGAGAAACTACCTATCTATCTATATACATGTGTGTATATATTACATATTATTTGCTTCGTTATATATAATTATATATATAATGGAAAGGTAGATTTATTTACAGTTTTGGTTAGAATTGGGGAAAGAATCTTTTTTGCTAGTTGGGCCTTGAACTCTGGGCCTAGACATTCCCTGAGCTTTTGTTCTCCAGGCTAGCATTCTATCGCTTGAGCCACAGCTCCACTTCTGGCTTTTTGTGGTTAATTGGACATAAGAGTCTCATGGACTTTACTGTCTGGGCTGGCTTTGGACCATGGTCCTCAGATCTCAGCCTCTTCAGTAGCTAGGATTACAGGTGTAAGCCACTGGAGCCCACCTGAAAGAATCATTCTTAATTCTGCCTCGGCCTTTATCATGGCAGTATTACAATTTATGGAAAGATTAGAACAAAAGCTAGGAAATATGTATATGTAGAGCTAACTGGGTGCCTCAATGAGTTGAGCTGGGAATAAGATACAAAAGTTCCAATTTTGGCCTTTTGGGCTCTTGTTGCATCCTCTTGGCCCTAGGAGCTAGAGTTTGTGAGCAGGCTGCCTATTATACAATCAGTGTGGTGGGGTCAAAAGAAAACACAATTTAAAAATTTCCAATTTTGAGAGCGCTCTATTAAAGAAGCTAAGAGACTAGGTTAGGAAAAATTTCAATATTAAACTTTACTCTTGCTGGGCACCAGTAGTTCATGCCTGTAATCCTCCTAGCTATTCAGGAGGCTGAGAGCTGAGGATCATGGTTCGAAGCCAGCCTGGGCAGGAAAGTTCTTGGACTCATAGCTCCAATTAATCAACAGAAAACCAGAAGTGGCACTGTGGCTCAAAGTGATAGAGCTCTAGCCTTGAGCAAAAGAGCTCAGGGACAGTGCTTAGGTTCAAGCCCCATTAGCAATAAAAACAACAACAAAATCTAGTACTTTCTTTTCACAATCATTTCAGCCTTTCTTGTTTATTCTTCTCATTTTTCACATGAAGAGGTCCAAGGAAAGTACCACAGCTTTAAGCAGCAGCCATGGGTCCTGAGGACCTCCCACTTCAAACACCATACCTTTGGTGTTCCAGTCTTACACTCTTAAGGTATGAGGCAAAGGGCTTGGTAGAGATAGGCTGACTCCATTTCTAGTGTATCCCTGTATTTTGGAGAAGGGTTTTGTTGGCGGTTGGTAATGTGTTCAGCCTCTTCTTTGTGTAAGGCTATTTCTGTCACTAGCATTTGATTGACTTTTTTTTTTTTTAACCTAGAAAGATGTAGAGGACAGTTTCAATGCCAAAATAGAACTCTTTCTCTCTCTTTCTCTCTCTCTTCTTTCTTTCTCTCCCCCACTTCTGTGTCTTCCTTGTTTCTTCAGTTTCCTTTTACCTCCTTGCTTTTGTTCCTTTTGCCCCTTCTGTATCTTTCCACCTCATCCTTTGTTTTCTTCTTTGTTTGTTTCCTTTTCCTCCCTGGGAAATTCTTGCAATGCCACTGCTATAGGCAGAACCTGATATTGAATCTGTTTCCCGTTTTAGAAGAGGACTTGTGTAAAGGACAACTAAATAGTCATGAAACTTTTTTTTTTTTTTTTAAATTCTGATAACTGGCTTTAAATTCAGGGCCTTATAGTCTATCACTTGGTCTTTTTCACTAAGCAGTGCTCTACTTTCATTTTAGCGCTTTTTTTTTTTTTTAAATCAGACTGCCTTCAAACCATAGTTCTCAGATCTTAGCTTGCTGAGTAGCTAGGATTACAGACATACAATAGTTTTCCTTGATGACTGTTAAGATTTTGTGAACTTTTTAAACCAGACTGGATACCTCTTGTTTTCAGCTTTTGGAGTAGCTGGAATTATAGTTGCATGAAACTGTGCCCAGCTATTGGATTGAGATGGGCCTTGTGAACTTTTTTTTTTGTGTGTGTCAGTTGTGGGGCTTGAACTCTGGGCCTGGGCGCTGTCCCTCAGCTCTTCAGCTCAAGGCGAGCGCTCTACCACTTGAGCTACAGCGCCACTTCTGGCTTTTTCTTTTTGCTGAGGAATCGAACCCAGCGCCTCATGCATGCAAGGCGAGCGCTCTACCACTGAGCTACCTTCCCAGCCCCCACAATTTTTTTTGATATACCTTTTCTGGGACCAGCAACAGTTGGGGATCCCACAAATGGGGAAATGATTTAACATGTTACCCCTTTTGATAAGTTTTCTTTACTTATAAACAATACTAGTACATAGTATAACCCCCCTCTTCAGATGGAAAAGTCACTTATTTAATAGCTAGTAAGTGTTAAATAGCGGGTTAAGCCCCTTTATATGTTTATTTCTCCTAACCTACTGGTTGGTAGGAAAAGGAATCCAAAGCTGAGAGAAATCAGAGTGAAGTGCTGTGGCCACCCGGTGTCAGGTAACATATTCTTTATGGTAATAGACCACATTTGCAGCACTAATTCCAGCTTGTGGGTTTTGTACCAGAGGTCTCTCTTCCCCTCCTACAGACTAAATTGGGGTCAGGCCCCTACCCTTCAAAGACTGGAGGAAATTCTTTAAAACTAGTGGTGAGGTGAGGGAGAGGTAGATGTTCTACTTGCTTTTGCTTATCTCCTTTCAAAACACCCTTAGGAATAAGCAGCCTCTATTAGGAGATATCAATCATCATTTGGAATCAATGGAAAGGATTTCTTTTGTATGGAGTGCAGAATCAGGCTACTGAATTGGCCTTGCACAAGAAGGGGGAAGAGACTGGATATTTCTAGGTGTTGGAGAACTTGAAGGTTTAACACATTCAGCAACTGGCATGGTTGGACCTAGTTTCCCCAAAGTTGGTAATTTGCCTAGTATTTGATGAGTGTTTCCTATTTGTCAGGACTTGTGCTATTGCTAAGGATTCTTTTTTCTTTTTTTTGTCGGTCATGGGCCTGAACTCTGGGCCTGGGCGCTCTTGAGCTCAAGGCTAGCACTCTACCACTTGAGCCACGGTGCCACTTCTGGCTTTTTTCTGCTTATGTGGTGTTGAGGAATCAAACCCAGCACCTCGTGCATACAGGGCAAGCACTCTACCACTGAGCCACCTTCCCAGCCCCTGCTAAGGATTCTAAAATTACATCACACTCTAACAGTCAAGGATATAAATACAGTATATTCTGTGCATCTTAATCAAAGAATGTACAAGGGACTCTGATTTGTGATTAAAGGAACAATTAAGGCAGTGAAGGACACCTCAGATCCTGAGAACTAGCACAAACACAATATATGTCCAGGAACTTAGGGTAAGAAATGGGGCATTAGAGCAGATCCTAACGTTTAGCAAATCAGGTGAAGCCCTTGCCCTTTGCCAGAGTTTGGACTATAGTAGTAGCCATCGGATGGCAGCCATATGGAAGCAGCAGATGGGAAGGAGGAGGTGGATTTATTAGCAGATGCCAGTTGAGACTTATTTTTAGAATTCTCGAATTCTGTTGGGAAGAAGGGAGGAAAGCTGAAGAGCAGCTGTTCTCTTGGCCAAGCCTGCAGAGGTGCTGTGAGTTGTTGGCAGTGGTTTGAAAGTTTGGCCTGAGCAAAATGGGTTGGCTTCTCTGATGGCAAAATCTTGTTTACTCCATATCTGCCCCTCCTCTCTGTGTTTTTTTAAAAAAGAAATTAATGGAAATCTGTTCAAAATACTCGTGAAATGAAATTACATTTTTAACTCTAATTACCCCAATTAAAGCTTGACAGCCATAATCCTGGAATGGCAGATATGCTAAGTACCTGATGCCAGTGACAAAAGCTCACTTAATCCAGATGAAATGTTCTGTTCTGGGCTTAAAAAAATTTTTTTGTGTGTGTGTTTGTCTTGTTTGCTGCATTAGTTTAGTCTTTGGTCCCATAGACTCACCAAAACAGGATAAATATATATGTATGCTGTTGGCTTGCTCAGTTACTTAAATCTCTGTAGAGATCCCCTTGTTACCCATAAGTGATGAGCCTTATGATTCTTTTCACATCTCTGGAGTTTCTCTTCTGATGAAATAGTACTGCAACCTTTCCTTTAGTAAAATTCCTGCCTTGGAGAACCAAGGAAATTAGAAGACTGTTGGTCTAGGATTAGTTTATGGTTAGTATTAAAATGCAATTTAAGGTCAGTTATTAAAAAAAAAAGATGTAAAAGTAAAAATTCTCTTTCCTTCTCATATATTCAGTTCTTTTAACTCAACACAGCCTAGGACTGCCTTGAGATATGTCTTGGCTCTTATTTAACTAATTACCTGGCTAGACTCAAGGTAAATGCTAGGATAGGGGTGGTGCGTACTACTGGAGCCAACTGAAGGATCCATTGATGTTATGATTCTGTTAGGACCAAAAAAGTCTGTTAAGTCAGCAGACTTGAAGTACTGCAAAGGGATACAGTTGAAGCTTAAGACATGTAGTAGGTGTTTGTAGATAAATAACACTTATATGTATGCATTAAATTATATACAGCAGAAGAAACTATTCAATAGATAGAAAGCTTGAGTGCTTATTTTGTACTAAGTACTGAAAATAATATATAGATGTATCAGTTAAGGTTCCATATTTCAAGAGTTTCTAGTAAATTGGTATAGGTTGACATGTGGCAGTTTACTATAACATGAACATGTGGTGAATGTGTTTGGCAGTTTTACTCTGGAAGAAGGCTGGTCAGGAAAACTAAATTAATCTTTTGATTAACTTCTGCAGGAGACTTGTTACAGGTTTTGGCATTGGGCATTTGGCATAGGGAGTATTGGCAGAAGAATGGAAAAAAGGGCATTGTAGAGGTTAGGAAACAGCTTGGCCAAAGTTTCCAGGTGCCATCTGTTGTGATTGGATTACAGTGTTCCAAAAGGATATGGTAGGGGATGTGTAGAGTTAAACTATTCTGTAGGCAAGGGAGATCCATTGAGAAGGTACTGGATTGTGATAGCAAGTGTATATGATGAGGTATCAGACAGAAGTAGTTACGAGACAGTAGATGTATTTGAACAGGTGTCAGCAAACCATGGCCAGGAGCTGCCTGTAGCCCACTATCTTTTTGTAGTTTTACTGGCAGGCAGCCATAAGCCCAAGGAATTTGTTCATCTATGATTACTTTTACAGTACAGTGGCAGAGTTGTGTAGTAGAGAGATTACTATAGCCAACAAAGCTTAAAGTACTTAAAATAAAGCTCTGTATATAGAGCTTTTGCTGAGCTCTGAATTAGAAGTAGTTATATATGACTTTTAAGTGAAGATACATGTTGGGATTAGGTCTGAAATGAATTGGAAGTGTTAAGACTTTTTCAGAAGAAGGGACAACATGATTTAGTAGGAAACATCTGTTCTATCTGCCTCAGAACTTTCTAAAAGTCAAATTTGTTGAAAGTCCCTGTGGTCAGAAAAGGATACTTGATAGAAAAACAAAACTTACTTGTATTAGCTGTATCACCTTAGGCTATATTATTTAATTGCTTAGAAATTCAGGTGAATATAGTGAGTATAATAAAAGAAGCACCTCATAAGTCTGATGAGAGCTGAGTTTGTGGAACAGAATCAATCCCCCTTTTTTCCCTTTCATCCTCTTCTCCCTTCCCTCCCTCCCACCTTCCTTTCTTCCTTTTTGGTGGTCAGGGCCTCGTACTTCCTAAGTAGGTGTTATATCATTTGAGCCATGGCTCCAGCCCCTTTTGCCTTCTTAAGTATTTTAAAATTTGCTTGGGTGGCCTGGACTGATACTCCTCTGTATACTTTCTACTGGAATTACAAGTGTGAACTACTGTGCCCATCTTTTTTTTAATTGGTTGAGATGGGGTCTTGTGAACTTTTTGCCTGAGTTGATCTGTAATTGTGATCCTTCAGATAGCACCCTCCTGAGTAGCTAGGATTGCAGGTGTGAGCCACCAGGCCAAGCATTATTCTGCCTATTTTCTTAACTTCTCTTTCCCTGTCCAGTTTGTAAGTCTAGAGCTTTCTTAGTGGAAAAGAAAATCTAGAACATAGTTTGAGAAGTTGGGGATAGGTAGGCAGGGGGCTTAAGGGACCCAAAAAGGTTTGAGCTATTGGGGACAGGCTCATGATCATTTGAAAACACCTTATACTCTTCCCTATTAATAGCTAATAACATTTGTTGTGATCAGATTAAACTTTTTCTATCCTTCAACTGCCAGAACACCTAAGACCCCTACAAACTAATGAGTAGATGTGTCCCTCAGCTGATCCAAACCATAAATATTCCACTTTCCAAACTTTTTCGTTGCCTGCAACTATAAAGCCTCCAAAGACAAAGCCCAAATATGCCCAAATATGTGGGACTGACCATCCCACACAGGAATGACCCATACCTTCACATATAGTTTAAGAACTCTCCTCTCCCCAAATCCAAGCAAGACCTCTTAGTCCTTCTAGTACTCTTTAACTTATTCTGCATCTGGGGCCCCAATTTCTCTCTTAGAGCACACCCTCTATACAAGACCACCAAGGGGTCCCTCAACAAACTTCCTACTATTCCCCCCCCCCCAATCTCTCTCCACCCTATACATCAACTCAGGTGCTCCCTATCCAAGGTTTCCAGTCTATCACTCCCTGACATCAAACCATTCTTCCTTTTTTTTTTTTTTTTTTTTTTGGGTCCGGTCGTGGGGCCTGAACTCTGGGCCTGGGCACTGTCCCTCCGCTCTTCAGCTCAAGGCTAGCACTCTACCACTTGAGCCACAGCACCACGTCCAGCTTTTTCCTTTTTGCTTCTGTGGTGCTGAGGAATCGAACCCAGTGCCTCAGGCATGCAAGGCAAGCGCTCTACCATTGAGCCACCTTCCCAGCCCCCTTCTTCCTTTTTCTACATATAAAAAAGGGACAGGCCCTGGCAATTCTCTGCCAAAAAGGAGTAGACACCTTTCACCCTCTAGTTTACCTATCAAAACAACTAGATATGATAGAATGTGGATGACCCCATCTCCAGATCCTGGTGGCAAATGGCACTTAGATACCGTTAGAAGCCCACAAAATCTCCCTTCACAGCCCTTTCCGCATCTTCACTTCCCACTCCCTCAAGGATCTCATAAGCCATAGGACGACCTTCCTTTCCCTGCCTCCCTCCTAGGTCCAAACTTTCCATACAAAACTCTTTGATCCTGCCCTATCCTTTGAACGTTCCCCTTAGTCCCCCAAACTCTGCCATCCGCTTACCTAACTCAACCCAGGAGTGGGATACCTTAGACCTCTCCCTAAATCCCTTTCCCTTATCTTGGACCAACCCATTCCTGGGGCCTCTGATTGGTTCATTGATGGTAGTTCTCTTAAAAACATTCCTTATATGGTAGGATATGCTATCATTCAGGATAACACAGAAAGCTAAAACCAACTTATATAGAATAAAATCCACATACCACCTCACAACAGGTGGAGTTGGTTTCCTAATGTGCACCCTCCACCACACCACCAACAGGTCAATATTTATACCAACTCAAAGAATTCATACAACAATCATTAACTGTAACATCCTAATCTGGAGAAAGAGAGGATTCCTAACCCAAATTGGGTCTCCCACAATTAATGTCACCTTTAAGATCTCTTGGATTCAGCACTGCTCCAAGAGCAAGCAGCCATTATCTATCCACTGCCATAGTGGAAAAAGGGAAAGGATTATATCTCCCTTCTCAATAATTACGGGGACTCCCTAGCCCGAACAGTTGCAACAGATCCTCAACAAACAGAAGCTTCAACTGAACTACTTCATAAAACTCAACATCTCACAAAACACCCCCCTCTTGCCACCCCTCCCACCCCGTCCCGACAGATGAGGCCTTACATTATTTGTACTATCTTTCCCACTTCTCTGAGAAAGCCCTCTCCATCCTACAAACCACTCACTCTCTGACCATATAGACAATACCTTAAAAAAACGAACTGCTTCTTGTGGCATATGCCAAACACCAAATCCTAATCCAAACCTCCCTCCACCCTAGTTCCCCACACACCAGATGGAGGGGTTCCTCCCTGCCGTGGACTGGCAGCTTGACTTTACCCACTTAACCCCCTCAGATGACACAAATGACTCCTTGTATTTATACATTTTCTCAAGGTAGGTTGTGGCATTTTCTACTACCAGCGAAAGGGCTTTCACCATAGCTTGACTAATCCTTACTTGAACTGCTGCCTCCCCACTTTGGCCTACTCTCTTCTTCACAGTCTGATAATGGACCTGAAGTGTCTGCTATCAACCAACAAATAGTTCCTACAAATCCCTTGGAAGTTTCATATTTCCTACCATCCCTAGACCTCAGGAAAGGTCGAAAGGGCTAACAGAACTCCCTTTTTTTTTTTTTTTGGGTCAGTGGTGGGGGCTTGAATCTGGGCCTGGGCGCTGTCCTTGAGCTCTTAAACTCAAGGCTAGCACTCTACCACTTGATCCACAGTGCCACTTCCAGTTTTCTGAGGGGTTTATTGGAGATGAGTCTCATGGACTTTTCCTGCCCATGCTGGCTTGGAATCATGATCTTCCTGAGTAGCTAGGATTATAGGCCTGATCCACCTGCACCTGGCTCCTAACAGAACTCTTAAGAAAATCCTAATCAAATTAACCCTGGAACTCAAGCAAGACTGGGTTAAGCTCCTACCCCTAGCATTCCTCTGGACTTGTGCCCTTCCCCATAAATCCTGTCAAATAAGCCCCTTTGAGCCTTATGTATGGCAGGCCACTTTTGACACACCACCCCCAGTTTCTCCTCCAATCCTTCAACACTCCCCCTTTCCCTGTCAAATAATCTCTTCTTTCTTAATTCTGAACTCTGGAAATATGTAGACTCCAAACTCTCTACCTTTCCCAAATGCTCCCCTTCAAATAGGGGATCTTGTGTATGTCTCTCACCCCACTATTTCTTTCTTTCTTTTTTTTTTTTATTGTGAAAATACCATACAGAGGGGTTATAATTACATGGTCAAGATAATGAGTACATTTCTTTTTTTTTTTTTTTTTGGGTCCGGTCATGGGGCCTGAACTCTGGGCCTGGGCGCTGTCCCTCAGCTCTTCAGCTCAAGGCTAGCACTCTACCACTTGAGCCACTTCCGGCTTTTTTCTTTTTGCTTATGTGGTGCTGAGGAATGGAATCAAGGGCCTCATGCATGCAAGGAAAGCGATCTACCACTGAGCCAACTTCCCAGCCCCGATGAGTACATTTCTTATCAAGCATTGTTGCCTCCTCCTTTGTTTCCCCTTCCCATTCCCCCACACCCTCCCACTTGGTCCCCCACCCCTGCAAAGTTGTAAAATTTGTTTTTCGACATAACGACTTGTACATCTCATTGTTGCAATGGGTCCACCTGTATCCCTATTTAAACAATTCGTTTTTTCCCTTCCCCTCCACAAATTATACCAACATCAAATACAGTGAAAGCAAGGCTTATACTGTGGGGGAGGGACATACAAAGCAACAAAGAAATCATCTTATAAATATATTAGAAACCACCGCATGAAAGAAAAAAACATTTGAATACTTATCTTGGGGTTCATTTCCCTAACATCAACTTATCTGACCTTTACTGCTTGACTCAGACATAGTTATTGCAAATGAGGGAAACCATGGGACCTATGTTTCTTTGGGCCTGGCTTACTTCACTTAATATAATTTTTTCCGTCTTTCCATTTCCTAACAAATGGTACAATGTCATTTTTTCTGATGGAGGCATAGAATTCCATTTTGTACATATACCACATTTTCTTGATCCATTCATCTACGGAGGGGCATCTGGGTTGTTCCATATCTTAGCTATGGTAAATAATGCTGCAATAAATATAGTTGTGCTGGTAGCTTTAGTGTGATCTTGTTTGTGATCATTTGGGTAAATGCCCAAAAGTGGGATTATTGGGTCATAGGGGAGCTCTATGTGCAGTCTTTTGAGGAACCTCCATACTTCTTTCCAAAGTGGTTGAACAAGTTTACATTCCCACCAACAATGCAGTAAGGTTCCCTTCTGTCCACATCCCCTCCAGCATCTGTTGCTATTAGAGTTCTTGATTATAGCCATTTTAACTGGGGTGAGGTGGTATCTCAATGTTGTTTTGAGTTGCATTTCTTTTATGGCTAGAGAGGTTGAGCATTTCTTCATGTGTCTATTGGCCATCCTTCTTTCCTCTTCAGAGAAATTTCTTTTTAAGTCTTTAGCCCACTTACTTATTGGGCAGTTGTTTCTTTGAAGATTTGTTGTTGCCACTCCACTATTTCTAACATCCCTTCTTGCCCTTTACGTCCCAAATAGATGGGCCCTCATAAAGTTATTTTTATTCCCTCTGCTGCCAAACTGTACGACATTATACCATGAAATCCACCTTTTCCTGCCTGAAAAAGGCCGTCCCTCATTATACTTCCGTACTTCTGGGACCCACACAACTCCAAATTATTAAACTCCCTCTAATTCCAGAAGACGAAACAACCAACCAACCCCACATTACCTTTTCAGGTCCGGCAGATGACTCTGAAACTCCTTAACTTGAAGAACATTCCTCATTGGTCTTCTGGACAACATCTGGCTGATGCCTTGGCCTATCACATTTGGTGGCCTTACCAAGGCTGCAGTGATGCTCTGGTTAGCGGGGACTTTTACAAACCGGGTGCTGGTGACTCATGCCTATAATCCTAGCTACTCAGGAGGCTGAGATCTAAGGATCATGGTTCAAAGCCAGCCTGGGCAGGAAAGTCCGTGAGACTCTTACTTCTAATTAACCATCAGAAAACGAGAAGTGGCGCTGTGGCTCAAGTGGTAGAGTGCTAGTCTTGAGCTGAGAGATGAGGGACAGCGTCCAGGCCCCGGCGTTCAAGCCCCATGACCGGCCAAAAAAAAATGCTGACTTTTACATCATTCTACCCTTACAGGTTACCTTTTAAACTCTAGTCCTCCACCTTTTTAACTGTGGGGAATACTTTGCCATCCCCTATTCCTTACACAACAATCTTTCTTATTGTCCTCTTCACCATTGGGCTAATCTCATCAACTCCTACACTCTGGTCCTTTGTAGAACAGGTCATTCATTCTCACCCTTCTTTTGAATACCTTTCAAGCAACTTTGCTGCTTCTTCGGTGTCACCCCACTCTTACCCTCCCCTAAACCTTGCCACCATGACTCCCCTCCTATCTCTTCTATTCCTCAGCTCTTGCATTCTGATGACAACTCATCACCAACAAAAGCTGGTGTCGTTACCTTGGCTACATGATCTACCATCCTCAATCAAACTATGTGTTCTCCTAGGGGACCCTGCTCACTCCCCATCCAACTGTTTATCCTCCTCTAGCCCAAAGCTATCTATCCCTTACTCCCAATTGTGTTGTGGATTCTCAGCCACAGATGAGACAACCCAATGTAACAGATACTACTCAAGATACCAACATATCATGGCATATGGACACATACCCTGAAATTGGGAGGACTGAAGAGGCCTTTCCTGGGTGTTCCTCCAATACTGGTCCTGCGTAGACTTGCTTCTTGAGGAGGGTGCTCAGGTTTCTCAACATCAGGACAGGGAATCTCTTCCCTAGAAGGCTAGTTGGGGGAACCTAACTATCTCCTAGAACCTAACTATCTCCTCCCCAGCAACATGGTGAAAACAGGATTTTGGTATCAGATGGTGATACTATTGCTCACCCCTCTCCCCCACCAGGTATTACAATTAGACACTGCCTCCACCGATATCTCAATCCCTATTAGCAAGGTCAACTCTTTAAACCCTGGAACAGGCTGGGATGTAGCTCAGTGGCAAAGAGCTTGCCTAGCAAGTGCAACATCCTGGGTTCGACCAAAAAAGAAAAGACAAAAAAAATACAATTAAAAAAAAAAAACCAAACAGGAGCTGGGAAGGTGGCTCAGTGGTAGAGCACTTGCCTTACATGCCTGAGGCCCTGGGTTCAATTCCTCAGCACCACATAAGCAAAAAGATAAAAGCCGGAAGTGGTGTTGTGGCTCAAGTGGTAGAGCGCTAGCCTTGAGCTGAAGAGCTGAGGATCAGTGCCCAGGCCCAGAGTTCAGGCCCCAGGACCGGACCCCCCCCCAAAAAAAAGCCCCAAACAAACAAAAAACCAACCCTAAAAAAAGGGGGGGGTCTGGGAAGGTGGCTCAGTGGTAGAGTGCTTGCCTTGCATGCATGAAGTCCTGGGTTCGATTCCTCAGCACCACATAAGCAGAAAAAGCTGGAAGTGGTACTGTGGCTCAAGTGGTAGAGCACTAGCCTTGAGCTGAAGGGCTGAGGGACAGTGCCCAGGCCCAGAGTTCAGGCCCCACACTGGCCAAAAAAAAACCCCCTGGAACCCGCAACCAAGGCTTCCTGACCCGGGCCCCCAACACCTCACTGTATACCCCGACCTTCCACTATTTCAGTTATTAGCTCTCTCAAACTCCAGCCATGATCTCTTAAAACAGGCCAACCAGACCTGGCCAAGGACTCTTGGATATGGCTGAGTACAAGCTAGCTGTCCTATGTCAGGCTGGGACTCTCCCACCTAACATTACTTAACATTGCCACAAATGACTCATGCAACTCGGGACCCCCGGTGTAAATAATGGGGGAACCCCAATGTGTGGGCATCTAACCCAACTGTACTACCCTTCCTCCTGGAGTTTTGGCTCCTAATGGAACCTACTTCACCTGCCCCATTGAGGTCCATATCTGTTATCCAGGGAACCACTGTAAGATGGTGCTCTTAACTCCTAACTTGGATGTCTTTTCTGCTATTAAGTTAACAATTACCTCACACATCACTCAAGAAAAAAAAAGAAACCTGGTTCTGCTGCCTGTACTCCTGGGCAAGGCCCTTCTTGACACCACATCCCTGGGAAACACAGCCATAACCTTACAACAAATCTAACACAGCCAGTTATCTACACAAATAAAAGAGGACCTCTCCTTAGTTCAACAAAACCTTAATGTCCTCCAAAAACAATTGGACTCCCTGGCTCAGATGGTTCTCCATAGTCGGGGGCGGGAGAGGGGAGGGGGACTCCACTTAATAACAGCTGAAAAAGGGAGACTCTGCCCCTTTCTGCGAAAGGGCTGCTTTTCTGCTAACCTATCAGGTATAAGACAAACAACAAGTAACTGTAGAGAACATACAAACCAAATATGGATCACACTGACCCTCTTCTTCCTCTCCATGGAAAGATAATGGGATGTCTAGGAGACTCCTTTTCTGGGTCCAGTTATCATAATTCTGCTCCGTAGGACCCTGTCTCATGAAATATCTTTCTGATCTGTGGATCATGGTTCAATTCCAGCCCATTCCCATGGGAAGGTTGCTGCCCCTCACTGTGTCTCAGTAAACAGTCCTTTCCTGTTGAGATCCAGTCCAGCCTGTCCTTTCTTCAATTTCTTTACAAGAATAAGGCTTTGTATGCAGGGAATCATGTATAATACGTGATAGTAAATTATATTTCTTTCTCTTGGAATTTTTTGTTGTTTCTGATTGTTGTTTCTTTTTTGTGGAATATGGGTGTAATAAAAATTCCTATCATTGAACATTTATCCTGGACTTATATGCTGTCTGATTTGTTTTTGCCAGTAGGAACCTTTTTTTTGGTCAGTTGTGGGGCTTGAACTTGGCCTGGGTGCTGTCCCTCAGCTCTTTGGCATTCTACTACTTGAACCACAGTGCCACTTCCAGGTTTCCTGGTGGTTAATGGGAGATAAGAGTCTCATAGACTTTCCTGCCCGGGCTGGCTTTGAACCATGATTCTCAGATCTCAGCCTCCTGACTAGCTAGGATTACAGGCGTGAGCTATTGGCACTCAGCTTGAATTTAGGACCTGGACATTGTTCCTTAGCTTTTTCTTTTAAGGCTGGAGCTCAACCAATTGAGCCACAACTCTATTTCTGGCTTTTTGGTGGTTAATTGGAGATAAGAATCTCAGAGGGCTGGGAAGGTGGCTCAGTGGTAGAGCATTTGCCTTGCATGCATGAGGCCCTGGGTTCGATTCCTCAGCACTACATAAAACAAAAAAGAAAAAAGCCAGAAGTGGCTCTGTGGCTCAAGTGGTAGAGCGCTAGCCTTGAACTGAAGAGCTGAGGGACAGCGCCCAGGCCCAGACCGGAACCCAAGAAAAAAAAAAAAGAATCTCACAGACTTTCCTGCCTGAGATGTTTTCGAACTGAGACCTCTCTCCCCTTTTATGTCTTTTTTATTTTTGAAGTAAGGTTCTTCCCCCACACCCCACATTATAGATGTGAACCGTGGGTATTACAAACCATTCAGCATATCGGATGTACATATTTTTAATGAAAAGTAGCCTTGTTTTCTGAAAATACGAGATAGCTTTGTGCTTGGGGCAACCTGGCATATGATCCTCTTATACTTTGTGTCGCTGGGGAGGACAGGCATCACTAGGGATAACAGACATGTATTCCTGGGCTGGGCCTATTGTGTTTTCCAGGCTAGTCTCAAACTCTTGGTCATTCTACTGGAATTACAGGCAAGGTGCTTGCTACATAGCCCTATGCCTATCTTGATGGAGGTACAGTGATAATCTCGGCCATCAAACATCCCAGTTCTTCACTCACAGCAGATCCCTAACTGAAAAAGTGGAATAGCCTACCTAGACCATCTTTTTATTTCTTCATATCAAAATCAAAGATTTAAGTAGTTAACTTATTCGGTATTTGTTGTTGTTGTTTGATCTGTCGGGAGAGCAGGTTATGATCATCCTTGCTTTACATAAAATTAAGGAGCAGGAAGGTAAAATAATTTATTTAGAATCATACAATGAATTGGAATTAGAGCTTTAGGTTTTTTAACTCTCAGGCCAGAGCTCTCCATAATTGAATATTATATGTGTATATTATGGATAGATCAGATCTAAATATAGTTAAACTGTAAATCTTAAACCTAGGATCTAGACAGTTGTAAAGGAACCTTGCTTCTGTCTCCACCTTTTTACCTGACTTCAATTTGCATTTATCTGGAGACTTCAGCAGAAAGAAAAACACTTTATTTGTAGTAGTCAGTAGAGCTTTTTTTTTTTGGTCAATGTGAAAAAAGTGTGTCTTGGTTTGCATGTCTTGGTTTCTGTCTGATGTCATCCCTTGGAAAGGCTTTCCGTGATCATTTTACCTGAAATAGATTCACTCTTTTGTCATTTTTTTCTGTTACTTTGCTTTAATTTTTCTTCATAGCACTTAGCACAATCTGAAATGATACATTTAAAAGTGGACTTGTCTTTCACTAGGAACCAAAATGTGTGCCCATACTCAGTAGGCTGAAATCGGAAGATCAAGGTTCAAAGCCAGCCAGGGTAGGAAAGTCTGTTGTGAGACTTTTTAATCTCTAGTTAACTACCAGAAAACCAGAAGTGGTGTTGTGGCTCAAAGTGGTAGAGCGCTAGCCTTGAGTAAGAGAGCTCAGGGACAGTGCCTAGTCCCTGCCCTGTGTTCAAGCCCCATGACTGACAAAACAACAACAACAAAATATGCCCTTGCTGTCCCAAATTTGTATCTGTTCTGAGTAGGGCCCCTAATGGACTGCTCTCTCTGTTATAGGTAAGCTCTGTTCCCAGAGGCAGCTGCTGCTAACCCTGTAGCCCAGGAGGAAATAACTGGCAAAGCTCAGCCAGGCGAATCTGCCAGGCGAACTTGGTTTAAGATACAAAGTCACTGGTATGAGATCTTATTTTGTCCTTAGTACTGCTTAGTGGTGATTACTGTCTTATTCTGGGTCTAATGTCTTATTCTGGGTCTAAGAGATAAGATTTTGACGTAGATACTTTCTGATCTTGGAGGAGGGTTCAGATTACTTTCTTGAAATTGCCATGAGGGTGTTTGTAATCATATACCATAAGTAATGCAAAGCCGGCTTACTTCCTTGCTTCTGCCAGTGAGTTGCTTTTTCCTGGGAGGTGTCTTGAGTCCTGGCACCTATACTTACATACATCCTATAAGCTCCTTTAATATGACCTCACAGCCCTCAGACACTTTTCCTGTTTTTAGTCTCTACCCATGACCGGTATACCAAATCTCCTACATCAACTTCAGAAACTCATATTGTTTTCTCAGTACAACAGAATTTGGTCACTAATGATGGGGAGGATTGAATAAACATGTGAGCCAGCCTCATGACTCACTCCAATAACCCTAGCTACTTTAGGAGGTTCAGATTTGGAGAATGAGTCCAGCCCAAGCAGAAAAGTCTGCTAGATTCTATCTTCAAAATAATCAGCAAAAAACAGGGCTAGAGGCATTGCGCAAGTAGTAGAATGCAAGCTAAACAAGTGTGAGACCCTGAGTTGAAACCCCAGTTCTGCCACTGGTTGTTGAAGGCTCATGCCTATAATCTTAGCTACTTGGAAGGCTGAGGTCAGGAAGATTTCTGTTTGAGGTCAGCCTGAACAATCAAGTTCACCAGACTTTCTTCTCAACCAACAGTTGATTATAGTAGTGAGCTAAGAATGGGAAAATTATGATTTCAAGCCATCCAGATAGAAAGTCTGAAAGAAAATGAAAGTAGATGAACTCTTCTCATCCAGCTGTAGTGGGAAGTGAAAAGTTCCAGATACTCACCCAGCAAGGAGAGAGGCCCTATCTCAAAATAATCAGCATATAAATGGGCTGAAGGGTGACTTAGTAAGTAGAGTTCCTGACCAGCAAGTTCTAGGCCCTGGGTTCAAAAGCCCAGTACTTCCAAAAAACAACAATAAAAAGTTCATGGTTAGATTTATTAAAACTAGGCAAAAACTACTTTTAAATTAGCAAATTATATCATAATTTCATTGTGCTTTCCATACATACATTATTCGTTGATGAAAATTATTCACCCCTTCTTAACAAATGTTAATCAGTTTTATTCCATTTTCATAGATGTATATAAAATACTTTGATCATGTTCATTCCCCATTACCCTCTCCTTTTTCCCTTTCCCTTCTTCCTTCCCCTCTCTCCAAAAATGCTCCCTCAATTACATTCATGTCTTTTTAAAGTCTAGATTCAGCCTTTTTTTTTTTTTTTTTTGGCTGGTCCTGGGGCTCAGACTCTGGGCTTGGACATGGTCCCTAGGCTTCTTTTGCCCAAGGCTAGTGCTCTATCACCTGAGCCACAGCACCACCTCTGGCTTTTCCTGTGATTATTTGGAGTCTCCAGACTACCTGCCTGGGCTGGCCTGGAACCATAATCCTCAGATCATAATCCTCAGAGCCTCCTGAGTAGCTCACAATAGGGGTGAGCCACCAGTACCTGGCTTGATTCTTTTTTTAAGGTCAAGATTCTGCATATGAAGCTGGGCGCTGGTGGCTCACGCCTCTAATCCTAGCTACTCAGGAGGCTGAGATCTGAGGATCGAGGTTCAAAGCCAGCCCGGGCAGGAGAGACCGTGAGACTCCTATCTCCAATAAACCACCAGAAAACCAGAAGTGGCGCTGTAGCTCAAGTGGTAGAGCGCTCGCCTTGAGCTGAAGAGCTGAGGGACAGTGCCCAGGCCCAGAGTTCAAGCCCCACGACTGACAAAAAAAAAAAAAAAAAAAAAGATTCTGCATATGAGAGGAAACAATTTTGTCTTTTTTGTTTTGTTTAACATGATGATCAGCAAGCAGTTCCATTTATTTTTATTTTTATTTTTTGGTATCAGTCCTGGGACTTGAATTCAGATTGACATTTCATTTTTTATGGATGAATAATACTCCATTGTATATATATTCCACATTTTCTTTATCTGTTCATCAGTTGATAGACTTTTAGGCTGATTCCATAGATAGCTTGGCTATTATGAATGGTGCTGCTAACATGGATGGATAAGTATAGCTATTATATGGTGGTCATTTACATCCCTTTGGATATGCCAGGAATTGTATAGTTGGTTCATGTGGGTTCTATTTTAATTTTTTTGTTTGTTTTGTTTGTGCTGGTCCTGGGGCTTGAACTCAAGGTGTGGGTCTTATCCCTGAGCTTTTGTGTTCAAGGTTAGCATTCTACCACTTTAGCTATAGCTCCACTTCTAGCTTTCTGTGGTACGTTGGAGATAAGAGTCTCATAGACTTTACTGCCCAGGCTGGCTTTGAACCATGATCCTCAGTTTTAGCCTCCTGAATAACTAGAATTACAGGTATCAGCCACTAGTGCCTGGCTTTTCCATTGTTGAAAAACAGATGGTTGTAGCTGTGTGGGTTTTTTTTTTATTTAATTGATCTACATGTCTCTTTTTGTGCCTATACCATGCTGGACAAAACTACATTTTATGAATGATATTCAAGTTGAATGAGTTTGAGGCTCTAAGTTCAAATTCCAGTATGGCCAAAAAAGAAAATAAAGTGAAATAATTTGTAAAAGTTTCATGCCTAGGAATCTGAAAAGCTGATGTTAGAACTCAGGTCAGTTCTAAATGGCATTGTTCTTCCTGACTTTGTGGGCTTTCCTTTGGATGGAGTCATGGTTTTTCTTAGAAAATCAAGATTACTGGCCTTTTAGGGATTTAGTTATTTGAAAGGTCCAGCAGGTTAGGTCAGATAACTAGAGATTAACTGGTGGGTAGTCCTAGGGATATTGACTGTGGTAGAGAGAGAGAAGGGGAGGAGAAGGAAGAGGAGGGAAGGAGTGAGAAAGAGGGATCAGTCAGAATCCAAATTGGGATATCAGAAACAGTTTAGAAAAACAAGGTCCATTAGCAACTGCTAAAATTCTAAAGTGAGTAAGAGGTGAATGAAAGGAATGATGGGAAAGATGCAGAAGGTGGGAAGACCTATCCTAATAAAGATCTCATTAGCTCAAAGCAAAAATGGCTCCTTTGAGATTATGCATCTTGTATTACCTTCACCACCATCCCCTGTCATAAATTCAGTTAGGACATGAGACAAAAGACACTTGAAGGTATCACTGGTATTTTGGAATATTAATTAGTTGCAATCTCCCTCTCATTTAAGCTTGCTCAGCTTTTTTGCTCAAGGCTGGTTCTCTACCACTTGAACCACATATTCATTCCAGGTTTTTTTTTTGTTAATTAGAGATTTAAAAAAAACCCACCATATGGGGCTGGGAAGGTGGCTCAGTGGTGCTTGCCTTGCATGCATGAGGCCCTGGGTTTGATTCCTTAGCACCACATAAGCAGAAAAAGCCAGAAGTGTCGCTGGGGCTCAAGTGGTAGACTGCTAGCCTTGAACTGAAGAGTGGAGGGACAGCACCCAGTCCCAGAGTTCAGGCCCCACGACCGACAAAAAAAAACAAAAAATACCCCCCAAATACCCCACCATATGTTGGATAAAGGAAGTAGATGATCAAGATCTAGCCTTTGCTTTGGCATTTATTATGCAACCTCTGAGCTGTAGTTTCCTTATTTGTAAAATTAGTGTAATCCTACTTTATGATGTTAAAATGCTAATAGGTATTGAAAAAATACCTGGCTTACATCGTATTCAATTATCAGTGATTGGAATAAATTCTGAAACCTTGTCTTCAGTTACCAAGGAAAGCTTGGTATCAGACTCTGAACCTTATTCTATTAACTCAGCCTTGGGAAAGGAGTTTGTTCTTGTATCTTAGTTTACTCAGCTCTGAGATGAGAGAGCAAGATAGAAAGTTAATTTGTAATTGCTGATTTCTATCCCTTGTACTTCTGTGTCTTATTTTGAAAAGGAAAGAAAAAAATTGAAGATTGAGAAATGAAATCATCTACTCAGATTGAGCTTGACTAGAACCCTGCTCTTGTGTCTCATTCCACGGGTTTTTCCCTCTAGATTCAAGTAGAGATTGGAACTGAAAGCATGTCAGCTTTAAAGTCTCCACAAGAGCCTTCTCAAATCCCCTGTGGTATATGTCAGTAACATAGCCTATACTTGTTTTAGAAACAAGTGCTCCATAAATACTCCTGTTTTCTTTAGTTTGGTACAAGATCCAGATGCTCTTCAGTGAACACAATGGATTCTCTAAATCAGCCTGTTTCCATTCTGATCCACTCAGCTCTGATCTGCTGGCTGGGGTTTACTTGTCATATGAATCGCACTTTTTCTTTCTTGCTAATTTACCCATTTTCTCTTGAGTAACATTTAGTGTATTCCTACTATGTGTTGTGGGTACCTTAAATAGATTATCCTAATTTTTCTAGCTCATTAAGCTAGCATTTCCTGAAGATAAAGCTTAAGTGAAGTATATTAATTCAGAGGTCACATATCTAGTCTTAGGGCTTAAACTCAGGTCTTGCTGACCACATAGACTGAACTCTTTCCTGACTACTGTACTGTTTCTCTGGCCTCTTCCCTTTAAGGAAGTTAGAATGTTCAGAAGTCCCTAAGAAGGGACCTTTGGTGGTCTGAATATAATGGGAGTACTTTCCATGGCTTCAGTATATTTTCCCAAATTTCTGCTCCACTCTTCCTCAGACTTGCTCCAGAACTTAGTGGGACTAAACACCCAGAATTTATTTTTGACAAAGAAGAATTGGTTGCTGGTAAAAAGTGTACTTCTTTATTTTCAAAGTTGTATGATGATAATATGTCAAGCAACATGTCCCTATTTGTGGTACTACCTTTGAGTGCTGGAAAGGAAAAAAAAAAAAAAAGGATCTGTATATCTCAAACTTGATGAAGCTCTTCTAGGGACCAAGTGAGAGAAGAGACTTACATAAAAAAGATTTAGCTGGGCACCAGTGGCTCATGCCTGTAATCCTAGCTACTCAGGAGGCTAAGATCTAAGGATCGCAGTTCGAAGCCAGTCTGGGCAGGAAAGTCCATGAGACTCTTATCTCCAATAAGCCACTCTGAAAACCAGAAGTGGTGCTGTGGCTCAAGTGGTAGAATACTAGCCTTGAGCTGAAGGGCTGAGGGACAGTCCTCAGGCTCAGAGTTCAAGCCCTACAACTGACCAAAAAAAAAAAAAAAAGATTTAAGAATAAGAGACTGTTAAGATACTTCTTCAAATTTGTACTCAGTTTTTAGTTTCATCTTTAGAGATCATCCTGTGAGGCAATGGAAGGAACCTACCTTTATATGGCAGAAATGGACTGCAGTCTAAATCGTTAGTCTGTATAATAGCAATGAGTTTAAGTTCTCACTGAGAAGATTCTGTCCCTTTTTCTTGGGTCTATTCAATTTTCAGTTATCAAAGGGGAAAGGCTCTTTTTTGCCTCTTTCTGAGTCCTCTGTTCTCTTGTGCCCCTTCTCATTCATACTCAATTACTAGAGATTTCTTTTTTTTTTTGGGGGGGTCCGGTGGTGGGCCTGAACTCTGGGCCTGGGCGCTGTCCCTCAGCTCTTCAGCTCAAGGCTAGCACTCTACCACTTGAGCCACAGCGCCACTTCCGGCTTTTTTCTTTTTGCTTATGTGGTGCTGGGGAATTGAACCCAGGGCCTCATGCATTGCAAGGCAAGCGCTCTGCCACTGAGCCACCTTCCCAGCCCTCAATTACTAAAGATTTCTTAATAAGACTTTCTAATAACACACTTAGGCATAGAGTGAGAGATTTTTTTTCTTTACATTTTCTCCAGCATCATTTGTCATACAATAATGAAATTTCATTATATCAGAATTAAGGACCACTAATGGGCACTTACCAAGTTTACAGAGAAATCCTTTATTTAAACATGTAACACCCAACAGAACTGCTTTTATAGGAGCAGCCAGTAATCAGTCTTCCTACTACCTCTGCCAAAGAAGCCCCTGAGACAATTGCCTGCAAAGTTACTGGGGACAAGGTGTGAAAGCAACACTGACCCTGGTCCAACCTTTCCATTTTATGTGAAATTGAGGCCCAACAAAGAGTAGTAATGTGTCCAGGGTACAATGTGAATTAAGTGACAGGTACCTTACCTCTCAGCCTAGTGCCCTTCCTATTACACTTGGCTTTTATATCACAAAGTCATTTTTTTAAGTGACTATTGTGGCACTTATATCCTGTGCCTGAATGTTGAGCTTCTTTTGTCTCCCAGTATCTGGTTCCTATGTGGTAGGCAGGCCTATGGATGTGTATGGCCACATAATTCTAATTTGTACAATGAACATATATTGTTGTTTATTTTTTCCTATGACCTTCCCTGAAGGAAATAGGAGGCTTTTGTCTCAAATCTCATTATCTCAGGGATCAGGAGGTGCAAAGATCTTTTATAGGAAACAAAGCCGCTATAGTGAGACAAAGGAAGAGCCAGAAATCCCTGCACTGTGCAGGTACATATCTCCAGAATTATCTCTTTCTTTTCTTGACTCTAGGGATCAGTTGTCTGCATTTTTTCCCCATAGAAGTGTATTTTCTATAAGTCAATTCATATGAACTGAGAAGAGGAGGACCCTTTACCAAGGATACCATGTGAAAAAGATTAAAGATAGTATAAAAGATTAGGAGGGAAGTAAAAATTAAATTAAAATATTCAGGGAAAGACTGGAAAGGCAGGTGAAACTAAAATTCCCAGTTTATCACCATACCCCAAACTAACTCTAAAACAACCAACTTAATGAAGTTTTTTGTTGTGGACATGTGTCAGGTTTTGTTTAACTCATTAATGTGGAAATTAGCAGGAAGACAACAGCCAACACTGGATTTTAGTTGTTAATGGGGGGAAAAAAGGCTGAATATAAGGGCTGGGCTAATGGTGCAATTCAATAATCCTAGCTCTTCAAGAGGTAGACTTGAGGTTTGTGGTTTGAAGCCAATCAGGTAAAAATTAGCCAGATTGCCATCAATTTTGTGAACCTGGTATGGTGGTTCATACCTGTAATCTCAGCTAATAGGAGGCATATCAATAGGAAGATCTTAGTCCTGTGGCAAAAACTTCCTCCTCTTGGAAGAAGGGGTTGCTGGGGTCAGATAGTGAAAGATTTATTCTCTGGCCCCTTCCTGTGCCTTTCTGCTTCCTGGCTGCCATGAGGTGAACAGCAGCATCTGTTATATGCTTCTGCTGCTATGATGTTCTCCTCATCAGAGGCCTATAGAAATGGAGACAGTTCTTCATGGAATGAAACCTGAAATCATGACCTCAGATAAATCTCTTCTCTCTTAGTTGACTTAGATATTTTGTCATAGGGACAGATAAGTGATTGACACAGAATAAAGAATTAAAAATACTTTAGGTAAAAAAATGCCACACAATACCTGAAACTTCCCTTAGGTGAATGACAGGTTGATAAATTACTGTTAGCTCACACACCAATATCTCTAGAAGATGGAAGTAAATCCCACCTGTCACTCTGGACTCCTGTATCCTCAATTTTAGGCTCAAGAAATGTTGGGTAAAAAGAAGCCTTGTAGGTCAGGCTCTATCCCATCAGTCATGATACCTGAGTAAGCTGATATTCTTGATAGGGCAGGTGACTCAGAAAGCGTCTGATAAACAAAAGGATTCTCTCTGTTCCCACTAAACTGGTCCGTGAGAATCCTAGCTTTGAAATTCTAATTGACAGAGGAAGGAAAAGATTCAATAGTCTCTGGACTCATTAAAATTCTCTGCTGCTCACCTACAGTTTAATATTGGCACTTCATCAGGAAGAATTAAGTAAACTATGGGGTGGGAGGCTGTTGACAATAATGTCCCCGTATTTGATGCCTGGTTAGGGATGTTAGGCATCCTGAACTTTGAAATATATAACTGCCTTGAGAAGTACCTCTCCTGGGACTTAAAATGAATCAAAGTCTCATATTCGTACCACTGTAAAGATATGAGATCATTCATAAGGGACAACTCATTTTTGGATGTTCCAAAGGACTGAGGCTTGCTTAAGATCATTAAGCACATTATAGTGGTGGTTAAATTCAGGTCACCTTGGCTGAGATCTGAGGAGCATGGTTCAAAGCCAGCCCAGGCAGGAAAGTCCATGAGACTCTTACCTCCAATAAGCCATGAAGACCAGAAGTGGCGTTGTGACTCAAGTGGTAGAGCGCTCGCCTTGAGCTGAAGAGCTGAGGGACAGTGCCCAGACCCAGAGTTCAAGACCCACGACCAATGAAAAACTTGTGTCTGCTATCATTGTTAGTAACCAGCATCATTTTAAAGAGTGTCATAATAAGCCTGGTACGGTAGCTTATACTTGTAATGCTAGCTACACTGGAGGCAGGAAATGGGAGGTTCATGAATTAAGGTTTTGGAGCCCAGCTTGGAGGGGAGGGTGGTGATGTGTGCCTGGTGTCACAGCTGTGTGGGAAGCATAAATAGGATTATGGGCTAGCTTTGGGCAAAAGTCAAAACCCTATTCTCACAATAACAAAAGCAAGAGGTCTGGGAGCACTGTCAAGTGGTAGAGTGCTTACAAAGCAATTGGGCAAGGCTCTGAGTTCAAACCTCAGTATTTCCTCCAGCACCCCAAAAAAGATTGCTGGGTTAAACACTGGGACACAAAAATGTTTAAGATGTAATCTCTTTTCTCATATCTCAGTTTGATGTAGCAAACAACCCTCATAATAAAGGAACAGTCACTTCTGCAGGAGGAAGTCAGGTTGAGCAGTGTGTTGTTGCTTTACTTTCTCTGTCAAGTGATACACTGTCTTGTGTAGCTTATAAACTGGTAGGAAAACTACTTTGGAACGACTGGTATTTGTGTGGCATTTTGTGAATTATAAAACACATTCATTGAGTTATTTTTTTGGGGGGAAAGGGCTTTGAGACAGAGTCTCAGTATATTGATGAGACTGGCCTTAAATTCTTGACACTCTTGACTGCTTTTTTACTGGCTGGGATTACAGTATTAGGAGTTCAGTAACTACAGGTTTCCCATCTCAGAGTGTAATTATATTGTGAGTCTTTGCAAATTGGTTCTTTGAGTCAGTAAAGTGCCCTAGACTTGGTAAATTCCTCTTAATTGGATTATGGTTTAAGTGCTTCACAAAGTTAAGAAAACTAGATTAGAATTAGAAGAAAACATGTGTGCTCCAGGCATTAAGTAGGTACTTAAGATATAATCACAATAGGTCAGAGATGATAGTAGCCCTATAAATTTGTGCCAATATATTTTTCTCAAATTGTGTGTTTCTCAGAAGAGATGTTAGTAATTTGAGAAAAGTCATAATTAAAGTCAGTACATTTCTCTACTTCTCTACTGCTGATGTCTCAGATCTGAGTGAGCATGTATCTCTTGGAAGTGGTTCAAAAGAACTGACAGGAGACAGAGGATACAAGTCTCCTGTTAGTTGACCTGGAGCCCTTTTCTAAAGAATTGCCATTAATATTTTGAAGAAAACTCATCTTCCAAGTGGAAGAATTCATGCAGTATAAAGCTCAGGGTGCCTGGTTAACTATTTTCTTGCATCATTCTTCCTTTTCTTTTCTTTCTTTCTTTTTGTCAGTGGTGGGTCTGAATTTGTCCTGGGTGCTATCCCTTGGCTCTTCAGCTCAAGGCAAGCACTCTACCACTTGAGCCACAGCACCACTTCTCGTTTTCTGCTGGTTAATTGGAGATAAAGAGTATCGTGGGGGGGGGGGGGGGGG
>NW_012267229.1:14911288-14962186 GCF_000151885.1 Dipodomys ordii
GAGCGCTAGCCTTGAGCTGAAGAGCTGAGGGACAGCGCCCAGGCCCAGAGTTCAGGCCCCACGACCGGACCCAAAAAAAAAAAAAAAAAAAGAATACTAGCCTTGAGCAAAAGAAGCTCAGGGACAGTGCCCAGGCCCGAAGTTCAGGCCCCACAACCGACAAAAAAAGTAAATCAGAACAAAATGATGTTTATTAAAAACTATACATCAATATAGATATAATTGCCTAATAATGCTAATTGGAAAAGAAATAGGTTACACTAAACAGATGATGGTGTATGCCTCTTTAACATCAGCATGAGTTAAAGATGAGACAGAAGATTGTGACTTTGAGGCCAGCCTGGGCTGTATAGTCTCAAAAAGAAGAAAAAAGCAGAAAAGATTATCAAATTAAATTTAATGAATGATGTAACACAATAAAAATCACAGGAAAGAAATAAGAATAAAATGCTTTTGGTAATTATATAAGAAGGATGTTGTTTTTGGTTAGTAATGGTTTTACTTACTAATTTCAAGTAATAAGCAGAAGTTCTCAAATAATCAGAAATAATATAAGTTCTTACTCTAAACATTTTAAGATAATGCAGCAAATCTGGTCTTGGCTTCAGTTTTAAGCAAGGGAATGATAGGATATTGCTTTAATAACAATGGAAGATTAAGACTGGTGGGAAAAAATGAATAGGTAGAGGCTACATTCTAAAAAGTATTTAAGAGGCCAAATAAATAGGGGTTGATGAATGACCTGGTGCGTGTGTATGTGCATGTGCATGCAAACATGCTTTATATATGCTTAATAGAAAACATTGACTTGGGTTGTTGACATAGCCAAGGTCACGTAACTAGTAAGTACTTATTTGTGGATTTAAATCCTGGTTGTGTACATGCATGAAGCTACTGTATATACCTAATAGAGAACATGGATTCCAGTTGTTGAATAACATAGCCAAGGTCACATAATTAATTAGTGCTCGTTTATAGATATAAATTCTGGTCTGTCTAAAACTTAAGACTTTTCCCTTATTGTTGAGACTCCTTTTTCAGTTTTGGGGAATTTTTTTCCTTAATCAGTTGTTGCAGCACTGCCTGTTTAGTGTGGTATCTCCTTTTTGAGGGGAAAGGAGGCTCAAAAGAGTTCTAAAACAGATTTTTAAAAAAAGGCCATGTGTACCCCAGCAGCCGTGGTATTTGGGTTAATTGGTTAAATTGATTAGTTTAGAAGTCTGTATCATTTTGGATGGTTCACTGTAATTTAGCTAAGCTGTTCATTGGTTATTTATTTGACATAAATGGTAGCAGGGGTTCTTGAACTTAGGTAGGTTAATGTATATCCTATTATTTGCAGAGGAGCATTTGGTGATTAAGCCACGTTTATTAATGATGTTACATCTGTGGGAGCCGGAAGAGTCAGGTTGTCAACTTCAAAGGGAGTATCTAAGGTATTCCTGAAGGAAAGGTTTGCCTGAGCCATACAATACCCCATTCTCATGCCTACCTCCCACAAACTAAACCCAAGAAAAGGTATTTATTTAGTCTTTAGTCTATATTTTGGAATTTGATGCCTATCCCCTTAGAAAGGGACCCAGTTCATACTGACATGTTCTGTTAAACTGACTGCATGTGCACTAGGGTTTACTCACTTATAAAGTAAGCGTGGCTTAACCCATTTAGAGGATTGTTGGGTATGGATTTGGTTGCCTTAATTTGTGAAGGACCTTGTAAGCTTTGTAAAAGGGTTTGGATTTGATTCTCTAATGGGTCTTAAGTAGAACGTAGTAGGGCCATATATGAGGCAGATGCATAATAGTTGTGGAGTTAACTTTTCTTTTTTTTTTCTTTTAACTCAAGGCTAGCCACAGCTCCATTTCTACCCTTTTGCTAGTTGTTTCGAGATAAAAGTCTCATGGACTTTCCTGACTTCCTTGAACTGCAATCCTCAGATCTCAACCTCCTGAGTAGCTAGAATTACAGATGCTAGCTGAGCCATCAGTGCCTGACATGTGGAGTTAGTGTTTTTACAAGAGTGATAAATGCAAAGTAGCTGTGATGCACATCATTCTTAATTGTTACTTTTGTGCCAAATATGTGGCACTGTGGGATGATGTTTAGAGCTTGTTCCAGCATAGTAACGAAAGACCTGAAATATTTATAAAAAACAAAGGTTTTAGCTCAGTTTTAGAAGCTCTATATTCTGTAGTTGGCCTGACATTTTGGGCCTGTGACAAGAGTGTATGGTGGACTGAAACTGCTTACATCACAAGCTAGGGAGTAGAGAAAAAGGAAGAAGTACATGCTTTCTTTAAGGACATGCCTCCAATGATCTACAGATCTCCAGCTAGGCCCTTCCTTTCAAGGTTTCCACCAACTTGTAATAACACCACCTTGGAACCAATCCTTTAACACAGGCCGTATAAAGCATTTAGATGATATCAAATTATAGCAGAGTCCTAAGTGATAATAACATCAACATTCTGGAGAGCAGTCAGCTTTCCTCCCTACTCCTGTTTGAATATGAGAAATAAAAAAGAAAACATATGCTAAGACACATTTATCTTTAGGATCAGTTCTTTGTGAGGCTGTGAGGGATTATTTTGAATGAAAAAAAATTTAATTAGCCATATACCTGAGGGGTACTACATTTAACTGCATTGCCAACTTATGCACCATCTAGTCCCTGATTTCATCCAGTTGGCTGCCTGCTTGGTACCTCTGGCTAGGAAAACCTGCAGCAGCTTTTCATCTATATCGGTGTAGCACATACAAGAAAACAATATGGTATCTCCTTTGACCTTCACAGCAAGCATGCTACAAGTGGGCAGGGGTAGGAATTTTTATCCCTGTTAGATAGGGAACTTTGAACTTGAGAGAAGTGAAATACCTTCCAAAAGTCACATAGTTAGTAGAGGTCCCAAGGCTCCACAAGCAAGGGAAAATCTACTAGGAAGCCCCTCTTACTGGTTTGTTTTTTTGGTTGGTTTTGTGGCCTGAACTTTGGGCCTGGGCATTGTCCCTCAGCTCTTTAGCTCAAGGATAGCACTCTACCACTTGATCCACAGCACCACTTCTGGCCTTTTCTGCTCATGTGGTGCTGAGGAATCAAACCCAGGGCCTCATACATTACATGCAAGGCAAGCACTCTACCACTGAGCCACCTTCCCAGCCCCCTCTTACTATTTAACTTAGGGTAAAGTCTATCATGTGGAAGGTTGTTAGGTCTCCCTCTCTGTCTTCTTTACTTATGCTACTATAGACTGGAAGATGCAGATAGTTTTCTGTAACCTTACTCAAAATAGAGTAGTCACAGAATGT
Organism: Dipodomys ordii; assembly: GCF_000151885.1. NCBI lineage: Eukaryota > Metazoa > Chordata > Mammalia > Rodentia > Heteromyidae > Dipodomys > Dipodomys ordii. Next base: position 14,914,595 of record NW_012267229.1, read on the forward strand.
AAGAATTTCAACAGAGACTAAATAGTGAGCAAACAGGGATGTCTTGTACTATGAGCCCCTAGGTCCTGTTGTCCGAAAGAGAGCTGTGTCTCCTTTTGTGGTCTTCAGTGTACAATGAGGCCTTTCTAAGAACCTTGGCTTGCGGGGAGCCTCTGTCTGTCCTGATTTTCATCTCTTTATTTTTTTTAAAATTTTTTTTGTAGATCCTGTAGTCTCCTTTCCTCCACATAGTTATTCATTAAACACTTAATGAGTGCCCACTCCTGTGGTCCCTGTTATGTTCAAAGCATGTTGCCAAGGGCTCGAATTTTGAAGCTAACTCATCTTACCTACAGTGATAGTACTTTTTCCTTGATCATTTACCGGTAGGTTTATGTTACAGTAAAACTGATCATCTGCCCTTATCTGCTTACAAGGAGACATTCCTAGAGGTTCCAACAGTAACAGGGACTAATATTTACATGCTTTTGACTGTGTCCAGATACTGTTGTGAATTCTTACACAAATTATTTTATCCTCTGGCAACACTAGTGATATGTATTGTTATCCTCATTTTACAGGGGGAATGCCTGAAGCACAAAGAACTTACTTGATGTCAAAGAACTAACTCAATAGCAGAATGAAGACATTTTTGTGGGGTTTTTGTTGTTGTTGTTAGTCGGTTGTGGGGCTTGAAGTCGGGGCTTGGGCACTGCCCCTGTGCTCTTCAGCTCAAGGCAAGCGCTCTACCACTTGAGCCACTTCTGGCTTTTGAGTGGTTTTTTGGAGATAAGAGTCTCACGGACTTTCCTTCACTGGTTGGCTTTGAACCACGATCCTCAGATCTCAGCCTCCTGAGTAGATAGGATTCCAGGCATGAGCCACTAGCCCCGGCTGACATTTTGGTTTTACAGATTACTCCAAACCACATTCCATAGTCTTTCACATGGTAATAAGGACTCTAGACTTTGGTTCCTTGATGGGTCAGGCCTTTAATTCCAATACACACAGCAAGCTGTGCCCTTTTCTCCACTAAATCACATGATCACTTAGCTATAGTTGTATAAGCTCAATTAGAGCAATAAGAAGTTTTGCACAGTGATGAAAATTTGGACATGCAGAGTAATGAATTCAAAGTAATGAATATGCTGGGCACTGGTGGCTCACACAGATCATCCTGGCTACTCAGGTGGCTGAGATCTGTCAGCCTGGGCAGAGAAGTCCGTGACACTCTTATCTGTAATAAACTACCCAGTGTTGAGCGAAAGAAGCTCAGGGCCAGAGTTCAAGCTTCAAACAAAAAACATTTTAAAAACCCACCAAAAGTAATGAGTACTATTTTGCCTTTGGATGCTGACTTAACTGGTCAGCCAAACTCTTACATATAGTGTACCACTCAGGAATGAGTCTGGTGTCCATATTAACTCTCAGCTTCCTGGATGGAAAGGCTGGTGTGTAGACATCTGTGATAGTAATACTGGAAATTAGAAATAATAGACTATTTAAGGCATGCCCTTTCTCTTCTTGGCTGGCTTTATAGCTTCTAGTGTAGCAGGAGATGGCTCAGGAATACCAGCCTCTTTAGGAATGGAATTTGCCCTCTTCTCAGGCCTCCAGGCTGTTACAGTCTTTGTTTTTTACTGGTCCTGGGGCTTGAACTCAATGTGTGGGTGCTGGCTTGTGCTATTTTGCTCAAGGCTAATGCTCTGTCATCACTTGAGCCACAGCTCCATGTTTTTGGAAGTTAATTGGAGGTAAGAGTCTCATGTACTTTTTTGCCTAGACTGGCTTTGAACCATAATCATCAGATCTCAGCCTCCTGTGTCACTGGGATTACAGGTGTGAGCCATCAGTGCCTGACTGTTCTAGTTAAGCCTAGATTCTCTTGCCTTTTAGGATACAGCATTACCTAGAGTAAATGACTAAGATAAGTCACCTCTAGAAGAACTCATTTGGCCTTCCTACCTTCTCCCTTTAAAGGGGCATGTATGGCAATTTTTATGAATTAACACACCAAAGTCTGAAAGAAATCAAGCTAAAGAATTTGAAAGCAGTGAAATTATTAAATAACATTCTTTCTTTGCTTTGGTGTCATAAAGGCTGTTGGAAGAGTGATGGGGGGAGAGGATGGGAGCTTGCTACTAAAGTATAGCTAGTCTAAATTATTACTGATTCACTATCAGCATGGAAATTGAGAGGAAATACTTAGAGAACTTTTTTTGGTGCTGGTCCTGGCTTGATCTCTGGGCCTGGGCTCTGTCCCTGAGCTTTTGTATTCAGTGCTAGCTATTTACTAGTTGAGCCACAGCTCCACTTCCAGCTTTTTGTGGTTAATTGTTGGTAAGAGTGTTCTGCCTGGGTTAACTTTGAACCCAAGCTTGGGATCTCAGCCTCCTGAGTAGATAGGATTACAGGCGTGAGCTACCAGTGCTCAGCCTAGAAACTTTTGTAACAATTTCACATTTTGTTGTATATAAATGCTTGTTTATAATGGGTTGGAGTTTCATAAAACAAACTAGTCCTTCACTCTGAATAGTTTTGAAATGCTTTGGCTTATTTAATATGTATGATAAAGTAGAAATGACCTTGCTTTGTCTCTAAAAATAGACTCAGAGTTATTTTAGAGATTATTTGATGGTAAGTAATATTTTAGGGTACTTAATATATGCTTACCACTCAGTACCATATGTATATTACTTAATCCTTACCACAGCCCCAAAGCAAGTCATTAATCATCTCCATTTTTCAGAGACTTTGGAGAGTATTTATGGGACTGGCCAGATTCAAACATGTAGTAAGTGACTTAAGTGGGATTTGCATGGGAGTCTAAGCGTGTTCTTAGCCTAAAACATGAAAAGGTTTTCTTTGTCACTCTATTTTTTCTATATCACTAGAGATATCACTAATTCTATCTATGACTTAACCGATTTTGTAACTTTGAGTCCACAATTCTTCTGGACTTTTAAATTTTCTCAGTTTACCTTCCATGTTAGGGACTGTATTTCTTTAATCTTCATTTCATAGTATCAAGCTTGACAGTCTCTCAGATAATACTGAATGCTGAGGCTGTTAGTTGTACTGGGTTCCTTTCAGACTCTTTCTCTAAATATCTTAGACATTTTACCCTCTGACCTACCTGGAGCATATATTTCCCACATAGTCTACCTGGTAGCACAATCTTATTTCCTCGTGACAGTTAGGCAGTCTTCAGTCTGGGCTTCACAAAAGCCACATGGCAAAAGTACACTGTAAGGTGTGCTTAGGGTAAACCATTAGGGGCTAATACAAGTTAAGGAATGTAAAGAGCCAGCTCACAAAGTCAGGAAAACACTCCATTTCTACTCAGTGGGGTTGAGGCCTAAGGCCTAGAGCAGCCCTGCTGGCAGCACTGCCAGGCCTGAGTAATGGCTACAGCTTGGAGCAGGGTTTTCTATGAGCTGCATCAGGGTCTCCAGTAATTGGAACATGGCACCTTCCGACTTATAATGGATAACAGAAAGAGAAGGGCATTTGTCACTGCCTGACTTCCCTGCAGGAGAGAGGCTCATAAGTCACAGCTGACAAACCCTTTGATGACTTTTAAACTTCATTTACAGAAAAGAATAGCTATAATCAACCAACAGCAAGCAGTGACTAATCTTGCCACATTATCACTGTGAGGAGCCAACCCCTTAAGGCATGGGAAGGGTGAGGGGACCATACCCCAGGCTTACAACAAGTGCTGAATGGCTCTTCGACTTGAGTGGGTACCCTCAGCAAAAATCAGAAAATGTTAAGAGATAGAGGAAGAAGCTGACCAACTATAAGCAGGTACAAGCCAATATTGAAGCCAATATTGTGCCAAGATTAAAAGGACCAACTGTTGTCTCGTACAGATTTGTCCCAGTTCTGCCATTGCCTGGGTAGAGTAGAACTAAGTACTAAGGCTTAAATTCTTCATCTGTGAAATGGTTACAACATATATGCAAGAGGTTTAAGGTGGTTCCCGGCACACAGTAAGCGCCTATTTAATCCTGGAAGGGCCTTTTGTAGTCATATAGGTCTGTTGGCACATAAGCAGCAAAAACCAGTAGCATTTTTCTTGTGAATGAAGGCTTAATGGGAACAATCTCAGGAGTAGGAAGAGTATAAGTTTTTAAAATCAAGACAAACAGGATCTTTCATTCATGTCAGTTAATGTAACTGAGGATAAAACATTAAGCTTTCTGAGCGAGTTTTTTCACCTGTAGAATGAAGGTGATACTATTTACCTCATTAGTTTGTGATCAGAATTATGAGAGATTATGCCTGTAAAGCTTCCAACAAGTACCTGTTAAAGTTGCTGCATATTAAACTGTGTACTCCTTTAAGACCAAATTTGTATCTATCAAGGAATAGTTGATATTCTACTTAAACATTTATTTCCTAGGCCCATGTACACTTGGGAAGATAGGGGTGAAAGAAAGAGGGAGGGCACATTTTGTACATTGTCCCTACAGTTCATCCTGCTAGTGTAGCCTCTTCCTTTTTCAGTGGTAATTCATCTTAAACACTTTCCTCTTTTCTTTTTCTTTTTTTGTCATTTGTAAGGCTTGAACTCTGGGCCTGGGTACTGTCCCTCAGCTCTTCAGCTCAAGACTACTGCTCTATCACTTGAGCCACAGTGTCACTTCTAGTTTTCTGGTGGTTCATTGGAGATAAGAGTCTCATGGACTTTCCTGCCAGGGCTGGCTTTGACTGGTGATCCTCAGATCTCAGCCTCCTTAGTAGGTAGGTTTATAGGTGTGAGCCACCAGCGCCTGGCAACACTTTTCTTTTTCATAGACCTTTCCATTGTTTTCTTACTCCTTCTCTGATCTCCCATATTGCTTTGCTTAGGTTCCTTCCCAGTGTTTTGTGGACATTATAGGTGTCCCTGCTGGAAGTAAAGTACTAGACCAATTGCTGGATGATTAAATGGTTAATTTGTTCATTAATTCTTGGTCCATAATTAGCTTAGAATTTGAATTTTTTGTAGTTACGATTCGATAGGTGGGGTTGCTTTGGCAAATAAGGAGATTAGAAATCTCTGTGTATATGTGCGTGTGTGTGCTAGCGTGCATGTGTGCGTGTGCTTGGACTTAAGGCCTGGGCACTGTCCTTGAGCTTTTCTGCTCAAGACTAGCACTCTAACAATTGAGCCACAGTTCCACTTGCAGCTTTTTGGTGGTTAATAGGAGAGTAGAGTCTCATGGATTTCTTACCCTGGCTGACTTCGAACTGCAATCCTCAGATCTCAGTCTTCTGAGTAGCAAGAAATACAGGCATGAGCCACTGGCGCCCAGTTCGATTAGCAATAATCAGTTTTGGGGACTAGAAGTCTAAGATAATTACTCTCCCACTCTTTTGTTACTTTTCTCCACATCTGTGAAGGGGCACTTCTATCGTGTGCTAAGCCTCAGCCTAAAGCTAGTCAAGGATAGAGTTAGTGTGTAAGGTGCAGGAAAGGCAGGCTATCAAGATAATATACTCAGACCACACTGTGAGGAAAGAAGACTGAGGCCCATCCTTGACTTCTGTTTGTGCTTTGACCTTCCAGGGCTTACCATATACTGATAACAATGTTTTACTATGAAACTAGAGCCTCATGGTACAATTGAGGAGTGAGAGTGATTGAGCAAAGCCTGGAACATCTTTACCAGACCTATACAGTAGTAGTTTGACAGGCATGGGGAAGATGCACCATTTTGAAGTTCCTAGGTACTTAGTACTAGAATAAGAGAGTGAGTATGCATAGCCTCCCTACCCTAACTTTCCTGATCTCAGGTAAAATGGTGCACATTAGCGCTGGAGTGTGGGTGATCTAAGTGCCAGGTTGGATTCATCTGCTCTTATAAGGCAGTTGGGTTGTCTGGTGTGTTTTTTGTCATTATGATACAATACCTGAGTAAGTCAACTTAAGAGAAAAAGGATTTATTCTGGTTTATGGTTTCAACATATGGTCATCTGGCTTCATTATTTCTGGGTCTATTGGTAAAAAAAGAGTATCATGGAGAGTTGGTGGACCAAAACTGCTCATATGGTGGCTAGAAACAAAGGACTCAGGAAGGGACAAGGCACAAGATAAAGATATACTGTGACCTTCATACACATGCCCCAAGTGACCTGTTTCCTCTGGCCAGGTACTGCCCATTCAGCTAAGAACTCATCAGTGAGTACAGGATCCAGAGCCTGTGCTCTTTTTATTATTTTGTGTACATTTTGCCTTTGTTATTAGGAAATAGTAAAAAAAAAAAAATCTGAAGTTGCTCATGGGAGTAGAAATGCTAAGGAACTAAAGGAGCACTTTTTGGGAAATTAGTTCTGTCTGGCCAATAATGATCATTTGGGCGATGCTGGTGAGTTTAATGAGATTAATAGAGATGTTCTGTCATCCCTGGCTGTCTGGTAACCAAGATTTTTTGAACCAAGGAGAAGGCCTAGATATGATCTGTAAATAATTGTTTGGATTCTACAGACTCCGTCTCCCTATCACTGACAGCTTTTTCTCCTAAACCATTCAGACATCCTCAGAGTTACTTAAGGTTAGTGGGCTTTAATAAAGCCAGTAGAGTTCATCAGGACTGGCTTGAACATTCTAAACAGCACTAAGACACCAGCTGGAGCCACATCACTACCTTTGAGATCATCTTTCATCAGAAGTGGGTCAGAGATGGGTAAGGCTGGATTTAATCTAAGGCAGGATTAGAAGCCCAGAGGGGTGACATGGCAGACTCAGAAGATTTAGGATAACTGTTGAGATAGTAGTATGTAGAATATGAAACCCCCTAACTACTTCCCCACTAGTCTGTTGGCCTTAAATGAGTCACCTATGCTGATCTCAGCAAATGAGACTAGCAATATGAAGATGTCACAGTCCTTTAGTCACCAGATAAGGGCTGAGTTTCTACTCAGTCACAGGAATTTGAGATACAATATGGGAAGAATTTCAGGGAGGCTTATACAAACTCATTAGGTGGAAGTTTTAGTAGGAATTTATTTTAGAGTAACAGGATAAAGTAGAGAGGGGGTAAGGGGAGGATGTTTCCTGCTTCTTATGCAGGAAATAGGAATAAAAGTAATAAAATAGTGGTTTTTATCTTCGGTCTTTATACTGATTGGTGCTATACATGTGGTCATATTATCTGGCATCTCCTAGTGATTAGACAATGTTTCTGAGTGGCCAAGATGGATGGGATTTATTCTAAAATATCAAGTTGTTAGTCAGGCACCCATGGCTCACAACTGTAATCCTAGCTACTCAGGAGGCTGAGATCTGAGGATCATGGTTCAAAGCCAGCCCGCACAAGAAAAGTCTGTGAGACTCTTATCTCCAATTAACCACTGGAAAACTGGAAGTGGCACTGTGGCTCAAGTGGTAGAGTGCTTGCCTTGAGCTGAAGAGCTGAGGAACAGTGCCCAGGCCTAGAGTTCAAGCCCCATAACCAACCAAAAAAAAAAAAAAATCAAGTTGTTATCAAGGCCTACCCAGGTTACAAGAACAAGAGGTACCTTCAGGACTTCTCTTTGCCAGATGTAATTTCTAATTTTCTGTCTCTATCCATTTGAAATTTAAACTTTCAGGGACTTAACTTTGCCTGGCAAGTACTCTACCACTTGAGTCATATTCTTTTGCTTTTGTCATTTTTATAAATAGGATCTTGCTTTTTAGCCAGACTGATGGGGACTTTGTTTTCAGCTTTCCATGTGGCTGGTTTGACAGGAATGTACCACCATGTCCAGTGTTTTGCTAGTTGAGATGGGATCTTGCAAGATTTTTCTCTGAGGTAGACTGTCCATCTCAGCCTCTGAAGTAGTTAAAGCCGAGTCGTAGCTTTACATTTCAAGGAGAAGGCAGGTTCTGATAGGTTCTTTATATTCTCTATTCTTGTGGCTTAATATCTAGAAGGGTAGTAGTGGTTGACGGAAGGTAGCTTGCTCAAGTTCTGGTTTTTCAGTTTACTTCCTCTTCCAACTTCTGAATCTAGCCTTTTTAATACTTACTATTTTTTTCATTTTCCTTCTCCTTACCTATCTGGCCTCACTTTCATTCTGCTGTTAGAAAACAAAAAGGTGGGGGCTGGGAAGGTGGCTCAGTGGTAGAGTGCTTGCCTTGCATGCATGAGGCCCTGGGTTTGATTCCTCAGCACCACATAAGCAGAGAAAGCCGGAAGTGGGGCTGAGGCTCAAGTGGTAGAGCGCTAGTCTACAGCTGAAGAGCTGAGGGACAGAGTTCAGGCCCCATGACTGACAAAAAAAGAAAAAAAAGAAGACGAAAAGGTAATTTATAAACAGAAATTTCTTTCTCAAAGTTCTGGAGGCTGAGAAGTTCAAAATCAAGGCACCAGCAAATTCAATGTCTGATGAGGGCCTAGTGGCTGCTGACTTAGGGACAGCTGTCCTTTTGCCCCATTCTCATGTGGTAAAAAATACACATTAGCTCTCTAGAGTCTTTTTTATATAAACCTGTTTGTGAGGATTTTGTTTTCATTACCTAATCACCTTAAAGGGCCCCACTGTCTTGTTCTTTTTTTGGGGGGGGTCAGTCATGGGGCTTTATCCCATGGCTTGGGCATTGTCCCTGAGCTCTTTTCACTCAAGGCTAGAATTCTACCACTTTGAGCCACAGCTCCACTTCTGGTTTTCTGGTGATTAATTAGAGAGTCTCATGACTTCTACCCAGGCTGGCTTTGAACTATGATCTTCAGATCACAGTAGCTAGTATTATAGGCATGAGCCACCCATGCCCAACTGTCTTGTTCTTAGATTACCCTGGGGACCCTTTCTGCAGAAAGCCAAACAATTAGATTAGTCAGTGTTCATATTTCCTTGACCAGATGCAGGAAATAGACTTACATGTGACATGGCTCCTTTTGGTATCATACAGAACATACTCTCACCTGAACTTGGCCCTAATCTAGAATGGTCCACAAATGTCAGTATTACTAGAATAGAAAAGGGCTTAAGAAGTTTTTTTTTTTAATTTATTTATTTATTTTTTATTTGTGAACATACTGTACAGAGGGGTTACAATTACATGGGCAGGATAATGCGTACATTTCTTACCAAGCATTGCAGCCTCCTCCTTTGGATTACCCTTCACATCCCTTCCCAGCCTCCCCCCTCCCCCCCCCCCCCCCCCCCCCGGGCCGACGTTGTAAAGCTCGATTTGGACATGACAACTTATACTTCTCTTTGTTGCATCAGGTCCACCTGTATCCTTAAACAACTGTTTTTTCCCCCTCTCCTCCACAAGTTATACTGACATCAAATATAGTGAAAGCAGGGGTTATACTGTGGGGGAGGGACATACAAAGCAACAAAGAGATAGTCTTATAAATGCGTTAGAAACACATGCATGAAAGAAAAAACATTAAAATACATGTCTAAGGGTTCATTTTCCTGACATCACATTATCTGACCTTTTCCGCTTGACTCATACATATACTAGATATTGCAAATAAGGGAAACCATGGGACCTATGTTTCTTTGGGCCTGGCTTACTTCACTTAATATAATTTTTTCCAAGTTTTTCCATTTCCTAACAAATGTGGCAATGTCATTCTTTCTGATGGAGGCATAGAATTCCATTGTGTATATATACCACATTTTCTTGATCCATTCATCTACTGAGGGGCGTTGGTTCCATATCTTAGCTATGGTAAATAATGCTGCAATGAACATAGTTGTGCTGGTAGCTTTAGTGTGGTCTTGTTTGTAAACATTTGGTTAAGAAGTTTTTTTAATGTACATTATCTTATACCTCAGGTGATTAGAGAGAAAATTGGGTAGTGCCAAATCTGAGAGATTGAATATACTACTAAAGGGAGTGCCTACTGATGCCTCCATAGTGCCAAGCACAGGTGCTTTGCAAATACTTCCTGTTCAGTGATGTTAGAGGCTTCTGGCAGAGGTCTGAGGTATCCACAACTATCCTACCCCTGCCAGGTCAGTGACAAAGCCAGCAGTCATCAATAGGTCTGTCGAAATCATCCCTTCTCTCCTTTATCTCAGTTGCACTGAAGTCCTGGTTGGCTTCCTCCAGTCAAATCAAAACTATTTCCTTAGTGATTTTGATATCACATAGGAGCCCCATCGCCTTCTTGTATACTCATGATGACAAAGAATTAGCCCTTTGAATGGCATGATCCAAGTAAGAGAGGGATTATCAGAACTGTGAGAAGTGAGCCTCTCAAAGGAATCATATGGACAAGTGTTACATGAAATGGGTAATTGGTGTCCTTCACTGCTTTATACATAGTGATGATTGGCTGTAAAGGTAAACTAAGTAATAAGAGTTCATCCCTTCCAAGTCGATTCCTAAGCTGGTACCCGCCTTCAGTAGCAGTGCTGACATTCCCTCAGTCTTTGGCTTCAGTTGGTGCATGCCTACCCCTCATGTCTCCTGGTCCACCCTATGATTTTTCTTGTAAAGAGTGCCACCAGCTGGCCAGAGCATGCCTGCTTCTAAAAATAGAAATATTTAAAAGACATGCGAAGTCTTTCACCTTAGTATGGCAAAAAGATTTCTTTTACTTGTTTTCTTAGCTTTCTTATCTAATTCTCTGGAAATAAGTCCTCTTTGCCCTCAAATAATTAGGCAAATAGGTCTGGCCTGCTGGTGAAAGTTTTGGGGTTTTTTTGTTGTTGTTGTTTGTTTGTTTTTTTCTGGTTGTGGGGCCTGAACTCTGGGCCTGGGAAATGTCCCTCAGCTCTTCAGCTCAAGGCTAGCGCTCTACCACTTGAGCCACAGCACCACTTATGGCTTTTTCTGCTTATGTGATGCTAAGGAATCGAACCCAGGGCCTCATGCATGCAAGGCAAACGCTCTACCACCTAGCCACTTTCCCAGCCCCTGGTGAAAGCTTTTATACACGTGGCATCTTCTGAAATGGCCTGAGGAGGTTGAGATTGTAGTTGTACTAGCCTATACCAATGAGCAGAAGATATCTACAGGACATACAAATGCCAAGGCCTTTTCTTTTGACATTGAGCTGCTTCTCCCTGGAACCTATACCTAAGTATACCTTCTTTAGAAAAAGAAGTCAGCAAAGGGATAAAAGACATACCTAGCTAGGCACTGGTGGCTCACACCTGTAATCCTAGCTACTCAGGAGGCTGAGATCTGAGGATCTCGGTTAAAAGCCAGCCCGGCCAGGAAAATCTATGAGACTCTTATCTCCAATTAACCACCTAAAAACCGGAAGTGGCGCTGTGGCTCAAGTGGTAGAATGCTAACCTTGAACTGAAGAGCCTGAGGGACAGTGCCCAGACCCATAACCGACCCCCAAAAAAAGAAAAAAAGAGACATATCCAGAGTACAGAAAACAAAGTATTTGCAAATTTGTTCTCAAGCAAAACAAAACAATGTTTGAATGAAAATAAGCACAAATATAGGAAATAATAAGAGATTATTAAAGGTACTTTTCAGATAAATATGTCATCTTACTATGATATTTAAATTGACTTTAACTTTGGGAAGCAGAGTGATGAAGTTGATAGTAGTGGGCTAAGTAGGTCCATGTCTAGATCAAACTAAACAGTTTCTACAATATGTATTTATTTGTAATTAACCATAGAGCCTCTTTGATACTCTTTTTTTGAGTGAAAATACATACAAAGGGGTTACAATTACATGGGCAAGATAATGAGTACATTTCTTATCAAGCATTGTAGCCTCCTCCTTTGTTTCCCCTTCCCATCCCTTCCCATCCTCCCCCCGCCCCTCAACCCAATACGTCTCCCTCCTCCCCCGACCAAAGTTGTAAAGTTCATTTTCGACATTACGACTTGTACATCTCATTGTTTTAATGGGTCCACCTATATCCCTATTTAAACGATTTGCTTTTTCCCTTCCCCTCCACAAATTATACCAACATCAAATACAGTGAAAGCAGGGGAGGGATCTTTGCTACTCTTCTGGAGTAGCCTGTTGTCCTACATTGAGGGAACAGAAAGAAGAGCTGAGGGTTGTCTTTAAATTTAGATTCTAAATGATGTAACATTTGAGATGGGTATTAATGTATGGGTTTAAAAGAGTTGGACTCAATCAAGCAGACTAGTTAATCCCAGCCTTGCCATTCAGCATTGTGACTTCTCTGACTCTGAATGTCAGGTTCTTCCCATCTGCAATATATTGTTATGTGTATCCTTGTCTACCTACATGAGTACCAAATGAGGAAACAATGTAAAGCACCCTGCATGAAATAAGTGGTAACTTTCTGAGATACAAGAAAACACATGCAGAAACAGGGAGGTTGGATGTTGCAGGGCTGGGAGTATTTAAAAAGGCAAGGAGCAATAATCAGTTAAATCAGGATACACATTGTAAGCAGCCCTTGATTCCAGCTTGGGACCCAAACTCACTGTGACTTTCTTTTCAGGTGGTCACCATGTCTTTGAAGATCCAGACAAGTAATGTAACCAATAAGAATGACCCCAAGTCCATCAACTCCCGAGTTTTCATTGGAAACCTCAACACAGCTGTGGTGAAGAAGTCAGATGTGGAGACTATCTTCTCCAAGTATGGCCGTGTGGCTGGCTGTTCTGTACACAAGGGATATGCCTTTGTCCAGTATGCCAATGAGCGCCATGCCCGGGCAGCTGTGCTAGGAGAGAATGGACGAGTGCTGGCTGGACAGACGCTTGGTAAGATAAGCCTCTCTCCACAGGAATATCTGAATATCCTATAGAGTAGTTTGCTGTCAATTCCCTAGTTCCTCACAATCCAGTTCTCCTTTTAGACCCCTTCTCTACTCCTCCCAACCACTTCTACTGCTCAGAGATTTTATAACTTGAACAGATTATGTTATGATACAAACTATGTAGTTATGATAATGCCTATAGAAGAGAGTTAACAGAAGCCTCTGAAAATTATTTTGTCCTGTCTCTGCTTTCTCGGTGCTTCTTAATAACAATCTTTAAGGTTTGGTTAAAATTTAAATTCCCTAGGTAGAAAGGTAACAGTGGACCCTGGTATAGTCTGTTACTTTGGTCTGCAACTGGTTCAAGTTAGAGTCTTTTCTGACCACCAGGAGGAAGGAGTTGGGAATACAAGGACAAAGCAGGACGGGTCTCTTTGCCTTTGTTAGTACATACATCCATGGTGTAATGTGTGTAAAGTTTGTTTATACACATTCTTATTTGTGTATATTTATGTTTGAGAAGGGCAATATATGTATTTGATACAAAGTATATAGATGTGATTGAATATGTGGACTTACACCTTTGTGTGGATAGGTGTGTGTAAGTGTGTGTGTTTGAATATACTTGAATGTGTATGCAGGTATGCATATATTTATCAAATATTTATTGAGGTCCTATGTATTACACATTGTTCTAAGCATACATTTGGTAGAATATCTGTAAGATTGTGTGTAGACTTCTTTACCTATGGACAATTACATATAATGTATATATATGTATATGTATACTCAGCTATGTATAACTATGTACATTATGTATACCCATCCAAGTCTGAGTATATTGAGCGTAAATGTTATGTGTGTATAATTTTCTTGCTTGGGTATGTGAGGTAAGTATATATTTCTCTATACTTGATGAATATACTTGTGTGTATATGTATATGACGTACATGGTATATGCATGTATGTGTGAGTAGTTCCTTAGTAGATGTGCATATATGTGATTCCATGTATATGAATACGTAAATACCATATCAATGTGGGATGTCTGGGTATGTATCTGATGTATGAAGACATTGTTTTATTGGCTGCCTCAGTACATGTAATTAACATAAGTACATAAATTACTATGTGGGTACATGAATGACAATAATATGTCACGTCAGAATTCCAACTTTGCCTTCTCCCTCCACACAGATATCAACATGGCTGGAGAGCCCAAGCCTAACAGACCTAAGGGGCTAAAGAGAGCGGCATCTGCTATTTACAGGTGGGGCACTCATTTTGTCTTAGGTGTGTGGGTGCAGCCCTTCTTTCCATAGAGAGAATAAACGCTGGTAGTGACGGTGTGCTGAACCTAGAACTGGCAATCTGTAGAGAGTGGGCTAAGCTCTGGCCTTCTCCCCTTTCTTTCCCCAGTGGTTACAGATTTGACTATGGTTACGAGTAAGACAGCTTCTACAGTAGGTGAGCAGAAGAGGGTTGTGCCCAGGCATAAACAGCCAAGCTGGAAAGATTATAAAGGATTACTTGTGAAGCCTATTCAGTCTTTTAGTTGGGAAAGGGAGCCCACGAACATGAACAAGCATCTGTTCAAGGTTGCTCTACAAGTCAGTGGCAGACCTGGGACAAGGGTCTCATTCTGAGATGCCCAGGCCAGAGAGACCACCATCATACCACACTGTCGCACACTGACTGTCCTTCCTCCTTCTAGTCCTATAGTGAGACTTGAGGGACTGTACAGCCAGTGGACTTCACAGAAATATAGCCAGTTGGAATATACAACAGCAAAGAACTAACTGCAGTTTGAGCCCTCAGACTCCTGTTTTTCATTCTTGTAATTTTCATTCTTCTTGCTTCCATGAGGTGTCCCTAGTTAGCCAGAAAAAAGCCAGAGCTCATTCTGAGCTGCTTAGGCTTATATTTATAGTTAAGAGGCCAGCAGCCATTGAAAGTCTGAATGAGGCCTGCTGTAGGTTCCCACTAGCCATATGGTTGACTAGAGGTCATGGTGAAGGCTGGCCCAGACTCTTCCCTGCTTCTCTCACTCCAGCTTGCCCACTCCAGGTAGCACGAGAAGAGCAGGATCACTTGAGTCTCAGTTTTTCTCCCTAGGGGCAGGGTATTAGGAAATATTTTAATGTGGTGGGAAGTGTCTTAGTCTGGGAGTTGGAAGACTTAGTGCTAATTCCAAATCTACCACTGAATTCACTGTGACTTTAGGCAAGTCCCTTCCAACTGATCTTTCAGGTCTCATCTAGAGAGTGAGTGATTGGTTGAGTGATTTCTGACTAAAGCCAGAGCTGCCCCTTTTGGGTAGAAATAAAGGGTCCAGGATTGTACCCATTCCTAGAGACTCCCAACCTCAGCCATCACCGTCCCTAAACAAGAGCGCTAAGCAGTGAACATTGACTTGCCTAGTGATGACTGCCATCACAAATATAGTACAAAATGTTCCCCAGACCAATGCCGCAGTTCTCTGCACAAAGATGGTAGCAGTGGAGGGAGAAAAATGAGGGAAGAGGTAACAAGTTAGACAAGAAATGTAATCACTGCCTTATGTAACTATAATCCCTCTGTACCTCATCTTGACAATAAAGTTTTTTTTTTTAAAAAAAAGAAAAAGATGGTAGCAGTGGAAAGACCTCTGTTGAGTTGCTGCTATCATTGGGAAAAGGCTTTCTAAAGAGGACCAGATGATAGTGTTGGGATAGCACACAATCTGGGGACCCTGATCTTGATGTGCTACTCAATCTCTGGCCTCCATCTCTGAAATGGAACAAGAAATTAAAGGAGGTCCAAAAGGAATAAGCTTACAGTCTATCTCTGCATGTCTCTGAAGCCATGAGTTCCTGAGTTGAGGATCTTGGTATCCTGGTTTTTTTCACTTGTCACACCTTCTGAAGTTTGTTTTTAAATAGATTCTCTCATAGCAGACTTGGGAAGACACTGAATTGAATAGCGATTCCTCATTAAATAGATGAGAAAAACTGAGTCTCAGACAAGCTCAGAGATTGTTCCTAACTGGGGGTTGTGCTGCCTTTCCTCTTTACTCCAGGGCTTATTGGGAGCAGACTGATAAAGTATTGTCATAGAACTCATACCCTCATATGTACAGCTAGAGCTGCAGTGACCTCTGGTGGCTACAGACTATGCTGCAGCCTCTGGCCTTTTTGTCCTCACAGGCTCTTTGACTACCGTGGTCGCCTATCACCCGTGCCAGTGCCTAGGGCAGTCCCTGTGAAGCGACCTCGGGTCACAGTCCCTTTGGTACGTCGTGTCAAAACTACCATACCTGTCAAGCTCTTTGGCCGCTCCACAGCCATTAATACTGGCTCAGTGAAGATCAAGTGTGAGTAACAACATCTTCCTAGATGATATGTGTTTTTATCATCAGCAAAATAAGAGAATCAGGGCTGGGAATATGGCTTAATGGTAGAGTGCTTGCCAGCATGCATGAAGCCCTGGGTTTGATTCCTTAGTACCACATACACAGAAGCCAGAAGTGGTACTGTGGCTCAAGTTGTAGAGTGTTAGTCTTGAGCAAAAAGATGCTCAGGTACAGTGCTCAGGCCCTTAGTTCAAGCCTTAGGACTGGAAAAAAAAATCACTTTTTTTTAACATTGGAAAAAAAGAAACAAATTTCTCACAATTCAACTCTTAATACAACCAAATGAGTAGTTCCATAAATTTTCAAGAAGAAAAGTCTCCCATTTGAAAAGGGACTTTGTTTGGACACAGATTCTAATGCTGTTACATGGTAAAGAGATAGCATCATTTTTCCTCGGGTAAGGATAAAGACAAGTCTACACAGGCCCATTGTTCCACAAACATTGTAATGTTCATATACTGCAGTCAGATAGTAGAAATGATTGTAAAAGACCCTCCTTTCATACCTTTAAAAACAGATTCCACCCTGAATACAACCAGGCACACATGATCCTACCACAGGTGTGTATTCCTGTACCCCCAGTCCCTTTTGTATTGAGATGTCTAGTAGAAAGAGCCAGGTTCCGAGAAATGGGCTGGTCTCCAGGTAGGTCCAAGAAGACATCTTTTCCCTAGTCAGGAAAAGTGCCAAAAAGGAACTGTTCTAGTTTGCCAAATGGAGTTGGGGTTTTGTTAGGGTTATACCTCAAGGTAACAGCCCTGTTCCCTCTCCACTTTCAGTAAAGAGCAGTGAACTGCAGACAATCAAGACAGAGCTGACACAGATCAAGTCCAACATTGACGCCTTGTTGGGTCGCTTGGAGCAGATTGCTGAGGAGCAAAGGGCCAACCCAGGTCAGCCTTTGAGGACCAAGGATGGGGAGGATAGTGCATTGGGGGAGAGTGGGGGAGATGATCTCAATCCCAGAGTTCTGCAAATCCCAGTCCATCTGTACCCACTGTGCTGAGGTCAGCTTCTGTTAAAGTACTAATTTATAGCTGCTCGGTTGAATTTTAGTTGTTGTTCTTCTACCCCCACCCTTCAAGATGGCAAGAAGAAGGTTGACAGCAGCAGCAGCAGCAGTGGTGCTGCTGGTGGTGGTGGTGCTGGTGGCAGCACTGGTAATAGTGGCAGTGGCAGTAGCACCCGACCACCAGCCCCACAAGAGGATGCCGTTTCTGAGGTGGACATGCCTCAGGGAGAAGCCCAGACTCGGGATGATGGTGACGAGGAAGGGCTGCTGACGCACAGCGAGGAAGAACAGGTGAGGGACTGGGCAGGGCATGCTGGGAAGGACCAGGATTTACTTTGTATTCTTAGTATCAGGAGGGTCACAGATGGAAGGAGCCTCTGAGCTGGTTTGCTCCTCTTGAGTGCTTTCCTCCTTCCTAGAGGTTGTAGTCCTGTGAAGAGAGGGAAGCATAAGGAGCAAGTAGTTGCCTATTTCAGCTGCCAGTCAGAAATTTCACTGGGGACTGAGACAGACCTTGGTGGAACCCATTTTGGCCTCCATTTTCCATGTGGATTGGAGAAGAAGAGAACTTGGGTTTGGGGTGGGGATGGCCCATACACTGCGGAGTTCCAGAGGGTTGCCTGGGAACCAATACAGGGGTGGATTTCTATTCCACACGAGGATTTTCTAAAAGCCATTGCTGCTCAAGCTTGAAGTGGGCTGTTTAATAAGAGGATGAACCCCCTCCCCTGTCTATTTTGGAAGTATCCAAGCTGAGGTAGAGGAACCATTTAACATCGAGTGGGAAGGTCAACCAGACTGGGTCTGTATGAACCTTTTATATAGTAGTTTACTGAACACTCCTTGAGTTCCCACACTTGTTGTCCATACTTTATAACTTGTTTAAGAGCAGTCCTGCATGATTCAGTAAAATGGCAACATTTTACTCTGTAGGGAAACCAAGACTGGGGCTGGGAGATGATGGGGTCAAGTAGCTTGTTTAAGCCCTTACAGCTTATAAAGGCCAAACCTGGCTTGAAGCCCGAAAGTCATCAAGTCTAGAGCTTCTCCTTCTAGTCACTACCAGGTTCCAGCTTGAGGACAAATGGACTAGGTCTTTTGATAGAAGGTCTTCCTCATGACCAACTGCTCTTTCTTTCTTTGACTCTAACCTGATATTTCATCTTATTCTCTTAAACACGCCAAAGATGGGGAGTCTACCAGTCTACAAGGTTTTTAGCCTACTCCAGTCCAAGGTCTGTTCCATGTGCAGAAGTAACCCTCCTGATACTCTTACATACATGTATCTTCTCTGGGCCCTTCTCTTTCCTGTGGAGCCCTCAAACTACCCTCTTGGAATCTTAGGTCAGCCTTACTGACTGGTTCCATAGTCATTTCCCTCCTTCTCTGTGCTGTACCCTCAGATGGGCCCTGAGCCCCAGGACCTTTGTGAACGCAGAACTCAGAGTTTGCAGTAAGTGATGTATGGTTTCTGCTTGCCTTTTCCCTCTCAGGAGCACAGCCAGGACACAGATGCAGAGGATGGGGCCTTGCAGTAAGAAGGTATGGGGGCTCTGGGAGGTACAGGGAGGAAAACAGTGGACAGTGTTCCTTTTTCCTGAAGCAGATATAGGGTAGTGTTGTGTCCAAGAATGAGGGCCCCTATATATCTACTTACCTTGTGATGCCTCTGGTGGAGGCTTGGCAGCTGGAAGCAGCAGATGCCATTCTTATCCAGGATAACCCAGAAAGGGTTGTGAGCAATGTTAACTATCTTTACCTTCGAGTTCCTAGTCCATTGGTAGGACACAAACTATTGCTACCCAGTGTGAGCAGGATGACAACAGAAGGAGGAAGAAACGATACATAAGCTGATCCTGCTTATGGTTGAGAGAGAAGTATTCCTACCAAGGAAACTGTCTTAGCCAAGGCACAGCTCTGTGACAATCCTTATAGTGTAGTGAGGCCAGCTCTGTGCTGTGGTCCAACGCTGCAGTGTAAGGAGAGGGGGCACTAGTCATCATCAGAGGCTAGAGTTATATACTGGGCATAGGGGCTTGGACTTGATCCTGATACAAGGAGGAAATACCCTGGGGATAAGAACTTCCTCTGCTTTATCTGATTTCATCTTTAACACAGCAAGGTGGGAGTTATGTTGGATGTAAATGTAGGTACTGAAAGTGCCAGGAGATGGCACATATCTAATACGATCCCAAGGTACTAGTTGGGGGAGCCAACACTTGAACCCGTCAATGTGTAATTTCATAGTCCACTTTCTGGCTGTTGGCCACCACCCTGCTCTCCTCTACCGTAGAGGAAAGCCAGGCCATATTTTGTTCTGCCTGCTGTCTGACCCATTCCCATAGAACCATGTTCAGAGTAAGGTAGGCTTGGACGATGATGTCAAACACCCGTGATCCCAGGGAGCTGTTGAGATTAATGGTACGTTTATGAAGATGCTCCACCAGTTGAATATAGGACAGTTGAGCATAAAAAATTCCACAAATGGTTAAGTATAAAAATTCCTCATGTATAGGTTTTCTGTTTGGAATTTTAAACTTGTTTTACTTTGTGAAGCTAGTTTATAAAGTAGGCATAGTGGTTCAGGTGAAGAAATGGAAGTTCAGGGTAAAGATGAGGTTTTCCCACAGTTACATAGCCAGAATATTAAAGAGGCCAGATCCAGAATGCAGGTGTTATCTTATTTAAAACACCATTCCTTCATCTTTCCTTCCCTACTCCCATGATGACAAATTTATCAGGGTTCCTTTTACTCAGTTTTAGTCTCTTTGTCTTTTTTTTTTTTTTTTTAATCTCTTTTCTCAGTCTGACAGGAGCAATGGCCACCAGCAGGAGAAAGGCTTCACTGTCTCAGGCCTCAGCCAGGCACCCACCCTGGGTGCTGGACCCATAGTGGGTACTACAGGAAAACTGGCAGCAGGCACTCCTCCCCCATGCATCCCAGCCAGTGCCACATTCTCTGCAGATGGAGTTACCGGCCTACCCTTTCCCTGTGCGCCCTCCCTGTCTGCACTGTCCAGGCCAGAGGGCAGAGCACAGGACTTCCCCACACTGTTTTCTCTCCCCAGGACACTCCCAGGCTTGGTTTTTTTCTATAGGTTTGGAGGGCGGGTGGTACAGGGAGGGGACCTTAACAATAAAGAGATTGGATCCAAACCTGCTCTGAGATGAAATGGTTTGTGTTTTCTTATGATGGCATCCTGGCCCTGCTCCCCACCAGGAAGTTAGTGTGCTGAATTCCTTCTGATCTCAGTTTATTCCCTTCTCCCTCCCAGGGGTCATTGTGTAGCTAGTCTAATACTGATCCATCTAGGCCTTAGTTTCCTTGTGTGATTTTATTCAAGTAATTAATAAAAATGGTTTCTGGGCATTGGTGGCTCAAGCCTATAATGGTAGCTACTCAGGAGGCTAAGATTTAAGGACTCAGGTTTGAAGTCAGCCTAGGCAGAAAAAGTCTGAGACTCTTATCTCCAATTAACCACCAAGATGCTGGACAAATCAAGGTATGCCTCAAGTGGTACATAATTGTAGGTATATTTAAAACTGAGAGAGTATACACTACAACAGGATGACTATTGGGAGGATAGTACCAAGAGTTTAGAATATGCTCTTTAGCCAGGGTCATGAACCAATCCAACTAAAATTGAATAATTGAAGAGCCAGATGCTAAATCTGCCTCTTTAACCAAATAGTCTGTTCACTAATTTTTGTGGTTTTTGTTTTGTTTTGTTTTGTTTTTGGGGGGGGGGGTTCCGGTCGTGGGGCCTGAACTCTGGGCCTGGGCACTGTCCCTCAGCTCTTCAGCTCAAGGCTAGTACTCTACCACTTGAACCACAGCGCCACTTCCGGCTTTTTTTCTTTTTGCTTATGTGATGCTGAGGAATCGAACCCAGGGCCTCATGCATGCAAGGCAAGCACTCTACCACTGAGCCACCTTCCCAGCCCCTGTTCACTAATTTTTGTAACTTGAGTTTTATGGTACCTGAAATATTTGTTTCTGTTCAGTGATAGTAATTTGTCATCTAGCATTGCAGGAATGAATTAAGGCTGAGTGTAGCTTAGTGGCACAACCCTGTCTAGCAGGTCAAACACCCTGGGTTTGATTCTTAGCACCAAAGGCAAGAGTAAATTAAAGCAAAGCATATGAGCTCTATAAAAGAGATCTGTAAAAAAAAAAAAAAAAAAAAAAAGATCTGTAATAATAGCTTTGGACAAATGATTGCATTAGGGATGTTGATAAACTTATCTAGGCCACAGAATCTTAGAACCTGCCAAGATCTGGGTTTTGACATGACAGAGCCATCATTCCATCGTGATGAGACAGGTAAGCACAAGTAAGAAAAAAATTAACACGAATTTTATGATACCGAGTTTTGTTTCTGTTTTGGGGTAAGTTACCCTCCCCCTCCCATGTGAAATTACCATTGTCCTGATTTGTAATACAATGTTAGAGAAAACTAAAATATACCACACTGTCCAGGATACAGGTAAATCTTTTTTTGTTGTTGTTTTTTTTGGATCCGGTCGTGGGGCCTGAACTCTGGGCCTGGGCGCTGTCCCTCAGCTCTTCAGCTCAAGGCTAGTGCTCTACCACTTGAGCCACAGTGCCACTTCCAGCTTTTTTCTTTTTGCTTATGTGGTGCTGAGGAATCGAACCCAGGGCCTCATGCATGCAAGGCGAGCGCTCTACCACTGAGCCACCTTCCCAGCCCTACAGGTAAATCTTAAAACTAAGTTTTGAATGGAGCAAAATGTTTTATTTTCTCTCTTCAATTTACCCTCCTTTTTTTTTTCTACCAAAGGTAATCACATCAAGACTAATTTGTTTACAATCTAAGTCTAGTCTGATTTTGAGGGCATGGGTACTGGGGTATACACAAAGGGCCTTACACTTGCTAGGCAGACACTGTCACTTAAGCTTGTATCTTTAGCCCTACTTTGATTATTTTGGTCTTACCTATATTATGCCTCAACCAACCTTCCCCACAATCTTCCTATGTATGCTTTCCTGAGATGACAGGGGCATGCCAAAAAGGCCAGCTTTTCATCAGTTATGGGGTCTGTAGCATTCTGCTTGGGCTGGCCCAGAACTAATATTTTCCCAAGCCCATTGCCAGGATTATAGGCGTGAGCCTATAATCCTAGCTATTCAGGAGACTGAGATCTGAGGATCTCAGTTAAAAGCCAGCTTGGGCAGGAAAGTCCATGAGACTCTATCTCCAATAAACCACCAGAAAACCAGAAGTGGCACTGTGGCTCAAGTGGTAGAGCCCTAGTCTTGAGCTGAAGAGCTCAGGGACAGCATGGCCCAGAGTTCAAGCCCCATCTCTCTCTCTCTCTCTCCCTCTCTTTCTCTCTCTCTCTCTCTCTCTCTCACACACACACACACACACACACACACACACACACGATTTTCCCTAGAGTTCAAGCCCCATCACACGCACGCACAGTTTTCCCTAGGTGGCCCAGAGTTCAAGCCCTATCTCACACATGGTTTTCCCAGTCTCTACCTCCTAAGTAATTAGGATTATTATACCTGGTTTATTTATTTCCTTAGGTTTAGTCTCATTTATTTGCTTAAGTGCAGCCAGAATAACTACATAGACTTTTTTGGAAATTTGACAAAAAACTTCAGATTGGACTTTTTAAACCTGAGGCTAGGAAGTCAGATCAAGGCAGACATCAGACTTTACCTGAAGTCCTAACATCTTGATGTTTTTGGCCTCCCTAAAGCCTCAAGATATTGTTACTGAGTGTTCAGTTTATTGCCATAAAAATAAGAATACTGTGGGGGAAGAGGGAAAATGGGAGAAAAATGAGGGAGGGGGGTAACTGTTTGACAAGAAACTACTCACTACCTTACGTTTGTAACTAACCCCTCTGTACATCACCTTGACAAAATCAATAATACTGAAACACTGAAGGGCTTGGAGAAAAAATAGAAAGTTTTTGTTTATATAACTATATTTTACAAAATGCTATCATCTAGGTTTTGCTATCAATAAATATTTTTAAAGTAAGTTTCCTTAAATCTGGAAAACATGTAATATTTCAACTAGAAAGCTATATTTTTTTTTCTTAGCCAGTTGATTCAGTCTCATTCTGTCTTATCTTGGCCAGCAGCTTTATAAACCCATCAAAACTTTCATGTGCAAAGTTTTTCAAAAGTCAGTTATATAATTGCATCCAGAAAGGGACTAAAATACACATGCACACACACACACGCACGCACACACACGCACGCACGCGCACACACTGTTGATACAGAGCAGTCACTCATCCTCAATGCTTTTTGAATGGCAAGTCACTGTATTTCCCTTTTTTTTTTTAAATCTCACCAAAAGCAAATGGTAATCCCTCCTCCCCCACAAAAGAGCAAGGTAATATGTTTAAGCAATAAAAATTTAGATTTCTTGAAGGTGGCGTATCTTAAGTGAAATTGGGCCCTGTTATGGGGAAAGTGAGTTAAGCATCCGTAGTATAGTACTGAAGTCTCTCCTGAGCATGCATAATTTGTCCAGATAGCAGTCTCCCTGGAACCACATACCCAAGGTTACAAGGATCTACTGTATAACCCAGACTGGCCATGAGCTTGTGATCTTCCTGCCTCAGGCTTCCTGAGTGCTTGGATTATAGGGTGTACCACCACACTCAGTTACTGTTTAGTTTTACATTGTATAAAATTTAATTCTAGCTGGGTGCTGGTGGTTTACGCCTGTAATCCTAGCTACTCAGGAGTCTGAGATCTGAGGATCATGTTTCAAAGCCAGCTTGGGCAGGAAATTCCGTTAGACTTTATCTCCAACAAACCACTCAGAAAACCAGAAATGGTGCTGTGGCTCAAGTGGTAGAGTGCTCACCTTCAGCTGAAGAGCTCAGGGACAGCACCCAGGCCCAGAGTTCAAGCCCGATGACTGACAAAAAAAAGAAAAAGCATAAGCTTTGAAATTTCATTTATAAACAATGGCTTGAATTTTAATTTATTGAGAAATTAATCAATTTCAGTTTAAAGTTACCGAATCTAACATTTAGAGTTTATAAATGCTTATGCTGTTTACATCTACCTAATTTACTCAATAATTATATTTGAATTGCTTATGGAAAGAAAAACCAGTCACTTTTTCTAACTAAATCTTTCCAGAAACTAATTATAGGTGCCTTCCTCAATGCCTTCCTCCACCCCATATTCATTCTGAGTTCCTGAGTACTCTAGCTAGGAACAGCAGCCTACGCTTGATTCTGTGACTAATGCTCTGGGCAAAGCCCAGGATAGAGGCTGGCAGGCAACAGAAATATACATATCTCCATGTCTCATGGTCATGCCCAGAGGTCCAGCACCCAAAAATCAGCTCAGTGTAAGACATGAACAAGGCCATGGCAGCCCAGTAGCTGGCCCTCAAAATTTCAGCTCAATCAGGTATTAAAAATATCAGGAAAAAGGGCTTGGAGGCATGGCTTAGTTGGTAGAGCACTAGCCAATAAGCAAAAACATCAGGTACCAAGTTCTAGTCCCCCTCCCTTAAAAAAAAAAGTTTAAAAAAGCAAAACAGTTGAAAGTTGTCTTTTTCCTCTTTTCACTGTCATGGATGCTGCACATTAAGCAAATCATTTTTTCTTTTTTTTTGGTCCCTTGGGGGCTTCAAGTCAGAGCCCAGCCACTGTCCCTGAGCTTTTCTGCTCAAGGTCAGTGCTCCACCACTTTGAGCTACAGCTCCACTTTAGGTTTTCTGGTGGTAAATTGGAGTCTCACGGACTTTTCCTGCCCAAGCTGGCTTCAAACTGCAATCCCTAGAGCTCAACTTCCTGAGCAGCTAGGATTACAGGTGTGAGCCACTGACACCTGGCAAGCAACTGATTTTCATTGTGCATTTCTGCTTTTAGCTTGTACCAGTAAGGTCAGTAACAGTATTGGATGGCTAGTGAGCCTAGGGAAAGAAAAAATGTATTAGGATTGATGATTTAAGTGCATGTTTATTAATTTCCCTTGTCAGTTAAAGAGTTCTTTCATATATTTAGGGAAAATGTACTGTATACACTTATAACATGCACACATGGACATCACAGACATCCAAACATATGTTTGTTTTGGGAGGTACTGGGGATTGCCTCCTACTCTGGTCTATACCCCTATAGCTCTTCACATCCAAACTACCAGTTCTCCACTCATTTCTTACCCTAAAAAATTGTTAACTAGGCAACCAATCATACACTTGGAAGTTTCAAAATAATTTTGTTTATTACTGGGGCTGGGAAGGTGGCTCAGTGGTAGAGCGCTAGCCTTGAATGCATGAGGCCCTGGGTTCGATTCCTCAGCACCACATAAGCAAAAAGAAAAAAGCCGGAAATGGCACTGTGGCTCAGGTGGTAGAGCGCTAGCCTTGAGCTAAAGAGCTGAGGGACAGTGCCCAGGCCGAGTTCAGGCCCCACGACCAGACCCCCCCACCCCACCCCCCAAAAAAAGAAATTGAATTACTGTCAGAGCACCCCTTAAGCAGATAGATGAAACATTTTGCTTGCTTGGCCTTACTTGACCTGGCTTTTCGTCTGTTTTGGGTAAAGAAATGGGTTGATTTTTAGTTGCTTAAGCTTTTCAAATATACTGTCTTTTTGTAGAAAGGTGTAAGAGAAGACAGTGAAAGATTTGAGGGTTAGAGGTATCCAGGAGACATATGGTCTGTTTCCTGTTGACATTTGCTCTGTTCTCTTAACAGCTTGCCAAATTCCTTCAAACTTCTGCATATTCATAGTTTACATGTGTTTGTCTGTCTTAACTTCACCTATTTCTCAGGTGAATTGGTCAATTCTTACACTTCAGGCAACTGAATCAACTATATCATCAAGTCTGGAGTCACTTAGTTTACCTGTCAATCCACTGAAGTGGGTGATACAAATGTGACCCCTTTGGCTGTTTTCACTGCTACTTAGCTGCATTAGGGTAGCACCCACATATTTTGTCACAAGTTTGGTATACGTTCCTCTTGTTCCTTTGAGAAGTGGCCACCACCTTTAAGCTGCTGCTGTATAGTCATCACTTCTGAGAAGTCTCCACATTAGCTAGCTTCAAGAACTGCATATTCTCTGAGAGGCCTTTCCCAACTCTGGACATTTAAGCTTACCATCAGGAGTTTGATTCTAGATTCTTCTGTCTTTACACATTCCGCAAAGTTTATAAGCCTGTTGGAACCCTTACTGGACATTTCCAGTTTCCGGCCACTTGTTCAATAGCATGTTTCACGAATGTTCCTCTGACTCTAGGTTTTAGTGGAGGATAGGCTGAGCATGGAACAGTAGAAACCTGAGGAAAATCTGTTGGTCTGGTGTCTAGCTTGGACTACTCTGTAGTCCAAGCTGTTCTCAAATTTACCATCCTAAAGCCTCAGCCTCCAAGTGCTGTTATTACACGTATGTCACCACACATGTTAATTGTACAAAAGCATTTCCTGAGTGCTGTGAATTCTTTACATAGATTGTATTTTATTTCCCCCTCATAACAGTCCTCCAAGGTGGGGGGGAAAGATTCGTGTTACAAATTGAGAAAGTGAGGGCTGGGAAGGTGGCTCAGTGGTAGAGCGCTTGCCTTGCATGCATGAGGCCCTGGGTTTGATTCCTCAGCACCACATAAGCAAAAAGAAAAAAGCCAGAAGTGGTGCTGTGGCTCAAGTGATAGAGTGCTAGCGCTGAGGGGCAGCGCAGGCCCAGAGTTCAGGCCCCACGACTGGACCACCCTCCCCCCAAAAAAATAGAGAAAGTGAAATTTAGGATTGAATTTGTTCAAGCTCCTTACTGGAGGTGGGAGGATGATGTAAACTCCTACTTCTGTCATAACTAAATTACTGCTTGATGTTTCATCAACTTTTTTCATTTAACATGAATAGTGTCCATTAATACTAATTATTCTGGGACAGCTGGCCCTCCAAATGGCTTCAAACATACTCATAATAGAAGCCAACTTTCCTGTTATCAAAGGGAGAATTGCAAAGGCTAGCGTCTTGGTAACTACTGTGGATCAAATGGGGTATGTGTGGGTGTAGGGGGACGGTATTGGGATTTGAGCCAAGTGTCATGGTAACTATTGTGGTCCAAATGGGGTGTGTGTGGCACAGGGATTTGAACTCATGGCCTTGTTCTTGCTAGGCAAACTACAAGTTGTGACCTCAGCTAGCCTTGGCCATGTAGCTGTGATGACAGGCACAAATTAACATATCTATGCTTTATTGGTTGAAATGGGGCACTGTCACAAACTCTGCTCAGGCAGAGTTTCTGCTCAGGGGAGCTGAGGTTCTAGACATGAGCCAGTACTTTTCTTATTACACAAATGTCTATTACCATTAATGCAACTAGACTCCTATGTTTGTTGTAAATCCTTTTAAGTTTGGTGTCCCCATGGCCCATGGTGGCAGGGTTTAGAATCAGAGACTGGACACAGTAGCACATTGTCAAGAAGATTCTAAATTTGAGGGCTGTTTGAGTTACATGCTAAGATTTATGTACATAACTCATACTTACTAAGTATGTTCAAGACCCAGAGTCAGTCCCCTGTACCACCAAATCCAAAAGCCCCAAGACAACCATTCCAAGAGCGGTTTTCAACAGGCATAAACAAAAGTGTTATCTTCAGTGTGAAAAGCACACATTTGGCAGGGGCTGGGCAAAGGGATGATTCACGTACTACCAGCCACAAATGTTGCTCTCTAATCCTAGAAATGTACTGTGGCAATCCAGCCTAGTATAGCAACCCAGGCAGCACTGGGTTAACTAAGCAATTTATATGCTGTCTCACCATGACCTGATACTTTTGTGCACTTTGTATGTGTACCAGTCCTGAGGCTTGAATTCAGGGCCTGGACCGTGTCCCTGAGCTTTTGTGCTTAAGGCTAGTGCTCTACCACTTGGGCTGCAGTTCTACTTACAGCTTTTTGCTAGTTTGCTGGAATAAGAGTCTCAGACTTTTCTACCTGGGCTGGCTTTGAGCATCAAACCTCAGAACTCAGCCTTGTGATAGGATTATTGTTGTGAGCCATTAATTGGTACCTGGCTATTGTACTGTTTCAACAGGAAAAGGGGTCTTGACTTTAAAGATAGGGTAGTAAGATTGAGAGTCTTAAGTGTTTTCAATTATAATTTCATCTCAACTAAAAAAAACATCACAAAGCTTAGCTTTGAAAAACTGGTCAAAATGGAAAGCTCTGTTCAAATGTGAAATTTCAGCAGTCAGGAACTAGATAGTTGGAGCCATTACAGTAGGCTCCTTGTGCTCAACAAAAGCACTTCTGCACTGTCTAGCCCAGCCTTTTCTCTGCCAACATTTAACCCTCTGAAATGTTTGGCAGAGGAAGAGTGGCTGTCTGTATATTATGTACTACCTATAACCTTCTAGGCACTGGGACTGCACAAACAACATCTCTGTTCTCAATACTTTATTGTGGCCTCTAGGGAAAAGAGTATTTTACATATAGTGGGGTAGGGGTCTAAAGATATTTAGGAGTTGGGAATACCCTAGAAAAAGCTTTTAGTTTTTTTTGGGGGGGGGTCCGGTTGTGGGGCCTGGGCACTGTCCCTCAGTTTTTCAGCTCAAGGCTAGCACTCTACCACTTGAGCCACAGCGCCACTTCCGGCTTTTTTTTCTTTTTGCTTATGTGGTGCTGGGGAATCGAACCCAGGGCCTCATGCGTGCAAGGCAAGTGCTCTACCACTGAGCCACCTTCCCAGCCCAGCTTTTAGCTTTTCTATAGGCAGGAGTGAGGAGTATGGAAGTAAAAGGATTTCCTAGACTACAGCTGTAACCTATTCTCAATTTTTTGTTTAGCATGAGCCATCTTAAATGCATAGTAACACTAACACTTTCTAAGACACTTTGAAAATGTTGGTCTGGTTTCTTTTTAAAGTAGAACATGGCCCTTCATTAGAAACCCTCTATTAGCTGTGCATGGTAGTGCCACCTGTAATCCCAGCCCTTGGCCAGCTTCCAGCTAAAACAGGAAGATCTTGAGTTTGAGGTCAGCTTGGGCTATATCCATCTCAAAGGAAAAAAAAAAATCTTGAATGCCTTTGTTCTGTCACTCCAAAGCAAGATTCCTTCCAACTGACAGAATTGGCAAGAGGTAGTTGGCATATTACAGGCTGATGTGACTATGTTCAGATGATCCACAGTGAACCATTTTCAGTAGACAGTCAATACCACTTTACTATTTCAGCTGAGAATTGGCTTTGAAAATGCAGTTTCAAACTATTGAGTCACTATTCTGTTTACCAACTTGTCAATATGCCTTGCCCCGAGAGGTCCCTCTAAGTAAAGCTATGTACAAAACACACAGATACACAAAACCAGTGGAAAGCTAAGTACACAAGAGGCACTGATCCTTGCTTTATTCACGCAGTAATATTCAACATTGGGAATTGTGTGGGCAGGTACAAAAAAAAGGAAAGTGGGGATCATAAACAAGCAGTTGGGATCATCACAGCAGTGGTGACAACTCAGCCATCATATGGTCCCTTCCAGAGGAACTACAGGGTTGAAGGAAGCTCCACCCATTCACAGCCAAGATACTCAACATCACACTTGGCTTATACTTTAAGGGTCACGGTGATCAAAAAGAACGTGGTTAAGACATTTAGAACTAAGTGAGTGCTCCTAGGTCACTTGGTATGGACAATATGGTAACAGGAAAAGTTCCCTTATCCTCAGCATATATGAGCAAGGCAGATCATAGCACTGACCCAAGGAGGTCTCCCTTGTGTGCCAATGGAGAATACCTTCCAGTCAAGTCCTCAGGAGACAACTGGAGGCACCACCACACAGGCAGCAGCAACTCTTGGTTTCTCTCTAGCATCATTTGGCTCGAGTTCCCTATAGAGCACATATCAATGCTTCCTTGCCAACACAGATGCCCAATTTGCATTAGTGTGCCTGTTAGGGCAAATAAGGAAGAGAATTCTGAGGGGAGAGTATCCCTAGCACCTTTATTTCCCTCTGCAGAGCTGTTACCTACCACATGAGAGAAATGACTTGGCAGTGAGGTAGGACCAGCAATCCTCACATAGAAATTCAAACTGAGGTATTCCCTGGACAACGAATGCAAACATGCAGTTATCCCAGTCTCATGCTCCAACCACCCTTTCTTGTGGGAAGTCATGGCTACTTTAGCCACAAATCTCAAAAAGTTGAGGATAGTAATAGCTGCCCACTGAAGTGCTTGCAGATGTTTCTCAGGACAAAGACACAGACCTCAACAAAGCCCAGACATATACTTGTCCTTTTGTTTCTCAATTCACTGAGCACATTTTTTAGGAAAACAAAAAACTGAAAGACAAACCATATTGAAAGAATCACTGTTATAATAACTTTAATTTATCTTGCATTTTACAGAAGTCTATGAACGATTTTAAAAAAGCACCTCCTTACCCCATCATGTTTCTCTGACAGTTGTTAAGTAGGTAATGAGTATGTCAACAGCTTGAGCATCGGCATCTTGCAAGGATTTCAGATCAATCACCTGCCAAAGAACTTGGCAGTTTTTCTATCTTGTTTTTAATATAATGATATATCCACTCTGATGATAAACCTGTCCAGCCAAATCTCCACAAAACACTTTGCAAAATCAGTGGTGATTAGCAAATTAGTTAGCTTTGGCACGGAGCTGTGCTCGCTTGCCTGTGACAGCCTGGAAGCCGGTTTTGATACTGGCAACAGAGCATCGAGAATGACAAGTTTCACACTGTAAGAAATAGAGTCGGGTGTCCTTCTGCAGGATTGTGTCTGGTGACCGGCATGTATGACAGGTAACATATTCCTCTGCAGAAAAAATAACACACAGCATTAGAAGTAGCCTCAGATAGGCACAGAAATACATCTACACATTAAGCACTGGCCCAGGACAGTTTATCTACCTAGACCAGGGAATCACTAACTAAGCTGTTATTGAAACAAACCAGTGGGTCACGCCTATAATCCTAGCTAATCAGGAGGCTGAGATCTGAGGATCACTGTCCACCCACCCAGGCAGTAAAGTCTGTGAGACTCTAATCTCCAATAAACAACCAGAAAACTCAAGTGGCTACGTGGCTCAAGTGGTAGAGTGCTAGCTAGCCTTGAGCTGAAGAGCTGAGGGACAATGCCCAGGCCCAGAGTTCAAGCCCCATGACCACGCATGCACACACACCTGACTCCAAATGTTCCAGGATAAAGAGAAACTTCATTTTAATATAGTTGTCTATAGGCGAACTGTTGAGCCTTCCTAGGTAGGAAGGCTAGGTAGTTTAGAAACAAAAGGGGGACCAGGCCAAAATCACCGGCTGGTTTCCCTTGTTTGTCCTTTAGCTCCAGAATTGACCAGCAGGCTTACTTAGCCAGATTTTTTTTTTTTCCCCCTGTCATGGGGCCTGAACTCTGGGCCTGGCGCTGTCCCTCAGCTTAAGGTTAGTGCTCCACCACTTAAAGCCACAGCAACACTTCCAGCTTTTTCTGTTTATGTGGTGTTGAGGAATCGAACCCAGGGTCTCATGCATACAAGGCAAGCACTATACCACTAAGCCACCTTTCCAGCCCACTTGGCCCGATTTTTTTTACCTCACTTTCATTATCAATTTCACCCAGATCAGACCTGTTGTTCCAGGCTTATTAAAACAACCCTTGGTCAGGCTGTGGCTCACGCCTGTAATCCTAGCTACTTAGAAGGCTGAGATCTGAGGATCACGGTTCAAAGCCAGCCCAGGCAGGAAAGTCTGTGAGACTTTTATCTCCAGTAAACTACTCAAAGAAACTGGAAGGGGTGTGGTGACTCAGGTGTACAGTGTTAGCCTTGAGGTGAAGAGCTGAGGGGCAGCATCCAGACGAGTTCAAAACCCATGGGGGGGGGGGGGGGAACTCCCAAAAAACATTGCATACTATAACATTCCTTAGTGGCATAATAATAATCAAACTGTACACTTACTGATATATCTTCTCAAAACATTTTCTATCTGTTTCTGTTGGAATCTTCCTTTGATTACAAGTTGGTTATTACCATCTATAGAGCCGCTATGAAGGGGGGGAAAAATACCCATTATTTTTTGCTTTTTTTCCCCTGAAGGAACCAAATTCTATCATCTTTGGTGGATTTAAATATACCCAGTG
Source organism: Dipodomys ordii (assembly GCF_000151885.1). NCBI lineage: Eukaryota > Metazoa > Chordata > Mammalia > Rodentia > Heteromyidae > Dipodomys > Dipodomys ordii. The sequence continues at coordinate 14,946,730 of NW_012267229.1, forward strand.
GTGTTAAGATAAGTTCTAGGATCAGCAGACTACGCTTATTTATATTTAATCAAGTTAGCTTGATGTCTGCTCACCTACCTGTATTTTTTAACTTTAAATCCAATTTCAAGCAACTCTATTTCAGATTTATAATGGATTTTAAATCTAAAACGAACTGATTCTTTGTGTCTCACCCCATTCATCCCAAAAAGAAAAACTCTTACTGAATTGCATTAGCATGTGTAATGCAAGTAACAAGCTATAAAAATACATGAAAAGGCTGTATGTATTTTATTTAAAACTTGTAAGCCAGGTATAGTGATATGCATCTATAATCACAGTAGGTGACTTAAGCCCAGTAGTTAGTTCAGACAACATAGCAAGACCTATCACAAATAAAAATTCCAAGCACCAAACACTTTGACCCAGTCATAGTTAAAAATCTAAAAAAAAAATACAGTTGCAAATTGTCTGTTTATGTAAATTTTTAATATGTGAATACATTGCTAGAACCTATCCCATGATTCTTTTAACGGTAAGGATCCAAAGGCTATGGTGATTCAAATGTGAGAAATTTTTTTTATTCAGTCATTAAAAAAAAAAATCTTAGCTCTAAAATATATTACCATAAGCTAATTACCACTTGTCATTTATATCACATGACTACAAAACTAAAATTTTTCAAAACACTGGTACATTGCTAGCTTTTGTTCCTTTATTTAAACTGTAGTAAATTGTATTTAAAACCTACAGTTCTACAACAAAGCTCACATGTATACCACTGACCACTATTCTTTAACAAACATCACAGCAAGTTTAACAAAGTCCAATTGCATTTAAACAAAAGCATAAAAAGCCCAAAACACTGAATTATCTTTTTATTGCCCAGTGATAAAAATGCCTTTTAAGAGCTCAAGCTCCAGATGCAAGCAGACTAAGCTTGTATTTGGACTTAGCAATGTGACCTGGAGTTCACTGAACCTTATTTCCAAATCTGAGAATAGTTATTTTCTATTTCTAGAACTGTTATATCTAGAACTGTTATAAAATTTAAGTGAGTTGGTACACAAAATGGCACTTGGTATAGTACCCAGCACATAATATGTATTCAATATGTGTTGTCAGCATAATGACCTAATCTACAACTGTTTATTTCTAGAGGAACATAATTCCCTACAGTAGGCAAAGGCATCTGCCAAGGCTCCATGAGAGCCTGGCTTCCCTGAATGGGCATGGACTGGCTCAATGACTTCATAAGTGAGGCCTGCAGACAGGCAAGTAGCCAGTTGTTTCAATGTTTTTTCTTGTGACATTCAGTAACTTAGAAGCTCTACTTCTTTACTAGCCTTATACCAGTTAAAGAAAACAGGCTCTTGGGCTGGAGATGTAGTTCAAGAGAGAACACCTGCCTACCAAGAGCAATTCAAACCTCACAGATCTAAAACAGAAAATTCTGAGTTAAGCAAAGGAGGAGGCTGCAATGCTAGGTAAGAAATGTACGTATTATCCTGCCCATACAATTGTAACCCCTCTGTACAGTATGTTCACAAATAAAATAAAATTTAAAAAAAAAAGATAAAAAAAAAAAATAAAAAAAGAAAATTCTGAGTTAATGGGATTCTCTTGAAATCTATTTGCTCCAAATAAAAAGTGTTCCGGGCTGGGAAGGTGGCTCAGTGGTAGAGCGCTTGCCTTGCATGCTCGAGGCCCTGGGTTCGATTCCTCAGCACCACATAAGCAAAAAGAAAAAAAAGCCGGAAGTGGCGCTGTGGCTCAAGTGGTAGAGCACTAGCCTTGAGCTGAAGAGCTTAGGGACAGTGCTCAAGCCCAGAGTTCAGGCCCCATGACCGGACCCAAAAAAAAAAAAACAAACAAAAAAAAACAAATAAAAAGTCTTCCAAGAGTGACAAAGTTAAAAATGGTGGTACCCATGATAGCCACTGTCTACATCTCAGCACCAAGCTTTCTCATAGAAATTAAGCCATTTCACACCCCACTGACCTGAAAATTCCCTGGATTATCAGGTGACTGTTGTGAGCATGTTTAGTAATCTTTTCAGATTAAGGGTGGTTCTTCTTAAATGTCTATTGGTACTCTCTGTACGTAACTATTGATAGTTTCTTACCTTGTACCCAATTCTGCCAATAAAAACGCAAGGAGATGTTTGGGCTGACGATGTAATCTAGAAAAAAATCAAATACATCTTTCATGTACATCTGACCAAACTTCTGAAAATCCATCCAGTTCACTTTATCAATTAGCTATCAGAAGCCGGGCGCTGGTGGCTCACGCCTGTAATCCTAGCTACTCAGGAGGCTGAGATCTGAGGATCGCGGTTCAAAGCCAGCCCGGGCAGGAGAGACCGTGAGACTCCTATCTCCAATAAACCACCAGAAAACTGCAAGTGGCGCTGTAGCTCAAGTGGTAGAGCGCTCGCCTTGAGCTGAGGGACAGCGCCCAGGCCCAGAGTTCAAGCCCCACGACCGACCAAAAAAAAAAAAAAAATCAATTAGCTATCAGGTAATTTCCAGTGCACGGTCACTTGAACTTTGAAATAAAGTACTATATAATTCCACTTATTTATATTTCAATGCTTAAAAAGCAGAATCACATAGGTGTACATATCTAAAAACATGGATGGGAGCTGGGACTGTGACTAAGTGGTAGAATGCTTGCCTAGCATGCATGAAGCCCTGGGTGATTCCTTAGTACCACTTAAACAGAAAAGGCTGGAATGGTACCCCAGGCCCTGAGTTCAAGCCGCATGACTGGCCAAAAAAAAAAAAATTGATGGGTTAGATAGACACTTTATACAATAGTATCTTTGTCTAGGAAGGAAGGAAGGATCAGAAGAGACACGGGTGGTCTTCACTATAAAACTCTTTCAAGGCTGGTTTAAGGTGAAATTAGGAAGATCTCATCTCAAAAACCAAGCTGGGCACTGTGATGCACACTTACAATCCCACTACACAAGAAGTACAGACATGAAGACTGACATTCAAGACTGCTAATTTGGCAAAAAAAAAAAAAAAAAAGCAAGATACTATCTGAAAAAATAACTAAAGCAAAAAAGAGCAAGTTGTGGCTCAAGTAGTAGGATGATGTCTTAGCGAGCATGAGATCCTAAATACAAACCCCAATTCCATCAAATTAATAACCAATTCATGACATAATAAATGACATTAAATACATTCAATTCAATGGAGTTACCATTCTCCTTTTAGAACAAGATAGGTCTACTAAAAATAAACAAAATAGCAGGTGCTGGTGGCTCAATGCTACTATAATCCTAGCTACTGAGGAAACAAAGATCTAAGGGCTACAGAATGATACCAGCCCAGGCAAGAAAAAGTCCATGAAGACTCACATCTCAAATTAGCCAGCAAAAAGCCAAAGGAGAGCAGTGGTTCAAGTGGCAGAATGCCAGTCTTGAGTGATAAAGCCAAGAAAAGTGCCCAGGCCCTGAGTTCTAGCCCCAGCACCACCATGTACACACATATTCAAAGACAGGGTTGGGCATGGTGGTATACACCTAAAATCCAAGTACTCGGGAGGTAGAGGGAGAAGGAACAAGGAGGATCATGGTACCAGCCATGACTGGGAGAAGGGAAGGGAAGCCAAGTGAGAAGCAAGGCAAGGTGGTTCACACCCGTAATCCTAACCACTCAAGAGGCTGAGATCTGAGGATCACAGTTTGAAACCAGCCTAGACAGTAAAGTCCGTGGCTCAAGTAATAGAGCACAAGCCTTGACACAACAGTTCAGGCACAGCACCTAGGCCGAGTTGAAGCCCCAGGACTAGCACGCGCACACACACACATAAAAAGCCAAGTGAGGAACACACACACAAAAGCCAACTGAGGAAAGGTACCTGAACTAGTACTGGCACATACACAAAAAATATATAGATAATTAAAAAAGCAAATATTAATGCCATTCAATATACTATTTTTACTTCTAAAATCTATTATAAGCCAGGTGCTGATGGCTCACACCTATAATCTTAGCTACTCAGGAGGCTGAAATCAAGAGGATCATGGTTCCAAACCAGTCTAGGCAATAAACTCTGTCTTGAGACACATCTCAAATAAACTATTCATAAAAGGTATAAGGGGCACTGAGGCACAAGTGGTAGAGTACTCAACTTGAGTAAAAGAAGCTCAGAGACAATGCCCAAGCCTAGAGTTCAAGCACAAGGACCAGCCAAAAAAAAAAAAAAAAAAGTATTAAAAACAACAAAATCAAGCTGCATGATGGTTACTCATGCTTATAATCCCAGCTACTAGAGAGGTGGAAATTGAGAGGATCACAGTTCAAGGGTAGCCTGGGCAAAAGACCCTATCTTGGACACAAGCTGAGCATAGTGTGTTGTCCTTTCCTCTCAGCCGTGTGGAAGGCTGAAAGTAGGATTGTAGTCAGAAGCTAATCCTGGAAAAAAAGTGAGACTATCTGAAAAGTAACCTAAAAAGCAAAAGGGGTGGAGGTGTGGCTCAAGTAATGCAGCATTTGCCTATCAAATACAAGGCCCAAAGCTTAACCTCAGTTCCACTAATAAGTATATAATCAAACAGGAATGCTTCTTTATTGCTGGTAGAAGTATAAATTGAAGCAAGCAGCAGTTTGCCAATGTTTGCTATGAAAATACCCTTTCCTGCTGGGCAACAGTGGCTCACGCCTGTAATCTTAGCTACTCAGGAGGCTGAGATCGGAGGATCACTGTTCAAAGCCAGCCCAGGCAGGAAAGTCTGTGAGACTCATTCCTAATAAACACTAGAAAACCAGAAGTGGTTCTATGGCTCAGGTGGTAGAGCTGAAGAGCGCAGGGACAGTGCCCAAACCCAAAACCCATGAAACAGACAGGGAGTCAGACAGACAGACAGAGACACAGACACACACACACTTTCCTTTAATTCAGCAATTCCATTCTGACACAAGGCTCTATTTTGAGCTGCCCCCCCAAAAAGATAGGGTCTGACTATCTAGCCCAGGGTGGCCTAGAATTTCTGATCCTTTGGCTGCCCCCCAGTCCTAGGAACTGGGATTTATAGGCATGCTTCACCACACCCAGCTTTCTGAGTTCCCATTAAGTCTAAAGATGTATTTTTAGACATCTTTAGGAGCTTTACTTCCAATAAAACCTGGTAGCAATATGTACAACTAAGGAACTATTTCAAAACTCATGAACATTATTATTTGATGGCAAGCTTTATGACATATTAAGAAATTACATTAAAATAAGTATGGTAACAATTTATCTAATATGTGCATCATGTTGACAAACACACACGTGTGTTTGTGTGTGTTACTCAGGGCTTCATATTTGTTAGGCAAATGTTCTATTGCTTGAGCCACAACTCCAGTCCCTTTATCTCTGCTTATTTTTGAAATATAAGTTTCCCTTTTTGCTGTAGATTACAATCCTATTTTACACTTTCCACCACAGCTAAGGTAAATGCATACCACGATTCAGCACTTTCTGTTGAGATGGGATCTTGGGAACTTTTTGGCCTTGGGTGATTTCCAAGTGTGATCCTCCTGCTTCCCACCTGAGTACAGGCATGAGCCACCAGAATCTGGCTAGTTATCTACCTCTTTATGGTGGTTTTCCAGTGCTTTTTCATTTTCTTCTAATTGTTTTCCAAGTGAGCACATATACTACTGTTCTTATCAGCAAAAAAATCTAAAACACTTAAAAGTAATGAAAATAAGGGAGTCACCTCACTTATATATGTACGTATCACTTTTTTTCTTTGTCAGTTGGGCCTGAACTTGGGGGCTGGAGGGCTGTCCCTCAGCTCTTCAGCTCAAGGCTAGAGCTCCACCACTTGAGCCACAGCACCACTTGTGGCTTTTTCTGCTTATGTGGTGCTGAGGAATTGAACACAGGGCCTCAAGCATGCAAGGCAAGCACTCTACCACTGAGCCATCTTCCCAGCCCAGTACTTATCACTTTTGAAACTGAAGAACAAGTAATAACATAGATAAGTGAACAGAATGGACTTGCCAGAAAAGGTGTAAGTATTCTGAAGAACTCTAGGCCCAGGCAGTGACTTGGAGCTGATGCTGGCACAGAATGCTAAGAAGGAGAGCAGAAGTCCTGGCAACAACCATGCAAGGAGGAGTCAATCAAAAAATGAGCCACTTTCCTAGAGTACACTGCTAGCTTGGCAGGCCTGACAGGCGGGACTCTTCCCCCTTCTTATTCTTTCTCCATCTAGTCAGCATCCACTCCCGTCAGTCACTCTATCACCTCTGGATGCCATGAAATGAGCCCTAACACCTAAAAACTGAAAGAATTGGCACATATGAACTGTGGCCTCTCTCAACCTACCCCCTACACTGTGTAACACCTTTTTCAATCTGCAATAATCCACAGTAAGGACATTCATTATCCTTAAAACACCACTAAAAATCTGGATTTGGAATGAAAGCTCTCCTTAACCAACTTACAATTTACAGATATCTGTAAAGTTGACAAATGAAGTTTTCTTGGTTCCTACTCGGACAACCTGTGGTGGTTTCATAACAAATTTCCTTTTCTCTCCAGCAACCATATCTGGATTCTTTTCCCTCATGATGTTAAATACTCGATTCAGTAGCTGAAAAGATAAAGTGGTATTCAAATACATTCTTACTAAATATACATATACTGCTGCATATTCTGCAAGCTCTTCTGAGGGCAGTAACTCATTACCAACTAGAATCTTACCCTTTATGGATGCTGTTTTTCTTTGCTAAAAGTTAAATGAACAAATGAGCTCCCATTGACTGTGTTTTTACAGCAAAATACTTGATACATGGAAAAGATTCAGTTATCCCTAAATAAGCAAACCTAAGCCAGACATAAATTAGCAACTTTGTCACCAAGGCCCACCTGATTCCCAGAGAGCTCCACATTTTGCAACCTCAGATAGGAACAGTGAGTTTACGAAAGACTGTCACATTCTGTGCAAGGCTACTCCATGAGTGGCATCAGGAAATACTATGCATTGGCACCAAGACCTCTCCACATCTGTTTCCCCATCTATCTGTATTTTAATGGTCTCTTCAATTCAGCTGCTTTAGTGACCAGTTTAGCCCTTCTCAACAGAACTTACTTACCTCCTCATATGTGTAGTCTCTTTCTGAGCCTGCCCAAGCAGGCCCTGTCTGGTTACTGAATGAGATACCATCATCTTTTTTGCTGTCTTCATCTTCTAGAGCTGCAGATAACAAAGAATGAAGGATGGACCATGCTACAATAACCAATGGGGGAGGGAAGATCTACAGAAATCCCCTTTCACAACATCTTCAAAGCACAAAGGAACCAAGGCTCATTACAATTCCTTTTCTTTATAGATGGGGATATAATTACTTAAAAAAAAAAAATCTCTTATAGGCCAGGTGCTAGGGACACATGCCTGTAATTCCAGTAGGCTGAGAACTAAGGATCACAGTTTGAGGCCTACCTGGACAGGAAAGTCCCTAAGACCCATCTCCAATTAATCTTGAAAACATGAGCTGTGGTGGTAGTGCTAGCTTTGAGCAAAAAAAGCTCAAGGCTAGGGCCCAGGCCTTGAGTTCAAGCCCCAGGGCCAGCACACACACAAAAGATCTCTGATATGGGGCTGGGAAGGTAGCTTTGATATGGGGCTGGGAAGGTAGCTCAGCGGTAGGTGCATGCCTTGCAAGCATGAGGCCCTGGGTTCGATTCCTCAGCACCACATAAACAGAAAAAGCCGGAAGTGGCGCTGTGGTTCCAGTGGTAGAGCGCTAGCCTTGAGCTGAAGAGCTGAGGGACAGCGCCCAGACCCAGAGTTCAGGCCCCATGACCAGCCAAAAAAAAAAGATCTCTGGTAGAAATTTATGATAATACAAATGTAACTTAACAAATGTAAGATAAAATATTACACATTAGAATAAAAAGTCCAACTGTTCTGAAGCACATAAGTTTCAACATTCATAAAAACACACATATATACACACACACACACACATACAAAAAGGAAGAATGAAATCTTTAACTTTCTTGTACAATCCTTTTGAAGGTCAGGAAAAATTTTAATTTTAAACGTTTTTTTCTTTTTTGGTAGCCGTTTTGAGGCTTGAACTCAAGGGTGTAGGTACTGTCCTTGAACTTTTGTACTCAAGCATAGTGCTCTATCATTTGAGCCAAAGCTCCACTTTCAGGTTTGGCAGTTAATTGGAGAAGAGAGTCTCATGGACTTTCCGAGCCTCTGAGCTAAGATTACAGGAATGAGCCATCACTGCCCAACTATTTTAATTTTCAACATTACTTTAAATTCAGTTACAGTAATTTTTCTAAGTCTGAATTAGAATTTGTAATCTAATTATCAAATTCTGCCATGAAATCTTTGACCATCATTGTCAAGTTAAGATTCCTTTCAGCTCTCATTATTATGCAATGAAAATAAGGAGCAGGAAAAGTTAAAAAAAAGTAAAGCTCCCCAACCCCAAGCAAGGACACTATAGCTTACTAAGTGTTCAAGAAGCTATTAATTCCCAATATTACCTTCATCTTTTTCTAGTATTTCATCTTCGTCTGGGAATTTGACGTTCTTCTTTTTCTTCTTTTTATTGCCAAGCATGATATCAAGGTCATCTTCTGGCTCAGCTGGCTCTTGAGCATCACCTTCAATCTTAAGATCCTAAGAAATTGAGATAAGTGTCAAAATTTCTACCCTAGAACCATTCTTTAAAAAAAAAAAAAAATTACTGGGGCAAGAACCATTTTTTGGGTGTGGTGAATAATATTCAATGCTAAAGTTACAAATGATACATGCCTCTTATAGAAAGGCCAAAATGGCCCAGAAATTCTGTCATTTAAATTATAAATTAAAACACTTGTATTCAAGGCTAGAGTTATACCACTTGAGCCATAGCTCCACTTCCAGCTTTTTGGTGGTTAACTGAACAATCTTAGGACTTTGGTGGCTTCTAACCACAATCTTCAGATCTTAGCCTCCTTATTTGTTAGGATTACAATAAGCATAAGTTACCAGTGTCACTGGCTCCTTAAGATACTGTTGTGGATTGTTCCTATGTTTTATTCTTCCCTTTTATTCAGTCTCATATACCGTTACCCATGTTTCCAAGTAGGGCTTATCTGACTTTTTTTTCTTTTTCTGGTGGGTCATGGGTTTTGAACTCAGTCTGGATGTTGTCCCTCAGCTCTTCAGCTCAAGGCTAGCACTCTTAACCACCTGAGCCACCACGCCCCTTTCAGTTTTTCTGAGTAGTTTACTGGAAATAAAAGTCTCACAGACTTTCCTGCCTGGGCTGGCTTTGAATCATGATCCTCAGATCTCAGCCTTCTCAGTAGCTAGGATTACAGGCGTTAAGCCAATAGCACCCAGTCAGAATCATTTTTTAAAAATGATTTTTCAAAGGTTCTAAACTTTTTGGGGGGAGGGGAGGAGAGGATGGATTAGTACTCAGGGTTTAACTCAGGGCCTTCTGCTTCTGCTTATTAGCCTTCTCACTCAAGGCTGAGGCTCTACCACTTGAGACACAGCTCCACTTCTGGCTTTTTGGTGGTTAATTGTATTATTTATTATTTAATCATAAAAGATACAACTCAGTAATAGCCAAGTGGAAGCAATGCATTAAGACAAGGTGTATGGTGACTAGGTGGTGACCGTTCCAAGTAAGCAAGGATCTCTAGGTAGACCACGTTCCTAGCACCTCAGTAAAGTCACCAAGCTAAAAGCTCTCTGCAAGCAATCATTTAGCGATTTCACTTAAGAAAGCATAACCAATTAAACTACTGGCTATGGGTGACAGATCTCAATATCTAGACCTTTCATTCCAACCATCTCATCATGACCTGATCGATCTTTCTAGTGATTAGCCTTCACTCTGCAGCTAGCCAGAGGCAACCCAGACACCAGTCTTCTTGTTAGAATATAAAACACGATACTCTGACTTCAAGAGCATTAAGGACTTGGTGTCAGGAATCACAGAAACTAAATATTTATCTTTTGTTATCCCACATTAGCATGGCACCACACTAGGATACCTTTACTTTAAACATCAGTTCAATACATCACAAAAGGCATAAAACTCATGAGGAATTGAAAGTCATATGAATATGTACAGACAAGGTACAGCTTGACCCTAAGATTAACTGCTGAAGTCATGGATAAAGGGACACAATACAGTTTAGAGATGATTCAAAATACTGTTTTTGACCAGTTCATCCAACTATCCCAAGAATACTGTCAACATTACAAATTTGGGGGCTGGGAAGGTGACTCAGTGGTAGAGTGCTTGCCTTGCATGCCTAAGGCCCTGGGTTCGATTCCTCAGCACCACATAAGCAAAAAGAAAAAAGCCGGAAGTGGCGCTGTGGCTCAAGTGGTAGAGTGCTAGCCTTGAGCTGAAGAGCTGAGGGACAGCGCCCAGACCCAGAGTTCAGGCCCCATGACCGACAAAAAAAAAAATAAATAAATAAAACTTGTAATTTCAAATCCAATTGTACAGTCTTGATGCCACATCAATCAGCCCACTGTATTAGCTAGATTCTACACAAACATGAAACTGGAAACTGGCTATTGATGAAGTACGTGAGGTAAGAGTGAATAAGAAACTTAGAAATGATAAATATAGGAGTCTTATACTCCATTTCGGGAGTGGGGAAAATGGTTCCTCCTCACCATTTCACTTTATCCTGATATGCTAAAATAAACCCTTGTTAAAACTTAAAAAAAAAGACTATAAATCAGTTCCTACCATCGAGCCTCTAGTCCTATATATATATATATATATATATACACACACACATATATATATGTGTGTGTATATATATATATATATGTATATATATACCTTTATTAACTCAAGGTCTATAGCCAAGCTGAGGCCAAGATACAGCAGAAGGTAGAGAGTAGCAAAGAAAAAAACGTTTTTCAAGATTGTTAAAAAAAAAACAACAATTGTCACAAAATTTACCCAAACAACTTGTTATCCATGCCTTGCTTGATGATCAAGATCTCTGCAACAGCCTCTTAATATTATGGTTTCAGTAAGAGAAAAAAAGTATTCCAAACAATAAAAGCAGAACTGACCAGCAACATTTCAGGATAAAAGCTACTGGAGAAAATTATCTGACATAACCTTATTAACCTTCTGTAGCACATCTGTTACTTTGGTATCTGTATTTAAACCTCATTTATTCAGTAAAATCTGAGCATTTCTCTCTCTCCATTTCCCTACAGTAATAACAAGGGAATTCCCAAACCAGGGGAAATTAGATACAACCAGGTAAAATTACCATCTTCTAAGGTATTCTACATTATCCCTGTACTAGTTTGTTTTTGTCAGTCATGGGGCTTGAACTCTGGGCCTGGGTGCCTGTCCCTCAGCTCTTCAGCTCAAAGCAAGCACTCTACCACTTGAGCCACAGCGCCATTTCCTTTCTGGTGGTTAAGAGTATCACAGACTTTCCTTCACAGGCTGGCTTTGAACCACAATCCTCAGATCTCAGCCCCCTGAGTAGCTACAATTATAGGCATAAGCCAATGGCACCGGGCTTAAAGTTTCTTTGGAAACATTCACTTTATTATCCAAGCAATTAGCACACCAATGCCTGACTCATTATAATCACTAATACACACTTGGATAAAAAAAAAAAAACTATAGCACTATTCCCAAAAGTCAATAGACTGCTGCATAAATGTCCTGTTGTATATGGATATACCTTGAGTTTTCCTTCACCAAAGAATTTCTGGGCTGGGAATGTGGCTTAGTGGTAGAGTAATTACCCAGCATGCATGAAGCCCTGGATTCAATCCCTTAGTACTACATACACAGAAAAAGCAGGAAGCAATGCTGTAGCTCAAGTGGTAGAGTGCTGGCCTTGAGCAAAAGCAGCTCAGGGACAGTACCCAGGCCCTGAGTTCAAGCCTCAGGACTAGGGGAATAGGGAGGGGGGAAGAAAAAAAGAAAAAATTTCTGAAGAGGATACAAAATGAGATGCATGTGTATGTATGTTCCTGTTCTTCTCTGTGAATGCATATATATGATAAAACTTGCTCTATGATCTTTCTTTTTAATGGCATATGTGCTCTGCTAAAGTGATTCCTACACAGGTTTTTGTTTATTTAAATGGTAGTTCAAATTAGTGCTTAACTATAATCACAGCTACTAAGGAGGCAGAAGCAGGAAAAAATTCAAAGCCAACTTGGGCAGTTAGTGAGACAAACAAGAACAAAAGGGATGGAGCTTTACTTAAGTGGCAAAGTTTTTGCCTAACATGTATAAAGCTGAATTTAATACCTAGTATTACCAAATAAATGAAATGAAAAAAATAGTAGCTTTGGGATAGGAGTGGAAAACAGACTTCAGTTCTTGCTTCTATCTACCCTCCATTTCACCTATCTACCCAGCTAACTACTTCCTATTCAAAAAAATTTTGAGATCATTTGTACTGAAATAACTCTAATAGACAAAGTACACGGTCTGAAGTCACTATATAAGATCAGACAACCCCACAGAGTAACCTGGGTGGTCTAGTTTGCCTATGGGCTGCAGTGTCAACCACCACAGCCTGGAGGCTCATTCTCTACTGCTAGCAGAAGCTTACTTAACCAAAACAATGCAAACAAAATTAGAAATATCTGTTCCACAAGATTTCTCACAGCAAAAACCTCAGTAAAGTCACAAGAAATTTATGATTAACTCAGTGGCATGCATGAAATATGTAAGACATACCTTATTAGGAGCTAGGAATGTGGCTTAGTGGTAGAGCGCTTGCCTATCATGTATGAAGCCCTGGGTTCAATTCCTTAGTACCACATACACAGAAAAAGCAGAAGTGGCTCTGTGGCTTGAGTGATAGAGTGCTAGCCTTAAACAAAACAAACTCAGAGACAGTGCCCAGGCCCTGAGTTCAAGCCCTAGGACCAGCAAAAAAGGAAAAAAAAAAAAGGATACCTTGTCAGGAACTAGGGGCAGGGCTTAACTTGTACAGTACCTGTCTAGCAAGCAAGAGACACTGAGTTCAAACCCAATACTGAGGGAAAAAAAAAGATACTTTGTCAGATACATTCATTAAGAAATTACTTAACAGTGATAACAATGTAAGAAAAGTTATTTAGGAGATAAAAGTGGGAGAAACCTTTTAAGAGGTCAAGTTTTACCTTCAACAAGAAAGCAATACTACCTTTACACCTTCTTCTGCTTCATCAATATCAAATATCTTTTTTGTTTTTTTCTTCTTTTTCTTTTGATTAAAGAAGTTTAAATCATCAAGATCATCAGAAGCATCTAAAAATTGATTGGGGATCATTGATTATTAACTTGCAAGAGGCAATGCATCAAACTGTTTTGTTAAGCCAACTCTAGCAGTTCTTCCCAACCAGAGGTTATGGTTCTGAAAAACACCCTATGACTAAGAGTGCATGGTGAGAACATTGGTTTAGTAATGTAACTATACCATTCCTTACTGCTTTTAAGAAAAGATCAGAGCACTAAACACAATTTCTAAGACTTCAGATTTTTCACTTTTGCCTATCCCTAATGCCCCACCTGCCTCCAATACTACAATCCCCTGCTCTAGCTCTACTGAACTTCTTCCAGTTCCTAATGTAGTATATGTGTAGTCTTGTACTACTAAGTCTCCCCATGAGTCCAAGCAGCTAGGTCTCTATCTAACAGATCGTGGTCACTAATCCTGTTAAGTGGGGTTAGCTGTCTTTTGGGTGCCAATACATTTTGTTCACTCCAACTGAGGTAATCACTATCAACTTAACTTGTCTAGCTATGATCCCTTCCAAATACTAAGAGGATGAGCCTTGCTCAACTGAATCTTAGTGCCCAGGTTCAACATTTTACTGAATCAATCACCAAAAGTCCTTATATAAATTATCTTATGCTAATTAAAATAAAGACTACACCTATAACTTTGAATACTGATGTAATTGTTCCTACTATTAAAAGATTCCGTTCAATAACTTTTTGCTCTGCCCTACTATTTTCTAAGAATATTTTAGAATCCGTAGCTAGTTTTTTCAAAGATTTATGAATTCATTTTATCTTATTGCAACAGAAATTACATTACAAACATGTGCAGGACACTTACTAGCACATGGTATTTACTCAAGGAATGTCAGTTTTCTCTGTTCCAGCAGTATTATATTCAATGCAACTTGAGGGTTTTTTTTTTGGTGAAAATACCATACAGAGGCGTTACAATTACATGGGCAAGGTAATGAGTGCATTTCTTATCAAGCATTGTTGCCTCCTCCTTTGTTTCCCCTTACCATCCCTTCCCATCTCTCCGGCGTCCCCACCTCCCCCACCAACTTGAGTTTTCTGAATCATTTATTTCGCTTGGATAGTTAAATTTTGTTAAGAGCATATGTTGGGTGAAAAATCCACACTAGTACCAAAGCCAGATTAGGGACTATAATAATGATTTTTTTACACATATTTTCAGACTGGCTAAAACAAAAAACTTGGTCCTATTTCTTTCTATGTACAGTATCATTAAAACTGGAGGAGACCTGACAGGTCAGACTGGAAAATCAGCACTGGAAGGATGAGGTCATCTTTGCAACTTATAAATTCAGTAGGAATTTCCCTACAACAAATCTATCAGAAATTTGGCAAAATTCAGTGCACATAGACTGCTGATGGCCTTGGCTTCAATCAAGTGACCTTATAAGGCTAAGAAGTCACTGAGTACACTAAGTCTATCACTAAGGGAATCCAAGGGTTCCAGTACACCAGTCAACCTGCCATTGTCCACTTGCCTTTTTTCCTACTATCTTCTTCATCTGCCTCCACATCTTTGTCCTCAGTTGGTTCTGGTTCCACTTCTTTTGTTTCAGAGAGCTGTGTTTCTTCTGTCTGGGCATCCCCTTCCTCATCTAACATAAAAGGCTTCTTCTTCTTCTTTTTCTTCTTGCTCATAGTAGGATCAAAAATCATCTGTTTAAAAGATATTGTAAAAAAGAACCAAGTGATTATTTTTAGCAATGTTCACATTCCAAATATGCTTTATCCTCAAAAAGCATACTCTTAAGCTGAGAGCTGGTGGCTCACGCCTGTAATCCTAGCTACTCAGGAGACTAAGATCTGAGGATCATGGTTCAAAGCTAGCCCAGGCAGGAAACTCCTTGAGACTCTTATCTCCAATAAACCACTCAGAAAACCAAAGTGGCTCTAAGGCTTAAGTGGTAGAGTGATAGCCTGGAAATGAAGAGCACAAGGACATGCCCAGGCACAGAGTTCAAGCCCCACCACCACCCAAAAACAAAAACAAAAAGCATACTTAAAAAAAGAAAAAGCAAAATAAAAATAAAAAATAAATTAAAAAACGAAACAAGCATACTTTAGAAGTAATAAGTGGGGCTGGGAAGGTGGCTCAGTGGTAGAGTGTTTGCCTTGCATGCATGAGGCCCTGGGTTCGATTCCTCAGCACCACATAAGCAGAAAAAGCTGGAAGTGGGGCTGAGGCTCAAGTGGTAGAGCGCTAG
>NW_012267229.1:14962501-14974048 GCF_000151885.1 Dipodomys ordii
TGTGGTGCTGAGGAATCGAACCCAGGGCCTCATGCATGCAAGGCAAGCACTCTACCACTGAGCCACCTTCCCAGCCCCTGTGAGACTCTTACCTCCAATTATCTTCACCAAAAAAGCTGAAATGGAGCTGTAGCTTAAGTGGTAGAGCAATAGTCTTGAGCAAAAAGTTCAAGGACAGCACTTAAACAAGAACAGCACTCAAGCCCGAGTTCAAACACCAGGATCAGCACACAAACACACACACACAAAGTCAGAAAGGGATTTCTAAAAACAAAGTAACACCTTTATACACTTTAGTAACAGTAAATTATATTAAAAAAATAAGAAGGTAAAATAACATGGACACTGGTGGCTCATACCTGTAATTCTAGCTATAGTATGGAGGCTGACAACTACAGATCAAAGTTCAAAGTAAGCATCTGTAGACTAAATCTATGAGACTATCACTGAAGACATAATATTTAAACGTACAGGGCAGACACTTGACACACAGAAAGAGTAAGCCTTTAAATAAAAAAAGAATCGGATTTAATCCCAAGTACTTTTTTTTCTGAGTTCCTTACCGATATTTGTTCATATTCTAGTGCTTACATTTAGCATTTTGCCTGATCTGCTGCTGCTATGGACTAGGTAGTAACCAAAAATCCAGGCCTGGAAGCCCAAGTGTCTGTATTCAAAAACTGAATGTTCCTCAAACTTGAGTTATCTCATGACTCCTCTGTACAATAGGATAAGCAGCAGAACCAAAATTAAACCAGGCTGAGAATGGTGGTGCATGCCTGCAATCCCAGATACTCAAGAGGCAGCAATCTGAAGGATTGCAACTCAAGGTCAGCCTGGAAAAACTATTAGTGAGACACTCAACCAATCAGCTGGTCATGTCACATGCCTGTGGCCCCAGCTACAAGGAAGAAGCACATGGTTCAGGTCTGTCTGAGCAAAAACTTGAGACCCTCTCAAAAAATAAGTAGAAATAAGAAAGCTTGGGGACTAAGCTCAAGTGATAGAATATTGCTTATTGCATGCATGAGGCCCTGGGTTCAATTCCTCAGCACCACATAAGCAAAAAGAAAAAGCCAGAAGTGGCACTGTGGCTCAAGTGGTAGAGCGCTAGCCTTGAGCTGAAGAGCTGAGGGACAGCACCCAGGCCCAGAGTTTAGGCCCCACGACCGGACCCCCCCAAAAAAGTAGAAGGCCCTAATTTCATGTTCCAGTACTGCCAAAGTAATTTCAGTTCCCCAGCATATCATGAAAAATTCTCAAGATTCTAATAATTTATTTAAATTCCTTTTTGTCTCAAATATATTAAGGAAACTATTGACTGAGACCAAACTATTGTCTGTAATAAGATAGGGTAGTACTGTCTTATCCAGTAGAGAAATACCTACAAGGCATTCAGGAATTTTTATACAACCTCATTTCAATTATTCTCTCCTACCAGAATCCAGTTGTGTAAATGGGCAATTTTAAATGAGTCCCTCTGAAGAACATTACCTGAATCTTCTAAGATAGAAGAGGCAGGAAGAAGTCTGTCTCCACAGCTGCCCTACTACTCAGCCTTAGTTCACTCAGGTCTACAGTCTTTAAGGGAAGTAACTACAGTTCATTCTTGAAATAGGGAGACTTTGGCAGAACAACAAACTGCACTCAAGGTGTTATAAATTTGGTTCTGGCAGGGCATACAATCCATTTATTACATTTTTTTCAAGCATCAGACTCCATGGAATATTAACTGCCTTTTCACTATTACTATTCAGCAAAAAAGACCATAGAAGGAATCCTAAAATCATCAGATGATAGAAAGCACAAGTGCTTTCTGAGCCATGAAAAACATTCTTATTTTAGATGTATAGGTATACAAATTATAACCTTTTAAAGGTTACTAATGAAGGAATCTTATGCCAAAATAGTTGACATCCCTTCCAAAAACTATCTCTGGATACTTATTTGTGTACATAATATACTCCTTGTCTCATTTTGTTTATGTAAAGTTGTTTCAAGGAAGCTCATGCCTGTAATTCTACTCAGGAAGCTGAGATATGAGAATCAAGGTTCAAAGCCACCCTGGACAGCAAAATGCTAGAAGTAGAGCTGTGGCTTAAATGATAAAAGAACTAACTTTGAGTGAAAAAGCAAAGGGACAGTACCCAGGGCAGGCAACTTAGTTCAAGCCCCATAACTGGCATTAAAGAAAAAGTTCTAAGTATACCAGGGATTTCAAGCAGAACTCCCAAAACACAAGTTCCTATCAGTCTTGACTAAAACCATGGCTTTTTATGACTTTCATGATGGGCATGAAGGTGGATGTATGCAATCCCAACATTGGTGAGGAGGCTGAGGCAGGTCTGTTGGAAGTTGAAGGCTTGCTGAGACAAGGAAGGTTTGAGGCCAACCTGGGCCACATGGAGACCCTCTATCAAATAATGCTATTATAATGTTATTATGTTATTATAATGTTATTATAAAATTGCCTAAGATATTTGGCAATTCATTCATTGAATTCATCTTAAAAAAAAAAAAAAGCTCCAGGGGCCTGTGGCTCACACCTGTAATCCTAGCTACTCTGGAGGCTGAGATCTGAGGGTCATAATTCAAGGCCAGCCCGGGCAGGAAAAGTCTGTGAGACTCTTACCTCCAATAAACCACTCAGAAAACCAGAAGTGGTACAGTGGCTCAAGTGGTAGAGATGAAGAGCTCAGGGACAGAGCCCAGGCCCAGAGTTCAAGCCCCATGACCAACTAAAAAAAAAAAACAACACAGCAACCCACACTATGTTTTAATACTGGCCTCTTTCATATTCTAATGTGGTTGCCAGACAGAATAACTTCCACTCTGCAAAGATCTTGACAGTTTGTAAATCATTTCACCTCCACATTTTCATTTGGTCTTCATGAATCTACAGTTAGAAGTTAGGGAATTTTCCTTAAAATGCTTAAGTTAACCACACTACATGAAACCAAAAACCATATCCTATTCTTACATTCCTCTACATGTAAGTACATTCCACCGGAACGGAAAAGCCAAAGCCCAGAGTTCTAGTCCCTTGCTGTGTGACCTACAAATTAACTTCCCCAGACCCCACTTTTATATCTACAAAATGATGTACTGGTGGATCCTCTCAGACGTGCTAAGCTGCACAATACTTTATTGGCTTCCAAAGTCTACTGCTGGAATGCTGGTGCTGCCTTTCTGCTTAGCAAAAAAATCCTTTCATCCTTTGGTAGTGTAGTCATTCACTGCATGTCTCTAAAATCCCAATTACCAAAAATGATTCCTTCAGTCCCCCAAATCACTATGGCCTTATTTCTACTTCCGGTGGACCAGTAGCTGCTTCTTCTCATGAGAGTTGTATTCCCTACATTTTATAACGCTATGAACATTTTACCATAGAAATTAATATAGGGAATACTACTTTTACTTGTATTACATTTAAGTAGCTACCTGCAAAAAGTTATGAAAAGTTTGGAGCACGAGCAGAAATAAGATGAAATACTACCTCACTGAATTTTCTAATACTATATATATAATAGCATAGAGCAATGTCTACCATGAACCTCCTACAAGAACCATCTGCCCCCCTCAGTCTTGACTTCTCTAGCCAAAGCTTCCTAGTCACCAAATGGGGGCAATATAACATAAGTCTGAAATTCTACTTGCTCAGCCACCTAGAATTTGGTTGTAGGCAAATAGACAACTCTGTGAGCCTCAGTTTTCCTACCTCTGAAATGGGGACAACAGGAACTACTTCAAAGTATTGTTGTGAGAATCAAATGAGAGCTTGGAGTACTCTCCAGGAAAAAAAGCTAAGAAGCAAGTTCCTTAATTTGCTTTTCAAAGTCCTCCATGAACTATTCAATATCTAACTATCAATCTGGAGAATACTCCATTTTCTGGGAACACATCTGCCTCTCTCGATCATTCCCTGTGATCATCCCAGTGGCTGGGAATTCTAAGCATCATTCAGGATCTTCCTAAAGGCTCTGTAGAGAGCTTCGAATTTTTCCTCTTCATCCCTATCCAAGGCCCTTACAGGCCAAATTAATTATAAATTCTTTCTGCGATTTTTTGAGGGGGGGGGAGGCTCTGACCCCCACAGTTAAGCAATTTCATTTTAACTGGGCCAAATCATAAATTTGCTGAGCGGGTGGAGAAGATAGCTAGCTTCGCATCCACACTTCCCGCTAACGCGTCGCTAGAAGCCGAGGACTCCCGTCTGGAAGCTTTCCGGGAAGAGAGGTCAAGCTGAAGGATCTTTTCCTCTGTTCCCACCTCCTTCACCCCTCAAAAGGCAGCTAACTCTCGAGAGGAGAACAAGGGCCGGATACCTGCCCAGAAAAGCCAGCCTACAAAGTTCTCTTAGCCCGGGCGCGCCAGGGGCCCGAGGGGGAGGCGCAGTCGAGGGAGCCTGGGCCTCCAGCGACGCGAGTTGCGGCGACAGGGCTCCGGCGGATACAAGAACGCAGGCGTCGCCCATCCCAAACTCGTTCAGTCAGGGGATTAACTGGAGACTCGACCCCAACAGGGAGGGAGACTCAAGTGGGCCCTCCACTCCCGAAACGCCACCCCAGGAGGAGGCTGGCCTCAGCGCTGTCGCCCACAGGAGAGCGTGGTACGTCCGGGCCTGCCCATTCGGAGCCCTCGCCGGCTCCGCCGCTGCCGGCCGTTTAGGCCCGGCTGCCCCACATGGCGGCCGCCGACCGCTAGGCCGCAGGCCCGGTTTCCCACACTGGGGTGGGTTAGGCTTCCTTCCCTCAGTCCTTAACCCTAGCTTTGGGCTCAGACTCTCACCTCGTCCCCGGACATGGTTGTGGTTTGAGAGGGTTCGGCACGGACGGGAAGTCAGACAGATCAGCTTTAGGCTCCGGCGGTGGCAGCGCGGCTCCGACCGATACCTCACTCAGCACCGCACTAGGCTCTTGCATCAGCGAAAGGAAACGACACCCCGCCCTCCTCCCTCCCGTTGGAAGTGCGCCTGCGCGGGGCTGGCTGGGGCGCAGGCGCGAGAAAGAGCCAACCTTGCGCGCTTCGTGTGGCGCGAGTTACCAGGAGACGGTACGGCGCTGTGCATGCTGGGACCTGTAGTTTTCCCGCGGAAGACGGGCGCTTGCGCAGCAGATGTCCGAAGGTTGTGAACGACGACCAGGCTCGAACGAACCCCAGCTCGGTTCTTTTCGCTGGCAGTTACCTCAGCGTCTCCGAGAGATTGGAATTGCTTGTGGAGCGCTGTTCCGGGCTGCTTGAAGAGTAAATTTTGGGGCATTTCCTGGGTTCGGCCAATATGTCTTATTATGAACATGTGGGGCTGGTTTCTCACACGTCTGTGGACGTGTTACAGTTTGGGGGGAATCCAAAGCTGGAACTGAAGGAACGCGGTGCCCTGAGGAGATTGTTACTTAGTGAGACGTGCGCGTGCTGGCTTTCTACTCGGTCACTCGAAAATCAGAAGACGTCCCCCGGGGTAGATTAAGGAAAGGCGTCCTCTGAATCTTCATGTCATGAATCTGTCAGGAAGTCCCAAAATACAGTCATCCTTGCTTCATACTGAGGATATGTTTAGACGTGTGTGTCTAATTTCCTCGTTGTTGAATCTCGTCCATAAGCCTTAGACGGCTGGAGTGTCCTTGGGCGATATAACCTTATGGGACCACTATATGGTCAGTCTGTGGTTGACAAAAATTTGATTGTACTTGTTTCTAGAGCCTTTTCTTGACTGGTCTGATGTCTCATGCAAGTCCCTTTGGGGCAAACAACTACCATTTACAGACATTTCACTATTGTCCGTGCCCTCAAGTCAGAGATCTCTGCAACTACCCCTGCTGTTGGATGGATTGGGTTTATTGTCTCCTTGCAAGGAGGGAGGTAGGCCACAGCGGTGTCAGTCGGACATCTCAAGTAAAGCAGGTTCAGGATAGAATTTATAGTTTGGGCTTCTTAGGTAATTTGCAGGGAGGGTTCAAAGAAGCAGGGTGTCTCTGGATGAGATGCTACCAGGAGGTGAGAGTAATTTTATAAATTGGGCATTTGAATAATTTCTTACGTAAAAAAGGAGAGGAACCAAGTGAAACTAAAGCCATGATTGATGAAACAGCAAGTAATCCCTTGTATCCGACAAAATAGGGGAATATTAATCCATTTTTGGTGGTTGGGGCAATAATTTTGATTGTATTTATACATAATTCAAGAATGGTTTTGATGTTGGGTGCCGGTAGCTCACGCCTGTAATCCTAGCTACTCAGGAGGCTGAGATCTGAAGATCAGGGTTCAAAGCCAGCCCGAGCAGGAAAAGCTGTGAAACTCTTATCTCCAATAAACCACCAGAAAACCGGAAGTGGTGCTGTGGCTCAAGTGGTAGAGTGCTAGCCTTGAGCTGAAGAGCTGAGGGACAGTGCTCAGGCCCAGAGTTCAAGCCCCATGACCGACAAAAAAAAAAAAGTTTTTTTTTGGTCCATTGTGGTCACAGAGTGGTCTTGTCAATCTAGTGTTCAGCAAACGGCTCCCTAACAGAGTTCACTTTTCATTATACTGTATATTAATGTATTTTTCTGTTTTAGGCCTCAAAACAACTATGTGAAATAACCCACAAATATTTAGTGCTACAAATTAGATATCCATTCTTAGGGTATTTTGTAGAGTATTCTTGGGTATCTTATGGTATCCTTATGGATTCCTTTGCTATGAGGTCCTTGACTCCAGAGGAGTTTACAATTTAATTAAATGTATACTTTAGAAGCCCCTTTTTTCAGATGAGGAAATTGCTTGTATTACATTCAATGATTAGTCCAAAGTCAGATGCAGCCAATAAAAGAGGGGAACCTGGGAATCTAAAGAGCCAGTCAGTGGCTGCTTCTTTACCACCTGGAGACTCAGAATTACTAAGAAACCTGAGTTGCTGCCACACCAAACCACAGTGCATACTGGGGTTCTCAATAGCAGTATTATTAATATTTTGGACAAGATAATTCTGCTGTTGGATAGTATTCTGTGCATTTTAGGATACTTAGCAGTATCCCCGAACTTCAACCATAAATGACAGTAAGCACCTACACCCTGTCAGGTTCATTGCCAGATGGCCCTGGGTGGGATAAATTACCATGATTGAAAAAGACTGGTATACACCACTGTTAGTCTTTGAGACAAAACAAACATTTGCCACCTAAAATTCCACAAATCACTTTGAATGGGGAAGAATGTGAAGAGAAAAGGAAACAGTAAAGACTAAGTGTTTGAAAAGCCTATTGAGCTCAGAAGACTGGGAATAAAGAAAATTGAAATAAGCAAAGGGATAAGAGAAGTAATAGAGAAAAGGAGCTCATAGGAAATTAACTTTATATTACTTAGTTCACATTAGAAAAAGTCACTTAATTTCCACTAGTAAAAACACACAGAAAGTTTTAGAAGTAGAGGTGTGGTTCAAATGATAGAGCACCAAGCCCTGAGGGGCAGAAAAGCCATGAGTTAAAGCTGGCACCAAATTAAATAATGTTTTTATAAGATGTTATGGTGTCTCCATTCTTGGTTTAAAATTTGTTAGTCTACTTAGCAAATAGTCTTTATCACTTTTTAAAGAAACCACCTTTTTTTTTTTCTAGGATGGTATCAAGTATAATAACCTCCTGAACTGACTACTTTAAAGAAATCTTCCTTCAGAAAGTTCATGTTTCCAAGATTCCTTGATGAACTGGCCAGAATCATAAAGCAATGTTAGGTAAGCTTTTACAGATTTTTTCAAGAGAAAGGTCCACTTTGCATCATCACAAATACTTGTATTTTCATAAGTTCTTATAATTGTGAGAAAAAAAGTCTTTTCTATCAAGGAATATTGCTTAAAAGTTCTGCTTTGGCCTGGTGGGTTGGCTCTTGTTAAAGAAAAGAGGAATCAATTTGGGATAAAAAAGGATTTGTAAAATGTAAAGTTTTGTTTTAAACTGTTTTTTTTTTCATCAGTCCTGGGGCTTGAACTCTAGACCTGGGCGCTGTCCCTCAGCTCTTCAGCTCACTTGTCTATATGGTGCTGAGGAATCGAACCCAGGACCTCATGCATGCAAGGAAAGCACTCTACCTCTAAGCCACTTCCCAGCCCCATTAAAGAGTTTTCTTTACCAGATGGAATTAAGACATACCCCAGCTTGTTCAAGAAATAGCAGAGGGTGTAGGTATATTTTGGGATTACTTGTGAACTGTTAATCTTATTTCAAAATCACTTTATGTAACTACATTTTACCCTATTCAAACTAGCCAATCCTGAAGTTGACCAATCTGAGCAGTGGGGCAGAGCATGCTGTGTTAAGAATGTATACCTGATCAGGTTGCCTGCTCTGTGTGCTTGCTTACCAGTTTTTGGCTGATGGTGTACTCTTCTGTACAGAAGTAAAATTTGCCTTGCTGAGACAATTCTTTTTCTTTTCTTTTTTCTTTCTTTTTTCCTTTCTTTTTTCTTTTCTTTTCTTTTTTTTTTTGCCAGTCCTGGGGCAAAACTCAAGACCAAGGCTATGTCCCTAAGCTTCTTTGTGCTCAAGGCTAGTGCTCTACCACTTGAGCCACAGCACCACTTCTGGCTTTTTCTGAGTAGTTTATTGGAGATAAGACTCTCACAGATGGGACTGGGATGGTGGCTCAGTAGTAGAGCGCTTGCCTTACATGCATGAGGCCCTGGGTTCAATTCCTCAGCACCACATAATCAGAAAAAATAAGCTGGAAGTGGTGCTGTGGCTCCAGTGGTAGAGCGCTAGCCTTAAGCTGAAGAGCTGAGGGACAGCGCCCAGGCCCAGAGTTCAGGCCCCATGACTGGCAAAACAAAAACAAAAAAAAAATAAACAAGACTCTCACAGACTTTTGTACGCTGGCTGGCTTTGAACCGCAGTCCTCAGATCTCAGCCTCCTGAGTAGCTAGTATTATAGGCATGAACCATGGGCAATGGGCTTGAGACAATTCCTTATGTTCATGTCTACCATTGTGACTCTAGTGGTTCTTGGATAACATTTATAGCATAATCTAGCAGTCTCTAAAAAGCATGTAAGATATTAATTTTTTATCATACTTGTGAGGGTAACGATTGTGATTTCAGAACAGTAGGCTCCATAAAAAATGAGAAATCTGGGAGCTTGTGGTTCAAGCCCACAAGCCTAGCTACCCAAGAAGCTGAGGTGTGAGGATTGTGGTTTGAAGCCACTGCAGCAGGAAAGTCCAGAAGATTCATCTCCAATTAACTACCTAAAAGTCAGAAATGGAGCTGTGGCTCAAGGATAGAGTGCTAGCCTTGAGTAAAAAACTCCAGGTGTAGTGCTTGAGATTATTTGTGGTTAGCTAACCCCCTTTTCTAATATCTTAGTTCTCTGTAACTCCAGTTCATTCTCCACCTACACCATAGAGTTTCCTGGAATAAAACCTAGTTGTGCTATTAATCTGTCTAAAAGTCAATTCTCTGTTACGTTCAGAATGATAGCTATCCATTCTCTCTCTCTCCAGCCTTCCCTGCTTATTGTTTTACTGCCTGTCTTTCTTATTATTCCTCATTTAATAATTCCTCACTTAATAATTCTAGCCACACTAAATCACTTAGTATTCAATGCACATGCTGTGCTATTTAATTTTGTCCATGCTATTCCCCCTGGATAGAATGTTTTTCCTTCTTTTTTCCATCTGATAAACTTCAGTCATTTTTTAAGATGTAGCCTAGATGATACCTTTTTGGAAAACTAAAACAAAAACCTTTGATTTCTTAGGCAGAAAAAACAACCCTATTCCTTCTCGTCATCCACCTATTACTCTATTATAGCCCTTTGAATTCCTTGAAGACAGGCTCTGTTTCTTATTCATCTTTCTTTGCTCCCCCAACATATTTATGAATGCAAAAACTCACATAAGATGACAGATACTTAGCACTAAAAACTAACTTGACAGCAGCCTTAAGATTCTTGACCTTAGTCTCCTTCTCAAGGGAAAATGAGAAACTTTCCAGCTGTATTCTGTTCGGATTAATTGAGTGTGAACATAGGAAAGAAATGTGTTTTACATATTCTTTAAATGATTCACAGTAAAAGAAGGTGATAACATTCTTCTTGACAGATTATTAGACTCTCAAGGAATGGTTCAGTCTACCTTGTACACACTCAGTATCTTCAATTGTCACCATCTTTCTCCCATGTCATTTCATTGAAGGACTCTGTAACCTCAGTACCTCATACAGTGCCTAATACTTATTTGGAAGTTGTCAAATGTTACTGAAAGACTGAACTAATAGGGGCTGGGAAGGTGGCTCAGTGGTAGAGCGCTTGCCTTGCATGCGTGAGGCCCTGGGTTGGATTCCTCAGCACCACATAAGCAAAAAGAAAAAAGCCAGAAGTGGTGCTATGGCCTTGAGCTGAAGAGCTGAGGGACAGTGCCCAGACCCAGAGTCAGAGTTCAGGCCCCACGACCGGACCCCAAAAAGAAAAAAAAAGAATGAACTAATAAGTAAAAATGTTAAAAAAAAAATCCCCCTCTTGGATCATTTAAACCTTTCCGTGTATTTTTAGGTGCCAATTTATCTTTACAGACTTTTCTGATCAACCCAGACTCTTACTATTTTACAATTTGCTGTTGTCATATAGTAATTACTGATATTACTGAGTAAGCATTTAGACTATGCTTTTTTGCATTATTATTATTGTTATTGTTATTATTATTATTATTATTTTGTGCTGGTCCTGGGGCTTGAACTCATGGCCAGAGCACTGTACCTGAGCTTTATGCTCAAGGCTAATGCTCTACCACTTGAGCCAGAGCTCTACTTCCTATATTTTTACTTTTAAATGCATTTGTCCTTTCTAGACAGATTATAAAAATCTTGGGAACAGAGAACATGTGTTAGTTAAAACAGTGCCTTCTAAAGTATCTTAAACCTAATAAGATCACTACTATAAATTGTTACCCAGGTTTGCATAGTATTTTGACACCTCAATAGATAACTTCAAATTCTTAATAAAATCACAGAGAGACACTATACTTATTAAAATGACAAGTGTAGGTGAGAATGTAAAGAAAGTGGAACACTTGTACACTGTTGGTAGGAATGTAATATAGCATGGCCACTATGGAAATCTATATGGTATTCTTCACAGGTTTAAAACAAGAATTAGCCCATTCTACTTTTTAGCATATGTTCAAGAGAATTATAAGTAGGTTTTTAAAGACATATCTGTATACCTCAGTTTATATCAACATTATTCACAATAGTCAAGAGGAAGAAGCTATCCACCACTAGACAAATAGATAAGCTAATGTGGTATATACATAGAGTATCATTCAACTTTGGAAAGGAAGGAAATTATGATATATATTACAACATGGATAAACCGTAAGGCCATTTTCCTATGTGAAATAAGCCAAACATAAAAATACAAATACTTGGGCTGGGGAGGTGGCTCAGTGGTAGAGCGCTTGCCTTACATGCCTGAGGCCTGGGTTTGAGTTCTCAGCACCACATAAGCAAAAAGAAAAAAAAAGCCGGAAGTGGCACTGTGGCTCAAGTGGTAGAGCGCTAGCCTTGAGCTGAAGAGCTGAGGGAC
>NW_012267229.1:14974098-14980640 GCF_000151885.1 Dipodomys ordii
TTTTTCTTTTTGCTTATGTGGTGCTGAGGAATTGAACCCAGGGCCTCAGGCATGCAAGGCAAGCGCTCTACCACTGAGCCATCTTCCCAGCCCCCAAAAATTCTAATTTCTACAGCCTACTTTGGAAAGGAATTCTGAGCTAGGAAATATGGACAAAGCCCAAAAGATATGGATCAAAATATCACACAAAGGATAATGATAAAGAACTTGAGAACCTACTCTCAGATACTACATGTTTAGGATATAAATATAAACAAATGTAAGTGGCTTATGAATAGTCAGGTCTTCCCACAGGACAAATTCTGCTATGCAAGATGTTTGTGTTTGTGTTTATTTGCTTTGAAGGAAGATAATAAGCATCAGAAAGATGAAGGATTCTTCATCTCCCTTATGGCTCAGAAAGACTTCTTGTTTCTTTTCTTGTCACTATTCTTATTACTATTCTTAGTTCTATTATAAAGATTTAATTTTAATATGGAGTTGAGGTCTTCTTGATGCTTAAATTCTGGCAATTACTAGGTCAGTGACCTTGGGAAAGTCCTTATTTGGATTTCAATTTTTTGATATGTAAAATGAAGGTGAAATGGTAATATCTACCTAGATATTTACTGAAAGACAGAAATGAAAATAAGAATGAAAAAGCAGCCAGGCATCAGTGACTCACACTAACTACTCAGGAGGCTGAGATCTGAGGATCACAGTTCAAAGCCAGTCCCAGCAGGAAAGTCCGTGAGACTCTTATCTCCAATTAACCACCAGAAAACCAGAAGTGGTGCTGTGGCTCAAGTGGTAAAGCACTAGCTTTGAGCTGAAAACCTGAGGGACAGAGCCCAGGCCCAGAGTTCAAGCCCCACAACTACCACCAACAGCAACAAAAAGAACAAAAAAGCAGGGCCTGCCACCAGTTGCTCACACTTGTATTCCTAACTACCAGGAGGCTGAGATCTCAGGATCTCAGGTTGAAGCTAGCCAGAGCAGGCTTAAACACCAAAAAAGAACAAAAATGATAACAAAAAAGAAAAAGAAAGGGCTGGGAAGGTGGCTCAGTGGTAGAGTGCTTGCCTTGCATGCATGAGGCCCTGGTTTCAATTCCTCAGCACCACATAAGCAGAAAAAGCTGGAAGTGGCGCTGTGGCTCAAGTGGTAGAGTGAAGAGCTGAAGAGCTGAGGGACAGCGCCCAGGCCCAGAGTTCAGGTCCCACAGCTGCAAAAAGAAAGAAAGAAAGAAAGAGAAAAACTGAAAGTGGAGCTGTGGCTCAAATGGTAGAGCATTAGTCTTGAATACAAAAACTCTGGGACAGTGCACAGTTCCTGAACTCAAGCCCTAGGACAGACACATACACTAAAAAGGAAAAGTAGGGCTGGGGATGTGGCTCAGTGGTAGAGTGCTTGCCTACCATGCATAAAGCCCTGGGTTTGATTTCTTAGTATCACATAAACAGAAAATGAGCTGGAAGTGGCACTGTACCTCAAGTGATAGAATACTAGCCTTGAGCAAAAGAAGCTCAGGGACAGTGCTCAGGCCCTTAGTTCAAGCCCCAGAGCTGGCCAAAAAAAAAAAAAAGAAGAAAAGGCTTATTACTTATTATTTATCATATCTGACATCTCCAAAAGATACTTCTATATCTGTAGGTGAGAGTAAAGAGGCTGATATTTTTACAAAACACATTAGTGCCTACCGTGTTCCCTGGCTGTGAGCTCTAGAGTACTTTCTTCTGGAAGGGGATCTCAAGGTTATAGGAATTGATTGGATATTGGTTCTATTAGTAAATGAAAAACTGAAACTATTTTCTGGGCTATTTGGATCTGAATACCAGGGGAATAAGTAAAGCTTGATTTCAGTAAATGCTAGAATATGGTTCATATAACTAAGACAAAGGGAAAGGAGCAAATAGACAAAAGTAGAGAAAAAAAAGATGAAAGAGAGCCAGACGTAGTAATCAAAAGGCAAATCAGAAAAGAGACTAGAAAAAATAAAAACAAAGACTTCCCCTAAATGTGTCTTATTTCAGATTTTTATTCAAGTCTAATTTTCATAACTACAAGAACCTCACATGGAGATGGAGGAGTTATTCTTTTTAATATCATTTATGTTTATGCCTGGTCAATGTCAACTCATTATTAGTAATACTTTATTAATTTGTTTGCAAGAATTGATTCCAGGAAATTTTGACTGTTGTCATTGTATATAAGTAATTCATATTGTGTGAATTACAAACCTAATTTAGATCCCTCATATGTGGGATTTCTAAGGAAATTACTTTTAAACTGAAACCTGAAGAAGACTTAGTCCTGCAAAGAATAGGGGGTAAATTAGTACAGGCAGAGGAAATGACAGGTTTATAGTTCTGAGACAGGAAAGAGTTCAGCTGTGGAGTTCATCAAAGAGGCTCAGTGGTTCATCAAAGCAGGCTCATGATGATATATGCAACGCTTAATAATAATAATAATAAAGGATCCTTCTCTTGTTTCTCATGTCCCTGTAGTTCACACTGACTAATTATTGCTAAGTGTCTTGGGTATGGTCAAGCCGGAAATAATTGGCAACAGTTGAAACAGAATTGTCCACAAAGCTAGACTTAACTCCTGTGACTGAAGACAAAGATTCAGGAGAATGAATTAAGCTGAAAGATCATGTGTGAATTTATTCAGCATGTCCTTGGAGGTGAACTTCTAAAAATGTTGGATTTTTTTTACACTTTTTTTTTTTTTTGGTTGGTTGTGGGGCTTGAACTCTGGGTCTGGGCACTGTCCCTCAGCTCTTCAGCTCAAGGAGAGCACTCTACCACTTGAGCCACAGCGCCACCTCTGGTATTCTGAGTGGTTTATTGGAGATAAGAGTCTCACAGACTTTTCCTGCCCAGGCTGGCTTTGAACCCTGATCCTCAGATCTCAGCCTCCTGAGTAGCTAGGATTACAGGAATGAGCCATCAGCGCCCAGCTGCAGGATTGTTTTTATTGTGAAAAGTTTTCTGGCAATTTGGTTATATATCTGGTTTCTATGTCCCCAACATCTATGATTGCTGCTCCTGCTGCCATTATTATCATTGTGGCCACTTCCAAGGCCAGGTATCTTTGAATTTTCTGTCATTTGTGGAGAACAATAAATTTCCACGGTTTCTCTAATAAGTTATCTCTAGTTCGTTCTCATGACTACAGACTATACAAGGCTTTCCTGTTCGGTTTCTTCATTCTGATCTCATCAAATATGTTTTCCCTTCAAGTGCCTGTCATTTTCTTCTCAGATGGCTCTCTAACTCTGCTTCTTTTTACCTCTGAACATTTTCTCTATAAAGCAAGTCCCATAAAGCAGGCTCATCCTTAGGCCGCAGAAAGCAGTATCCTTCAGGTTCTTCAACTTTATGCTCTTATTCTGTCTAGTGTACTTCTGCTTTTGGCATCCTCTATGCACTCTACCATTAGCCTAATCCTACCATCCTCCAGTGCTTTAGGGCATTCTTCATTCATGTATTCATTGAGTGTCTATTATTTGTTGGGCAGTAGGAGGCACTGAACAAGACTAATACAGTCCTTATCCTTATGGAGCCTGCATTTTCACAAAAAGATGGTAAAATGTCAACAAAAGAAATAGATCAAGTCTGTGTAGGACAGGAAAAACTTCCTATTCCCCAACAATAGGTTTTAAAAGTTCCTAGGACCATTTAAACTAAAACAACTGCATTTGAAATTAGTCTGGAAAGCTAGTTTTTCACTGGTCCAGACTCTATAGTAATGAAGGAAGTAAGATTGGAGAGGTTAAGGCCATTTATGGAAAGACTTGAATATTGGGGGGGAGGCTTGGGTGGGGAGGCAGGGGGAGGCTGGGAAGGGATGGGAAGGAGAAACAAATGAGGAGGCTACAATGCTTGATAAGAAATGTACTCATTATCTTGCCCATGTAATTGTAACCCCTCTGTACAGTATTTTCATAATAAAATAAAAAAAGACTTGAATACCAAGATAGTGGCTTTTTTTTTTTGCCAGCCCTGGGGCTTGAACTCTGGGGCCTGGACACTGTCTTTGAGCTTCTTTGGCTCGAGTCTAGCACTCTACCACTTGAGCCACAGCGTCACTTCTGGCTTTTTCTGTATATATGATATTGAGGAATTGAATTCAGGGCTTCATGCATGCAAGGCATGCAAGGCAAGCATTCTACCACTAAGCTACATTCCCATCCCAAGATAATGGCTTTTTTTTTGTCAGTCATGGGGCCTGAACTATGGGCCTGGGCACTGTCCTTAGCTCTTCAGCTCAAGGTTAGTGCTCTACCACTTGAGCCACAGTGCCACTTTCAGCTTTTTCTGTTTATGTGGTGCTGAGAAATCGAACCTAAGGCCTCAATGCATGCAAGGCAAGAACTCTACCACTCAGCCACCTTTCCAACCTGATAATGGCTTTTTTTTCTTCTGATAATGGCTTTTAAACATAGTTTAAAATGTCCACTCCAGTGCCTAGTGTATAGCTATTAAGTAACAACTTTGAAATCTGCCCCAACTAACTCCCTTCACTGTTGTAAAACTTGGTGTATTTGCTCACAGCACACTCAGTACTTTTTCAAGTCTTCTTACAACTTTGCCTAAAACTGACTATACATAGAGCTACATATGTTTTGTTGTACTTATAGTCACTTGCACAGAAGTACTTGGATAAATACATCAGAGAAACAAAAAGAACCAGCTATGTTGTTACTAATCTTACCTTAGACTACAATTAGTAACCACCCATACACAAATGATGACTTAGGGAACTAAGGTCATTTTAGCACAAGAAGAAAGGATAGCACTTCCTCTGGCCTATTCCTATCTTAGGCTTCTCTGGCCTAAAATACACAAAAGCACACGTCAAGAGAACACAAGGCACAGTTGTCTGCTCTTCATCACTGCAGGCACTCACATCTGGCAATTCCCACTGTCAACATGTCTCTGTGCTGTCCCTTCTTTCTCACACACATCTGCTTTGGAGGGGAGATGTGGGTGAAATAAAGTTTCTAAACAAGAAGGGAGGGCCTAGAAACAGAGCACTTCAAAGTACAGGCCATCTTCCTTTCTCCTGATGTTGGATTCTATAGACTTACTCCTCTCAGGAAACTGGCACCAGTTTTCTTCCTTACAGAAAAGCTGCAGCTCTTTAAAGACATGTAGCAATTCACTTTGGCATGTATCTAGGGGGAGAAGCAGCTGATCTTCAAGATAGAACAAATATCTGTGCAACATTCTCGTGCCTCCTTCAGGGGACTCAGCTATTGACAGTTTTTGTCTTCCTTCTGCAGCAAAGTAGACAGTCATGAAAGGAAAACCATGGGTTCATAAAAAGTGCCCAATAGAGCCTGACACTAGAGGCTCTTTCCTATAATCCTAGCTACTCAGGAGGCTGAACTCTGAGGATCAGCCCAGGCAGCAAAGTCCATGAGACTTTTATTGCCAGTCAACCACCAAAAAGCCAGAAGTAGAGTTGTGGCTCAAGTAATAGGGCACTAGCCTTGAGCAAAAAATCTCAGGGACAGAACCTAGGTCTTGAGTTCAAGGCCTAGGACACCTCCCCACTCCCCCCACACCAAGTACCTAATAGTAAGCTTATGTTTTTCTTGCTTTCTACCCTTTTGTCTTGTCTTCCTTTCTCAGGCTTTCTGAAATCAAACTACTTTGCTATTAGGTGTAGGAAGTGGAGAACAAAATATCTTGGAACTTCTACTATAAAACCCTTGGCGTTTGAACTTAAGGTCCTGTACTTGCTAGGTGCTCTACCACTTGAGCCATATCCCTAGCTCTTCCTGGTCTATCTAGTGTATCTTCAAGCTTTTTATCTGAGGCCAGCCTTGGACAGAGATCCTCCTCTTTACCTCCCATTTAGCTAGATTACAGGCATGTACCACTATACTCAGCTTATTCTTTACTCTTATATAAAGAAAAATGTCCCCAAAGAATGTGGATAGATTTTGAAAGGTATACTTATCATATTGGAGGAATAGCTTATGTTCCTCTATGTCATCTTTAAACAAAAGGTTCAAATTGGGGAATCATATTTCTCTCTCTCTCTCTCTCTCTCTCTTTTTTTTTGGTCCATTCATGGGGCCTGAACTCTGGGCCTGGGCATTGTCCCTCAGCTCTTCAGCTCAAGGCTAGCGCTCTACCACTTGAGCCACAGCGCCTCTTCCAGCTTTTTTTTTTCTTTTTGCTTATGTGGTGCTGAGGAATCGAACCCAGGGCTTCAGGCATGCAAGGCAAGTGCTCTACCACTGAGCCACCTTCCCAGCCTGGGAATCATATTTCTCAATAGAAAATACCCCTGGTAAATTATCAGAGTTAAGCTTAGGAATAACAATATAATAATATTCCATATATTCAAAAAGGTATTTCTGGGCTGGGAAGTTGGCTCAGTGGTAGAGTGCTTGCCTCGCATGCATGAGGCCCTGGGTTCAATTCTTCAGCACCACATAAGCAGAAAAAACCGGAAGTGGCTCTGTGGCTCAAGTGGTAAAGTGCTAGCCTTGAGCTGAAGAGCTGAGGGACAGCGCCCAGGCCCAGATTTCAGCCCCCACAACC
>NW_012267229.1:14980690-14986253 GCF_000151885.1 Dipodomys ordii
GGCTTTTTTCTTTTTGCTTATGTGGTGCTGGGGAATCGAACCCTGGGCCTCAGGCATGCAAGGCAAGCGCTCTACCACTGAGCCACGTTCCCAGCCCCTCTCCTGCTGTTTTTTTGTGTATGCATGTTTCTCAATCCTGGGACTTGAACTCAGGGCTTGGGTGCTATCCCTTAACTTTTTCACTCAATGTTGGTACCCTACCACTTGAGCCACAGTGCCACAGCTAGCTTTTTTGGTGGTTAATGGAGATAAGAGTCTTATGGACTTTCCTGCCTGGGCTGGCTTTGAACCATGATCCTCAGATCTCAGCCTCCTGAGTAGCTAGGATTACTTACATGAGCCACCAGCACCAGTCTAGGAAAGATTTTTGAGATGTTAAAACAGAATACAAACATTTTAGGTTCTTCTATTTTTTTTTCTATTTTGGACAGTTTATTAGTCAGACTTCTCATTTCTGTGAACAAATGCCTTAGAAAAATAAGGAGAGGAATTGTTCATTTTGGGACAGGATTTTAGTCCATCATGCTGAGTAAGATCACAAAACAGAGTAGCTTACATCATGGCAGTCAGGAGGTAAAGGAAAAAAATCAAATAAAATAAGAAGCCTAGCACAGGATATAGTCCAGAAGGGCACACCTCCAGTAAATGTCAAGTAAGCCTCACATCCTAGCATTCACTACCACCCCAAAATAACATGTTATTAAGAATCCATCAAGGCATCAATCCATTGATTAGATGAGAGTCTCATAATCTAATCATCTATAGAAATGTCTTTAAAGACATCTTCAGAGGAGTACTTTCTAATCTCCCAGACATTTCTCAGTCAATCAAGTTGACAGCTAAGATAAGATCACAAACAGAAAGACATATTTGTCTGGATATTTGCTTTTTTTCTCTTTTTTTGTGCTTGTCTGAGGGCTTGAATTCAGGACCTGAGCACTGACCTTGAGTTGTTTTTTGCTCAAGGCTAGCACTCTACCACTTCTGGCTTTTTGGTGGTTTGTTGGAGGTAAGAGTCTCATGGAGTTTCCTATCCAGGCTGCAATCCTCAGATCTCCGACTCCAGAGTAGTTAAGGTTACAGGCGTGAGCCACTAGTGCCCATCTGACTTTTGTTTTCTTAAGAGCTCATGTGCAGCCAGCCACTGATACTTTACATCTACTCAGAAGGCTGAAATCTGAGGATCAAGGTTTGAATCCAGGCCAGACAGACAGATTGAGAGATTCTTTATTTACAATTATCAGATTAAAAGTCAGAAGTGGAGGTTGCTCAAGTGGTAGATCATCAGCCATGAGCAAAGAATCTGAGAAAGAGCTTGAGGCCCTGAGTTCAAGCCCCAGTATCAGCACAAAAACCAAAAAAGGAGTACATGTATACTTAAAATTATATTTGAGTCTGGGAATGTGGCTTAGTGGTAGAGTGATTGCCTAGCATGCATGAAGCCCTGGGTTCGATTCCTCAGTACCACATAAACAGAAAAAGCCAGAAGTGATGCTGTGGCTCAAGTGATGGAGTGCTAGCCTTGAGCTGAAGAGCTAAAGGACAGAGCCCAGGCCTAGAGTTCAGGCCCCACGACTGGAAAAAAACAAAAACAAAAACCAGAAATGGAACTGTGGCTCAAATTGATAGAGTGCTAACTTTGAGCAAAAAAAGAGCTCAAGGAAGCACCCAGGCCCTGAGTTCAATCCCAACAGCCGACAAAAAAAAAAGGTATTCATGATATTTAAATTTCAAATTTTTGATATTTCTTAGCAGAGAAAAGTACTGGGAACAAAATGCTCAACATTTCTGTATCACTCAAATTCCATTCCTTTTCTTCTCTCTACACAGTCCTTGGGGAAAATGTGTAATAAAAATGTGGGGGCCTCTTGAGTCACACTGACACACTTGGAGTCTAAAAAGCCAAACAGCATAGATAGGTTTCCTCCGTGTTATTATTTTTATTCTTTGAGGATTTTGTTAACATTTGGTTTTGCTTAATTTTACCCTCATCCTTTTTCTCAGAAATGAGCATTATAAGGGGTTTTAATGGCTTCTTGAACATCAAATAGCTCTTAAAAGTAACCATGATGGATTGAGTGTGAATGAAGCAAGAAAGGATTAAATTTCCCTTGGAATACATATGGACTTAATAATTAACAGTAAAGATCTTCATAATAAAAATATATTAGGATATTGTTTGAGAAGTAGAGAATGGTTCTGGATTGTAGTATCCATGATTATAGCTTTTCTTGGAAACTCTGATGTCATAGCCAGAAAACAAATAGTCCAGCCAGGAGGTGAAAAAGTATAGCACAATTTCTGACACATAGTAAACATTTCAGGAGTTTTTACTTAATCTCTATTTTTCAAATGTAAAAAACAACAACAATAAACAACTGTCAGTATGTTTCCTTGGAAGAGATGTCTTTCATTACTGTTCCTATTAGGAATCTAATAGGAGTCAATGTACACATGAATAAAAACTAGCTGTACATCGTAGCACATATACCTGTAATCCCAGGATTTAGCAAGCTGAGACTGGAAGATCTCAAGTTCCAGGCTAGCTTAAGCTACATACTAAGATCCTGTCTCAAATCAAAGACCATGAAAGCAAAGAATAAAAAACACTGAGGCTGAGAGTCAGTGGCTCACACCTATAATCTTAGGGACTCAGGAGGTTGAGATCTAAGATTTACAGTTCTGAGCCAACCAGGAGGACAGCAAAGTCTGAGACTTATCCCCAAGTAACCACTAAAAGGCCAAAAGTTGCTCTCCTCTCCCTCTTCCCTCCCTCCCTACCTCCCTCCCTTTCCTTCCTTCTTTCCTTCCTTCTTTCCTCCTTTTCTAAACTAAAAGGGAGAAAAAGCCAAAAGCTGAGACACATGTGGCTCAAGTGGTAGAGCATCAATCTTAAGCAAAAAAGCTAAGGGACAGTGCCCATGCCCTGAGTTTAAGCCCCAGTAACAGCACAAAAACAATATTCAGGATTTAATGC
Organism: Dipodomys ordii; assembly: GCF_000151885.1. Taxonomy (NCBI): domain Eukaryota; kingdom Metazoa; phylum Chordata; class Mammalia; order Rodentia; family Heteromyidae; genus Dipodomys; species Dipodomys ordii. Next base: position 14,983,668 of record NW_012267229.1, read on the forward strand.
AAAAGAAAAAAAGAGTACATTCTGCCTAATGATTCTGGAAAGGTAGCAAGATTGGCTGTTAGGAAAAGTTATTTGCTTGAGGGACTATGATGGACCAAGGGAGCACATATATAAATTCAGGGAGGAAGACTGCAATTTTTTAGGGAGGAAGACTGCAATTTTTCAGGCACTACAATCAATGTGAGAGTCAACATACAGTAGAGGAGCCTGGTTCCAGTGTCTTATACTTGTAATTCTAGATTCTCAGGAGGCTGAGATCTGAGGATCACAGTTCCAAGCCAGCTCAGGCAGGAAAGTCCATGAAACCTTTATCTCAAATCAAGCACAGGTGCGCCTGCATGAGCACGTGGACACACACACACACACATACACACACACACACATACATACCACACGCTGGAAGTAGAGCTGTGGTTCAAGTGATAGAACACTAGCTTTGAGGAAAAAAGTTCAGGGACAGTTCTGGGAATGTGGCTTAGTGGTCGAGTACTTGCCTAGCATAAATGAAGCCCTGGGTTTGATTCCTCAGTACCACATAAACAGAAAAGGCCAGAAGTGTCGCTGTGGCCCTAAGTTCAAGCCCCAGGACTGGCAAAAAAAAAAAGTTCAGGGACTGTACACAGGCCCCAAGTTCAAGCCCCACGGGTATGAGTATATACACACATACACATACACACACAAACACACACACACAGAAAGAAAGAAAAATAGTTGAGGAGAGTGATGCTCTGAGAGATGGCCTGCAGAGCCAATTAGACTCCTAAGGAGGGACTCCCAAGATTCTTTGTCTGTATTCTAAAGGTTCAATGCTATGATATCATCACACTATGATATATAAATTTCACATATCTATGTGAAGTGAGTGCTTTATGAGGATAAATAAATTTATTGACACATAATTTATACAAAATGTGCACATTTCAAGTTTCTATTTTGGTGACTTTTGAAAACTTATGTACCTGGGTAAACAATGCCATTACCATTATCTAAATGATTTCACATAAGGCCTTTTATTTTTTAAAAATTCTTTATTGTGAGGGGCTGGGAAGATGGCTCAGTGGTAGAGCGCTTGCCTTGCATGCCTGAGGCCCTGGGTTTGATTCCACAGCACCACATAAGCAAAAAGAAAAAAGCCAGAAGTGGTGCTGTGGCTCAAGTGGTAGAGCACTAGTCTTGAGCTGAAGAGCTGAGGGACAGCGCCCAGGCCCAGAGTTCAGGCCCCACGACCGGACCCAAAAAAAAGAAAAAAAAAGAGCTCAGCAACAGCATTCAGGCACTGAGTTCAAGCCCTACAACCAGAAAAAGAAAAAAAAAGGCCTAAAATTCTTTATTGTGATTGATTACATAATTTCCCTACATATGGCCTTTTTAATCTGCCTCCTTCTTACATATACACAGGCAGTCAGAATAGATTTTTATCATTGTAAATTAGATCTGTCTTTTCTAAAGTTTAAATTACATGGAGTCATATACTGTATATTTTATGTCTGCCTTTTTTTTCTCAGCTTTATGTTTTTGAGATTCACTAGGTTGTTGAAAAGCTTACTCCTTTATGAGATCTCTATAACAGATGGTTTACCTAACCATCCATTGGTGACACTTATTGATGGACATTTGTGTCATTTCCAGATTCTGGAATATAAAGCTACTATTAACATTTGTGTATATCACTTTGTCATAACTCATGATTACATGTATTGTAGCTAACAAAAATAGAAAGATCCTTTCATTCCCAACTTCACTTACTAAAGTAGATGTATGTGTGTATGGCTGGGAGGTGGGAGGCAGCATGAAGACTTTTCCTCAAGCCTGGACAAATCATAGTCCTTCATTCTGCTAGCAAAAGTAATTGATCTAAGGCTGGGAATTTGGCTTAGTGGTAGAGTGCTTGCCTACCATGCATGAAGCCCTGAGTTCAATTCCTCAGTACCACATAAACAGAAAAGTTGGAAGTGGCGCTGTGGTTCAGGTGGTAGAGTGCTAGCCTTGAGCAAAAGAAGCTCAGGGACAGTGCCCAGGTCCTGAGTTCAAGCCCCAGGACTGGCAAAAAAAACGTAATTGATCTAGCCAGGTGCTGATGGCTCATGCTCGTGGCTACTCAAAAGGTTGAGATCCAGAGCATCACGGTTCAAAGCCAGCCAAGGCAGAAAAGTCTTCAAGACGCCATCTCTAAAAACAACCAACAAAAAGGGATGTAGGTGTGATTCAAGTGATAGGACACTAGTTAAGCAAGAAAGCAAAGCTAGCCCAAGACCCTGAGTTTAAACCCTTATACTTCCAAAAAAAAAAAAATCTAAGAAGAACTCATGTTATCCATGAACATGATCTAGAATCTTTTCTTAGGAGAAAATATCTTTCCATTAGATTTCTAAAATGAGATGATGTAAGCTGTCATGCCTTTCTACCCTGGCTGCATAGAGGAAGTCTTTGTATGGAATAAGAACAGACTGGGGAGAAAGAGATCCTGACTTCTTTCAGGAATTAGACTTAAGCCTGAAAATACCTGCCAAGAGATGAAACTGATAATCTGTTTTTTTTGCTTGTTTGTTTGTTTTTTGGTCAGTCATGGGGCTTGAACTCTGGGCC
>NW_012267229.1:14997638-15010255 GCF_000151885.1 Dipodomys ordii
TCCAAACTCAACACCCTTTGCCCTTACATCTGCCCTGTCCTCCAGCCACATGGAACCATTTGTAGGAAGGGCTGTACTACCCCTGGCCACCTGCACCTGGCCTCTGTCTGGGAAAAATCTTCCCCTCCTTAACTTATGACCAGCCCTCTTCTGGAAGGCAGGGGCTTTCTTCTTTACTGTACCATATATATAGCTCACTTCATATTTCATTCATTTCCAATGAATGAAAACTATTGTGTTAAAATATTATTAATGATAGTCCAATACTCATGCATCCAGACTGAGGAGAAACTATTTTTCCTTTCAGAAGCCAGAGAAATATATTCTCATCATCAGATATTGCTGACAGATGATATATTTGTCTTTTACTTGATTTAATTTTTTAGCTCAATAATTGTCTTGATAATTTTCAACTGATGAGTGTATTTAGAAAGTTTATTTAAATAATACGAATACACCTGAGAATTGATGTTTTTTGAATGTCATAAATATATGATAATTTACTTCCTTAAGAAATGAGCATCCACCTGGTGCCAGTGGCTCACACCTGTAATCCTAGCTACTCAGGCAGCTGAGATCTGAGGATTGTGGTTCAAAGCCAGCCTGGGCAGGAAAGTCCATGAGACTCTTATCTCCAATTAATCACCAGAAAAACAGAAGTGATGCTATAGTTCAAGTGGTAGAGCGTTCTCCTTGAGCCGAAGAGCTGAGGGACAGTGCCCAGGCCTAGAATACTCTTTGACTATTGCCAGAAAGGAAAATCACTGAGTTCATGTACTGCCTGCTAACATATATTCAGGATTATCTTCATGGGTATCATGGTCTGTTTGCCAAGACCAATGGCCATTCACTGCCAATGAGCATATGAAACATATAAAACAATATATCTAATTTATAAGACCAATTGGATTAAGTAGCAATAAAGTTTCATTTATGCTAATTGAAAAACTAAAAATCATAAAAATTGTAATTTTATGAAGTTTTAAAAATCTCAAACTAAGAATCTGGCTTAGTGGTAGAATGCTTGCCTCTCTTGCATGAAGCCTTAGGTTCGATTCCTCAATATCACAAAAACAGAAAAAAAACGCAAGTGGCACTGTGGCTCAAGTGGTAAAGCGCCAGCCTTGAGCACAGAGAGGCTCAGGTACAGTGCCCAGGCCCTGAGTTCAAGCCCCAGGACTGGCAAAAAAAAAAAATTGAAGTACTATCTTATTTACTTCTGATGAGACAGACCCATTGATAGTAAAAGCCAACTATATTCACATGAAATGATAACATTCTGAGCATTCTAACAGGATGTAAAGGATATTGTAAGTATTAGTGAAATGAGTCCCTTCCCATAGCTTAGTCCACTCCTTCCCTTCACAGCTTAGCATGCTCCCTTCTAGGCCCATGTAGTAAAGGCAGTTAATAATCAGCTTTCAGCCCCCTTTACCTTGGGACGGTACTTCTCTGGGGAATCTACCACCATATAAAGCAACAAGAGCCCCTTATAGTGACCTTCAGGACTGGGCAGCTGCAGGACCCTTATCTACTACTTGTATAACAGCTATAAATCCTAGTCCGCCATGATAAAGCCCCTGGCCCACACGTCCACACCAGGATCTCTGCCTCCTAGCCCCTTCTAGTCCCTCCTAAACTTCCTAGGTTATATAGGTCACCCCAGACAATAGCCGGTGCTTCTTCTCATTCCTCCCTTGTGAGAAGGAGTCTTGCTGGTCCGCTTTCCCTGGCAATAAACCTTTCTTCATTCTCTGTACCCGGATATCTGTGTGGTTCCCTGGCAAAGTCTAATTAATCTTAATTTGTATCAGTAAGCATACCCAACTTTACCTCAGAGTAGTCCAGAAATTGTAAGGGTTGCCGAAAAGAGACCCCCATATGGAAGAGAGTTTATTAGGAAGAGAGACCAAACTGCCAGCCAGCCCACATAAGATGGAGGAGTGGAGAGAGAGGGCTTATGATGAGGAGAGAGCTTAATCATGGAGGAGATGCCAGAGGCTGTGTGGCCACAGAGGATGAGGAGTTGACCTCAGAGGACAGGGAAGTGGCCTCAGAGCCTGGGGGACGTCCCACTGCCCCCAAGCATGCCAGTTGTCTGGGTTACAGGTGCTGGGCAGGGACTTCTAGGGTGCATGTGCAGAGAACAAAGAGAAGGAGCCATTTCTCCCAGTTAAACCTAATGAATGCCTGACGGGCATCTGAAAGAGGACTCATGTTCTAGAGATAGTGATTTAGGTCAATAATTTATATATAGGGATTGATTGAAGTGTGGGTGAGGTCACCCTAAGGATATATAAAGCTGAAATAAAATAATGTAGTAATTTTGATTTTTGTCTTCTTCATGCTCTGACCTACTATTTCAGGTTTTTTTACTTGATGTTGGGCACAGTACTAGGTACTGTATATGTAATTGGTAACCTCCAGGATATACCTACAAAATCACACATTAAGAGACCTTTGGCACTCTCACACTTTAGGATCCTGGCAGATGAGGACACTCTCTCTAAGAAACTGAAAGGAAAACAACCAAAGAAGGAGGGAGTGATAGCCTAGAAAAAGTCAGGATGTTTTGGGAAGAAAGGGGTCATCAATGCCCCATACTAAAGAAGTGCCAAAGGAAGCCTGGTGCCAGTTCATGCCTGTAATCCTAGCTACTCAGGAGGCTGAGATCTGAGGATCGCAGTTCAAAGCCAATCCAGGAAGGAAAGTCCGGGAGACTCTTATCGCCAATTAACAGCCAAAAAACCAGAAGTGGCACTGTGGCTCAAGTGGTAGACTGCTAGCCTTGAGCTGAAGAGCTAAGGGACAGTGCCCAGGCCCAGAGTTGAGCCCCCACAACTGACAAAAAAAAAAAAGGTAGGTTTAATTACATATTCAGGCAGGAAGAGAAGTTTAATTATCAAACTGTTGCCCATATGTGCATGGTGGGGGTGCACAGGCCAAAAGAATAAGCCCATGTCCTGCCTGGGTTTAACTGGGGAAGGAGTAGGGAGGTGTGGCCAAGTGAGGGAAGGTGTGGCCACACTGAATGCCGGACTGACCTCAGGACCTGAGACCCTCCCTGGTCAGATGGGAGGCATGAGGGGGGCGGGGCAGCCCAGGATGTGAGCTCAGAGGAGAGGGAGGTGACTGCTTCCAGGTGTGCTAGTTACCTAGGTGACAGGTACTGAGCAGAGATTTATGCAGGAGATGGGGAGGCCAGAGCCTGCAGACCTTACAATATTATGTCTCTGATTTGACATGTGGGGTGAGGGGATGGAACTGACACGTAGAACTTCTTACATTTAGGCCTGGCCTCTAAAATTCTGGCTTTACTAATACTCTAGAAATGCAGCAAAAGCCATTAATAAAACCAAAGCAACTGATTTAAACATAAAGATTTCTGACATGTACAGAATCAGATGCATTCTAAAGTGTCAATTAACAAATATCTGAGAGATTTATTTCTGGAACAATGGGAGAGATCTGTAACCAATCTCTTCAGTTCTTCTGGGGAGGAGGGGAGATCTCTTAAAGGCAAGTTTTCTTAAAATTAAAGTAAAATGTCTAAAAGAATTTCAAGTAATTATTTGTAAGGAAGAACATCTGCATTTCAAAATGTTACTTGAAACATTCATCCTGTTAGGATATTTCTTCTCAGTGTGTGGTCTGAAGAGGCTAGTCCTGGTGAGGAATCTGCATAGGCAGACTTGAAAGCACGAAAGCACATGGGAGGACTGAGGACAGCAAGAAGTCTAATGTAGTTGGAACATTAGAAGATTAGGCAAAGATGAATGATGAAATGTCCCATTGAGAGAACATCATGAAGTGCGTGATCAGATAGAGCGGAGGTCAAAAAACTGAACAGCAAATGTGCCACATCTGGCCCATCTCCTGTTTGTGTAAGGAAGTATTATTGGAGCACAGCTATGCCTATTATACAGCATGCCTGCTTTTCTGCACACAGAGTAGTTTAGAAGTAGCTAAAGACCTGAGATATTCAGGCAAAACTTGAGAATAATGGAATTGTATAGGACTATCACACTAAACTCTAAAGTAAATTTAAGGTTTTGATTTCTAGGCTCTTTCACATTTACAGTGATGACAAAGAACAGAGCATATGAAAGTTTCTTTAATGAAGAAGAGAAAGCTTACTACTTTGAAAATCTGAAAAGTTTATAGCTTCAATAAAGTTCCAAGGCAAGTTAGGAAGTGTTAATTAAAATAGTTTTCTAGTGTGCAGAGAATAAGCTTTCAAAGCTAACTTAGACTGAAATGAATCTCATTGTCTTTCCTTAGTGGTGGGTCTTGAGTCATTGTTTTTCCCTGAAGTTCTTTTGTTTCTAGATCTTTCACAAACCAGTTGAGAATAATTATCTTCTATACAATCAAAAGAGTATATTCCAATCAGCTCTGTAATGCAGCTGTTTCTCCTTAAATCCTGGGAATTTTATAGGACACTATTTTCCCTTCTAACTAAACTTCTATCTTTCTATGGTGAGAAATTTGCAAAGTAAAATTTCCAGCAAACATTTTGCATGGTTTCAACAGGGTCCTCTTCCCTGTATCAATAGCCCCTAAGTGTCTTGAGGTTCAATAAAATATTGTTTCTTACTTGTTCTTTATTTCAGCCATGAACATGCAGCAGAAGAAATGTGTGAGAGTATTAGATCTAGGAACTTTTACCTAGGAAAGACATTTTAGACTATGACTAAACATCTTTCTCTGTCTCTGTCTCTCTTTTTTTTTTTTTTTTTTGGGTCCGGTCATGGGGCCTGAACTCTGGGCCTTGGCGCTGTCCCTCAGCTCTTCAGCTCAAGGCTAGCGCTCTACCACTTGAGCCACAGTGCCACTTCCAGCTTTTTTTCTTTTTGTTTATGTGGTGCTGAGGAATTGAACCCAGGGCCTCAGGCATGCAAGACAAGCACTCTACTATTGAGCCACCTTCCCAGCACTGTCTCTCTCTCATTCTCCCTTTCTCTTTCTTGTGCCTAGGTTTGAGACTGTCCCTAAGCTCTTTTTGCTATCCCCTAGTGGATAAATACCTGGCAAATATTTTCTCCCATTCTATCCCTTCACTGTTATTTCTTTTGGTGTGCAGAAGTTTTTGAAAAAATTTTATTGTTATTATAAAGGTGATGTACGTAGGGGTTGAAGTTACATAAGTCAGATAATGAGTACATTTCTTTTTTGGACAGTGTTATCCCTTCCCTCACTTCCTCCCTGTTTTTTTCCTCCTGTCCTTACCCACAAGTCATATAGTTCATTTTCAACATAGTGTCTAGTGAGTACCACTGCTGCATTTGTTCACTTTGTTTTTGTTTTTGTCTTTTTGTTGGTAGTGGGGTTTGAACTCTGGGCTCGGGCACTGTCCGTGTGCTCTTCAGCTCAAGGCAAGCGCTCTACCGCTTGAGCCACAGCACCACATCCAGTTTTCTAGTGATTTATTGGAGATAAGTCTCATGGAGTTTCCTGCCCAGGTTGGCTTTGAACTGCGATCCTCAGATCTCAGCCTCCTGAGTAGCTAGGATTACAGGCATGAGCCACCGGTGCCCAGCTTTTGTTCCTCCATTTCTGTACCCCTTCTAAAATTTAAGTAGTTGTACTAAGAGGTTTCACTTCAACAAGTCAGATAATAAGTACAATGTATCTCAATCAGTGTTACACCTTCCATTGTTCTCCCCATCCTTCCTAATCTCATCCATACCCTCAAGTTATATAGTTCCGTTTACACACACACACACTGAATATGATGACTGTATTTGCCCACTCTTCCTCTCTCTATTCATCTCTCCCCTAGAAACTTAATAATGCTATTTATTAATAACATTACCTATTTGTCAATTCTTGCTACTATTTCCTGAGCTATCAGAGTTTTAACCCACGCCTAGATCATAAAGTGTTTCTGTATAGTACTTTCAGTTTCAGCAATTACATTAAAAACTTTGATGTATTTGAGGGTTTTTTTTGTGGGATGAGAGATAGAGATCTAATCAGTCTTTTACATATATATCTGGTTTTCCTAGCACTGCTTGTTAATGAAGTAGTTACCTAGTTGCACCCCTTGATAACAAGGGCACCACTTGCTAAAGTGGCTTCTTTAGCAAACCTCTTGCTTGCTTGCCTTTGGCAACTTCATCAAGAATCAGATGGCTGTAGCTGCATGAGCTTACTATTTATGAATCTTTCATTCTCTTCTGCTGGTCTACATGTCTGTTTTTGTGCCAGTACCATGCTGATTTTGTTACTGTGCCACCGTAGTACCATTTGAAGTAAGGTGTTATGATACATCCTTGTTACTCAGTATTGCTTTTGCAATTTGGGACTTTTGTTATTCTATATGTATTTTAAAATTGTTTTCTATTTCTGTGAAGAATGTCATTAGAATTTTGATGAAGCTTACATTGGATTGGTAGATTGCTTTGGTGATATGGCAGTTTTTATTTATTTATTTATTTTTTGCCAGTCATGAGGCCTAAACTCTGGGTCTGCCGCTGTCCCTCAGCTCTTCAGCTCAAGGCTAGTGCTATACCACTGGAGCCACAGCGCCACTTCTGGCTTTTTCTGTTTATGTGGTGCTGAGGAATCGAACCCAGGGCCTCATGCTTGCAAGGCATGCATTCTACCACTGAGCTACGTTCCCAGCCCCATGGCAGTTTTTAATAATATTTGTTCTGCAGATACATGAGCATAAAAAGTCTTTCTATTTTCTGCATTTTGCTCCTGTAGTACTTTATAGTTTTTAATTATAGAGGTCTTTAAAATATTTGTATATGTTTATGCCTAGGTTTTCTTTTTTAAGCTATCGTGAATGGAATTATTTTTCTGACTTCTTTTTTATTTTATTTTTTTTGGTTGGTTGTGGGGCTTGAACTCTGGGCTTGGGCGCTGTCCCTGAGCTCTTCAGCTCAAGGCAAGCACTCTACTGCTTGAGCCACAGCACCACTCCTTTTTTTTAATCATTTAGTACAATATTGACATGATACGCATTATTATGTTGAGATATGATTCTTTTTTTCCTACTTTCTTCAGGAGTTTAATCATAAAGAAATGTTTAATTTTGTCAAAGGCTTTCTATTAAAATGTTCATATAACTTGCCCTTGACTCTATATGTTGTATTATGTTTATTGATTTGCAGATGTTGAACTATCCTTTTTTTGGGGGGGGGTCTGGTTGTGGGGCCTGAACTCTGGGCCTGGGCGCTGTCCCTCAGCTCTTCAGCTCAAGGCTAGCACTCTACCACTTGAGCCACAATGCCACTTCCGGTTTTTTTCTTTTTGCCTATGTGGTGCTGAGGAATCCAACCCAGGGCCTCATGCATGCAAGGCCTCTACCACTGAGCCACCTTCCCAGCCCAAACTATCCTTTCATTCTTGGTCTGAAAACAACTTGATTATGGTGTGTGATCTTTTTAATATTTTGCTAAATTTGGTTTGCAAAGATTCTATTGAGGATCTTTGCATTTATCTTCATTAAGAAAATTGGTCAGGCACCCGTGGCTCACGCCTGTAATCCTAGCTACTCAGGAGGCTGATATGTGAAGCTCAAGGTTCAAAGCCAGCCTGTGAGACTTTTTTTTTGGAGGAGAGGGTCCTGTTGTGGAGCCTGAATTCTGGGCCCGGGCACTGTCCCTCAGCTCTTCAGCTCAAGGCTAGCATTCTACCACTTGAGCCACAGCACCACTTCCGGCTTTTTTTCTTTCTGCTTATGTGGTGCTGAGGAATCGAACCCAGGGCCTCATGTATGCAAGGCAAGCGCTCTACCACTGAGCCACCTTCCCAGCCCCGCCTGTGAGACTTTTATCTCCAATTAGCTACCAGAAAACTGGAAGTGGTTCTGTGGCTCAAAAGGTAGAGTTCTCACCTTCAGCTGAAGAGATCAGGGATAGTGCCCAACCTCAGAGATAAAGCCCCATGACCAACAAAAAAAGAAAAGAAAAGAAAATTGGCCTATAGTTTCATTATTTTCCTCTTTGTTTGTTTGTTTATGGTGGCACTTGCAACTGAACTCAGGGCCTCTTGCTTGCTAGGCCAGCATCCTGTCACTGAGCCATACCCTCAGTTGTTTTACTTGTAGATGGTTTTTCAGAGAGCATCCCACACTTTTGTGTGGGATGGTCTTAGGTCATGAGGATGGAGATAGTTCATTTTCCCCTGGCTTGTCATTTTGCAGTTTCCTTGCTATGCAGGGAGCACAGGGGTATTGAGTCATTTTCTCTCTGAAGTTCAAACAGGTTAGACAAGAAAGAGCTGCTTATAGGCTGATCCCTCCCCTTCCTTTCTTGCCATGACAAATGACTGCGGTGGGCTAATTCCTGCCATTGTTTTTCATACTCAGGAGCAGCAATACAGACAATACTGGAGCAACCACTAAACTGTTCCTACCAGTTGAAAACTACCCAGTTAGATAACCCTTTCTACCAGAGGTGGTCTGCCAGTGTACACATGGGTGTGGAAAATGCCTAAGAAGGCTGTTTCCAGTTTTCTCTGGGACTATGAAAATGTAGAAAGCAATTAGACCAATGTAATTTGCACTGGTGGTGTAAAGCACAGGTACCTACTGATCGTGATCCTGTGTACTTCATCCTAATGCAGTCCTCACTTTGGCCCTTACACAAAGTTGGTTTCTCCCCTATTCCCAGATGTTGGGCTACAGTTATCCAATGTAATCACTCTAGAGTTCCCTCTGCAATGTGGCTCACACTTCCTACTAAGTTAAGATTAGTGTTCACAAATCTGTGTCCAAGTCACAACAAGTTTTTAGGGTCTACACTGATATTCAGGCTTAGCCAGTAAACAGGGTGGGTGGTCCTTGGGTCTTGGTAATATAAAAATTCAGGGGTATTTGCTTTCTCTGGCTTAAAGGTTTAACTCTCACACCTCTCTTAAGAAGATTTCCTACCATTTTCTCAGTGAGCAAACTAGAAAGTTAAGGGCCCCTCTACTCTGGTATCTGATTACTACATGAATTAGGAATCTATATAAATCAGTGTTTTTGTAGAGTTCTGGATTGTGTCTTGTGCAGCTCCCCCCCCCCTTTTTGGTGCTTGATGCTGGTCCTGGGGTTTGAACTCAGGGTTTGGGCACTATCCCTGTGCTTCTTTTGCTCAAGGTAGCACTCTACCACTTGAGCCACAGTGTCACTTCAAGCTTTTTCTGTTTGTGGTACTGAGGAATCGTACCAGGGCTTCATGCATGCTAGGCAACCATTCTACCAGTAAGCCTCATTCCCAGCCCACTTTCCAGCTGTGATTAATAAGAAATAAAAGTTGGAGATAAGAATCTGACAGGTCTCATTGGGAAGAAGTTGGTGGCAAAACAACAGGGAATCTCCCTAGTTCTCTCTAACCAAACAGAGATCTGGGGTCCTAACACATACTTCTCCCCAAGAGATTAACAACAACAAACATATGAACAAGCAGAGAATCACAGAACTGAAAAACACTCAGAACTTGTACACATAAGGATGTAAAATTGTAAGAATCCTTCCTCCATTCCCCCATCCTGCCTGCTAGCAGCCCAGCAGCATCCAGGGACTCCAGGACCAATGGGTGGACCACAGCATTTAGACACAGAAAACTCCCACAGCAATAGACCTGGACAGCACAGAAAGGGACCGAAAACAGTGGCAAGTAATCATGACACTCATACCCAGAGAACTTCCAGCTCCATGGCTGCCTGGGACTCTGGAACCTGAGCAGTTCCATCGGTCATTCCACAACCAACTCCAGGATCAATGAGTACCCTGCCAGGACTGCCCCTGCCCCCCCTTCCATGGGAGACCAGCGCTGCTGGTGACCCACAGAGCTTGGGCCAGACCCCTCCCTCCTGCCCAAGAAAGGGCACCACACTTGTAGAGGATAAAGAGGACAGAGCCCTTCCTCACTTCCCCTCACACCATCTGTTGACTTCCAGTGGGAGGCTACCAAGATGCACTTGGGTGGGCTCTAGGACCCTGTGTCCTCCACAGCCCTGGCTATCAGTAGGGAAACTGGGCCTGTTTGAAAACAACACAGAAAAACTTTTGGGCTCCTATGGAAGCCAGCCCCTTCTGAAGCCTTATATCCATCCTGCCCACCCCACAGGTCCAAAGCTACTCCCCTGCCCTCTGCAGCAGACAGAAGGCAACAACTACCAATCAACAACTACTGGTAGACAGATTCCACCCGAGCTGCAGAGCCTGCACAGAGATGCGCACAAGCCGTCAGCTAAGCACTGACCACCTGAGGGAAGAACCAACCCAGGCCCAGAGAGCAAATGAGATCCTGTGCATCTGTGGGAACCCACCCTTTCTGAAGTGTAAACCCATTCCAGAGGCCCAAATCTAATCTTCCCAGCCCCTGCTGCAGAGTGGACTGAACTCCTTTCACTAGCCCAGACTGAGTGTGTGCACAGGAGCTTGCTGGCCCAGGAACCCAGTGTGGGCTAGTCTACCCAATGTGAGCTAGCCAGGACCAAGTGAGGGGTGCCACCTATCAGGCAGGAGCAAGCCAAACTCAGGCCACTGGCTCTGACAATCCCTAACCCCAAATGCATAAATCACCATGAAAGATAAGATTCATGAACAATAAAGGCAATAAACCAAATCCAAAAGCCAGAAACAATCCATTGAAGGACCCCAGTGAGAGTGAAGGCAAGATGGAAAACAAAAAGAACCATTAAAGAAATGATGGCAGAACTGGCCAATGAAATAAAAGGGCAGATTTCAAGAGTACAGAGAAGAAATGACAAAGAAGATCTAGGGCTCCCAAAAAGATATGAAGATAAAAACAGAAATGCTATACAACTCATTAAAAGATGCAGTTAACACCATGAGAACTGATCTCAGCAAAGAACTCGGAAGCATAAAAGGTTCAATTTCCACAACATAGGTAACAGAATAAATGAAATGGAAAATCAAATATCAGGAGTCAAAGAGAAAACAGAGGACCTAGAACAAAAAGTCATCGGTATGGAAAATACTCAGAATCTACCAAAGGGAAATCCAAGAATTGGCAGACTCAGCTAAGAAATAAAACCTGCACATAATTGGGATGGATAAAGGACAAGAATTTAATAGTAAAGGCTTTGAAAACCTATTCAGTAAAATAATAGCCTAGAACTTCCCCCACTCTTTTTTTTTTTTTTTTTGTCATGGGGCTTGAACTCTGGGCCTGGGTGCTGTCCCTCAGCTATTCAGCTCAAGGCTAGCACTCTACCACTTGAGTCACAGCGCCACTTCCAGTTTTATTGGAGATAAGAGTTTTACAGCTTTTCCTGCCTGGGATGGCTCTGAACCAGGATCCTCAGATCTCAGCCCCCTGAGTAGCTAGGATTACAGGCATGAGCCACCGGCACCCAGCTTCTTCCCCACTCTTAAGAGAAAAAAAATCTCACTTACATAAAAGAGATATATAGAATCCCTAGTAGACAGGATCCAAAAAGAAATATTTCTAGACACATCATAGTAAGAACACTAGATTAGAATAGCAAGTAATTGATTTTAAATGCTGAAAAATAAAAGGAGCTATATTACAATGGAAAGAACATAAAAATCACTGTAGCTCTCTCCGTACAAACCCTCAATTCAAGAAGAGCTTGTAGCCGGGCACTGGTGGCTCACGCCTATAATCCTAGCTACTCAGGAGGCTGAGATCTGAGGAGCACAGTTCAAAGCCAGCCCAGGCAGGAAAGACCGAGAGACTCTTATCTCCAATAAACCACTCAGAAAACCGGAAGTGGTACTGTGGCTCAAGTGGTAGAATGATAGCCTTGAGCTGGAGAGCTGAGGGATATCGCCCAGGCCCAGAGTTCAAGTCCCATGACCGACCAAAAAAAAAAGAGAAGAGCTTGTAATAGTATAACATAAACCCTGAAGATCAACCACTGCCAACCCAAACTGGTATACCCAGCAAAGTTATCATTTACATCTGACAGTGAAACCAAACCTTCCATGACAAACAAAAATTAAAGGAACTCATGAACACTAAACCAGCATTACAAAGAATACTAAAGGGAGAATTACAATCTGAAGAAAGCAATAAAAATCAAGGAAATGCATAAGACAAAAATCACTAGAAGATGCTGGGCACTGGTGGCTCACGCCTGTAATCCTAGTTACTCAGGAGGCTGAGATCTGAGGATCTCGGTTCAAAGCCAGCCCAGGGAAGGAAGGTCCGTGAAACTCTTATCTCCAATAAACCACCAGAAAACCGGAAGTGGCGCTGTAGCTCAAGTGGTAGAGTGCTTGCCTTGAGCTGAAGAGCTGAGGGACAGTGCCCAGACCCAGAGTTCAAGCCCCAAAATCAACCAAAAAACAAAAAATCACTAGAAGAACAATTTAGTAGGCACAGGAAGAAGAAAGCAGCAAAATGCAGGAAATCAAGAAAATGTCAGGAAATACGACACAGTTCTCAATAACACTAAACATTAATGGACTCAATTCCCCAATCAAAAGAAAAAGAAGAGCAGATTGGATCAAAAACAAGATCCATCCGTTTATTGTTTTCAAGAGACACATCTCACAGTCAAAGATAAAAACAAAGTGAAGGGATAGAAAAAGATCTTCCATGCAAATGTGCCCTGCAAGAAGCCCAGGAGTAGCTATTTTGACATCTGATAAAATAGACTTCTCGGGCCGCGGGCGCTAGTGGCTC
>NW_012267229.1:15010613-15012943 GCF_000151885.1 Dipodomys ordii
TATAAAGAGACAAGGAAGATCATTACATATTAATAAAGGGAAAGATCCAAGGAGAAGCAATCACAGTGGTCAATATCTATGTACGAAACAATGAAGACCCTAAATATATTCAACAAATATATTCAGATTTCCATAATAATGGGAAATTTTAACACCCTGCACCAAAGGACAGGTGAACCAAACGAAAGATAAGCAAAGAAGCCTCTGAACTAAATGACACCTTAACCCAAATGGAATTAATAGACATCTACAGAGTATTCCACCCAACACCAACCCAATTCACATTCTTTTCAGCAGCTCATGGAATATTCTCCAAAATCAACCATATCATACTATGCACAAAGAACCTAAGCAAATACAAGAGTCTGACATAATCCCTTTACATCCTGTCAAACTACAATAGAATTAAACTAGTTCTCAACAACAAAACATATTGCAGAAATTACTCAAATACATGGAGACTGAACAACACACTACTGAATAACACCTGGGTCACAAAAAAAATTAAGGAAAAGATTCGAAAATGAAAACACATCAATGAAAATGGAAATACATCACAACAGAACCTCTGGGATACAGCAAAGACAGTGCTGAGGGGAAAGTTCATATCCCTAAGTGCACACATAAAGAAAACAAACAGCCAGGCGCTGGTGGATCACGCCTGTAATCCTAGCTACTCAGGAGGCTGAGATATGAGGATCTCGGTTCATAGCCAACCCGGGCAGGAAAGTCTGTGGGATTTTTTTATTTGGGTCCAGTCATGGGGCCTGAACTCTGGGCCTGGGCGCTGTCCCTCAGCTCTTCAGCTCAAGGCTAGCACTCTACCACTTGAGCCACAGCACCACTTCCAGCTTTTTTTCTTTTTGCTTATGTGGGTTAAGGAATTGAACCCAGGGCCTCATGCATGCGAGGCAAGCACTCTACCACTGAGCACCTTCCCAGCCCCCATGGGATTCTTATCTCCAATAAAACACTCAGAAAATGGGAAGTGGCGCTGTGGCTCAAAAGGTAGAGTGCCTGCCTTGAGCTGATGAGCTGAGGGACAGAGCCCAAGCCTAGAGTTCAAGCCCCACGACTGACAAAAAAAAAAAAAAAAAGAAAGAAAACAGAAACAGCTTAAGTAAATAACCCTGTGATGCAACTAAAACTGCTAGAAAAACAAGAAAAAAAATCAAATCTAAAATAAAGATAAGGACAAATTAAAGTAGAAACTAAAAAAATACATAAAATCAACGAAACAAAAGGCTGTGTTTTGAAAAAATAATAAAATTGATAGACCACTTGTGAGATTAATGAAAAAAAGAAGAGAAGAAATTCAAATCATCAAGATCAGAGACGCCACAGAAACATTGTAACAAACATCCAAGAAATCCAAAAACTTATAAAGGACTACTTTCAAAACCTATACTCACTAAAGAAGGAAAACCTAGTGGAAATAGACAAATTTCTAGAAACATACAAATTACCTAAACTAAACCAAAAATATATAAACCAGCTAAACAAACCAATAACATGCAACAAGATAGAGGACGTAATCAGAAGTCTTCCAACAAAGAAAAGCCCTGACCCAAATTCATCTCTGAATTTTGTAAGAATTTTAAAGATGAACTAATAGCAATAGTCCTCAAGTTTTTCTGTGAAATAGAGGCAAAGGGAGCAATTCCAAACTCATTCTATGAAGCCAATATCACACTCATCCCAAAACCAGGCAAGAATCCAACAAAGAGAACACAGACCAATTTCTGTGATGAACACAGATGCAAAGCTCCTCAGTAAAATATTAGCTAATAGAATCCAGAAACAAAAATATCATACATTATGACTGAATAGGCTTCATACCACAGATGCCAGTCTGGTTTAACATACACAGATCAATAAATGTAATTTATCACGTTAACAGAGTTAAGGTCAAGAACCACATGATCATCTCAATAGATACAGAAAAGGCCTTCAACAAAATAAAACATCCATTCATTTTAAAAGCTTTGGAGAAACTAGGAATAGAAGGAACATACCTTAAAACAATAAAAGCTATATATGACAGACCAACAGTTAATATCATACTAAATGGGGAAAACTAAAGCCATTTCCTCTAAAATCAGGAACAAGACAAGGATGCCTACTCTCTTCACTCCTCTTCAGTATAGTCCTAGAATTCTTAGCCAGAGCAATGAGGCAAGAAAAGGACATTAAAAGTATTCACAGAGGGGGGGCTGGGAAGATGGCTCAGTGGTGGAGTGCTTGCCTTGCATGCATGAGGCCCTGGGTTCGATTCCCCAGCACCACATAAGCAAAAAGAAAAAAGCCGGAAGTGGCACTGTGGCTCAAGT
>NW_012267229.1:15013583-15018250 GCF_000151885.1 Dipodomys ordii
GCTTTTTGCTTATGTTGTGCTGAGGAATCGAACCCAGGGCCTCTTGCATGCAAGGCAAGCACTCTACCACTGAGCCACCTTCCCAGCCCTCAGTAGGCTTTCTGTTTGCCAACAATGTACACGCAGAAAGGAAAATCATGAAAACAATCCCACTTGCAATAGCCTCAAAAAAAATCTCTAGGAATTAACCTAACCAAAGATGTAAAAGATCTTTAGAGTGAAAATTACAAAAATGTAAAGAAAGAAATCAAAGAGGACACCAGGAAATGGAAAGATCTTCCATGCTCATGGATAGGTAGAATCAATATTGTGAAAATAGCCACACTGCCAAAAATGATATACAAATTCAATGCAATCCCCATCAAAATCCCAATGATGTTCTTTACTGAGAGAGAAAAAACAATCCAAAAATTCATATAGAACAACAAAAGACTTAGTATGGCTAAAGCAATTCTAAGAAAAAAAGCAATGCAGGTAATATAATACCATATTTCAAACTGTACTACAAAGCCACAATATCAAAAACAGCTTGGTATTGGCACAAAATAGACCCAAAGATCAATGGAACAGATTAGAAGACTCAGAAATAAAACCACATAGTTACAGTCATCTGATATTTGACAAAGGAGCCAAAGACATACAGTGTAAAAAACATAGCCTCTTCAACAATTGGTGTTGGGAAAACTGAGCAGTCATATGCAAAAATTTAAAGAGGATATCTAGCCAGGAGTGAGTGGCTTATACCTGTAATCTCAGGAGGCTGAGATCTGAGGATCATGCTTCAAAGCCAGCCAGGGCAGGAAAGTTTGTGAGACTCTCATCTCCAATAAACCACCAGAAAACCAGAAGTGGTGCTCTGGTTCAAGTGGTAGAGTGCTAGCCTTGAGCTGAAGAGCTGAGGGACAGGCCCCAGGCCCAGAGTTCATGCCCCATGACTGACAAAAAAAAAAAGTCTATATCTGCTTGTCAGCATGAGCCAACATAAACTCAAAGTGGATCAAAGACCTCAATGTAAGATCTGAAACTCTGAAACTACTGCAATATAGAGAGTAGGAGAAACATTAGAACTTGTAGGTACAGGCAGAAACTTCCTGAATAGAGTCTGAGGGGCACAAGAGATAGGCGAGAGACTTGACAACTAGGACTATATTAAAATTAAAAGTTTCTGCCTAGCTAAGGACATAGTTACTAAACTAGAAAGACATCCAACTAATTGGGAAAAGATTTTTATCAGCAATACATCAAAGGCCTAATATCTAATATATACAAGAAGCTCAAGAAACTAACCCCTCCCAAACTTAATACAATCACTAAATAGGCAAGGGAGCTAAGGAGAGATTTCTTAGAAGAAGATGTAAGAATGGCAAAGAAACACATGAGAAAATACTCATCATCCCTGGCCATAAAGGATGCAAATCAAAACAACGATGATTGCCAGGCACCAGTGGTTCACACCTGCAATCCTAGTTACTCAGGAGGCTGAGATCTGAGGGTCGAGGTTCAAAGCCAGCCCAGGCAGGAAAGCCCGTGAGACTCTTATCTTCAATTAACTACCAGAAA
Source organism: Dipodomys ordii (assembly GCF_000151885.1). NCBI lineage: Eukaryota > Metazoa > Chordata > Mammalia > Rodentia > Heteromyidae > Dipodomys > Dipodomys ordii. The sequence goes on from NW_012267229.1 coordinate 15,015,144, forward strand.
ACCGGAAGTGGTGCTGTGGCTCAAGTAGTTGAGTGCTGGCCTTGAGCTGAAGAACTTAGGGACAACACCCAGGTCCAGAGTTCAAGCCCCACAACCAACAAAAACAAACAAAACAAAACTCTGAGATACCATCTTACCCCACTTAGATTGTCCAATATTTTGAGTTCTGACAACAAATGCTAGAGGGAATGTGGGAAAAAAGTATCCCTACTGTACTTCTGGTGGGAATGTACACTAGTACAACCATTGTGGAAAGCAGTCTGGAGGGTCCTCAAAAAACTAAGCATAGACCTTCCCTATGATCTAGCCATACCACTCCTAGTCATCTACCCTGAACATCATAAACTAGGATATAATAAGGACACCTGCACATCCTGTGCATTGCTGCACTATTCACAGTAGCTAAGTGCCACGCCACCTCCTGCAGTGAGAGATCACATTAGACAAAGAGCTTCAAGGAAGCATGCCTGCAGGAAAGAGGTGTTGGTTCAAGGCTTCCCATACACTTGGCTGCACCTTTGTAGCCTCTACCTTTATTCTTACTATATTCTTCTTGGCTGTACATTCGTTGCCTTTATTCTCATTTGGGCTATTTTTCTATTGATCCTTGAACAGAGCATGCCCCAATCAATCTATCATCTGATGTGACGCTGCCTCCAGAAACTCCTACAACTTCACAAGCGGTTTTGCAGCTCACAAATAGTAAATATAGAGACTTAAAATTTCCAGATATGTCCAACAGACAAAATCAATGAATTAAACTAAGTTAGAGTTATCCCAGTAGTTCAGAGTTCTAAAAAAAAAGGGACCTCTGATTATAAAAGAAAAAGAAAGATTCTCCCAACAGTTATGATTAAGTTTAGTCCAACTTACGTTATAGGGAATAGATGGTGGTTTCATACAAAATATAAAGTTAGTAACATCATATATCCTGAACCAACCGATGAACCATTTCCTTATACAGGAGCTTATAAAGATGAAAATAGTTGGATAAACGTAAAAGGAAAAAGAGTATTTTGAAACTCATTAGATTTTGTACAAAGATTAGGTAGAACTAGATTATTATGGTGTTTATTATTTAAACAATAAGATAGTTTAAAACAACAATTAAAAATTTATGTGTACGAATATTGAGATTAAAATCATAGGAAATAAAGAATGCCTGACTTAACCTGAAAGTGATTTTTAGGATGGTTTCAAAGGGACTTGAAAATATATGAAAAAATAAAAAGAGTACAGTATAAGTACAGCCCTGTCTTAGGTTTAATTATTAAACATAAAAAGGCTGAATAGATGACGCATTCTATTAAACATTATGCTAGACTTGTTTCGCACCACTTAGCTTAAACAGTTGGTGGGATAGTCATCAATTTTCATGTAATTCATCAATGCTTTGCCTTTTTAAAAAATTGATTACATTCTTAAATAATCTATGTCACAATCACACACTGTATAAAAATGTTAATTCTCCTCAATAAAGATACACTCAGATGCAACTCTTTTGAGTCTGTGTCTGTTTGTCACTTCTCCGACTCCTTGCCCACCTATCCCGAGATCCTGTTCCTGTTGGTCCCAGTGCTCCGGCCGAGCTGGTCTGTTGCAGCTAAGATATGGAAACAATCCAGATGCCCCACAATAGATGAGTGGATCCAAAAAATATGGTACCTCTATACAATGGAATTTTACACAGCCATTAGAAAAAATAAAATAGTGTCATTTGCAGGGAAATGGATGGAACTAGAACAAATCATGTTAAATTAGGTAAAGCAAAATCAAGAGCCAAACGACATATGTTCTTCCTAATATGTGGAAATTAGACCTAAAATGCAATGGGACATGACAAAACACACAAAATTCTAGATGTTCATATACAAAGAGATCAAAAGAGGATAATCGTAGGAGAAAATCACAAAGGTACAATACCCAGCTGCCTCTTCATATGTATATAGAATATTACACCTAATGAAACAAAATCCAAGTATATGGAAACAAAGGACTTTTTTTGTTGTTGTTGGTCATGGGGCTTGAACTCTGGGCCTGGGTGCTCTCCCTGCGCTCTTCAGCTCAAGGCTAGTACTCTACCACTTGAGCCACAGCACCACTTCCAGCTTTTTCTGTTTATGTGGTGCTGAGGAATCAAACCCAGGGCCTCATGCATGTGATGCAAGCACTCTACCACTGAGCCACCTTCCCAGCCCCAAGGATTTTTTTCTTTTTTCTCTATCTGATAACTCTGTGTTCTTTACCTTATATATGGTGTATTCACATGTACATCTGTGGAAAGGCAGTTGGTGGGGTGGAGGGCACAAAATCAGAGGGGAAAGGGTGAAAAAGTGCAACAGTGGAATGCAATGGACATTCATGAAAGTGAATTATCCTTTTGGGTAGAGATGAGAGGGAGGAAATGTGAGAGAATGAGGGAACAGATGATACTATGTGAATGGAAATGTACTTATTACCTGATATATTAAAGGTAACTCCACTGTATATTACCTCTAAACCAACAATAAAGTAAATTAAAAAAAAAAATCTCACAGACTTTCCTGCCCAGGCTGGCTTTGAACCATGAGCCTCAGATCTCAGACTCCTGAGTAGTTAGGATTACAGGCTTGAGCCACCTATGCCTGGCTTCTTTATCTCTTTTGCTTAAAGCACCACATGGGACCCCAAGAATCCTACCCTTCTTTATCTGTCTTGTTTAGAGCCTTATGTTAGTTATTGTTTCTTTTACAGATCTAAAGTTCAGCTTTTCTAGATTTCACCTGATCTGTGTGTACTGTTTACTGCTGAACTCCTGTATTTTCCCATTCTGTCTACCTCTGCCTGAAGCCATGCACCTGAAATTTGTAGAGACACAGGTAAGTGCTGGATGTCTCTAAACCACTATCTTTCCTCCTTCCTTGTATGAGTGAACTTTTTAATATAGGGAATGAGATAGCCATTTGAAAAAAAAGTTGTATACCTAATGGCATACATAATACCTTCCAAATGGATCGGAGATCTAAGCTTATTCATGAAATTCCGTACTAGGAGAAACCATGAGTAGGTTCTTTTTGCGGGGGGAGGGGATGGGGGGCTGGTCGTAGGGCCTGAACTCTGGGCCTGGG
>NW_012267229.1:15019125-15052718 GCF_000151885.1 Dipodomys ordii
AGCCAGAAGTGGTGCTGTGGCTCAAGTGGTAGAGCGCTAGCCTTGAGCTGAAGAGCTGAGGGACAGCGCCCAGGCCCAGAGTTCAGGCCCCACGACCGGAAAATAAAAAAAAAAAGAAAAAGAAAAATTTTATTGAAATACATTTCATATTCTGTAAAATCTATCTATTTAAGGTATATTGTTCTGCATTTTTTAGGATATTTATTCAAATTTTACAAGCATCACCACAATATAATTTTTAGAGCATTTTGAACACCCCAGAAGAAATCTCTTGATCATTGATAATCATTTCTTTTATCTGCCCCTGAACAGGCAGGCAAACACGAATCTATTTTCTCTCTATGGACTTGCCTATTCTGATGAATTTACCATTAACCTAGCAATCCTAAGAATCTCTAACAGTATGAGAATATAAATGCACACATTCATTGCAGCATTGATTATATATGTAAACTATGGATATCATCTATATGTCCATAAATAGAAAAGTAGATGCATAAACCAAGGTATAGCTACACAATGGGATACTAAGCAGAATATCTGTGGTGGCAAAATTTGAGAGCATATAAGAGCCAATGTGAAAGAGCCATCCAATGACCAAAGGTAAAACAATGTGAGCAACCAAATGACAGTATTGAATTATAAGCCATAAATAAATATCTGTGCATTAATACTGATAAACACAACTGAGTGAATAAATGAAGAATTATAGGTCTTCTTTATACTAGAATTTCAAACTAGGAAATATAAAAGGAATAATCATGATTAGGATAATCATGATTAGGCAAAACCACAATAACATTTGTAAGTGAGAACCATCAATGGCTACTGAAATGAGCTGGTAACTATATGATGAAAAATAGTTTTTTCACACATATTCCTGATTATACTTATTACTTACAAAGGGTAAAGTAGTAACTCCATAGTACAGAACCTGAAAACATCTTTTTAATTCAGATTGCAAGGTTGATATTTCTAGTAATAGACAAAATTCTAGGTACTTAGGTACAGAGAAGCAAAAGAGGGTAGTTTTAGGAGAAAATCACAAAGGAGCAATACCTAAGCCTCTCTTCATGTGTATATAGACTAATATACATACTGAAACAAACTCCAAAATATGAAAAAGGACTGTTTTCTTAAATTATTTTTCCCTATCTGATTATCTTTACTTATATATGGTGTATTCATGTGCACATCTGTGGAAAGGCAGTGGGGGGGCACAGAATCAGAGCGAAAAAGGGTGAAATAGTGCAGCTATAAAGTATAATTGACCTACCATTCTGATAGAAAATACTGAGGGTACATACTCGTTTCTGTGGTCTTCTTGCCAAAAGTAATGACTTTACCTAACCATGAGAAAGCATCAGACAAACTCAAATTTAGGGAAACTTTATTTAAATATATAATGAGTATTCATTCTTTGAAAGTACTTGAAAAGGAAGTGGCACAAGTAGTAGAGCCCTACCCTTCAACAAAAGAAGCTAGGGACAGCACTCAGGACCAGAGTTCAGGCCCCAAGACTGTCAAAAAAAAAAAAAAAAGTACTTGAAAAAACAGAGGAACTGCTACAGGTTGAAGGAGATTAAGGAGCTGTAATAGTTAAATGCAATGTGGAATCCTAGATTTCATCTTGGACTAGGAGCCTGACATTAATGGAACACTAATATAAATCAATGCTAATTCATTTAGAGAATATATACCAATATGTAAAACAATTTCCTAGATTTGGACATTGTATTGTGGTTATGTAAGTTATTAACATTAAAGAAAGTGGAGTGAAAGGTATATAGCTGTCCTTTAAGTCTCTAAATCAGTTCTTTTAAATAATACTTTTTAAAAGTAACCATGGTATAGTATAGTAGGCAGAGTTCAATGATGGCCTCTGTGGCTTTTACTCTTTATAGGTTTTACAGATATCAGATGTCACATGAGCTATTTATTTTTACTTTTTATTTTTGCCAGTTCTGGGGCTTAAACTCGGGGCCTTGGCACTGTCCCTGAGCTTCTTTTGCTCAAGGCTAAATTAGCTATATAAAAGGAGAGAATTTTATCCTGGTGGTGGCAGAAGGCAGAGGGATTCAAGATTAAGGAGGACTGGATGGGAAGGAGATGTACTGCTGGTCAGAAAGGATTCTGTTCCTAGTATATTAGGAAAGAGCCTCAGTAGAATTCATGCATCTAGCCACTAGGAGGTGATAGAAGCCAGCAAGGAAATTAAAAACCCAGTTCTACAGTCACAGGCACCATATTCTGGCAACAGAAGAGTTTGGAAGCAAGTGTTCTTTTAGGTAAGAGTGCTAGCAGTCATATGAGAGCCTTAGCAATGAACCCAACTAGACTAGGACAGTCTTTTGACCTATAAAATTGTGAGTTAAAGGCTCTGAAGTTTACAGTAGTTTTGTTACACAGCACAGCAAGAGAACTCTAATATAAATAGCAATACCAGATTCGATGAAAAATTAAAACCAAACTGGATGTTACTTATAATAGATATACATATGAAAGGACACAGATTTAAAAAGAGATATTAGCTGGGTACCAGTGGCTCACTTTTGTAATCTTGTTACTCGGGAGACTGTGATTTGAGGATCATAGTTCAAAGCCAGCCCAGACAGGAAAGTCCATGTGACTTACCTTGAGTTAACCACTAAAAAAATAAAAATAAATAAAAATCTGAAAATGAAGGTATGGCTCAAGTAGGAGGGCACTAGCCTTGGGTGAAAAAATTCAAGGACAACCCCCAGTCCCTGAGTTCCAGTAGGAGGACAGGGGAAGTGGAGAGGGGGAGGAGGCAGCAGTGGTAGTGTCTTGTCCTGTAATCCTAGCTACACAGGAAGCTGAGATCTGAGGATTATGGTTTAAAGCCAGCCCAGTTAAGAAAGTCCATGAGACTCTCATCCCAATTAATCATCAAAAAGTCAGAAGTAGAGCTTTAGATCAAGTGGTAAAATGCTAGTCTTGAGCAAATAAAGCTCAGGAATAGCACCCAGGCCCTAAATTCAAACCTAGGGAAGAAGAAGAGGAAGAGGAAGGGAAAGAGGAATGGTAGAGGGGAAGGAGGAGGAAAACAAGGAGGAGGAGGAAAGAAGAAGAAGAAACAACCCATAGTATAGAAAAAAATCTTTACAAATTATTCACTGTACAAAGAAGTAATATCCAGCTGGGTGCTGGTGGCTGGTGCCTTTAATGCTAGCTACCTAGGAAGCTGAGATCTGAGGATTACAGTTCAAAGCCAACCTGGGCAGGAAAGTCCCGAAGACTCTTACCTTCAATTAACCACCAGAAAACCAGAAATGGCACTGTTACTCAAAGTGATAGAGCACTAGCCTTGAGGGCAAAAGCTCAGGGACAGTGCCCAGGCCCTGAGTTCAAGCCCCAAGACCAACCAAAAAAAATAATATCCAGAGCTTATATATATTATAAAGGGCTGTAAAGCAAACCCCTTCCAGTTACACATGCATGCGTGCACACACAGACACAGACACACACACTATCCTTGAGCTGTTGTTTTTTTTTCCTCGAGGATCACTCTCTACCACTTAAGGCACAGGTCCATTTGAAGCTTATTTTGAGTAGTGTTTTAGAGATAAGAGTCTCAAGTATTTCCCTGCCTAGGGTGGCTTTGAACCATAATCTTCAGATCTTAGCCTCCCGAGTAGCTTGAATTACTTGGGTGAGCCACTGGCAACCAGCCAAACTGATCAGTTTTATCTGTGTTTTTTTTCAATTAAAAAATTACTTCAAGCTGAGATGTAGCTCAATGGCAGTGCAACATCCTAGGTTTGATTCCCAATGCCAAAAAAAGAGAAAAGACAAAATAAAAATTACTACACTTTATAATAACAATAAAGTAAATAATAAAAATTACTTCAAAGAAAATACAAAAGGATGGATATGTAGCTCCATGGTAGAGTGCTTGTCTAGCATACATATGTCTAACATATGTCTAGAGTGTTTAGCTTAGGGAAATAAATGATTTTTTTAGAAAAGCAATTGCTTATTCTTTTGCTCTCTCAATCTAAGGCAAGGCCCCCTCCCCCCTTTTTTTTCCCTTTAGAAAGATCCTGGGTATGTAGTTGAGGTTCTTAGAATTCCCAGTCAGTGCTGTGACTAGGCTGGCTTTGAACCGTGATCCTCAGATCTCAGCCTCCTGAGTTAGCTAGGCTTATAGTCATGAGCCACCAGTCCTTCCCCATCTCCGCTCCCCCCAACTATTCCTTCTTATCTCATTTAAGTGAACTGTCCTGCCCATAATGTTGCTGCCAGACACCTGATCTTTTTGTTCATATTTCCTGTTTTCTACTTTAGGAATGATTTTGCCAAGTACTAGAGGTTCACACCAGTAATTCTAGCTACTCAGGGGCTGAGATCAAGTATCACAGCTTAAAGCCAATCTGGGCAGAAAAGCTCTTATTCTTCTCTCCAATTAACCAGCAAAAAGCTGGAAGGGGGAGGTATGTCTCAACTGGTAAAGCACCATTCTTTAGTGAAAAAAGTCAGGACAGCTCTAGACCCTGAAATCAAGCCCCAGGACTGGCACAAAAACAAAGCAAAAACAAAAATTATTTTTATCTTTTTTGACAATAGTCTTGGCTCTAGATTTTTAACATCTTACCAACAACTTGGTTCCTTTGCCTTTCTGAGCCCAATTCTAACAGTTGGCAAGTTTACTTGATGCCAGAATGCTTTTCCATAAGTAAACATGCTTGGAATGTGAGCATGGTTACATAGAGCAAGGCTGATATTTTGTTAATTTTACAGTTCCTTTCAAAGACTACATGCAATCCCAGAGATACTGACACCAGTGAGGGATACTGAATTGAATAGCCCATTACAAGCAATTACTTCAACTCAGCTACACATTTCCTTATGTCTGAATTTGCAGAAACTCTAAAGCAATAGACCATGGTATTTGACTTACTAGACATACATTCTTCTTTTCATACCCTCAGTTTGACAGAGGCAAAACCAAATACTTCCACCTGCAATTTACTTCTTTTGAGATAAAGGTTGGTTTCCTTTCTTTATCTGCCTAACAGGAAATTGAACTAAGCAAATCAAAAAGCTATAACTAGTTCTCATTCATGGTAATTGCTTTTGCATACAGTATTCTTGCTATGCCATCAGTATTGGCATGCCCATCTTTAATGGGATTCTTGCAACTTAAAGAGGAGATACTCAGATCTACAGTGTACCTTCAATGTGAGTCTGACTCTTTTCCTTCATTTTCACAAGTACTTTGAGCCAAAGAATCACCTTCTTCATTCTCAGATTTCCCAGACATGGAGATTTCCAATGGCATGCTCTACTATTCCCTGGCTTTGCTCTTCCCTTTATAAGGGATCCTGTCCTTTCTGCATTTCTCTCATTGGGGTTCTGCCTTAGGCCACAGTGAAGGTACAAACCTGCATGCTGCCTTCTTTTGCTCCCATCTCAGGCACCTCTCCAGAGGTATAAGCAGTAGTCAGACAATTTTGCCATAACTTAGGTGCTTAAACGTTTTGTAAAGCTTTCTATCAATATAATAAACTGTGATTTAAAATGCCAAAAAGCAGAATGCATCAGGCCACAATCATCTAAATACCTCAGCTGAGGAAACAAACAAAAAGAAAGATAGGAAAGAGAAGGGAGAAAAGGAAGAAGGGAAGGACAACCAGAAAAAAATTGAACATAAATGAATGTATGAACTGGCATATATATATACATATATATATATATATATATATATATATATAGGTGAAATGAACTCCCTTCCCATAGCTTAGTACACTCCTTCCCTTCCCCACAGCTTAGTATGCTTCTTTCCTAGGCAACGCTAGGCCTATTTAGTAAAGGCAGTAAATAATCAGCCTCCAATGCCCTTTACCTTGGGATGGCACTCCTCTGGGGCAGCTACCACCATATAAGGCAATAAGAGCCCCTTAGAGTGACCTTTATGTCTGGACAATTACAGGACCCTTATCTACAGTAGCCATAAATCCTAGTCCACCATGATAAAACCCCTGGCCCACACACCCACACCAGGGTCTCTGCCTCCTAGCCCCTTCTAGCTCCTCTTAACCTCCTAGGTTATATAGGTCATCACAGACAATAGCCGGTGCTTCTTCTCACTTCTCTCTTGTGAGAAGGGGTTTTGCTGGCCCCTTTCCCAGCAATAAACCTTTCTTTGTTCTCTGTACCTGGATGTCTCTGTGGTTTTCTGGCAAAGTCTAATTTATTCTATCGATATATATGAGCATATTTATGTATGCATATGTGTACATATCTATCTATATGTATAGACATATTCTTGTAGTGTAGACTTTGGTACCAAATCTGTACATACAGTCATTGTACCAAATGCTGCAGAGAATATGGAGGAAGTTTTTTTCCTCCTCCACTGGGTGGGACTCAATTGTACAGGGCCTTTTTCTAAGATTCATCAGTAATTGCTTTCTGTGTTCAAAACCAAACAACAAGCCAGGTGCAAGTGGCTCATGCCTGTAATCCTAGCTACTTAGGAGGCTGAGATCTGAGGATCACAGTTCAAAGCCAGCCCGGGTAGGAAAGTCAGTGAGACTCTTATCTCCAGTAAACCACTGCAAAACCGGAAGTGGCACTATGGCTCAAGTGGTAGAGCACTAGCCTTGAGCTGAAGAGCTGAGGGACAGCACTCAGGTTCAGAGTTCAAGCCCCATAACTGACAAAAACAAACAAACAAACAAACAAAAAAACCCAGAAAGGTTCTGATATCATAGGTAGTTCTATTCTTCAATAGAATCCAGCGATCTGGTGGTCTTTGGAGATTCTTTTAATCTTTCTGTGGGCTGGATTGAAATGAAAGGCAAACAACTGTGTTGGTGGATCTGTTTTGTTTTCTTTCTGTTTTTTTTTTTTTCCTTTGAAACCGGTTTCACTGCATATTGATTGACTGATTGATTGCTAGTCCTGGGGCTTGAACTCAGGGCCTGGGCACTGTCCCTGTGCTTCTTTTGCTCAAGTGTAGCACTCTACCACTTGAGCCACAGCGCCACTTCTGGCTTTTTGTGTTTATGTGGTACTGAGGAATCAAACCCAGGGCTTTGTGCATGCAAGGCAAGCACTCTACCACTAAGCCATATTCCCAGCACTCACTGCACATTTAAATAAAGAATAAAAACACCAAAAACAATTTTTGAAGGGAATTACAAATAATAGAAAGGATGCAATAAAATACGTCAAAGGTTTTTGTTTCCTTGTTTAGTTAGGCTAGTAAATAGGCAAGATTCTAATTTTGTTCATAGTTTAAGGACTAAACATTTTGAAACTCACCCATGCAGATGAAAAGAAGAGCCTTGCAAATACCACCTTGTGGAGGGGAAGAAATAAGATCATGTTGCTCTGGGTTTCCCATTTGCCCAGTATCATTTATTCCCAGTCCCTGTCTCTCAGCACTGCGCTCTAGCTCCATGCCCACAGCTCACAGTCCAAACAGCCACTGGCAAGAAGAACCGCTCTGCGCTGTCACAGCTCTTTCCTCAGGTTTCTATTCCAGGGAGCAGGAGGAGCTCAGGTGTGGGGTGAAGGGAATGTCAAGTGAGGCTGCAGCTCAGGAAGATCTGTTTTTCCTCATCCTAGCCCCACACAAGAGTTAACCCCAGAAGAGCTGGGCTGCTGAAGAATGTTGGGAGTTATCTAATGACCCAGTGTATTGTTTCCCACACAGCACAATGAAGCTGGTCACACACTCAGGCTGCTCAGATGTGTGACAGAGAATTTTCTGTCTTCCCCACCCCTCTTTTTCTCCTTTTGTGCCAGTCCTAGGGTTTGAACTCAGGGCCTGATACTGTAATTGAGCTTTATCAGTTCAAGGCTAGCATTCTACCACTTGAGCCACAGCTCTACTTCTGGCTCTTTGGGTAGTTAATTGGAGACTTTCATCGACTTTCCTGCTTAGCTGGCTTTGAACTGCAATCCTCACATCTCAGCCTCCTGAGTAGCTAGGATTACAGGCATGAACCAGAATGAAGTGAAAAGTACTATACTGAAATTCAGAAAGTTAGTATTCTAGCCCTGATTCTGGTCACAGCAAAAACGAGATACATTTGGGTAAAATATTTACTCATATATTTGTATCCTCTCACATGTAATAACAATTACTGTACTCTTCCAAACACAATATTATTGGGAAGCTTAAAAAAGATGCATCTGCCAGGCATGTGTTCCACACTTGTAGTCAAAGTTATTTGTGTGATTAAGGCAAGAGGATTTCTTGTAGCTCTGATTACTTTGAGCCCAACCCAGGAAACATAGTCATAGATGAAAACAAGGGGGGGTCTATGAAATATATAAAACATATAAAATATAACTTATTTTTAACCTGGTATAGAAACTTCCAGCAATCCCACCAACCTGGCAGCTCCTAATACACTCATTATATTTTGGATTGCTGCAATACCTGAAACTGAATAATTTATAAAGAAAAGAGAATATAGCACCAGCCTAGGCTCAGCTTCTGTCAAGGGTATTTTGGCAGAAAACTAAAAGAGGGGGAGTGATATGTATGGAAGGAAGTTACATGTGAGAGTGGAGAAAAGGTATTTGGCTCAATTTATAACAACTTGTTCTCAGGATGATTTGCCCAGTTTCATGACAACCATGTTAATCCCTTCCAGAGGACAATCCTTCATGGTTCAAAACACCTTTTACAGGAAGAGTTGCAATGGGGACTAGCCTCAATGTGACTTTTGGTCAAACTATATTCAAATCCTAGGAAAACATTATCTAGAACTTCTCTTAGTCCTGTTGCTACGGCTCATTAGAATGAACTGTAACTTGAAAAATGCCCCATTGAAGTTATCCAAAGAGCCAATCCTGTGAGTGCTAAAAGGACAATGAATGCAAAATAAAATGAAGACTGGAAATAAAATGGACTGGGAATGTGGTACAGTGGTAGAGTGCTTGCCTTGCATACATGAAGCCCTGGGTTTAATTCCTCAGTACCACATAAACAGAAAAGGCTCAAGTGGTAGAGTGCTAGCCTTGAGCAAATGAAGCTCAGGGACAGTGCCCAGGCCCTGAGTTCAAGCCCCAGGACTGGCAAAAAACAAATAAGAGATAAGCAAAGATCAGTTATAGCTTTTCTAAATCATTGGGGAGCGAGTATATGATTGAATCTTCTAGAAACAGGGACATGTCTTTGTAGAATTCAGGGACCTGTTTGGTGCCAAAGGACTCCAGGAGTTTTCCCTTGTTCTGATATTAAAGTATAGTGGAGCAAATCAGGGGTATGGGAGGAAGGCAGGGTTCCAGGTTAATCTTAAATCTTATGGTAACCTCATTCTTGCAACTTTGGGAATCTTAAGACAAAGTCTCCATGTGCAAATCACTTATTACATACAACCTGCAACAGGGCCCTAGAAGAAACTTTCTCTTCATTTTTGTTTTCCTTCCTGTTCAAGAAAATACCTGTGTATGAAAGTTAAGGATACCTATATTTGTCTTGTTTTATTTTTTGTTTGTTTGTTTTCTCTTTTTCTTACTTGACCAAAACATGTTGCACACTTGCCCTGGAAAGCATATTAGAAAAGAGGTTTACGGAACAAGCTTTCTTTTTTTTTTCTTTTTCTCTTTTATCGGTCATGGGGCCTGAACTCTGGGCCTGGGCACTGTCCCTCAGCTCTTCAGCTCAAGGCTAGTACACTATCACTTGAGCCACAGAACCACTTCTGGCTTTTTCTGCTTATGTGGTGCTAAGAAATTGAACCCAGGGCCTCATGCATGCAAGGCAAGCGCTCTACCACTGAGCTATCTTCCCAGCCCCAGGCTTTCATTTTTGAGGTACTGTGGCCCTAACCTCTCCTGATAGCAAATGGCTGCCTGGAAAGCTCTTTACATTTATGAGTTGGTCTAAACCAATAGCCTAAGTTTCTGCTGAAAGTCTTCTGTATGAGATGGAGACACAGAGCTATTCCCACTAGGCTACCAAGTATGTTGAGATAGGGGAAGCCAGGAAATATCATGTAAATCAGGATTCAGCCTCTCCTTAGGTATCTTCTTGCTCTGCAGCATAGAAAACACTGCTGACTATTCCAGTCCTAGCATGCTGAACCCTCCTCAACTTACCTGTAAACAATTCCTGCTCACACATCAGTAAGGACAGATACCCATGGGGCATTCGAAGTCCCTAAGCAGATCCAAATCCAGCTAAACTAAGCTTAAGGCCATGATCCTCCTAGCTATACATTCTACACAGCTAGGGGATTACAGACAGAACCACCATACCCAGTTTGTTCGTTGAGATTAGATCTCAGTAACATGGCTGGCCTCCAACCATGACCCTTCCAATCAATCTCTGCCTCCTGAGTAGCTTATATGCACGTGTCACCATGCCCAGTACTAAATTTATTTTTAATGTTTATAGAGTCTCTCAGGACAGGACCTTAGGAAAAAAAATCAAAGACTTACTCTTAGAGAAATTATATCTATTGTAGATACACAGTAAACAAGCAGATCAGGGACAGTTTGCTTGTTTCTGAGATGTGGAATATCTGAGTTCATTGAAGAAAAGAGTTGATAAGGACAGCTCTCACTTTTGAGGTATCTGGTCAGGAAGATTTTGGACAGGCCTGACATTTTAGAGAACAGATAATGTCATTCTTTCAACATTTGTGATTTGAACCATCCACTGGTCTGAGCCTGAGAAGAGTCCAACTAGGTCAGGAGTCCAAAGAAAGCTCATAGGACAGGCAAGCTTCCCCACCTGTGAGTGCAAGGCTGCCAGGATTGGAGGAGGCACATCCTCTTGACTCCAAAGAGCATGTCCTCTGGATGGCCCTGCTTTCTCATATTTTTTCAGACCCTGTGATCTTTACTGCAAAGAAAACCATATGGTTTTGATTCAAGCTTATGGCTTACTAAGAACGTTTTATGTCTCTGGCAGCAGGAAACCTTCGGGCCTTTTAAGCAGCTGCTCTGGCATCTAAGAGGGGAGGCAGCTCTTTTGGACTCCCTTACTTAGCTGGGCATGGGAGCCCAATGTGAGCAAATGTGCAGTGTGGAGAAAAGGCAACAAGAAAGGCAGTAGAGGGTAGGGAGATTCCTGTAGGATTCACAGAGGTAAACTCCATGCTTAGGCGTTGTGGATATCAATTCAAAGAACTGAATTTTCCCCCTCCATGGAGCCCTGGATTTCTTTTTTTTTTTTTTCCAGTCCGGTCGTGGGGCCTGAACTCTGGGCCTGGGTGCTGTCCCTCAGCTCTTCAGCTCAAGGCTAGCGCTCTACCATTTGAGCCACAGCACCACTTCCGGCTTTTTTCTTTTTGCTTATGTGGTGCTGAGGAATCGAACCCAAGGCCTCATGCATGTGCTGTACCATTGAGCCACCTTCCCAGCCCCGGGCCCTGGATTTCTACTGGAGTTTTCTTGTGAAGTATTCTTCCCCCTGGAGTTGAGAAGGCAAAACCAAGACCTATAAGAGACAAGGAGGGGGCTGGGAAGGTGGCTCAGTGGTAGAGCACTTGCCTTGCATGCATGAGGCCCTGAGTTCAATTCCTCAGCACCACATAAGCAGAAAGAAAAAAGCTGGAAGTGGCACTGTGGCTCAAGTGGTAGAGCGCTAGCCTTGAGCTAAAGAGCTAAGAGACAGCACCCAGACCCAGAGTTCAGGCCCCACGACCAGACCCAAAAAAAAACAAAACAAAACAAAAAAAGATACAAGGAGGGAAGTATTGTCTGACATAAAGGGCCACATAAAACTACATATATGATTTCAGTCACCAAGATGATTGTGATGAGATAATCATCACATGAACTCAGCAGGAGTCATTGGTAGAAAATCTTGCAATGTGACCAGTAAGAAAGTAAAGGTAGGGAAACTCATTCACTTCCTAGAAAGGATCAAAACTACTCTTGGATAAAGGGGTAAAGGAATAATAACAGGTAAAGGAAAACCTTAAAGCAATCATTTTATAATTTTATAAATTTTTAGCTGTTGTTCTTGCCTCAGGTCCTGGGTGCTTGTTGATCTCTCTGCTTGAAAGTCTTCTCAGTTACTTCCTTCCTCCCTAGCTTTGTGGTCTACTCCTTCTTGCCCTTCTGATTTGAAGTATTCCCTCCTCAGACAGAATTTGTTTCATCAACCTCTCCCATTATCCCCACTTCACTCCCTTTTTCCTTCCTAGAACTGTTACTATTTGAAATAATCTTATTTGTTTACTTGTGTTGGTCTGATTCTCTAACCATAATGTAAGCTTCTTGAAAGTATTTCATCATTGCTCCACACTCAGTGTCTAAAATAGTGCTTGTAGAACAATAATAGGTGCTCAATAAAATTCATGCTGAGTGAGGGAATAAGTAAGTGAAGGTAAAACTGAAATGGAATGCATATGGCAAGAAAGAATTGAAATAATCAGAAGAGGAAATTGTGGCCAGTAACCAAAATCTCCCAAGAAGTAGAAATGGAAAGCAAAAATAGAAGAGCAACCATATTTTTTCCTGATGTCGTCTAGCTTTCATTGTATTTGACAAGTGTTTAAAAGTAGTTTTTACATTATGCTAAGAGCTATGATACAAAGATGAGGTCATGACCTAAAGAGGATGAGGAGAGGAGAGGAAGTAAGCTCCAAAAGTGGCCCTTTCCTAAGTCTTGATCAAGCCATTCACTGAGCTTGCTATCCTATAGGGAGGCATATAGAAATCATGGGATAGGGACCAACAGAGGTGCTAGTGACCCTCAAGAAAGGGAATATGTCAAGGGAGAGTATGGAAGAGATGAAACTTAATTGGACCTTAAGAGTGAGTAAAGCATTCATCAGGAAAAATGGGGGAAAAAGTACTCTAAGGCAAGGTGACAGCACAAGAAAGTCATAAAGGCATCAGAGTACTTGTTATGCCTGGAGAACAGAGGGAATGGCTTACACATGAGGCTAGACATCTGGATGGAATTAAGTAGTAACAGATCAAAAATATAAATTTTTATCATGAAATTGCTTGATCCTCCTGTGACACCCTAATACATGTGAGTGGATTGTTTCCATTTATGACAAAAATCAATAAGGACTCTTGACTTGATATCCAAAGCTGTCAGTGTGCCTCACAGATGTGGTTTCAACACAGTCCACCTGAAGACTCAGAGAAGTGTTGGCCCTGTAAGATTCTGGGCTCCTAACACTGACCCAAGACCAGGATAAGGTGTTTGTGTCCCGCCAGTGGGTCTCATAGAGCCCGACCAATGTCCATATCCCATAAGCCATAAATCCTTATATAGTCCTGCAAGAGGTAGCTACCACAGTCAGACTATGGTTATATAAGGGAAATATGTCTTAGGTTTAAAATGTAAAGGGATTAAAAATCTCAATTGTCAAAATAAGTATGTTTTAATAGAATGAATAAATAATGAATTTAATGAAATAAACAATTATAAGCTGGATGCCAGTGGTTTATGCCTGTAATCCTAGTGCCTCAGGAAACTGATTGAGATTCGAGGCTAGCTCAAGCAGAAAGGTTTGTTAGACTCCATCTCAAAGATAACCAGCAAAAAGCAAGGCTGGAGACATGGCTCAAGTGACAAAGTGTCAGCTGTGCAAGAAGGAGGGCCTGAATTTAAATCCCCATACTGCAAAAAAGTAATTATTATTTATGCAAAAGTAATTAAGAGAGTTCTCTTCTATTATTGTATTACACAGCATACTAGATTGGATCCTAGAATAACTCTCTTGGGTTCCTCAAACCTTTTCTTGTGATCAGGAAATGTAAAGGCCTAGAGTAAAGTTGATCAGCCCTGCAGAAATTGGAGCTTGGAAGTACCAGCCCCACCTTCCAGTACTTCTGAGATCTTACACAGAAGATGTGAAGATCTGAGTTTTCTATTTACTTCCAACCTGAAGCATCCCTCACTCTGAGCTGGTACATTGTCACTGTGTGTTCCCACTCATAACCAGCTGCTTTCTCTTCCTAGAAAGGCCCCATAATTTTCAGAACAAGGTCTAAGATAAGTACTGCTTCAGTGTTTGCTAGGATAAACTTCCTGAGGAATTGTCTCTTATTTCTGTGATACCAACCATTTCTGTTCTTGATTAAAGAATGGACCATTCTTCCTCCATAGTCCTTATCCCAAAAGAATATCCAGGGCTTTTTGTACTAAAGATCAGGCCTTCTCACATCTCAAAAAGTTAAAGGAAATCAATAGACTTGTTTGAAACCAGCCCAGGGTCTCAGAGTTGATTAATGTGTTTTGTCTGTAAAAGATTACAGACAAAAGATTACAGTTCTTAGATTAGGGAAGAACAGAGGAACAGAGGAGAGCTTATTTTCTGAGCCTGATTTTTTTTTTTTTTTTTTTTGGTCAGTCATGGGCTTGAACGCTGGGGCTTGACACTGTCCCTGAGTTCTTCTGCTCAAGGAAGCATTCTACCACTTGAACTACTTCTAGTTTTCTGGTGTTTACTTGGAGATAAGAGTCTCATAGACTTT
Source organism: Dipodomys ordii (assembly GCF_000151885.1). Classification (NCBI taxonomy): domain Eukaryota; kingdom Metazoa; phylum Chordata; class Mammalia; order Rodentia; family Heteromyidae; genus Dipodomys; species Dipodomys ordii. The sequence goes on from NW_012267229.1 coordinate 15,033,556, forward strand.
CTTGCCTGTGCTGGCTTTGAAGTTTGATCCTCAGACCTCAGCCTCCTGAGTAGCTAGGGTTACAGGCATGAGCCATTAACACCCAGCTCCTTAGCCTGATTTAAGGGGTTAAGGCTGAAGAGCATCAAATCTGCCTGCTTCAGCTCTTTTTTTTGTTTTGTTTTGTTTTGTTGGTCCTGGGGCTTGAACTCTGGGCCTGGGCGCTGTCCCTCAGCTCTTCAGCTCAAGGTGAGCGCTCTACCACTTGAGCTACAGCGCCACTTTCGGTTTTCTGGTGGTTTATTGGAGATAGGAGTCTCAGTCTTTCCTGCCCCGGCTGGCTTTGAACCGCGATCCTCAGATCTCAGCCTCCTGAGTAGCTAGGATTACAGGCGTGAGCCACCAGCGCCCGGCTTTGCTTCAGCTCTTTCACAGGCCCCTGGGGCTGTAGGGCCTTGATTAAGAATGATTGCATGTCAAGGAGATGAGCAAAGCTTTGCATTGCTGTTTGGGAGCCTCAACCAAAGTTTCTATGCCCTACCTAGGCCTAGGAAAAGGGTCCAAGAATAGGCCATTATGGGTAGTAGACATTATTATTATTATTATTATTTGTTGGTCATGGGGCTTAAACTCTGGGTTTGGGCACTAGGAAGTAGACATTAAGAAATGTCTTCCCTCAAATAGCTCATAGCTCCTAGAAAGGGCCAAGATTGGATTTTCTACCTATTGTTAGATGAAAGCCAAGGTTATCTAATTTAGAAAACTGAGGAAATGTGACAGTTCTACTACATGCATGCCATGGAACAAAGTTATACCTGTTAACAGTGTATAACACCAGCCTCCACTCTTTCCTTTAAATTATGAATGATTCCTGGCTTAAAGAAGCCTCAACTTTCTTTGTTTAATCTTGCCCCTCAGAAGTTGGAGGCTGGAAATTTTCAAAAATGTGTGCATATGGGCATAAATGCCTCTCTGTAAGTGAGCCTCATCCTGAGGATGATCCTTCCTTCATCAAACCAGTGGTGGACTAAAAGGAGGCAGGGAGAAATCATACAGGACTGGAATTATTCAGAAGCCTGGCTCCCCAAATCCTGTTGTAAAACCCATCCTCAACACTGCACTGCCCCCAGGTGGCCACACTGGAGTTCACATTGCACTTGAATGGGGAGAGCACTATAGATGTGCATTTGTCTCTCCAGCTGGAGCTCTTTGGAGGCAGTAGGGAGACAAGGGAGAAGCAACATAAACAGTCATCAACTGGGGCATTTAAATGCTTAAGGAATGTCTTTTTTTTTTTTTTTGGTAGTGTCACTATGAAGTTGGCATAGACTTGAAATAGATGCGATCACCTGCCAAAATTCTCAGGGAATTGAGGAAAGAGTAACAAAGGTTTAACTTAAAAAAAAAATGCTCAGGTTTTTCCCCCATTGAAAAACTTTTTTTAAAAAGACTATCTTCTCGGGGCTGGGAAGTTGGCTCAGTGGTAGAGCGCTTGCCTTGCATGCCTGAGGCCCTGGGTTCGATTCCTCAGCACCACATAAGGAAAAAGAAAAAAGCCGGAAGTGGTGCTGTGGCTCAAGTGGTAGAGCGCTAGCCTTGAGCTGAAGAGCTGAGGGACAGCGCCCAGGCCCAGAGTTCAGGCCCTATGACCGGACCCAAAAAAAATAAAATAAAAAGACTATCTTCTCACATTTATCCATTCGCACAACTGTTGGAGGGTATAATGGTGTTATCTCTGCCTGCAAAGACATAGCAAAGAACAATAATAAATAATGTCTATGTATTGATAGAGGCACACTAAAAATTGCAAGCAGCAAATGGGCCAGGGGAAGGGATGTTGGGGGATGCTTCTTGGAAGAAGTGATATCTGAGCTGAACTTTAAATGATAAATTGCTGTGCAGAGGCAAGGAGATAATGACAGAAGGATCCCACATTTCACATAGAAAGGACAGTGCTAACAAAGATATAGAAGGAAACAACAGTAAGAGGAGCAGAACATTAATGCAACATATCTGGACACAAAGAGATCAGGGAAAATAATCTAGTTGAAGGCAGAATAATATAGAAAAAAGACAAGTGAGCATATAGAGAAGAAATCTGGAGAAGCAACAAATCCAAGGGGTTTGGATGCACAGGGAGAGAGGAAAAGGAAGAGTCCAGGAAGACTTTGCAATGTCTAGCTTAGGTGACTGTGTGATTGATGGTAACCCTGATGATATACAAAATTTCAAAGGACAAGCAAGACTGAGACAGAAAGTAGTGTTTACTATATGGTATCTATAGAACACAGATAGATAGATAGATATCTAAAATATGTTAAAAATAAAAATATGTTAAAATTAAAAATCTGGGGTTCACAGATTTGGATGTTATTAGCAATTAAAACCAAAGAAACAGATGGAATCACCCAGGGAGAATGGGAATAGATATGGGACTGTGATCCAAGGACCAAAGCCTGGAATAGAACTAGGACAGCTTTGGTGATATTGTCCTGTAGGCAAACAAGGCTTGAGTGAAGAATGTGTTACCTAGGGGTAGGCCTAAGAAGATGGGGAATGGATAACCTATGTAGTCACAGGGATTGGTGACTGGTTTTCTTCTTCGGATGCTAGGTTATAATGGTGACATTAAGAGAGATGCTTCCAATGTTTTTCTCTGGGAAAAACCTTTTCTTACACATAGTCTCACTAACATAGCCCAGCCTAAAACCTTGGAGATTATAGAGGGGAATGTGCTAGGCCAAGTATAGGCACTCATCTCAAGATCTTGACATTTCTAGGTCCATATTAGAAATAGCCATTTATATAAACCTTCCCTTGAAGCAGGGAATCTTTTTATTTATATCTATTTTTCTCGTAAGTGCCTACTCTATTGCTTTGCACAATAAAGTTTTGTATTAAAAGTAGTTGGAATGAACTTAACATCCCAAGATATGAAGTTGAATGGAAAAAAAGGATTTAATATTGCAGGAAAACAAGACTCTAACTAAAACAACCAAGAAGAATCCAAAGCTGGGCACTGTTTTCTAGTTACTAGACTTGGCACACATAATTATCTATGGATTTTCATTATGTCAGAAGGTTTACATTGCACTGATGAATAGTACTATTGAAATGTTTTATTAGAATAACTGGCTAGCAGAAACGCTACAGTAGTTTTCTTCTTGAAGACATACCTAGTTACCAGGAAATGACTCTCTTTTCCTCTGTAGGGTAAGTTTAAATAACAGAGAACCAGCATCTGTTTTGTACTATCACAGCGCTGGGAGCTTAACTACTTTTGTGTGGGAACAAGTTCATAGGAGAAATTTAGTTTTAACTTAGCTGCCTATACCTCATTTATTATTGGCTGTTATGGATAGGTACTGGTCTGATTTATTAGCCAAAATTCTCCTTTGCCCTAAGGTTTGTATTTACTACTTTAGGGCTTACTTATTGGTACAATTTTTTTTTCCTTTACAAGCTGAAATTAAAGTGTTCCAAAGTAAATGGGAGAGAGAGAAAGTGACTTAATCTTAGATAAACTGAGGCATTTATAAACTACTAGTAGGTTCTTTCCTCCCTGAGATTTATTATTATTATTATCATTATTATTTTGTCAGACATGGGGCTTGAACTCAGGACCTGGGTGCTGTCTCTGAGCTCTTCTGCTCAAGGATAGTGCTCTGCCACTTTAAGCCACAGCACTACTTCTGGTTTTCTGGTAGTTAATTGGAGATGAGTCTCACAGATTTTCCTGTCCAGGCTGGCCTTGAACTGTGATCCTCAGGTCTCAGTCTCTTGAGTAGCTAAGATTACAGGCATAAGCCACCAGTACCTGGCTCTCCCTTAGATTTTTAACTCCTAATGAAAGGGGATATGCTTTACTCACCTATGTAACCTTACTATCTAGTCCGTGTTTAGTAAATGCTGACTGTTCAATAAACTAGTCAAATAAATCTTTGCAAATAATTAGATGCATGCAATTGGTGATATACACAATAGAACTAAAGGTCAGAAAACTAAGAGATCATTGTTGATTAGGATACTTAGGGCAGATTCTGTGAAGGTAAAGGTTTCATGAAAGAATTTGAATCTCTGGAGAGAGAACTCTTAATTCCATGAGCCTCAATTTCACTCTCTCTCTCTCTCTCTCTCTCTCTTTCTGTTGTTTGTCATGGGGCTTGAACTCTGGTCCTAGGTGCTGTCCCTTAGCTCTTCAGCTCAAGCCCCAGTGCCACTTCCAGTTTTCTGGTGGTTTATTGGAGATAAGAGTCTCATGGACTTTCCTCCGAGGCTGGCTTTGAACTATGATTCTCACCTCCTTAGTAGCTAGGATATAGGCCTGAGCCACCAGTGCCTGGCTCTATTTCTCGTCTATACAAATTATGATGGAAGATCTCAACAGCATTGATAAGGTGTAAATGAGAAAGCTATATGGAGTAGTTAACACACATAGCATGACACATACAAGATACTTTTTTTTCCTTTATAAATTTTTCTTTTACTAAGATAGTCATCCCCCACTGAATTTGAAGCTCTCCTGACAGTTTTCTAGAGGTTTTAATGTCACTTTTTGCTTATTTCTAGTGTAATGACTATTCTAACTTTAACAGCAACATCTTCCAGACAGTGGCCCCAAGACTTGGGAATTGAACTGCTTCCTTGGCCTCACAATATAATTGTGGAAAGAATCTTCCTGTGCCACAATGTGTTCCCTTGGTTTCAGGTGGAGTTCATGTGTACAAAGCCCCGTAGGGTAGCTCAGTTCATTTCACAGTATCTCCTTTGAGGATATTTACCCATGTTACTGATAAAGCAACTCAAACCAGATAAACCAGCTCAAAATCACAGAGCCTTTATAAGCAAGTAGGATCTGAAACCAGGTCTTGTGATGCTCTGGTCATCTTTCTGCTATGTCCTAGATAAACAGAAACATTAGCCACAACTAGATCCAGCACAAATCTCCTAACAAAGACACAAGTAAGTTCATGGACTTAACCTACATGAGGTAGATTGTAAAACTGAGGCACTATGCTATTCAATAAAGACTTTCAAGTTTCTCCAGAAGTGGCAAAATAATGCCCTTTTCAGTGGGTGTCCCTACAGACAAATGAGTATGCTTACATGGCACTCACTGCCCCACCTCCCCTGGCAGGCTTTGGCCAGGACTTACAGCATCTTGACAACCTATTTAAACCAACTTGCAGTAACTGGCAGCAAAATATCATTCCCCAACAAGCTGAATCTTTGAGCCTCCACAGACTTGGAAGAGAGGGAGTCATTAGCTGAAACATTCAGAAACCAGGGGTCGCAGAAGGTATGTAATAAATTCCATCCAGATGTCGGGATTGTTTTTTCCTTTTCTTCATCTTTTTTTTTTTATTCCCCTAATCATATTTAAAGAATGGACAAGTTGTTTTCACCTTATCAAGCAAAATAGGAAGAACATGGCTTCCTTTTTTCTTGGGTGGGTTAGCCCTGGACCAAAAGATTGAGCAACTAACAGCAACTGGGTAATACAGGTTGGTATCTGGTTTCTCAGAGAGCACTTTGTACAAACGGCAGAATTACAAGGTAGGTTAACTTAACAAAAACTAATGAGAGATCTATTCTCTCTACTTTGTAGATTCTGAACTTTCTAATCTGCTTTGAAATCTTTCTAGGAAACTATTTCTATGCAAATTTGGCCCACAAATAGCCAAAAGTGCTTTATTTGAATACGTGGTGTATCTGAGATATCTGAGCAGCCTGAGTGTGTGACCAGCTTCATTGTGCTGTGTGGGAAACAATACACTGGGTCATTAGATAACTCCCAACATTCTTCAGCAGCCCAGCTCTTCTGGGGTTAACTCTTGTGTGGGGCTAGGATGAGGAAAAACAGATCTTCCTGAGCTGCAGCCTCACTTGACATTCCCTTCACCCCACACCTGAGCTCCTCCTGCTCCCTGGAATAGAAACCTGAGGAAAGAGCTGTGACAGCGCAGAGCGGTTCTTCTTGCCAGTGGCTGCTTTGGACTGTGAGCTGTGGGCATGGAGCTAGAGCGCAGTGCTGAGAGACGGGGACTGGGAATAAATGATACTGGGTGAATGGGAAACCCAGAGCAACATGATCTTATTTCTTCCCCTCCACAAGGTGGGATTTGCAAGGCTCTTTTCATCTGCATTGGTGAGTTTCAAAATGTTTAGTCCTTAGACTATGAACAAAATTAGAATCTTGCCTATTTACTAGCCTAACTAAACAAGGAAACAAAAACCTTTGAGATGTTTTATTGCATCCCTTCTGATTATTTGTAACTCTCTTCCAAAAATTGTTTTTGGTATTTTTAATCTTTATTTAAATCTTCAGTGGAAAATATATTTCAAAGGGGAAAAAAAAGAAACAGAAAGAAAACAAATGAGAGCCACCCAACACAGTTGTGTGCCTTTCATTTTGACCCAGCCCACAGAACAATTGGAAGTCTCTCCGCAGACCACCAGAGATCCTCCATTCCATTTGGAGGATCATTGATCTAAAAACTTGATTTCAGAACCATTTTTAAAATCTGGAATATCTATTATTGACCTCAGAAAGCAGCTATTGACGAATCCTGGGACGGGAGCCTATAGAGTGAGAGGTGAGCCCTACCAAGAGAAGAAGAAACTTCCTTCAGTGGATGTTTCCATTAATGCCATATCTATGCTGTAGTAATCTATTCTGAGTTCAGTTTTTTTCCTTCTTTTTCTTTTCTTTCTCTTCTTCTCCATCCCCCACCTTTCCCTTCTCATTATCTTACGTTTTTATGTTTGTTTCCTTATAATAAAACTTTTCCTTAGCTGAGGTATTTAGGTGATTTTGGCCTAATATATTGTGCTTATTTATTGGAGATTCAGTATCTCAGTTTGTGTGAAACTTTCAGGTGTGAAACTTTCCAAATGTTTCAGCATCTAAGTTATTGGAAAATCGGAAGGCCACCACTCAGACCTTGTAGGCAAATAGCTGAGATGGGTGTAGATCTGTACCACCCCCCCATTATGGTAGGCTCAGAACCACATTGAGAAAAATGTAGTTAGAAGATCCCTCTTGAGGGAGCAGCCATGTTGCACTGAACTTTCAACACAATCAGAAGACAGGCAGTAGTGGAGCAAGGCATATAGGCTTGTCATTAGAAATCTCCAATTCTGCGGAGCCCTGAAAAGGAAAGAAGTGCTTCTTTGGCTCAAGGAGCTCCATGAAATGAAGGGAGAGAGTTGGACTCACACTGAAGACATGAGTAGGTCTGATTATCTTCTCCTTAAGCTGCAAGATCCCATTAAAGATGGGTGCCTCAACACTGATGGCTTCACTTTGGGCAGGAATGCCCCATGCAAAGGCAATTACCAGGAATGGGAGCCAATTATAGCCTTTTGATTTGCTTTCTCCAATATCCTGTCAGGCAGATGAAGGAAGGAGACCTCAAAAGAAGTAAATTGCAGGTGGAAGTATTTGGTTTCAGCCTCTGTCAAGTTGAAGCTTTGAAACACAAAACTTTGTGTGTCCAGGAAACTAAGTACCAGATTCTATTGCTTTAGAACTCTTGCAAATTCAAAAGCATAAGGAAATGGGAAGCCAAATTGAGACAATTCATTTTGATAAGCTGCTATTCTGTTAAGCATAGTAACTTTAATTTCATGTAAGCGGCTGTGGCAGTAGTTGAAAGGGGCTGTTTCAGGTTCTTCAAAACAGTCCAGAAGAATCTAAAAATTTTAAGTAACATCAACTTTCTGAATATGAGCAAGCATTCAAGCAGCAGATAATCTTGCCAACTGTCACAGTGGACTCAGGGACGTGAAGAGTCATCTTTTCAGAGTTGGGAAGAGGTAAAAACCCAGAGCCAAGACGCTCATCAAAAAGGGAATATAGGAAAGTAGAAAAAAAGGGGAGGGGTGGAGTATAGTTCTTAGTGTTAAAAATAGAAAATAACAAAAAGATCAAGTGTCTGGCAGTAAGGTTGTGGGCAGGATAGTACATTTGAATGAGATAAGAAGGAATACAACTTGGAGAGAAATGTACCCAGAAAAATAGATTGGAAGCTAAGAGAAAACTGATTTCAGTTGAAAGATTTATTTCATTTTGGGAAGGAAATCAGAAAGCACTGTAAGGCTAGAGTCTGTATCCAATTTAAATACCTGTGTTGCTAACTCTAGGGGTAAAGTAGTCTCTTGAGCCCAAAGAGGTCTGCATTTTGTTCACAGGTCACTATCTTGAGGAAAAAGAAGGATGGGGTCTGTATGGGGGAGGTTTCATGAGCCCCTTGGCTGGCCTTCTTTCCAAAGGTAGAATTTAGCCATAAATTGCCTTCTAGACACCACCATCTCAGTCACCAGCTGTTCCCCAAAAGTGTACTTAAACATTTCTCTTTGGCCAGGCTCTGGTGGCTCACATCTATCATTCTAGCTATCTAGGGACACAGTTCTAAGCTAGCCAAGACAGGAAATTCTGTGCGACTCTTGTCTCCAATTAAATCACAGAAAAAGCTGCAAGTGGTGCTGTGGCTCAAGTATTAGAGTGCTAGCCTAGAGCAAAAAGAGCTCAGGGACAGCACCCAAGCCCAGAGTTCAAACTTCAGGACTGACAAAAAATAATTGCTTTTCGCATTCGGGTGTTTTTAGGAAGAATCAGCTTTGGAGAGCCAAAATACTAGATTTGAACCATCCTAAAGCACCATTGGAATCTTGTTGGAAAGTTAGAGTGGGAGTGTGCCTCTACTCACTTTTTTAGAAATAGTCTTTGCAAAGTGTCCTATAACCACCTTCAATACCTGTTCCGGCTTCCATCTTCCTTCGCATCAACTGGAAAATAAAGACTAGTCTCTTCTATTGTCAGGACTCTTGTGGACAAAGCCCATACAGGCTCAGGTATGATGTGACAGCTGGCATTTTTACTTTATTGACTTAAAAAATAATTATCTCCCTTTTCTCTGAACTCCTTAATATTCCAAACACACTTGCGGTTTTTTTTCCCCCCTTCTTATTTATTCAGGTAGGCTTTAACTATGTAGACTAGGCTAGTTTCAAATTTCAGATCTTCCTGATTCTCTCTTTGGAATATGGAGATTTACAGGTATATACCACAACTCTAGTCTTAAATAACATTTTTTTTTGTTTTGGGTTTTTTTTGTGTGTTTTGTTTTAAGAAAACACAGAGGAAAATGTTTAGCTTGATGAATCGTCATTCTGCAAATATGTCCAGGATCCTAGAGCAGAATTTAGGTGTAGAAACAGGAAGTGAGCAGCACCCAGAAGTAGCCCCTTCGCCTTCACTGCCCAAGCACAACCACCATTAACCTGACTTTTAATACAGTAAATTAAGTTTTTCCTGCTTGAAGACTTTATGCATTTGTGAGTATGTTTGTGGGACTTGATTTGCACTTTGCAATGCTTTCTATCTTGTAAAGTTTAATTCATATTTCACATACCACTGAATATTGGCATCCCATTTTTCTTTTTGGTGGTATTTAGATGCATCCATTTAGGACTTTGGGCTTGTTAATCAAACGGCTGAGAGAATCAAGAGTTTGACACACAAATAAGATACTCCTGCCCAGGTATAATGCCTGACTTCTGTAGAAGACTTCTTGGTCCCTTCATGATTGTGTCAGGAGATACATATGTTTTGTAATTTCCCATAGTATTCACATTTTCAGTTTGAGCTCAGTATTAATATCTACTAGTATATTTTATATACACTAAATTTCTACAAAATTACCTCTGAATTTCATTTTAATTATAAAATTAGTTCAAATTTTAGTTTATTTGTTAATAAATTAATTTGTACATTGGTGCTGAGAATTGAACTCAGATCCTTCAGCATACTAAGTATGGCAATCCCCAACCCTCAGTTCGTGTGTGTGTGTGTGTGTGTGTGTGTGTGTGTGTGTGTAGGCATGCATGCATAAGTGCCAGTCCTGGGGCTTGAACTCAGGGCCTGGATGTTGTCTCTGAACTTTTGTTTTGTTTTGTTTTGTTTTTTGTTGGTCGAGGGGCCTGAACTCGGCCTGGGCACTGTCCCTCAGCTCTGTAGTTTAAGGCTAGCGCTCTACCACGTGGGCCCTGGCGCCATTTCCAGGTTTTTCTGTTTATGTGGTGTTGAGGAATAGAACCCAGGGTCTCATGCATGCAAGGCAAGCACTCTACCACTGAGCCACCTTCCGAGCCCCTGAACTTTTTTGTTCAAGGCTAGCACTATACCACTTGAGTTAAAGTTCTATTTCCATATCTTTGGTGGTTAATTGGAGATTAAAAAGTCTCATGGACATTCCTACTCAGGCTGGCTTTGAACTACAATCCTCAGATCTCAGCCTCCTGAGTAGCTAGGATTACAGGTGTGAGCATCCAGCACCAGGCTCCTTCTGTATTTTTAAATTATATTTTTCCCTTAATAATTTTTCCCACTGTATGTACCAGGCAATCTTCCAAGAAATTCTGGGCTCCTTCAGCAGATAAGTGTCTTGAAGGAATATATTCTTCAGTTGTGTTTTCTGTATTCACTGAGGAATTATGTTTACCCTTGTGCCTCCTAGTATAGTTCAGTCATGCAACTGACAAATATATTTTAGGTACTTTCTATGGCAGATTCTAATCTAGGCTGTAGGAATACAGTATTGAAAAAAAGATAACATTGGAAACAACAAAGATAAAGGTATAACATAATGAAAGTGATGAAAAAGAAATAGGATAATGTACAAAGTAATGGAAAGGAGTTTGCTTTTAACAGGGTGGGGGGAGAGGGAGGAGGGTGTCAAAGAAGAGCTCTGTGAAGAAGTGACAGTAGAGATAAGTCTTAAGAAAGAAAATGAATCTCTTGTGCCAAGAGCTGGGTAACTCTGTGAAGAAGTGACAGTAGAGATAAGTCTTAAGAAAGAAAATGAATCTCTTGTGCCAAGAGCTGGGTAAAGTGTTCTAAACCAAGGAGTCAGAACGTGCAAGTCAGGAAAGGGTTTGTTTGTTGGGAACAGAAGGAAGACCAGTGTGGCTAATGTACAGTAAATAAGGGGAAAAGAATGAGATATTCTGAGAAAGGCAGGCCTTTACCTTGTGAGCCATGTAGGCCATATCGAAGACCTAAACTGTAGGAAGCTAAGAGTTCTAACAAGATTCTAACTTTTTTTTTTTTTTTTTTTTGGTCATAGGCTTGAACTCTGGGCATAGGTGCTGTCCCTGAGCCCTTCAGTTCAAGGCTAGTGCTCTACCACTTGAGCCACAGCACCACTTCTGGGTTTTTTTTTTCCTGTTTTGTTTTTTGTTGTTGTTGTTGTTTTGTTTTTTTCCTGGTGGTTAATTGGAGATAAGAGTCTCATGGACTTTCCTGCCTGGGCTGGCTTTGAACTGCGATCATCTTCTGAGTAGTTAGGATTACAGGCATGAGCCACCAGCACCTGGCTGCTATGACATATTTTTTTTGGGGGGGTCTGATCATGGGGCCTGAACTCTGGGTCTGGGTGCTGTCCCTCAGCTCTTCACCTCAAGGCTAGTTCTCTACCACTTGAGCCACAGGACTACTTCCGGCTTTTTTTCTTTTTGCATATGTGATGCTGAGGGATCAAACACAGGGCCTCATGCATGCAAGGCAAGCGCACCTTCCCAGCCCTGCTATGACATATTTTTATGTTACATTTTTTATGTCTAATTTTTCCCTTTTGTAAAAACTAAAGATTTAAATGTTATATAAAAGCAGGAAAGTATACAGAATATATGTGTATAATGTGATGAATGTTGATAATTGTATGGCCAGATAGGTTTCCAAAGTGGTAAAGAATATTTACATTTTTAAATGTATGTGTTTGTCATTCCTAGGGCTTAAACATTAGGGCCTGGGCACTGTTCTTGAGTTTTCTTGATTAAGGGTAGTGCTCTACCACATGACCCACAGATCCTTCTGGCTTTTTGGAGATAAGTTGAAGATGAGAATCTCATGGGCTTTTCTGCCCAGGCTGTCTTTGAATTGCAATCCTCAGATCTCAGCCTTCCTGAGTAGCTGCATTATAGGCTCTCATAGCTTTTTTTTTTTTTCCCAGTTCTGGGTCTTGAACTCAGAGTCTGAGCACTCTCCCTGAGCTTCTTTCACTCAAGCCTAACACTCTACCACTTGAGCCGCAGCACTACTTTCCTGATTATTTTGTAACTTTATTGGAGATAAGAGTCTCACAGACTTTCCTGCCCAGGCTGGGTTAGAACCATGATCCTCAGATCTCAGCCTCCTAAGTAGCTAGGATTACAGATGTGAGCCACCTGCACCTAGCACCTGGCTTTTTAGCTCTTTTTTGTTGCTGTTGTTGGTCATGGGGCCTGAACTCTGGGCCTGGGCCCTGTCCCTCAGCTCTTCAGCTCAATGCTAGCTCTCTACCACTTGAGCCACAGTGCCACTTCCAGCTTTTTCTGCTTATGTGGTGCTGAGGAATCGAACCCAGGGCCTCATGCATGCAAGGCAAGCACTCTACCACTGAGCCACCTTCCCAGCCCTTTAGCTCATTTTAAAATTGAATTTGTCTTTCATTTTGAGTGAAAGTTTTTACATACAGTTCTTTTACTGTATTTTCTCCTAGGCAAAAGTTTATTTTACTAACAGTGCCTTTTTAAGATCAAATCTAAAAATAAGCAAGCAAACAATACATGTGTACTTGGAAATCATTTTAAATTAATAGAAAAATAAATTTTCAAATCTTGGTGAATTGCAATACCTCTGTTAATTTTCTTTGCTCCAAAATCTACTTTGCTATTAGTATAATATCAAAGAAAATTAGTATAATATTAAAAAAATTAACTTTTAACATTTAACTAGTATTTTAACTAGTCTTTTCTTGTCTTTTCCTACCATTTTGCTTTTAGCCAATTTTACTTATAACTCATGTTTGAATTTCTTTGTAGGTAGTATGTACTCAGTTCATTAAAAAAAATCTACTCTGATAATCTAAGTTTAAATAGATTTGAATGATCTACATTTAATTGAATAATTTATATGCTAGAATTTAGGTGAATGATTTTGTTTTTCTCCTTTTGTTACTGTTTCCCTTTTTCTGTATTCTTGGAATTATTTGAAAAATTTTCAGTCTTCTTGTCAAAAGGTTTTTAAACTAAGTTGTTTTATATAATTTCTTTTTAAAATGAGTGCTAAAGGGATTACAGTATAGATGCACACAACTGCAATTTCCTTTTAATTACTGTTTTGCTGCTTCAAGTGGAATGTAGAAATGTTAACACTATATTAGTCCCTTCACTTTCCACTGCATGATGTAGTTGTCCTGTATTTTACATCTGCGTGTATAGAAAGTAACAAGACAATATTACACTTTTTATTTTTAAACATCAAACATTGGAAAGACCTCAGAGAAGAACAGTCTATTGTGTTTACTTAGGTAGCTCCTGTTTCAGTTCTTCTTCCTGATGTTTTCAGTTTCTTCTCTCTGACCTCTTTTTGTTTTTTAAAGTAATTTTTACCAAGCATATCTATGGACAATAAATGCTTAGTTTCCCTTCATCTGAGAGTACCTTTATTTCATGCTCACTATGAGTATTTTCAATGGATATAGAACTCTGAACTAACATTCACTTAGCATGTTTAAAATGTTGTTGTTTAACTTCTTTTTGTCTCTGATTTCTGATGAGAAACCATAACCATTAAATCATTGTTTCCTTGTAAGTAATATGTCATTTTAACTCAACCTGCTTTCAGTATTTTTTTCTTTGTCGTCCATTTTCAACAGTCTGATTGTGAAGTATCATATCATGGATTTCTTTGGTTTATTTTATTTGAGGTTGGCTGAACATTTTGTCTCAATAGAAGACAAGTGTCATAAAAACTTGTGCTTTGTCAAACTTGTGAAGATCTCAGCTGTTATTTCTCCAAACAAGTTTTCTGTTCCGCACTCTTTCTCCTTTTTTTCTGAAACTTGTGACACTACAGTTAGACATTTTGTATTGTCCTCAGAGGTTCTGTTTGTTTTAAAAATCATTATCTGTCATTGCATTTGAAACATTTCTTCTTTAGTTTAGCTGATACATAAAATGGAAAAATTCTAATATTAATGGACTACCACATAATGTTTTGATACAGGTATAAACTGTATGTTTAAATCGGTTAAACATATGTATCTCCTCTAGCATCTATCACTTCCTTATGGCAAAAACTTCACATCAGATCATTTATATTGCTCTGTCTACAAATTCAACCTCTCTTTAGTTATTTTCATTTTACTATTGAACCGAAAAGAGATTTTAAGTTCTGATGACTATATTTCTCATTCCTTATACTAGTAATTTATTTTCTGCTTTTAAGAGCATTTGAACTACAGCTTCTCAGTTTCATTCAACTTTCCAGAGAATGAGTCAATTTTTTTACTAATATTTCATTTTTTCTATACTGGTTTCCTTCCTCCCTTCCTTCTTTTTTTTTTTTTTTTTTTTTTGTGCCAGTCCTAAGGCTTTATCGCAGAGCCTGGGAGCTGTCCCTGAGCTTTTATGCTCAAAAGGCCAGCATTCTACCTCTGAGATCTCAGCCTCCTGAATAGCTAGGATTACAGATGTGAGCCCAGGCTGATTTCCATTTTTACATTTCATCTTTTTCTTTACTCCAGGTTTAATTAATATATTCTCTCTGTGTCTCTGTCTCTGTCTCTCTCGCTCTGAGCTCTTGTCTCTCTCAGCGAAGGAAAGAGGACCATGGTGAGGTGAGCTGGGGCAAAGCTAGCACAAGACCTTAGTAGAAAAATAAAGAACAAATGGACGGGGGTATAACCTGAAGCGGTAGTGAACATGCTACCGTGCATGAGGCCCTAAGTTCAATCTTCAATATTGTAGACATACAGGACATACACAAAATAGTATCAGCTTCCCTTTACGCAGTGCTATAAATGCAATCCACAAATGTTTCTTGTGGTTTTAATTATTATTCCTTTCAAAATATTTTCTAATTTCTTTTGTGATTTCTTCTTTGGATCTGAGGATATATTAGAGACAAGTATGCTTATTCAAAATATTTGGAGAATTTTCCACATAACTTTTCATTGAGGTTCCTAATTTAATTCTGTTGTGGCTATATAATAGGAAACAGCACACTCTATATTATTTCAATCCCTTAAAATGTATTAAGATCTTTTATAGTTAAGCATATGTTTTTTATTAATAACATTCCAGATATACTTGAAAAGAATACATAGGTTTCAGTTTAAGTGGAGAATTCAATAAATGGCAGTTAGGTCCATTTGGTTTACATTGTGTTATTCACAACTTGCTTGCTGATTTTGGGACCACCTGTTCTATCAATTACCAAGAGAAAGGTGCTGAGATTGCCAACTGTGACTGCATGTTTTCTGCTTTTTTCCTAACATCTGCCATATTTTATTTATGTTTTCTAACTATCATTACATGCAAACACACTTAGAACTGTGTGTTGTTTTGATTAATAGAACTTTGTATTAAGAAACATTTCTCTTTACCTCTAGTAATGGTCCTTTATCCTGAAGTATATTTTATCAGATGCTAGTCAAGGTGCTTCATCTTTCTTGTAGGTACTGTCAGTACTTACCAGTAGTCTTTTTTACTCTATGTCCTTTTACATGTTCATCTCTTATAAAGTAACATCCAGTTTGGTTTTGATTTTTCATCCAGTCTGATACTAGTAAATACCAATATTAGAATTCTATTGGGTAACAAATTACAAATCAGCTTAATAGCCTCATAACTCACAATTCTGTATGTTAAAGTCTGTCCTATCTGCCCTAGTATAGTTGAGTTCTGTTCTAAAAGTCTTACTGGCTGCTGAAGAAAAAGTTTACTTTCAACCTTTTTCAGTTGCCAGAATTCAGTTCCTGTGACCATTCAGCTCCTGTGAATCATCTGCTAGCAGCCAGTGGGGGATTCCCCTCACCTCTGAGAGTTTGGACACATGTATCTTCATGTGGCCCCTTCATGATAGGATAGCAACACAATCTCCCTCCCATTCGATCTTCCTTGCTCTGAATCTCTGACTTCTGCCACAAGAGGGAGAAAATTCTCTTCTTTTAAATAACCCATCTATTCTGTTAGCATTCCTATTTTAAGGTCAATCTGCAAAACTATTAAAAGGTAAAAGTCATCGAGCCCATCTTTGAATTCTACTTATCAAAACATTCCTATACTCACACTTTTTTTGGGGGGGGCAGTAATGGGGCTTGAACTGAGAACCTGGGCTCTGTCTCTGAGCCTCTTTGTTCTCAGTGCTAGCACTCTTAACACTTGAGCCACCATGCCACTTCCAGCTTTCTCTGAGTAGTTTATTGGAGATAAGAGTTTTAGAGTTTCTGGCCAGGCTGGCTTTGAACCATGATCCTCAGATCTCAGCCTCCTGAGTAGCTGGGAATATATGCACAAGCCACCAGCACCCAGCTTACTTATACTTTTTTTTTTTTAAGTTTTGAAGCCATTTAGAATCATTCAAGAAATGTAGTTAAAAATTATTTCTGTATATTATCCACCTCACTTTTTGTTTGCTTTTTAAAATTTTTGGTGGTGCTAAGGCTAGAATGCAGTCATGCTCCCAATCTCTTTTTTGTTGTTGTTGTTGTTTATTTCAATGTCTCAATATAGTCCAGACTGGCTGCAGACTCATGCCTTTCTTGCCTAAGTGTTCCCACTGCTAGGATTATTGATATGTCATCTCCTAATTTTAGCATCCTTGATGAAGCTTCCTGCAACAGTTACTGTGGCTTTTTCCATTATGGTGATTTTAATAGTATTTCATTTCTTCTATATTTATTATCTAGAATCCCACCCCAAAGTTGAGCTATGTACTTACATAATTTAGTGTCAGTATGAGCTCATAGAAATTTGGCTGGAGATACAGTTCAGCAGTACAACAGCTGATGAGCAATCACAAGACCCCAAGTTCAAACCTCAATACATTTCAAAATGTTCAGGGCTGGGAAGGTGGGTCAGTGGTGGAGTGTTTGCCTTGCATGCATGAGGCCCTGGGTTCAATTCCTCAGCACCACATAAGCAAAAAAAGCTGGAAGTGGTGCTGTGGCTCAAGTGATAGAGCACTAGCCTAGAGCTGAATTGCTGAGGGACAGCACCAAGGCCCAGGGTTCAGACCCCACAACCGACAAAAAAAAAAAAAAAGTATTGGTTCAAATAAGAAGTCAGTGCTTGGGGCTGGGAAGGTGGCTCAGTGGTAGAGCGCTTGCCTTGCATGCATGAGGCCCTGGGTTCAATTCCCCAGCACCACATAAGCAAAAGAAAAAAGCCAGAAGTGGCGCTGTGGCTCAAGTGGTAGAGCGCTAGCCTTGAGACAAAAACCGAAGGACAGTGCCCAGGCCCAGAGTTCAGGCCCCACAACCGGACCAAAAAAAAAGAAGAAGAAGTCAGTGCTTTTCTCAAAAGTAGTTTAAGTACCTGTTAAAAAGCAGCTCAAGCTGAGTGCCAGTGGCTCACTCCTATAATCCTAGCTACTCAAGAGGCTGAGATCTGAGGATCGCAGTTCAAAGCCAGCCCAGGCAGGAAACTCTGTGAGACTCTTATCTCCAATAAACCACCAGAAAACCAGAAGTGGTGCCGTGGCTCAAGTGGTAGAGCATTTGTCTTGAGCTGAAGAGCTCAGGGATAGCACCCAGGCTTAGAGATCAAGCCCCATGACCAACAACAACAACAAAAAGTTCATGTGCCTGTTACAATTTAAATAGTCTCTTTTTATGCTTCTAGAATTTATAAATGATTTTTTTTTTTTTTTGTCGGTCATGGGGCTTGAATTGTGGGCCTGGGCGCTGTCCCTCAGCTCTTCAGCTCAAGGCGAGCGCTCTACCACTTGAGCTACAGCGCCACTTCCGGTTGTTTTTTTTCTGGTGGTTTATTGGAGATAACAGTCTCACGGTCTTTCCTACCCGGGCTGGCTTTGAACCGCTATTCTCAGATCTCAGCCTCCTGAGTAGCTAGGATTACAGGCATGAGCCACCGGCGCCCGGCTTATAAATGATATTGTAATGATATTTAATTTTTGGTATCCATTCAAAAAATAAAAGTACAATGATTTTTTTAATGTCTGTATCTTGCAAAATGTATGAACTCAATAGTTCTGAGTTTTTATATGACAATTGGAACATTATTGCTCTTTTAAGTGAATTAATAAATAAGTGAAATATAAACATTTTTCTCAACACATTTCAAAAGAAAAAAACAAAAAGAGATAAATTAATTCTTTTTATGGCTTATAATCCAATAGTTCCATTATTTATTTTGTTGCTCAAATTATTCCTAAGAAATCCTCCAGGTTGGCCCATTTGTCCTTTCAAAATGCCTCTATCAAACTTTGAGGACTTCCTTTCTTTCTTCCTTCCTTTCTTTCTTTCTTTGTTGGTGATGGGGCTTGAACTCTGGGCTTAGGCACTATCCCTGTGCTCTTCAGCTCAAGGCAAGCACTCTACCGCTTGAGCCATAACACCACTTCCGGATAAGAGTCTCATGGACTTTCCTGCCCGGGCTGGCTTTGAACCATGATTCTCAGATCTCAGCCTCCTGTGTAGCTAGGATTATAGGTATGAGCCAGCACCCGGCTACGAGGACTTTCTTAAATTTTCCCATTATAACATGTTCAAGTTCATCTTATATTTTGCCTGCCCTAAGATGAGAGTCACCTGTGATGATTTCTTGGTTCCTTTAATTAGAAAATGGCATTTAGAACCAAGATTTAGGAAATAGGAGTACTTAATAATAGATAATAGTAACAAGTACTCCTATGCATTTAAATTATAAATTCTTTATTTTTAAAGAATTATTTATGTTAGCCCTTTATATGTAGCATCGTTTGCAAATATTTTTACCCAGTATGTCTCTTGCCTTAACTATGTTATATTTTTGTTTTTTATTTTACATGGACGCCATTTTTTTTTCTTTTTCGGGTTTTGAACTCAAGGCTTCACACCAGCTAGGCAAGCACTCTACAGCTTAAGCTATATCCTTTTAACTTTAGGGGTTTTTTTTGTCAGTCGTGAGGCATGAACTCTGGGCCTGGGTACTGTTTCTCAGCTCTTCAGCTCAAGGCTAGCACTATATCACTTGAGCCACAGCACCACTTGCGGTTTTCTGGTAGTTTATTGGAAATAAGAGTCTCATGTACTTTCCTTCCCAGGCTGGCTTTGAACCATGATCCTCAGATCTCAGCCTCCTGAGTAGCTGGGAATATATGCACAAGCCACCAGCACCCAGCTTACTTATACTTT
>NW_012267229.1:15054573-15058008 GCF_000151885.1 Dipodomys ordii
CATAAGCAAAAAAAAAAAAAGAAAAAAGCCGGAAGTGGCGCTGGCTGTGGCTCAAGTGGTAGAGCACTAGCCTTGAGCTGAAGAGCTGAGGGACAGCGCCTAGGCCCAGAGTTCAGGCCCCACGACTGGAATCAAAAACAAACAAACAAAAAAAATGGGTGGGCATGGTTGCATATTATCCCCCAACTATGGGGGAAGCACAATGGCTGGACACAGTAGTATCACCTGTCAACCCCAGTGACACAGAGAGGAAATTATTTCAGCTTTTTCTTATTCCATAAGATGTAGGCTCTGGGTTTCTCATATATAGCCCTTACTATATCTTTTATACATTTTTTTTTTGAGGACTTGCTGGGGAGGGATTCCAGAGAAGTCATCACTGGTCTTGGGGAGGCTCTGACATTCCTTTCTTTTAAGACAGTTTCCTCCATCCTTCTTGTAAACATAGTATTACTAAGTCCTGTTCTGGATCCCAGGTGAACAAGTTAGACATTTAAAATGGAGACAGTGATACTGTCTAAAAGCAGGATTTCTACTATTTTTAGTTCATCTATAGTTTAAGTAAGAAGTTAGCACTTTTCTCAAAAGCAGATTAAGTTACAAAGCAGTTCAAGTGGTGTTATAATTTAAGTAGTCTTTTTTATGCTTTGAGAATTTATAAATGATATTATAATGGTATTGAAATTTTTGGTATCCATTCAGGCCATGAAATAAAATACAATGATTTTTTAATGTGTTGCATCTTATAAAATGTATGAACTCACTTAATAATTCTATGAGTTTTTATATGACAATGGAACATTATTGCTATTAAACATTTCTTATTTTCAGTTTTAGTAAGGCAAACATTAATAGGTAAAACTCAAATAAATAGAGTTCATCAAGATCCTCAAATTTTACAGAGTAGAAAGAGGTTCTGAATCCAAAAAGTTTAAAAACAGCTGCCCTAATTTATAAGATGTCAAGAAGCAGGTCTTAAACTTCTGTGTCTCTAGTGAAAGTTAACTGATCAGGAAGATGTGTAAATTAGGGCCACAAATGTCACTAAGTGAAAATAATTTTTTCCCCTCAGTTTTTACCCTGGGTCATGGGGCTTGAACTCTGGGCCTGGGCACTGTCCCTGAGCTCTTCAGCTCAAGGCTAGCACTATACCCTACCATCACTTCCGGCTTTTTCTGCTTAGTGGTACTGAGGAATTGAACCAGGGGCCTCATGCATACAAGGCAAGCACTCTACCACCGAGCCACCTTCCCAGCCCCTTAAAAGTAATTTTTTAAGGAAAAGTATTTCATCATCTGAAATGTTACTCTTCCTTTCCTAGATAAAATTCTCTACGTCTAATAATCTCACCTATTTCTTCTGCTGTATGTTCATGGCTCAAATAAAGAACAAGTATAAAATAATACTTTATTGAACCTGAGCATGTTTTGACACTATTAATATATAGGAGAAGAAAAGTTCTGCTCAGAAAAGTTGAAACACTGAAAAATGTTTGCTAGGAATGCTAATTTGCAAGTGACTGAAACAGAGAGAGGTTTAGTTAGGGAAAGTTATGTCCTGTAAAATGCCTAAATTTAAGGAAAACCAGCTGCATTACAGAGCTGCTTGGCATAAACGATTTGATTTTAATTGTATGAAATATAACTGACTCCAATTGGGTTGTGAAAGATTTGGAAACAAAAGAACTCCAGGGAAAAACAATTACTCAAGAATTGGTAAAGCAAGACAATAAGATGCATTTCACCCAAATTATTCCTTAAAGACTTAAGGCATATTCTCTGGGACAAAACACCATTTCAGAAGAGATTGGCTCTGTTCAGGGTGGTATAGCCTCAGACTAGGAAAATACTCCAATTAACATTGGCCAAATCTGCCTTGGAGCTTTATTGAAGAAGCTATAAATATGTCAGATTTTTCGAAATGGACTTCAAACAAACTTATTTACAGGGATTATATATTCCCTGTTCTCATCATTGTATTTGTATTGTGGAGATATAACTCTTAAATTAATCTTGGTTTAATTAGTCTTATCTGTTATTTTTTTCTCTCTCTCTCTTTTTTTTTGTCGGTTATGGGGCTTGAACTCTGGGCTTGGGCGCTGTCCCTGTGCTCTTCAGCTCAAGGCAAGTGCTATGCCACTTGAGCCACAGGGCCACTTCCAGTTTTCTAGTGGTTTACTAGAGATAAGAGTCTCACACCCTTTCCTGCCCCCATTGGCTTTGAACTGCAATCCTCAGATCTCAGGATTACAGGCGTGAGCCACTGGTACCCGGCTGCTGTTATTTTTTTCTATAAAAATCCATCTTCTTCAAGTCTTGGATTCCATCTCAAAAATCTATAAAGGCTTTGTAGGCCATAAGGTCTCTATAGCAACTTCTCAACTGTCCCATAAAATTTCACATTCCTCAAGTCTTCCTTGTTCCCTTCACTTTTAGGGCTTGGGATTAAATCATGGCCTTGTACCTGTTAAACGGAAGAATTCTACCACTGAGCTAAATCCATATTACTTGCCTTTTTGAAATGGGATTTAGCTTTGTTGCCAAGACTGACATTGTACTCTCAATCCTCCTACCTCCATACATGATTACATGCATGAATCCTTGTGCTTGGTGATTTTCCTAAAGGCATGGCTCTCTCAGACATCTATAAAGACTTGGGCCCTGAATTCTCTGTAAAAACTTCTCAACTCTGCTTATAGAAAAGTAGGAATCACACTGTGTAACAAATGGGTATAGCTGTGCTCCAGTAATATATTGTTCACACAACAGAAAATGGGCCAAATTTGGTCTGCTTACTGAGGCAGTTCGCTGACCCCTGGGCTATCTGATCACTCTCAGAGTGTTATGATGTCCTCTCAGCAGAATATTTACCTTTTTCTAATCTTTTGTTGTTTTCCAACCTTTAGACTACTTGCAAACCAAGTGTCCTCCCATTTTCCAAATGTTGTGCTCATTCCTGCTTTTGGCCTATGCAGATTACTTACCAGGTGTGGCCTTTTCTCTTCTATTTGCCTTTCCAAGTCCTTCCCAAGTCCTGACCCTTTGGGGGTCAGGCTATACCTTCTTTATAAAGCCTTTATGGATTAACTCCAAAACATTCCTTTCTCCCTTTTCTCAGTCCTTCATGGAAGTCCAGAATCCTTAATGTACTGAACTATTTTGAGTCATTTGAGACCATTTAGTCAATTATAGTATGACAAAATTGTATGACAAAACAGTATGACAAAAGCTTATATAAATTTCTATTTCTGGAAAAATCTTTGTATTTCTAGGTAATTCTTTCTGGGAAAGAGGAATCCACTCAGAGTTAGATTTTCTGAGAAGCTAAGTCAATTTTTGTTTTAGTAACCTTTGTTTATTCAGGTTCTTGTACATAATTAAGTAGTGATAGCTTTATATTCTCTTACTTTAAGAAGGCCTCACATTTGTCTCAATT
>NW_012267229.1:15060543-15061682 GCF_000151885.1 Dipodomys ordii
CACAGTCTCTCCTGCCCGGGCTGGCTTTGAACCGCGATCCTCAGATCTCAGCCTCCTGAGTAGCTAGGATTACAGGCGTGAGCCACCAGTGCCCGGCAAATTTGAGGATTTCTTAAAAATTAATAGGATTAATAGAATAATCTGGTATCTGTAACTCATACTTGGAATTCTAGATACTCAGGAAACTGAAACCTAGAGGAAGAGAGTTTGAGGCCAGCCTGAGCAGAAATGTTTGTGAGTCTCTATTTCTAGTTAACCAACAATAAACTGAGCTGGAAGTGTGGCTCAAATGGAAGAATACCAGGCATAAACAAGCAAGCTAAACAAGTGTGAGATCCTGAGTTTAAGTTCTGGTACTGGCAAAAAAAAAAAAAAAAAGAATATATCTTTATTACTGCTTATCCATGTAGTGTCAGTGTAAATTGAACGAAACTCTATTGCTACTTTTATAGCCCTAAATCTGTGCTCTGCCTTTACAAGGGCATGTTCCGAAAGCCTATTGACAATCAATGAGCCACTGGTTCCTGAACACAGGCTGTTATATACATGTGGACAGTCCCACGTGACATAAAAAAGTATTTCTAATTGTTTGCAGGCAGCATGAATAATCTGAGTAATTTTCCTTTCTGGCAATGATCAAAAGAGTTTCAATCTTCTGTATGGAAAGGGGACATGTTGAATGATTATTCATTAAGGAAATTAATTGCCATATGTTTATGACATCCAGAAAACAGCAATTCCCAGGTATATCAGTGAGGATTACTGGGAGAAAAGATAATGTTTAAATAGACTTCCTTCTTTAACAGTCATCAATTGAACATTTTCAGGACACTTAGAGAGCTAAAACTTAAACCAATGATAAAAGTATCAACAACCAACAACACTTGGTACTGAGAAAAAACTTTTTTGCCTTCTGAAAAAATGTCTGAGTGCAAAACAACAGATTTCCCAGACTTTGGACCATTAGTAAGTAAAATTATTTTTAACACAATATATTTTTAGCATCACTAGGCTTAATTTTTTTATTTTATTGTAAAAGTTATGTAGGGCTGGGAAGATGGCTCAGTGGTAGAGCGCTTGCCTTGCATGCCTGAGGCCCTGGGTTCGATTCCTCAGCACCACATAAGCAAAAAGAAAAA
>NW_012267229.1:15063542-15086094 GCF_000151885.1 Dipodomys ordii
TGTCCCTCAGCTCTTCAGCTCAAGGCTAGCGCTCTACCACTTGAGCCACAGTGCCACTTCCGGCTTTTTTTTTTCCTTTTTGCTTATGTGGTGCTGAGGAATCGAATCCAGGGCCTCAGGCATGCAAGGCAAGCGCTCTACCACTGAGCCACCTTCCCAGCCCACTGCAGTGCTCTTGTGCAGTAACATCTTACAGGAGGGGGAAACAGCTGTTCAAAACAACTCACCAGGTTCTGACAGTAACAAAGAACAACATGGGGCTGAGATTTGAGAAGGGAATAAACTGAGTGCAGACAAATCATACAATTAAATTAAATGGTATCCCTGAAAATAAACAAAACAATTTCAAAACTCACAAGTAAAGGGGGAGGCCTTGGTACTTATTTTTAAAAATGTTTATTAAGCTCCAATGATTGTTTGCTGCTATCCTTATCTATATCATGCTAAGTAAAGCTATAGCTAAATGGAAGTTAAACTGTATTCACGAGGTGTTAATGTTTACATCTTATATTAATATATATATTATATCTTGACTTACATTCCTTTAGATAAATTCCCAAGAGTAATCTCATATGGTAGTTCTTTTTTTTCAGTTTTTTTCTCTATGTGCTTAATCTTGGAGTCTTCCTTTTTTAACTCTGTGTGTGTGGTGGTGTTGTGGGGGGGGGGAGTAGGTTTACTGGGAATCAAATCCAGGTTCTCAGACATAACTCTTTATCTTCTCTTTGGCCATATGTAACGTGCTGTTAATCTATTACAGTAGATGTTTCATATGCAATATGGTAGTCTTTTATCTCTAGAAGTTAGATTTAGGTCTTATTTTAAAATACCCTCCATATCTCTGTTTGTTTTCAATCTTTCATCTGGAAGTACAATATTAACTCTTCTAGTGTCTTGTCTACTAACTCTATCTTTTGTGTAAATGATTATCTGTTTCTATTTGTTGACTTTTCTTTCATCATGATTCTTATTTTCCTGTTTCTTTGCATTCCTGGTAACTGTTTGCTTATTGTTTTGAGAGAAGGTCTCTGTATCTAGCCTAGGCTGGCCTCAAATGCACAATTTTCCTGACTCTACCTCCTGAAGACTTGGATTTGGTATATACCATCATGTCCAGCTGCTCATAGGGTTGTTTTATTTGTTTATTTATTTATTTGGTTAGTCATGGGGCTTGAACTCTGGACCCGGGTGCTGTCCCTCAGCTCTTCATCTCAAGGCTAGTGCTCTACCATTGGAGCCACAGCACCACTTCTGGCTTTTTCTGTTTAATGTGGCAGTGAGGAATCGAACCCAGGGCCTCATGCATGTGACGCAAGCACTCTACCACTGAGCCACCTTCCCAGCCTGCCTCACAGTTTTTATTGAGTGCTAGACATCATGGAAATTTACCTTGTTAGGGCTTGTATCTGAGGTTTGTTCCCCTTTTTCTGGACATTGTTAGCCTCAAGTAGTTTCTTCAGATGTCTGATCCAGTGTTCAGCTGAAGACTCAAGGGAGACCCTCTGTAGATTTCTGCTTGCTCTCTCTCTTTTCCTCTCCTTCCCTCTTTCATTTTGTGTTCTTTATTTTTTATATGTGGGTACCCCTTATTCCTTTTCTTCCTCCTTCTAGACTCAGCCTTCCTGGATTTTCCACTCCATCTTAGTAGTTCAGGGAGACTTTTGGACTCCATCTGGGCAACAGGACTTAGGATCAAAACACATCATAGGAATAAAGGCAATATAAATTGAGAAACAATAGACTGGGAAGAGTGTTGGTTGCTGACACAGAGACAAGATAAATGGTGATATAATTCCCTCAGATAAGGAATTCATGGAGACAAACATAGGCTGGGGGCTGGGTAGGACAAGGGAGATAAGTAGCTTGGTTTCAGGAATGGCAAGGTTGTAGTCCTTGTAGTCCTTGTGGACTTCTAGTACTCAGAGGGAATGTGTGAATTTGAGGTGGAGCTTCTAGAGGCATGAATGTGGAGTGTGAAGCCATTGATCAAGTTATCAGAGAGCATGTACTGAAAAAGAAAAGAGGTTGGAAAACAGAAATTTGGAATATGCTAACATCAAAGGTGCTGCAGAGGGGAGAAAGCCAGCAACAGTAACTGAGGTAGGCCCAGAGAAGGCAAATCAAGGGAGGTGATTATCACTGAAACCATGCGACAAATGGAACTTTAAAATGGAAAGAGCAGTTTCTTGGACTCCAAAATATCATGCATGATTTTTTTTAAACTTTCCACTGATTTAGAGGTTATTGTGAACTAGAGAAAGTTTTATTTTGTTTCATTTTTTGCTTTTGTTTTAGCAGAATGAACTCCATTCACCTATTCATTTATTTGTACAGTAAGCATTTTTTTTCTTTGGGGTCCAGTCGTGGGGCCTGAACTCTGGGCCTGGGCGCTGTCCCTCAGCTCTTCAGCTCAAGGCTAGTGCTCTACCACTTGAGCCACAGCACCACTTCCCGCTTTTTTCTTTTTGCTTATGTGGTACTGAGGAATCAAACCCAGGGCCTCAGGCATGCAAGGCAAGCGCTCTCCCACTGAGCCACCTTCCCAGCCCCTACAGTAAGCATTTAACAGACATTTAAGTCTCAATGTCTGGGGATATAAAAATGCATGTGAGGGGCTGGGAAGGTAGCTCAGTGGTAGAGTGTTTGCCTTGCATGCATGAGGCCCTGAGTTTGATTCCTCAATACCACATAAGCAGAAAAAGCTGGAAGTAGTGCTGTGGCTCAAGTGGTAGAGCATTAACCTTGAGCTGAAGAGCTGAGGGACAGTGCCCAGACCGAGTTCAGGCCCCATGACTGACAAAAAAAAAAAAATGCATGTGAGTCTCTACCTTGAGGAAATTCCTTAAAAAAGAACTTAATGTAATACAGTTCATTAAGTGTTAAAATAAATAAATACTAGTCTACAGGGCTAGGGGCATAGCTCAAGTAGTAGAGCACTTGCCTAAAATAAATAATAGCCTTAAAGACTGGGTAGTAAGACAATGTCAGAGGGCCTTCCCTGGAGGAAAAACTAGCTATGAGATGAAGAAAGATGAAAAAGGTTTTTATCATTTCAGGAGAGGGAATGGAGGACAGAAAACCAGGGTATACAGTCAAGAAATAAGTAAGCTTATACCTGAATTTCTCACAGTTAATTTAACAGAATTGAGTTTGATTATGATTCTTGACAGATCTTCAGAAAATAGAACTATGTTCTAAAAAGATTGAAAAGAACCATTCATTTCTAAGGGCAGGTCACAACCAATGAGGCGGGTAAAAATTCAACTCCTAAAAAATATGAAGTATGAAGACCCTGAGGTTGTTCTCTGTACTCTGCAGTCTTACCCTCATTTCTATTTTTAAAGAGCTGCAGCTTTTCTGTAAGGGAGAAAACTGGTACCAGTTAGTGTAAGTCTTTAGAATTCAACATCAGGAAAAAGGAAGATGGCCTGTACTTTGAAGTGCTCTGTTCCTAGGCCCTCCCCGCTTGCTTAGAAACTTTATTTCACCCACATCTCCCCTCCAAAGCAGATGTGTGTGAAAAAGAAAGAACAGCACAGAGACATGTTGCCAATGGGAATTGCCAGATGTGAGTGCCTGCAGTGATGAAGTGCAGACAACCGTGCCTTGTGTTCTCTTGACGTGTGCTTTTGTGTATTCCAGACAGAGAAGCCTCAGTTAGGAATAGATGAGGAAGTGCTATCCTTTCTTCCACTGCCTTTCTTCTTGTGCTAAAATGGCCTGATTTCTCCAAGTCATCTTTTGTGTATAGGTGATAGCCAATTGTAATCTAAGGTAAGGATAGTTATAACATAGCTAGGGTTTTTGTTGTTGTTCTGATATATTTATACAAATACTTATATGCAAATGACTATAAACACAAGAAAACATATGTAGCTTTGTCCTTCTTATGAAGTCATCTTTAAGCAAAGCCGTAGACTTGAAAAGGGATTGAGTGTGGTATGAGCAGATAGGGAGAGTTTTAGAACAGCAAGGGAGTAGCTTTTCCTATTTTCTTTTGTTTGTTTGTTTGTTTGTTTACTGTATTTTTTTGTCTTTTCTTTTTTGGTACTAGGGATTTAACCAGTGTGGACAACTTTTTTCTGAGAAGATTTCAAGGTAGTAGTTAGTGTTCAAGAGACTGAAGTGGGCATTCTAAACCCAAAAGTAAAGAGTGACCATGAAACATGGCTGTGTCTACCTTAACTAGAATAGTGAGTTCTAGTACTCCTGGGATTGGACCAGGAAGTTGTCTGGAAATAACTTTGTATTTATTTTTCTAGTTTCTTTTCTGATTTTGCCCTTAAATTCATATTACCTCTTGTAGCTCTCTTTCATCCTTCTGTTTTCCTCTGCATTTGTCCATTTGTTCCAGCCCTACTGATTAAACAAGGCCCCTAAATTCTAACATTACTGAAATTATACATCATTGTTTTCTTTCCTAATAATCTGATTCTAACAACTCAGAGAAGTCTTTGTTTTTCTCACATATTAAATAATACCCCCATGATCTAGAGATCCCATTCCAGAAAAAAAGAACTCCTATCCAGGACTCATGGTAGAAACTCAATAAATCAGTCATTAATATGCCCTTTACAGGGTTGGGAAAAAAAAAAACTCCTATCCAGGGCTCATGGTAAGCAACTCAATAAATCAGTCATTAATATGCCCTTTACAGGGTTGGGAATGTGGCTTAGTGGTAAAGTGCTTGCCTAGCATGCATGAAGCCCTGGGTTCAATTTCTTAGGACCACATAATCAGAAAAAGGCAGAAGTGGTGCTGTGGCTGAAGTGGTAGAGTGGTAGCCTTGAGTAGAAAAAGCTTAGGGACAGTGCTCAGGCCCTGAGTTCAAGCCCCAGGACTTGCAAATCTATCTATCTATCTATATCTATCTATCTGTCTGTCTATCTATCCAGAATATCAGCCTCTCATTCTCACATAAAAGTATCTCTTGGAGTTTCAGGGTGCCAGTTGTAACAAATAACAAGTACATTGCTTTTTTGAAATATCCTTCATTCTTTTTTTTCCCCTTGTCACCACTTGGTTTGAACTCAGGATGTTGAGCTTGCTGGATAGGCACTCTATCATGCTGCCCCCACCCTCAGTATCTTTTATTTTTTTTCTCTTCAGTGGTTATGCAAAGGAGTTAATTTAACATGTCCATTTATGAATCTTGTGCTTCTTGATCAGAATCACTCATTCCATCATTCTCCCCATCCCCTCTGCCCTTCCCTCTGACTCATTTTGCTTTTCCTATTTTCTTTTGTTTGGTTTTTTTTTTTTTTACTGTATTTTTTGTCTTTTCTGTTTTGGTACTAGGGATTTAACCCAGGACATTGCACTTGCTAGGCAAATGCTTTGCCACTGAGCGACATCCCAGGCCTCTATTTTCTTTATCATATATGTACATTGAGTATGCTGGTTGTATTTGTCTCCTGTTCCATTTTTCTTTTTTTTTTAATTTAATTTTATTTTATTTGTGAACATACTGTACAGAGGAGTTACAATTACATGGGCAGGATAATGCGTACATTTCTTACCAAGCATTGCAGCCTCTTCCTTTGTTTACCCTTCACATCCCTTCCCAGCCTCCCCCCTCCCCCCAATCCCAATCCTTCTCCTTCCCCCCCTTCACCCCCACCCCCCCCTCCTGTTCCATTTTTCATTCATTTAATTCCCCCCTAGCTTTCATTCTTCATCTTATTTTATATTTCAACAAACTTGTATGGTATGTATTATTTTCACCCCCATTTTACATATCAGGGAAAGATAACGTGACTTTCTCAGACTGACTTAGAAATTACCAGAACTAAGGATCCCAACTCCATATTGCATGATCATTCTCCCACATCAAAAATAAGTCTTCAGCTGGGTGCGGGTGGCTCATGCCTATAATCCTAGCTACTCAGGAGGCTGAGATCTGAGGATCGCGGTTCAGAGCCAGCCCAGGTAGGAAAGTCTGTGAAACTCTTATCTCCAATAAACCACCAGAAAACCGGAAGTGGCGCTGTGGCTCAAGTGGTAGGGCGCTAGCCTTGAGCTGAAGAGCTGAGGAACAGTGCCCAGGTCCAGAGTTCAGGCCCCACGACCGACAAAAAAAAAATAATAATAAAGTCTTCAATCAGATCCCAGTGGCTCATAGCTATAATTTTAGCTACTCTGGAGACAGAGATCTGAGAACTGAAGTTTGGAGCCAGGCCAAGGCAGACAAATTCAAGAAACTATTATTTCCAATTAGCCAGCAAAATGTCAGAAGTGTGTGGCTGAAGCAGGAGAGCACCAGATGTGAGCAAAACAAAAATGCCAAGTGTGAGGCTCTGAGTTCAAGCCCTAGTATCAGTGTGCACACACCCACGCACGAGCCTGCATGTGCGCGTACCCTCCCCACACCCCCGCCCCACACACACCTCCAAGCTTAGTACCAGTGACCCACATAGGTACTTAGAAAACTGAGAATGGGAGAATTATAGTTGAAGACCAGCCTGAGCAGAAAAATCCATGATATCCCTTCTGATCCCATAGCTGGATACAGTGACACCCGGGTGTCAGCCTAAACTACATGAGAGGATTAGATAGGAGGATCATGGATAGCTTGTCTACAAAGAGGGAAGCTAGACACAGTGTTGTGTTCCTGTGATCTCACAGACAATGGAAAGGCTAAAAGTAGTCAGATCATGGCTCAGGCCTGTCCTGGAAGAAGGAAAGGAGACCCTATGCTAAAAATAACCAGTGAAAATCGGGTTTAGAGGTGTGGCTTAGTGGTATCACATCAATCATGTGTGAGTCTCTGAGTTCAAACCCCAGCAGCAATAAGAAAATAAAAAGACTGAAGAGTATTTTAAAAGAGCAATAGACTGGTTATGTGTTACAGTTGGCACCCCAATCCCTCAAGAGCTACTTTTATGTAAGAGTAAGAGTAGATGCACAGGCCTCAGAAGAAATCAAACCTGCTAACTACTTGATCTTGGAATTCCAGCTGCCACATTTGTGAGAAAATACATTTTTGTTGTTGAAGTCACCCGTTCTGTGATACTTTGTTATGGCTGACTAATACAGGTTGCTAATGCCTACAACATAAAACATTAATGTTTTAAAGGTCTTTCATGACCTAGCTTCTGCTTCCTAAGCAGGATCTTTGGCTACTCCCTTTCTTTCATCATATATTCAGGAGCAGGACTGGAATGTAGCCCAGTGATAATACTTTGCCTAGCAAGTACAACACCTTGGGTTTGAACCCCAATACCAAAAAAATACAAACATATATTTACAATATCTGTGTGTAATATATAATATATGTAATATAATATATTCATATATTGTATATAATATGATATTGTATGTAATATATAATATATAGTGTATATATACCCACCAGGAATAATCATCCATTTCCATACAGTGCTATTGTATGTATTTTTACTAACTGTATAATAGTGTATCATGTATTTCACTATAATATTCTTTATCTTTCATTGTTAGGCATTTTGGTTGTTTCTAGCTTTTTGCTTTATTTTTACTTTGTCTTTTTTATATTCTCCTTGTTTCTTCCACATGACTGTTCTTTAGACCAACTAATTTTTCCAGCAGAATGAGCGACTCTGATTGTTCAGGCCTGAAGCAAATTCATGCTGCTCTCCCCCAGCTCCCTGCCATACATACATCTACTTTGGCAAGTGGGTTTAGGGGGGGATCTTCCCATATTTATTATCTACAACACACACTACAGTGATTGCTAAGAAAATCCTATAAACAAATGTTCAGAGCAGCTTTGTGAAAGCCAAAATCTGGAAATGACACAAATGTCCACCAATAGGTGATTATGTAAACAGTCTGTTATATAAAAGCAATGAGACCTAGGTAATAAAAAGGATCGAGCTTTTCAACAACCTGAGTAAACCTCAAAAACATGAAACTGAACAAAACAAAGAAGATACAAAAATATGTAGTATATGATTCCACTTAATTGAAACTTTAGGAAAGATAGATTTGGGTAAGTGTAAGAAGGAGATAGATTGAGAAGGTCATAGTTTAGATAATGGTAATGGAAGTGTTGATACAGGTTTATAAATTTATCAAAAGTCACCAAAATATACACTTGAAATGGATATAATATATTGCATAAAGTATGTATCAGTAAAGGTTAATTGACAATATATCTATTTAGCAAATACTAAGTGCTGTGATGATCATTATAGTATTGAACTTTCAGGATACAGTCTGAGATTCTTGGGACATTATGTCTCTTTATTCAGAATTCTCTCAGAAAATTACTCCCCTTTACTACATTTTGGCTCCCATGTTAATTGCAGTTCTTAAAAATTCCAAACTTGCTAGCTAGGCATCATGATGCATGTTTTTAATCCTAGATGGAGTCAGAAGGATTACAAGTTCCATGCCAGTTTGGGCTACATAGCTAAATCCTATCTGGAAAAAATCCAAGATGTCTTTCTTGTGTCTGAGTTGCTCATCATAGTCTAGTAGGCAAGAAGCTCTTCTTTTGGGACTTAGCCCAAGGGCCATCTGTGCTGCCTTTCTCTATTCTTTTTTTTTAGTAAGTCATGGTGCTTGAACTCTGGGCTTGGGCCCTGTCTCTGCACTCTTCAGCTCAAGGCTAGTGCTCTACTACTTAAGCCACAGGCCCACTTCTGGTTTTCTAGTGGTTAATTGGAGATAAGAGTCTCATGGACTTTCTTGCCTGGGCTGGCTTTGAACCCTGCTCCTCAGATCTCAGCCTCCTGAGTAGCTAGAATTACAGGTGTGAGCCACCGGTGCCCAGCTCTTCTCTATTCTTCTAGGCAGATTATCCTACCCTTCCCTTCTCTGCACCAGATCCTGAATATTCTGTTGTGGGTTTTTTGTTTTGTTTTGTTTTTATTTTGTTTTGTTGTATATTATCTCCTCTACTCAACTGAAAACTCTTTAGGGCAGATATCAAAGAAGTTTCTGTGATAGGAAAATGCTTGGTAGTGCTTACATTGTTCACAAAACAGATATTAAGGGGGAAAATAACCTCCTAAATTGATTACTGTGTGCCAGACACTGCTGTACTTTTCTACCTCCTGGCTGGACTATTTGTTGTCTGGCTGTGACATCGGAGTTTCAGAGGATGGCTGTAATCAAGGACACTACAATCCAGAACCAGTCTCCATTCCTCAAGCATTTTAAACATTATCCCTAAACATTTTTTTCTAATTATGAAGCGCTTTCCTTCTAATTATTAAGTCCATATGTATTTCAAGGGAAATTTAATCCCTGTTTGCTTCATTCACACTCAATCCATCACAGTTTTACTTTCAAGAGCTATTTGATGTTCAAGAAGCCATTAGAGCAGCCCTCCCACCCCATAATGCCCATTTCTGAGAAAAAGAATATGGGTAAAATTAAGCAAAACCAAATGTTAACAAAATCTTTTAAGATTAAGCAGAATCTTAATGAGAAAAGCTATGCTGTTTTGGCTTTCAGACTCCAGTGAGTCTATGTGACTCCAGAGGCCCTAACATCTTTATTACACATTTTCTCCCAAAGGAATTGGAGGAGAAGAGAAAAGGAATATTTTGACGAGTACAGATATATTTGACATTCTATTTATAGTAGGTTTTTTAGTCTAGATATTCTGAAACCCCTTCACTGCAAAGCATCTAAAATTGTTTAATGAAATATCATAAACATTATCTTTAGTATTCATTGAGTTCTTAAGAAATTAAAAATCTAAGATCTACTTTTCCATCCCTCTGTCTCTCTGAATCTCTCTCTTGGTCTGTAGATTAAATATACATGGACATTTTGTTTTGAGCTGGGGATATAGATCACTAATAAAGTGCTTTTGTACCAGTTTTGAGGCCATGAGTTAAAGAAGGAAGGAGAGAAGAGAAGAGGGAGAAAAAAGCTGATGTTTTGAAGAAATGCACAGGTATATATGAAAATAAAGCAAAAAATTAAGAGTCCAGCCAAGGGAAATCCTAGAACTTCAGATTGAACTATCAAAAAAGTAAAAAAAAAAGTTTTGCACCATTGTAGAGAAAAATGAGGAAGAAATCCTATTATCGTCTCACCCTGCAAAAACAAGTCTCCTTCTAGAATTTCTAGTCATTAGTCTAACCTCATATGGACTTAAAGATTGTATTACCCTAACCACATTTTTAGGCCCTTCAAGACAAAAACTTAAGGCAAAAAAAAATGGTCCTATATATTGTTATAGTTTGGATCTGAAATGTTCCGAGGGCTAATGTGATTAAACTTTGGTCATCAGACTGTGCTGCTATTGGGAAGTGGTAGAATCTTTAGGAGGTGGGGCTTAATGGAAGGAAGTTAGTTTATTGAAATCCCTCTCTCTCTCTCTCATTCTTTCTGTCTTTTGTTTTTCCCACTCTCCTCCATCACTGCTCTCAGTTGAGTAAGGATCTCTAAAACTTTTCTTCCCTAGGCTGGCCTTAAAACATGATCCTCTCAATCTCAGCCTCCCAAATAGCTAGGAGTACAGGCATGAACCACCATATACAGCAATTATCTCTAGTATTTTGTTATAGTAACAGAAAGCTAAGACATATTGAAGGCATTTGATAAAAAAATATACTAAATCTTTCTGGAAGTGTACAACTTCAAACTAGATAACATAAAATTCATACGGATAAAACTATAACAAAAATAAAACTCTTAAGCATTACAAAATGTAACTTAAAAGTGATAAAATATACAAAAAAATAACTTAGTAAGCAAGAACCAACATATCAGCTTTCAAGTGATACCATTAAGAAAGTGAAAAGATAATCTACAGACTAGGAGAAAATATCCATAAAACATATATATATATATGGATATATATATCATAGACATATCCCTAGCATATAAAGAACCCATTCCATTCTGAGAATAAAAAGACAACAGAATTAAAGACATCAAATGGTTTAAACAAATACTTCAAATGGCAAAAAAGGGAAACTAATACCATAACTCACCAAGGAAATGAAAGAACCAAAATCAGACACCACTAGGCACTCACCAGATTGACCTATTTTAAAAGATTGACAATGCCAAGCATTGATGGGTAACTGGAATCTTATGAATTATAGATGAGAATATAAAATTATATGACCACTTTAGAATATAAAATTATATGACCACTTTAGACAAGTACTAATGAACTAAACACTTTCTAACAAATAGTATAGGAAATAAAGCCTACAGATTTAGGAAGTGTGATGGTTCGGAGTATATTTTATATATAAACCTAAATCCATACTTAGCTACTGAAGAGTAAAATTATCAAACAAGGGAAAGGTTAACACAATCATATAAGGCCTAGAAACAATGACTATCCAGTCATAACAAGCATCCCTAAAGCTTACAGTGTGATATTGAAATGTCATTTCTGACTAAAAGTAACTAAGATTATTTATTTAAACAACTGAGTCTAGCTGTAAGATAGGAAAAATATAACATTTATGTTATATCATGAAGCAAGAAATTAATCAGATATGTGTAAGATCATGTCAAAAGGAGTAAGAAAAAAAAAGCTGGACACCGGTGGCTCACACCTGTAATCCTAGTTACTCAGGAGGCTGAGATCTGAGGATTGTGGTTCAAAGCTAGCCTGGGTAGGAAAGTCCATGAGCCTTTTATCTCCAGTGAACTACCAGAAAACCAGAAGTGGCACTGTGGCACTGTGGCTCAAGTGGTAGAACGCTTGCCTTGAGCTGAAGAGTTCAAGGATAGTGCTCAGGACCAGAGTTCAAGCCCCTAGAATGACAACAACAACAACAACAAAAGTTTTCATGGAACAAAACTTGAGACAAGGTCTGGGAAGATGGCTCAGTGCTTGCCTTGCATGCATGAGGCCCTGGGTTCGATTCCCCAGCACCACATAAGCAAAAAGGAAAAAAGCCGGAAGTGGCACTGTGGCTCAAGTGGTAGAGCGCTAGCCTTGAGCTGAAGAGCTGAGGGACAGCGCCCAGGCCCAGAGTTCAGGCCACGACTGGACCCAAAAAAAAAAAAAACTTGAGACAAGTAGAGTGTGGATATAAATAATAGCATCAGTGGATTAAAAATCCATCAACTCATTTAAATTTATTGGGTTCAACTTTTACACAAAGCAGTTTAG
The DNA here is from genome assembly GCF_000151885.1 of Dipodomys ordii. NCBI lineage: Eukaryota > Metazoa > Chordata > Mammalia > Rodentia > Heteromyidae > Dipodomys > Dipodomys ordii. Next base: position 15,075,619 of record NW_012267229.1, read on the forward strand.
CAATAGCTTCAAATGTTAAATGTGCAACATTTAACACAATTCTACTTCTAGAGAATGTTTTCCTAGAAAAATACAAGGCCCTAAATTCCTACCTTAGTATAATAATAAGTTGGTGATTACTTATGATATACACTATATGAACAGTTATTCTATGAAGCAAAGCAACAGAGCAAACTGTCATGGTGGCTCAAACCTGTAATCCTAGCAGACACTGAGAGACAGCAGTTACCCCAGCACAGGCCCCAGAGAATATCACAACAATCCATTTCAACCAATGGATGGGGATGATGGTACACACCTGTCATTCTAAGTAGTACAGGGAGGCACAAGTAGGAAGATTATAGCTCAGGCTTCCCTGGCATAAAACAAGACTGACTTCAAAAATAACCAATTGAGTCAGGCACTACAGCTCGTACCTACTCACAATACTAAGATCTGAGGACTGTAGTTTGAAGCCAGCCTGGCAGAAGAGTCCATGAGACTCTTTATCTCCAATTAAACACCAGAAAACTGGAAGTGAAGCTGGGGCTCCAAGAAGTAGAGCAATAGCCTTGAGCAAAAAAGCTCAGAGACAGTGCCCAGGCCCTGAGTTCAAGCCTTAATACAGGTACGCGCACACACACACACACACACACACACACACACACACACACACACACGAAAAAGGTATTGGAGGTATGTGGTGGCTCAAGTACCTACCTGGCAAGTGTAAGGCCCTAAAAGGCCCTACATTCAATCCTTAGTATGCCGCCTGCAAAAAAATTTTAAAGACAAATCACCTTAGAAAAATGTATTTCAGAGCTGGGAAGGTGGCTCAGTGGTAGAGCGCTTGCCTTGCATGCATGAGGCCCTGGGTTCAATTCCTCAGCTGGAAGTGGCGCTGTGGCTCAAGTGGTAGAGCGCTAGCCTTGAGGTAAAGAGCTGAGGGACAGTGCCCAGGCCCAGATTTCAGGCCCACTACTGGACCCCCCCCCAAAAAAAAGAAAATGTTATTTCAGCAGTATATATAAAGATTGATGGAAATACAGCACTATATCTATATCTAGACATATGGATATATTTATCTATATATCTATAGATATAGATATCTAGATATATAGTGTGTGTGTGTGTGTGTGTGTGTGTGTGTGTGTGCCAGTCCTGAGCACTGTCCCTGAGCTTTTTTTGCTCAAGGCTAGCACTCTAACACACACACACACACACACACACACACACACACGGGCTGGAAATATATATGTATATATATATATATTAATTTTCTGGATGAATGAGACTGGCCTTCCCAGAGCTAGCAGACTCCGAGATAGTAAAGGGTTCCAAAGGGAGCAGGTCTTTGGTACGTAAACTAACCAGTTTCTAGCCATGCCACCTCATCTGGCCCAGGCGCTCTAGGAAGCAATATTGCCCTACCTTAGTCATTCCAGGGGGTCCCAAGCAACTAGAGATCGCCCCAGATAGTAAAAGAATAAAAAATATGAATAGATCTCAAAACTTCCTGTGAGTCAAGATCTTGGGAGTGGTTTAGCTAGATGTTCTGTCTCAAGTTCTTTTCTGAGGTTCTAGCTAAGAAGTTGCTGACTGTAGTCATCTGAAAGGTAGACTAGAGCAGGGTAGAATCCAGGTTTTGACTGGCTATTGGTGAAAGGCCAAGATTCCTTCCCCAAGGCTGTAACCTGTAGGACTGTTGAGTGTCTTCATGCCACTGAAGCTGGCTTCTTCCCAAGGAAGTTAAAAGAGAGAAATGTGGGTGTGTTGAAATGCCTTTTATGAACCTTCCTTAGAAGTCACACACCATCATTTCTGCCATATTCTATTTGTTAGAACAAACCACTAACCCTGCCTAATTCAAGGGGAAATGGATCAGGCTCTACTTTCTGAAGAGAAGAGTGTCAAAACCATATGTGGACACATGTTGAAAACCATAACATTATGTGATTTGCTTCGGCCAATAAACTCAGTGATGTATGATTTCTGGGCAGAGGCTTTATGAGCCAATATGTGGCTGGCCTTCCTCCTTTCTTCCTCTCTTCCATAAGGCAGGCAGTGCTCCAGATAGAAAGCCTAAATCCTAGGGTAAAGACAATATGAAATAGAGCTGTAATGGGCAGGTAGAGTGAATGAAACAGAAGTTGCAAAGATTCGGGTATGGTTTGTCACCACATTATAATCTAGATTATCATGACTAATACAGCCACATGGGCTTTTTTGTGATGGTGGTACTGAGGATTAAACTCAGGGCCTACCCACTTGCTAAGCAGGCATTCTACTGCTTGAACTGCACATCTAGTGCCCTAATATTGGCAGTTTTTATTGGCCATAGTGAAGTTACTGGGAATAGTTCAGAGTAACAAGTATTGTCCCATTTGATATGTACAACAATAGTAGACTTTATTATCCTTACTTTTTTTGTTGTTAGTTGTGGGGCTTGACCTTAGGGTCTAGGTGCTGTCCCTGAGCTCTTTTGTTCAAGGCTAGAGCTCTGCTACTTTGAGCTACAGTGCCACTTCTGGTTTTCTAGTGATGAATTAGAATTAAGAGTCTTACAGACTTTCCTGCCTAGACTGCCTTTGAACCGTGATCCTCAGATATCAATGTCCTGAGTAGCTAGGATTACAGGCATGAGCCACCAGTGCCTGGCTCCTTACTTTTATAGACATGGAAAAGCAAAGATGCTAAGTGAATATAGCGGAAGTAATAGTGCTGTCTCCAGATTTTCAGTCTATATAGAAACAGCTTCTTTGAAGCTCAAAATAAACTAAAAACCTCCCAAAACATTGCAGAATCAGAAAACCAATAGATAGAAAAGATCTTTTAATATATACATCCTTTAAGAATCCTGAATTCAGGCTAGGAATGTGGCTTAGTGGTAGAATGCTTGTCTAGCATGCATGAAGCCCTAGGTTCGATTCCTCAGTACCAAAAATTCCAGAGGTGGTGCCGTGGCTTGAGTGGTAGAGTGCTTGCCTTGAGCAAAAAGAAGCTCAGAGACAGTGCCCAGCCCCTGAGTTCAAGCCCCAGGACTGGGGTGGGGGGGAAAGAATCCTGAATTCAGTGTCCTTGTCAAATGTTAGTTGTTAGAAACACTACCTACTACCATTAGGGCAGCCTATTCCATTTCTAACTATTCAGGTTATGAGGATATACTTCCTTATATTCAGCTGTATGCTGGCTCCCCAGTGAAGTTGGCCTAGGGGCCAACAGAATAAGTCTTAATACTTTTCTACTTGATTGGCTTTCAGATAATTTGAATCAATTCTAAAGCTACCTACTACCATCATTTGTGCCTCTCTTTTTCTAAAACAGTGAGCTTACTTCAACTTCTCCTGATATTTTTTACAGGATTCCCTTTGTCCATTCTATTTTTTTAATCAAAAGCACTTTTTACTTCCTAAAAAATATTCAATAGTTATTATCTGTTTAGCCTTCCAAAACTAAGTTCTACAAGGGCAGCATATTTGCTGTTGTTCACTGGTGGATTCCAGTATCATGAATAGAAGTTGGCCCTTAATAAGGGTTCAGCAGTATTTATTGAATGTTAATTTCTAGTCTCTACCTATTCCCTTGAAAGTATTCTAGTTTGCCAGCCAAGTTTCTAAAGATAAAGCAAGGTCTGATAAAAAAAAACCTAGGTTGTTTCTACACATTCTACTCTCAGAAATTAATCATAGTTGTAAAGTCTCCAATAAACCCACTGATTATGACCAATATTCTCATCACATTGCTCCCAGTGTGACAGTTCGCCAGAGATATGCTTGCCTCACCCACTTACCCTTTTAAAAATTTCACATTCCACTTTATTGCCTTTATCCCTTCAGAATCAAAATATATCTGTCCTACTTTTATTCTGTGATGTTATTGTGTCTCTGCCTGACAGTGAAGCACAATCACTTTTGCAGAGCATGCAACAATGGTTTCTACTCTCCTCTAAAACTTTATGTAGGGCATTTTTAAAAAATACATTCTCCTTTTAGTAAAATAAGATAAACATTTTTAATGAACTAATAGAGAAACATGAAACATAAGCTGAAACACTCAGGAAAAGAATCTGCTTTTTTTCCAGAAACAACTGTTCAGTTAAATCCATCTGCAAAGGGAACAAAAGGCTAGAGAAGCTGTGTTATGTCACTGACACCCTTAGCAGTTACTCTGAAACAATGCCTACGACCTTCTTTAGGGCTACACCAAGGAACAGAGCAAGGATAAAACAATATATAATGAAGTCAATGTGTTGGCTACAGAAAATGAAGTGACTAGAAAATTGAAGAGCTGCTGGGAACTGGTGGTTCACACCTGTAATCCTAACTACTCAGGAGGCTGAAATCTGAGGATCACAGTTTGAAGCCAGCCTGGGCAGGAAAGTCCATGGGACTCTTTATTTCCAATTAATCCCAAGAAAAGCCAGAAGTGGTACTGTAGTATAAGTGGTAGAACACTGCCTAGAGCAAAAGAACCTTAGTAACAGTACCAAGGCCCAGAGTTCAAGGCTCAGGTAAGGAAAAAAAAAAAAAAAGGAAAGAAAAGAAAACTAATCAGCTGGCATCTAGTCCAACCTGCATGACATGCAAACTGCCTCACTTGTCTAGATCTCAATTCTTTACCTGTAAAATGTTAAATTGAGATGGATGATTTAGAAAATCTTTCCAACTTTTTTTTATCTTTTTTTTATTGTGAAAATACTGTACAGAGGGGTTACAATTACATGAGCAATATAATGAGTACATTTCTTATCAAGCATTGTAGCCTCCTCCTTTGTTTCCCCTTCCCATCCCATCCTTCCCCCCCCCCACCTTTCCAACTTTTTAATATTTGGTTTATTTCATTGTTTTGTTTGTTTGTTTTGTGCAGTGCTGGGGAGAAAACCCAGGGCCTTATACTTACTAGGCAAGTACTCTTATCACTGCTCTCCATTTTTTTCCATTTCCTGGAATTCATTTCAATAAATATCATTTTGTATGGTCAGAGTTAAATTTAATGTTAATACAAAAGGGTTATTTAATTTTCTAGTATGAAAATGGTTTGCTAGAGAGCTGAAGTCATGGCACAAGCAGTAGCACATGTAGCAAGTACGTTGTCCTGAGTTCAAACCCCAGAACTACAAGAGAAAGGAAAACCTTAGAATGGTATGCTGGGATATCATATAGATATTTAATAATAACAATCTCTGTGGAAAAACTTGTGCAAAATAAAATGGTATTAAACGTTTCCAATACAGTTAGTTTTCAAACAATAGTCTACTGGAAAAATTCTTGAAACTTAATCATTAGCATTGAAGAGCCAATAAGAACAGGCTTCAGCAAATCACTAGATAGAATTTCATCTACTTATTTCACCATTTATTCATGACACATGCATTGAGCATTTCCTCTGACCAGCTCACCAAACTAAATGGAATGCACCATGTATCTGACTTTGTCCTTGTTTCCAAAGGGTTAAGATTCTAGTAAACAGAATAAATTCAGATTACTATAATGCTACAGAGAATATGATAAATAACATAAGGAAAGCATAAACAAATTAGCACAAAGCTTCAGAGGAAAAAAAGGCTATTTCCTACTGAGGTTATATGGGAGAAAGGTACCTTGGGGAAGGGTAAAAAGGAATTTTTCTCAGAAACAATAAGGCTACTTAAAAGTATGCTTAGTTTAGAAAAGTTATCTAATAGAAGAATGTAGCATTGTGTTTCAGGAATCCAGGAACCTAAGGAAAAATACTTTGAGGAAAGTAAAGATGAGGCCAAAAAGTGATGTTATATATGTGGAAGAACGGGAAAAGCCAGCAGGTCAAAAGCCTTTGTTAAAGGGAATTATTAAAAGGATATTGAAGTACAATTTAGAAAAGAAGCTGGTAAGAGAGCTCTTAATCATTTCAAAGGAGCTTAATTTTTATAGTTTAGAATTCCATCCTGGTTTCTTAAGATTTCACCAGTGAGTCTGTGGATTTGCTGCCAGCAATCTTTAGGAAATTAAAGCAATAAAGAACCTAGACAAAAATAAAGATAGGCCTGGTGCCAGTGGCTTAGGCCTGTAATCTTAGCTACTCCGGAGTCTGAGATCTGATATCTATCGTGGTTCAAAGCCAGCCCAGGCAGGAAAGTCTGTGAGACTCTTTATCTCCAAACAACTACCAGAAAACCAGAAGTGGCGCTGTGGCTCAAGTAGTAGAGCCTTGAGCTGAAGAGCTCAGGGACTGGGTCCAGGGCCAGAGTTCACGACTGACCCAAAATAAAAGGTAAAGATAGCCCAGATTGTGTGTGTGTATGTGTGTGTGTGTGTGTGTGTGTGTGTGTGAGAGAGAGAGAGAGAGAGAGAGAGAGGAGAGTATGAGGTGTATGTGTGCTGGTACTGGGCTTAAACTCAAATGTGGGTACTGTTCCTTAGCTTATTTTTTTGCCCAAGGCTGGCACATTGAGCAATACCTTTTTTTGGCTTTTTGCTGATTAACTGGAGATAAGAGTCTCATGGACTATCATGCCTGGACTGGTTTTGAACTACGATTCTCAACTCTCAGCTTCCTGAGCAACTAGGATTACAGGTATGACCACTGGCACCCAGCTCCAGATATCGACATTAAGAAAAATAGTGACTTTCAGAAACAACAGCCTAGTTAGAGACTTATACATGATATTCTAAAATTAAATGTTAGTTTATGAACACTCTGAGAAAGATGAACCTAAGGAGTAAGTAATTTAAACAAGTCATGCCAAACAATTTACATTTCCTTTAAGAATGTGTCTGATGAACAGTAGAAGAAGTACATCTTCCCTTCCACAGGATGTAATTTGATTTCAAGCATATATTTGACAAGATTTTTTTTGGGGGGGTCCAGTCATGGGGCCTGAACTCTGGGCCTGGGCGCTGTTCCTCAGCTCTTCAGCTCAAGGCTAGCGCTCTACCACTTGAGCCACAGTGCCACTTCCAGCTTTTTTCTTTTTGCTTATGTGGTGCTGAGGAATCGGACCCAGGGCCTCAGGCATGCAAGGCAAGTGCTCTACCACTGAGCCACCTTCCCAGCCCCGACAAGATTTTTCTTTGCAGCAGTGGAATACCAAGGAGAAATGAGTGAGAAGTCAAATAAATGTGTAGTTGCTTACATGGTTGTTGACGGAATGACCAGTGTGAACCTGGACCAAGGTCTAATGGCACCTAGCTATGTCAACATTTTTTTTAATTGAAAAGGTAATGAGAATGTCAACATTTTGTTTTGTTTTGTTTTTGACCAGTCTTGGGGCCTGAACTCTGGACCTGGGCACTGTCTTTCACCTCTTCAGCTCAAGGCTAGTGCTCTACCACTCAAGGCATAGTACCACTTCTGGCTTTTTCTACTTATGTGGCACTGAAGAATCGAACCCAGGGCCTCATGCATGCAAGGCAAGTACTCTACCACTGAGCCACCTTCCCAGCCCAAAAATGTCAACATTTTTATGAATGAATTTTGAAAAGCTATGCCCACAGAATTTATGATACAAAGATAGATGTAGCTAAAATGGAGGGTAATGGAGCAGAAAAAATAAAAACTTCAGAAAAATACTACTATGAGTAAAAACACACTACTTGTCATGTTTAGATGAGGTATAATGTCTAATAACCATTCACATCATAACTGAAATAACATTTAATTATTTAGCATCTTTGAGTACATTTTCTTACTTGTAATACAGAGATAATTATAGTGCCTATTTTTAGAGGTACTTAAAGTAGGGAACTAAGAATTTGTTAAAATAAGGGCTTAGCCAGGTGCCTGTGGCTCATGCCTATAATCCTAGCTACTCAGGAGGCTGAGATCTGAGGATATAGTTCAAAGCCAGCCCAGGCAGGAAAGTCCATTAGACCCTTATCTCCAATTAACCACCAGAAAACTGGAAGTGGCACTGTGGCTCAAGTGTTAGAGTGCTTGCCTTGAGCGAATAGCTCAGGTATAGCGTCTATGCCCAGAGTTCAATCCTGAAGATGATGATGGAGGAGGAGGAGAGGGGGAGGGAGAGGAAGAAAAGAAAATGAAAACAAGGGCTTAGCTTCATGTTCAAAAAAATAATCAAGCCAGACACTGGTGGCTCACACCTGTAATCCTGAGATCTGAGGATCATGGTTCAAAGCCAGCCCAGGTAGGAAAGTCTGTGAAACTCTTATCTCCAATAAACCACCAGAAAACCAGAAGTGGTACTGTGGCACAAGTGGTAGAGCACTAGTCTTGAGCTGAAGAGCTGAGGGACAGTACTCAGGCCCAGAATTCAAGCCCCATGACCAACAAAATGAAAAAAAAAACATAATAATATATATTAGCTATGATAGCATAGTCTTAATGGGTAAATTATACTGCTCTAAAACATATGAAATGGTTAGATAAAAAATAGTAATCAATATATATTACCTATGATAGCATAGTCTTAATGGGTAAATTATACTGCTCTAAAACATATGAAATGGTTAGATAAAAAGTTACATAAATTAAGATTCCTTTTATGGAGGGCTTTTTAATTATAGTAAAGTACACTTTAAATTTCCAAAGGTGACCTTTAGTTCTGACAGTCTAAGTATTGTTAAACAAATTGTCTCATTGTACTTAAGAAGATCATAAAAACTCTTGCTTTTATCTTCCGCATCTGTTTTCATATTTCCATGCCATGGTTTTATTTGTTTAAATAGACCATAAATTCTACTGTCAATACTCATAAGAACATGAAAAGAAGTAAGAACAGGAGTTATATTTTCCAAATTACTTATACTTTGAACAATCTTTCCTTTTTATGAAACTATAAATCATTAAGAAATATTTTATTTGGGAAGAAAACCGACTTTTGTCTTTATTGTTTAACTTCATCTGTAATCGTAAACCTAGCAATGAAAATGGAACATTCCTGGAGCCTATAGAACTTTCTGTCATTTCTAAACAGGAATGGGATTATAGGAACATTTAATGACATTCTCCTGACAATACCAATCAATAAACCTCTGGAAACACTTATTCAGTGCCCAATTATAGGCAGAGAACAATAGTAACAGGATATGTAGGAAATTTCAGAGGCAAAGAATTGTTGGTACTTTTAAAGTTCTTATACTTTAATAAAGGAGACTGAATTGTTCCTAATGAGTAATTGAGAGATTTAGTGTGCAGAAGTTTTTCCTGGACATTTTTTTTTTACTACAATTTGGTTTCTGGGGTAAACAGAAGAAATAGAAGGCCGAAGCAATATAGTTACAGGAACAATAAGTAATAGAAAGGAGGCTTGAATATAGATGCCCTAACTTTATATATGAAAGAGATAGTCTCATGATAAGACTTTGAGAAAAACAATAGATAGATAGATTGATTGATTGATGAATAGATAATCAGCCAGTGAGACTGACTAAAACTTAGCAGATTATAATGCTCTAGCATTCTACCATTTTTTCTCACATTTTGGGATATGTAGCACCTAGGAAACTCCAAGCTAAATTTGATACTTCAAAGAAAATGGCCTTGTTAGGCCTTTACTGGTATATATCTAATACTCCCTATGAACTTCTCTGTTAAGAAAATTCATGTTGGGGCTGGGAAGGTGACTCAATGATAGAGTGCTTTCCTTGCATGCATGAGGCCCTGCGTTCGATTTCTCAGCACCACATAAGCAGAAAAAGCCAGAAGTGGCGCTGTGGCTCAAGTGGTAGAGCGCTAGCCTTCAGCTAAAGAGCTCAGGGACAGCACCCAGGCCCAGAGTTCAGGCCCCATGACCAGGAAAAGAAGAAAGGAAGGAAGGAAGGAAGGAAAGAAGGAAGAAAGAGGGCTGGGAAGTTGGCTCAGTGGTAGAGCACTGGCCTTGCGTGCCTGAGGCCCTCAGTGGATGCAGATGTGACCTCTTCCAGGTGTCCCAGTTACCTAGGTAACCGGAGGTACTGGGTGGAGACTTTGCTGTGAGGAGGGTGGAGTCTGCTTACATTCCAGCCTTTTAATAATCTCCAAATAGGGTGCAGATTCTCTCTGGCTACTTCCTTCTGACAAGGGGCGTTGACATTAGGGGTAAAAGGCTGGAATTTGGTCTCCTCCCAGAAAAGGCATCGAGCTGCCTCTGTTCCACGCCACGTTAGTCCTTCGATAAAGTCTGGAGAAGTCTCATGAGGCATTGAGGTGCTGGAAAAAAAATCTAGAGAACAAATAAATGGCAAGAGGAAGGACTTGGGGCTGAAAAATGTTGGTAGAAATGCCCCTAGCTACTTCTGACATCTGTTGACTAGGTAGAGGAGAAGTCAGGTAACAAAGGCAAGAATATAAATTCCTGTCCAGTTAATAGGTAGACAGGTATGGACAGTAGATGGGCAGGCTTCTTACTTCTATTGACCTCTGGCTCTGGTTAATTTTGATTTGTTTTTTGTTGTTTTTTTTTTTTATCTAGTCGTGGGGCCTGAACTCTGGGCCTGCGCGCTGTCCCTCAGCTCTTCAGCTCAAGGCTAGTGCTCTACCACTTGAGACACAGTGCCACTACCAGTTTTTTTTTTTTTTCTG
>NW_012267229.1:15086379-15114179 GCF_000151885.1 Dipodomys ordii
GCGCTGTCCCTCAGCTCTTCAGCTCAAGGCTAGTGCTCTACCACTTGAGACACAGTGCCACTACCAGTTTTTTTTTTTTTTCTGCTTATGTGGTGCTGAGTAATCGAACCCAGGGCCTCATGCATGCAAGGCAAGCGCTCTACCACTGAGCCACCTTCCCAGCCCTCTGGTTAATTTTGAAAGGGCAGGCACAAAGCTGCTGATATGACATCATCTCCTCTTACTCCTCTCCATGCTCCTTTGTTCCCCAGACTGGCTGAGTCTAGGTGCTCCTTGCTGGGATAGCTTGTCCCAGTTGGTGTTCAAGGAGGATTGAACTTAAGGCCTGGGCACTGTCCCTGAGCACTTCTGCTCAAGGCTAGCACTCTCCCACTTTGAGTTATAGTACCACTTGCAGTGTTTGCTGGTTAGAGATAAGAGTCTTGAGCCATGCTTCCAGCCTGGCTGTTTGCAGGTTAGTTGAGAGATGGAGTCTTAGGGATTTTTCAGCCCGGGCTGGCTTTGAACTGCAATTTTTGCCACACAAAAAAAATCTTTATTATTTCCAATTAAAGCAACAAGGAGATCAAGTAGAATAAGTAGAGCTTACCTGGTCCTTATCAAGAATGGCCAACAAATATTCTGAAATGACAAAACTCATTAGATGTGAGAATCTTAGCACAGATATGCCCACTATTTTAGAGTCACATAGTACTAGAATACACAACACAAAACAAAAAGGTAAAACTCAAAACCTAAAAATTTTTTTGGGGGGGTCCGGTTGTGGGGCCTGAACTCTGGGCATGGTCACTGTCCCTCAGCTTCTCAGCTCAAGGCTACCACTCTACCACTTGAGCCACAGCGCCACTTCCGGCTTTTTTTCTTTTTGCTTATGTGGTGCTGGGGAATCGAACCCAGGGCCTCATGCATGCAAGGTAAGCGATCTACCACTGAGCCACCTTCCCAGCCCAAAACCTAAAATTTTTGACAACAATGTTTAGACATCTTAACAAAGCACATCAGATGTTTGGGCCTCAGTTACCAGGGTCAATGAAAAGAGCAACTTGTTAGCAAGGCACCTTAGAATAGATGAATGGAGGAGTAGTAAGCTTGGTGAAAGAGTATGGGTCAGATGGGGCCAAACCCTTAACCCACCATGTGGCCAAGATGGCAAACTCAAGACAGCAAGTTTCTGGAAAAAAATGCAAAGAACGCATGAGCAAATAGATCAAGCCTAGTTTGGCTAGCCTTTAAGAGGGAACCTAGAGAGGGTCCCCGGGACCCAGCCTGCGTCGCACTCTTCAGGGCACAAGCCAAAATGTTATAGAAAAGAGAAAGGGAGAGATAAGTTGGACATGAATGACAGAGAGAGAGCAAAGAGAGCCTGAAAGTAAACATACTTCTGACCATTTACCATTGCAGTGGCAAAAACTGTCTACATCTGAGAATGGCATAAAAATGAGGCGCTCTGGCTTTCCAGGGAGCGCAGGAGGCATTTCAAAGGGGTTTCACCACTCGGGCATGATTCGCAGCACCCCATTAAATGTGTAGGAGAGTCAGTCTGGTGAGTGAAGGAGAGCTGACCAGGCAGAAAAGGTGTCCCGCCTTCCCCCAGAGCCCTCTAGAGAGAAATGGCCAATCCTCCAACACCAAGCGTCCTCGGCTTCAGAGGTGACTGGCCTTTCAGCTAAAGGCCGTAGGAGCTTTCTGGCGTGGCACCACATCTAGACAGAGACTAAACAACAGAGAACTGTAGAGTAGTTTCACTCACCAGAGTAGAGAAGTGGTGTGGACGTGGATGTGAAGGCCAGCAATGGTATTGATGCGCTGTGTCCGCAGCAGACAGACGGGTTCGCAAAAGGCTGTCAGAACTGTGGGTATTCCTTAGAGCAAAAAAGGAAAAAAAGAAAAAGAAAAAATAAAAACAGAGAGGAATCCCACCTATCCTGACTTTAAGCCCTTCCCGGGTTTGGCACCATTTATGTTAGGTTTTTAAAAAGAGGTAGCTGAGTAAGAACAGCACCACACATTTGGTATTCAGGTACGGGGTAGGTTTATTCATCATTCTGGCTAGCACCAGGCCATGTTGGCCCTCCATTTGGAGGGGAAAGACCTGGGAAAGAGAGAGAGCTGGGAAAAAGCTGATATAGAAAATTTAAACACCTAGCTCTGCAGAAAGATAAATCAGGGAAGATGAGGTATGAGAATTCAGAGATAAACAGTGTAATTAATAAAAGAAAATACAAAGTGATATATTAATAAATAACTTGATTAAAAACACAGGTCCTACATTCTTTGCTATTAGTTTCACATGCCCTCATTAAGCTAAATGTTAAAATGTTGAAAGCTCCCACCAAACTATGCCTTGCTTTAACTGTTTGGATGGTGAATGGACTGGGGACTCATTCACTTTCAACCTCTCCCAACTGCCTTTGAATCTACTCTTCAGTCAAAACCTTTGAAATATCTTTTGTAGGGACACGGTTCAATTCCTAGCACTACAAAATAAGAAGAATTTGTCTAGCTTTTCTAATTTCCTCAGCCCCAAAAGTATCTGAAACAGCCTAATTGGTCAAGCTTTGCTAGAAGTGGGGTAGTCTTCGAACAGAATATGCCATAAATTTTAAAATTTAAATTCATTTAAATTAACTTTGGTTTGGAAAAAATGTTTAGGCTTTCCTAATAATTGGTAATTCCCTACAGAGGTGAAAAATTGCTAGCATGGAGGCTTGGCTTCCAGCACCATTAGGAAGAAAAACTATCACAGACCCTCAAATTGGAATGAGAAAGACCACAAACAAAATGTGACGTTGGAAGCTGCTCACCAAGCTACTTGGTGCCTTATAAATTTACAATCCACTCACCACTACCATCCCCAAAAAGAGAGGCTGGGGAGACAGACCTCTTGATTATTTTCTTCTCCCAGCCCCATGGAGGCACTGTGGTGTCATCCATTCATCATTTTTTGTTTTTGAGCTGCAGCTGCCTGTCAAGGATGGCTGGGTTATAGAGGTGTCTCTTAACAGTGCCTTTGGGGGTCAATATTGAAATGTGTTCCTAAACCTTAATCTCAAGAATTTCTCCTGACACTGACATTTCATGAGGAAATCAAGCTGGTGGAGGTAGCAGCAGAAAATAAGAGGAACTTAAGTCTCTGAAGTTTCTTAACACAAACGTGAGGGTAGCTGGAAACCTGTGACTCTAATCAGATATACCCACAGAAGCAGCCATATACACATCCAGACACTTATACATCATTTGTCTAAATGTATAAAGACATAGATGAAAGCTCCTGGAGAATAAGCAGTTTGAATACAGGAAGCTTAACTTAGGTTCAGAGAGACAATACCATTTATCTGCTGAATACCATGAGGAAAGAGAGAGTCACATGACCCTCTTGAGAAAGAATAGAACTTTTGTGGTGCTTATGATGATCCAAATATGATGCTCACATCTTTCCCATCCTTATAATTATCCTACAGAACAGACATTATTATCCTCACTGTAGTTGTTGGTTGGTTAGTTAGTTTTGAGATAGGGTCCCAGGGTCTCCTTCTTCAGGTCACGATTCTCCTGCCACCATGTAGGACACCCCCCCCCACTCCTTTTTCCTTAATTTTTAAAGACAGGGTCTTGCTTGCCTGTATAGTCCAAAGTGACTTTCAGTTCATGATCCTCCCACCTTAGCCTCCCAAGTGCCCATTTTTAATTTAGTATTCTGAAAGGCCATACCCAAGGTCAGATGGCTAGTGCATTTGCAGAACCAAAATTCAAATCTAATTCTGATTGGCTCCAAGACCATTCTCTTGAGGTATGAAAAAGTGACAAACATTCATATTTAAACAACTTAAATGTGCAATGGGTTTCTAAACAGAAGTATGATTGATGAATTTATTTATTGTTTCACTCTCAGACTTGTCATCAGCATTGAGGGGCAGTGCCCAGACCCTGAGTTCAGGCTGCAGTACTGGCACAACAAACAAAAAGCCTCTAAAGGAATTTAGGTTGATAATAGTAGGCTGACTCCAACCAGGCATCAGTGGCTTACACCTGTAATTATAGCTACTCCAGAGGCTGAGATCTGAGAATCGTGGTTCAAAGCCAGACCAGGCAGGAAAGTCCTTGAGACTCTTTGTTTTGTTTTGTTTCTTGTTGGTTGTGGGGCTTGAACTCTGGGCCTGGGCTCTGTCCCTCAGCTCTTCAATTCAAGGCTAGCGCTCTGCCACTTGAGCCACAGCTCCACTTCCAGTTTTCTGGTGTTGTATTGAAGATAAGAGTCTCACGGACTTTCCTGTTCAGGCTGGCTTAGAACCTCAATCCTCAGATATCAGCCCCCTTAGTAACTAGGATTACAGGCGTGAGTCACCGGTGCCCTGTTTCCTTGAATCTCTTTTCTCCAATTCACCACTAGAAAATTGACACTGTGGCTTAAAGTGGCAGAGTGCTAGCCTTGACCAAAAAAAGCTCAGGAACAGTACCCAGGCCCTGATTTCAAGCCCCCCAAAAGCAAACAAACAAAAAACAGGGTGCAAACTGTTACAATTTATAGCTAATAAGTAGTTGAGGCTTGAAATGTCTTCTAGTGAAATTTAGGGTTAGAATCTGTGAAACATATTTTAAAAACCAGAAAGGTTCGTTGCTTGGAGAGGAGTATTTATCAGAATAAACAGCTCCAGAACTTGAGCTAGATTAAGAAGCATGTGAGGAGGCCTAGCATAAAAAGATGCTCATGAAACTTATTTTCAGAACCTCAATCCTGATTCTAGCTTGCAGATCTTAAGTGGGACTCAGTAATTTTTGACCCTCACGTATTTTAATGATAATGCAAAGTGCTCAAAAGACCCCAGAGAATCATCCAGGGAAAGATGAGCTGCCTCTTCTGGCTGGTTGCATTGGGGCTGCTATCTGTTTACATTACCTGGCCTCATGACTACCAGACTATTCTATCCTATCAATGCTATTCTGCTCTGCTGGCCATGGAGGAGAAGGATTCCTGTTGTGGGAGACTGATTTAGACAAACCTATTGAATGGTTCTTAAGGCTTTTAGATGTCAAAAGGATTTGAGAAAATGATCTCCATAACAATAATGAATCAGAAACAAGCATACATTTTTTTTCTTTTTACTTTTTTTTCTGGTCCTGGAGCTTGAACTCGGGTCCTGGGCACTGTCCTTGAGCCTCTTTGTACTCATGGCTAGCATTGTATATACCACTTGAGCCACAGCTCCACTTCTAGCCTTTTCTGTTTATGTGGTACTGAGGAATCGAACCCAGGGTTTCATGTATGCTAGGCAAGCACTCTACTACTAAGCCACATTCCCAGCCCTGCATTTTTTTTTTCTTAAATGACACTGTGGGGACTAGAGGGAAAAAGAAAGGGGTTGCTCAGGTTCAGGAGTCCAGCAAAATGGATTTCCTTTAGAAAAACAAGCAAAACAACCAAAGGCTCCTGGGACTATCCCCCCCAGAACTTCTGGGGCCAACCTAATGAAATGATTTAACAGTGTGGTAGAGTAGCCTCAGTGGTATCCACACTGTTCTAATGCCAGTCAATATTGCACAACCAGGGTGAGCTGAGGATCTCTGGAACACAAAGCAAGGTCTAATGTTCAGAGCATGGCAAACTTGAATAATACATTTTTTTCTCTCTCCTTTGAATTTTTATAGTTCCTTAGCTTTATCTTGGATATACTAACTCCTTTTTTTTTTTTTTGTCTGTCTTGGGGCTTGAACTCTGGGCCTAGGTGTTGTATCTCAGCTCTTCAGCACAAGGTGAGCCCTCTACCACTTGACCCACAGTGCCGCTTCCATTTTTCTGGTGGTTAATTGGAGATAAGCGTCTCACAGATGGGGCTGGAGAAGGTGGTTCAGTGGTAGAGCGCTTGCCTTGCATGCATGAGGCCCTGGGTTTGATTCCTCAGCACCATATAAGCAGGGAAAAAAAGCCGGAAGTAGCACTGTGGCTCAAGTGGTAGAATGCTAGCTTTAAGCTGAAGAGCTGAGGGACAGCGCCCAGGCCCAGAGTTCAGGCCCCACAACTGGACCCCCCCCCCAAAAAAAGAAAAGAGTCCCACAGACTTTCCTGACCCAGCTGGCTTTGAACCTCAATCCTTAGATCTTAGCCTCCTGAGTAGTTAGGACTATGGGCATGAGCCCCAATGCCCAACTCACCTAACCTTTTTTTATTGAGTTATTTTCTTTAAAAGTTTTAGCAAGGGGGCTAGGAATGTGGCTTAGTAGTAGAATGCACAAAGCCCTGGGTTTGATTCCTCAGTACCACATAAACAGAAAAAGCCGGGAGTGATGCTGTGGCTCAAGTGGTAGAGGGCTAGCCTTGAGCAAAAAGAAGCTCGGGTCCTGAGTTCAAGACCCAGCACTGGCCAAAAAAAAAAGTTTTAGCAAGGATTTATTTTAGTATAAAAGGGTTAAAGTAGGAAGAAACAGAAAATGAGAGAGAAGTACTTCCTGCTCTCCATGTAAGAAATGGGAGTTTATTTCATATTAAAAATTGTATTGTTTGGCTGGGAATGTGGCTTAGTGGTAGAGTGCTTGCCTAGCATGCATAAAGCCCTAGGTTCAATTCCTTAGTACCACATAAACAGGAAAAGCTGGAAGTGAAGCTGTGGCTCAAGTGGTAGAGAGCTAGCCTTGAGCACAGAGAGGCTCCGGGAGCCCCTGAGTTCATACCTCAGTACTGGCATGAAAGTAGAAGGAAAAAAATGGTCTCTGCCTACATTCTTGTTAGATTGGGTAGAATGAGGAGCTCTGTTTCCTCTTCTTGCAGCTTTTCATGAATAAGTAATACTATAGGCCACTCTGACTAATCTGATAATTACTGCACCCAACTCCACTCCATTTATATCATATAGCATAGGCCACTGTCAACAGGTCTCCAAGCAGCAGGGTGAGACGAACCAGCAGTGGTAATCTCAGAGTCCCAGATTTAACCAACTGTAAATAAGTCCCAAAGAGGATAGGTAGGTTGTATTTGATACATCTAAGATGTAGTCTAAGGCCAGTTCTCTCTCACACCATACATAGCATAGTCAAGGCTACAAAGGCTTTAAGAGAAACATGTGGTTTTATATCCACCAGACTGAAACATGGGTATGCCTGTCTATGTGGTTGTTCCTTGGTTTTATCTTTTTGAGACAAGGTCTCACAATGTAGCCCTTATTGATCTCAAGTTTGTCATCCTCCTGCCTTTGTCTCCCAAGTGCTGGGATCACAGACATAAGCCACTGCCCAGCTCAGTCTGTTTATTAGCACAGGTACGAGGAGGTGGGGAAGTGACATTGTCAGAGTCAAGCATGGAAGACAAAGTGTCAGGCCATGTCTTCATGAGTTTCTCTGCTTTCATGGCACATGGAAAGGTATGACAGAGACAGAGTACAAGAAATTGCTAGCCTGATGTCAGTCTATCCCACATAAACCATGATTGCTTCACCACTTCACTGGATTGGCTCTAAAGGAGAGAGGACACATTAATTGTTTTTTACTTCCTCCTATTTACTGGGGTTTAAAGCATTCCTTTTCCAGGTCTTGAGTTGTTGCTCATTTTCTACAGTCATAAAATTAGTGTTTCCCAACCCAGTAACTACACTTTCAACTTTTCTTCCATTCTTTTCTAACATCAACACTTTTCCTCTATGTAAATATGAATAGAACAAAAGCATTTGGAAAAAAATTCAGAGACTCATTGTATTCCTCAGTTTAGTCAGCTTGGAAATAGCCACTGCCCTCATAATCTAGGACTATGTGATTCTTTCATTTAATTTTTCTATGATAGGATCTTGCTGTATAGCTCAGCCTGGCCTCCAACTTGCTGTCCTCCTTACTCCATTTCTGTTGTTCTAACAAGAGAATCCATGTGGCTGAACCAGAATTAAGTTTGAATCTCCCATGCTTCTTTTTGGTTGGGCTGTTGCCTAGAAAGTATAGTCCCTAGGATAGTATGGAGTTGCTATTAGGGGATTAGAGCCAGGAATGGTGTCAGGCAGAATCCTGAGTTAAAAAAAAAAATCTGGATAATTCTCCATTACATTCATCCTGATCTTTAGCCAGTAAGCATCTGAGAAGAGATTATTTAGCCATGAAAAAGAAATAAAGTGGGCTGGGAAGGTGGCTCAGTGGTAGAGCGCTTGCCTTGCATGCCTGAGGCCCTGGGTTTGATTCCCCAGCACCACATAAGCAAAAAGAAAAAAAGCCGGAAGTGTCGCTGTGGCTCAAGTAGTAGACTGCTAGCCTTGAAGTGAAGAGCTGAGGGACAGCGCCCAGGCCCGGAGTTCAGGCCTCACAACCGGACCCCCCAAAAAAAGAAATGAAGTACTAAGAGCAAGGGAGAATAATGGAAGGGATGACACTGATCAAGATGTCATAATATTAATTGACATGTTGAATTGAAACTGCTTTGTACAAATATTTAAAGATAATTTAAAAATAAGAGAAAGCAATCACTAAAGGAAGAAGGAGAAGGAGGATAAGAAAAAAGAAGGAGGAAGAGGAAGAGGAAGAAGAGTGGGAAGGAGGGAAGGGAAGGCAAAGAGAAGGGGAGGGGGAAGAGCTAGTACCAGTGGCTCACATCTATAATCCTAGCTACTTAGAGGCTGAAACATGAGGATCTCAGTTTAAAGTCAGCCCAGGAAAGAAAATCCTTAAGAGTTTTATTTCTAAGTGACCATCAAAGATCCAGAAGTAGAACTGTGGCTTAAGTAGGAAAATACTAGTTTTGAGCAAAAAAGCTCAGGGATAGTGTCCAGGCCCTGAGTCCAAGCCCCAGAACCAGCACCAAAAGTAAATAAATAAAGGAAAAGAAAAGAAAAAGAAATTAAGTGCTGATATACTTTACAAAAAACTTTGAAAATATTCTACATGAAAGTAAAAACACTCATGGAGACTACCTATTGTGATAGTTGCACACTTCTATGAATATACTAAAAACCACAAAATCATACACTTCCAAATGGCAAGTTTTTTGGTATGTGAATTGTTTCTCAACAAATCTGTTATTTTTTTAGATATATATTTCATGTCTCAGTGATGCCAACAGTCTGAGGATGATAAAGGAAACAAAATGTCTACTGAATTCTTTGACTATCAACCCATTGCTGTAGGAGCTTTTTTTGTTTGTTTGTTTGTTTTGGTTGTGGGGCCCGAACTCTGGGCCTGGTTGCATCACTGAGCTCTTCAGCTCAAGGCTAGTGTTCTACCACTTGAGCCACAGCACCACTTCTGGCTTTTTTCTGCTTATGTGGTGCTGAGGAATGGAACCCAGGGCCTTATGCATGCAAGGCAAGCACTCTATCACTGAGCCACCTTCCCAGCCCCTGTAGGAGCTTTTGCACTAAAAAATCCACTATGACAGTTTCAAGGGCCACAGTGTGGTCAGAGTTGCTGATCAGACTAGAACACAAAAACCATAATCTAAAAAATATTCAAAAACAGTGAGATGAGACATGAATAAAGCCCTTATAAGGGGTTAATTTGCAAGAAGCCACTAGAGTAAATACTCCATACCATAGGCCTCCTTTATCATGAGACAAATGGCAAGCAGAAGTCTCAAGGCTGACATGCAAAGGCAGCTTTGGCATCAGAATCTTAAGGGTCCTTACCTTTGTGCCCAGCCCATTATGGTGGATATGTTGCTATGTCTAATGTGATGATGGATCTAGTAGAATTTGTGGAAAGCTGAGTGATTAGCAGCTTGATTGTAGTTAGTCTCATTAGAAAATGAGCCATCCTTACCATGTACATCATAACATGACTCAGATTGTTGGATGAAAGTTCCAGTTTGCTTCCAAAGTCGATGACTCACGAGGGGTGTCTTTAATCTCTTTTCCAGTAGTCTTGGCAAGTAGCAGTCCAGACAGCTGGATCATTGACCCAAGAGTCGGTAAAAATCATAGCCTGAATAGTCCTCTGGGAAAGGCATTCTCTTTCATTTTCGCTTGTTACTGGCTCTTGCTATAGCTGTGTTGTCACTGAGGCCAACTATCCAGTAGACACCATCATCCGCTTTCATTTTAGCATCAAGGAACCAGTGTTAGGCATTTAGGAGAACCTCTATGAGCCAACTGAGTCAGCAGCTTTGTTTCATGTGATGAGGGAACAGAAAAGGTTCTGTCTAGAAAAGGCTACTTTTTCAAAGAGAGCCAGTATGTCATAAGATCCCAGCTGTGCTCTTATGTATACTTTCTCCATATGAATGGTGAGACCTATTGGGCCCTTCCTGGGTTAGCTGTCCAATTCTTAATTGACCTTCCCAAGATGGGTCTATGAGGCTTTAATCACACAGAACTCCCTGTGTCAGGAGTTCAGTTTCAGTGAGAGCATAGTAGCAGGTTAAGCACCTGCTGGGTTTTGCTTTGCTTTGTTTGGTTTTGTTGTCTTGTTTTTTAGCATTGCACTTGGAGGCTATGTCAGTCAGGTGATGCTACTGTACTAGGAAAAGGCATCTAACCTTTAACCATGACTGGATTGTTTCTGTGTATCACTCTCTAACAGTTCACCAAAATTTTCAATTGCTTTATTCACCACCACCCCACCAACCACCACCAAAACTGAAGAGACTCATAATTGGTACCATTTATTTCAGCTTTGGAGACTTCTGGCTCATTAACAATCCCACTACCTTTTTGCTAGGACTATCAGCCTTGCTGTCTCATTGTTATGATAGTATCCTTTTCTCCATCAGCCCTGGACAGAGTGAGTAACAACTATTCAGGCATCATTTCAATGTCTTGTTTCAGCATGCACACATATGCACACACACACACACACACACACACACACACCACCCCAACACTCATTAACTGAAATAATTACTATCTGCACACCCACCCACCACTTGTGCAAGAGCATTCACTGTCACATCCCTAGGAGTGTCCTTAACCCTTCCCTGAAGACCCATGTCCTTCACCTTCTAAAAATTATGTCTCATCCAGGCACTGGTTGTTCAAGCCTGTAATCCTAGCTACTAAGGAGGCTCAGTTCTGAGGATCAAGATTCAAAGCCAGCTGGAACAGGAAAGTCCCTAAGACTCTCTTATCTCCAATTAATCACTGAAAAGCAGAAAGTGGAGCTATGGCTCAAGTGGTAGAACACTACCCTGGAGCACAAAAAGCTGAGACAGCACCAGACCCTGAGTTCAAGCCCAATATCAGCACATATATTACACACACACACACACACATATGCACAAAATCATGTCTTTGTCAGCGTCTCATCATCAAATTCTTGGGTAGGAATAGGAAATAATAGACTCAGAAATACATACATTTGCTAGGCGCCAGTGGCTCACACCTGTAATCCTAGTAACTCAGGAGGCTAAGACCTGAGGATCGCAGCTCAAAGCCAGCCTGGGCAGGAAAGTCTGTGAGACTCTTATCTCCAATTAACCACCAGAAGTTGCACTGTGGCTTAAGTGGTAGAGTGCTTGTCTTGAGCTGAAGAGCTGAGGGACAGTGCCTAGGCCCAGAGTTCAAGCCCCATGACAGACAAAAAAAAAAAAATCATAAAAAGACAGTCTCTTCAATAAGTGGGGCTAGGAAAACTAGATACCCACATGTAGAAGATTGATCCCTCTTTCTTCATGAACATCAACTCAAAATTGATCAAATGATTGATGTAAGACCTGAAACTAATTTGTGGAGGGAAGGGAAAAAACAAATCGTTTAAATAGGGATACAGGTGGACCCATTGCAACAATGAGATGTACAAATCCATATGTCGAAAAATGAACTTTACAACTTTGGCGGGGGGACTGGGGGGAGTAGTGGGGGGAGATGGGTAGGGATGGGAAGGGGAAACAAAGGAGGAGGCAACAATGCTTGATAAGAAATGTACTCATTTTCTTGCCCATGTAATTGTAACCCCTCGGTATGGTATTTTCACACACACAAAAAAAAGACCTGAAACTGAGATTACTAGAAGAAAACACAAAACACTTCAAGATACAGGCATAATAACTTAGCCTCTAGACTTCAATAATTCAAGAAATATGATTAAGAAATGACATATGATTAAAAATAGGAAAAAAGAATTGACAAATTAGACTGCATCTAATTAAAAAGCTTCTGCACAGCAAAGAATACATTTATAGAGTACAGAATGGGAGAAAATCTCTGCTAGCTATTCATCTGATTAAGGATTAATGTCCAGAATATATAAAGAACTCATAAATTTAAACAACAAAGATCTGGGTGTGATGGTATATGCCTATAATCCCAGCTACTTAGGCGGTAGAGATTCAAGGCCAGATATGGCAAAATAAAAAAGTTAAAGACTCTACCTCAACACAAAAAGCTAGACATGGTGATGAAAACAAACCTGTAATCCTAGCTCTCTGGAAAGGATTGGTAAAAGGATTGCAATCTGAGGCCCATCCTAGGCAAAAAGGAAAACCCTATCTAAAAGATAACTAAGAGTAAAAGGGGCTAACGTGGCTCAAGTGGTAGAATATCTACTCATCAAGCAGAAAGCCTTGAGTTTAAACTCCAGACACAAAAAAATATTTAAAACACCAGAAAAATAAATAATGCAGCCAACAAATGGGAAATGATCTAAATGAATGACAGTTCTCAAGAAAAAAAGTACAAATAACAAATAAATACATAAATAAATCTCCACTGTGGAAATCAAAAGAGGGGTTCCTTAAAAACCTAAAAATATGCCAAGCACTAGTGGCTCACACCTGTAATCCTAGTTATTCAGAAGGCTGAAATCTGAGGATTGTGGTTTGAAGTTGGCCCAGGCAGAAAAGTTCATGAGACTCTGATCTTAAATTAACCACCAAAACAGCCAAAAGTAGAGCTGTGACTCAAGTTGGTAGAGCACTATCCTTAAGTGAAAAAAGCTAAGTAATAGCACCTGGTGCCTAAGCTCCAAAACTGGCACAAAACAAAAACCTCTTAAATTTGAGCTTGGATTTTAATCCTTATAAGCTAATAATTTAGTGTACCTCTATTTGAGAGATGCTGGTGGAAGATACAAGACTTCTGGGTCAAAGGCAAAGTACTTATTGCTAAGTGCCCAGCAGCAGTAGCAGCAGCAACATGGTAAAAGATAACTTGCCTGTCAAATGCCACAGGGACCAGATGTATATGAGTATGTGGTAGGTTGCATTAAAAGAGAAGATCCTTGAGCTTGGGAAACATGACATTTTGTAGATAGCAGAAAAATGAGCCTTGTTTTTGTCCCAGTAACAATTGCCACAAAGTTACTTGCTACACATGCAATCTTGGGTAAAGGGTAGAAATTGCCTAGGTAAAGGGTAGTCAAAGCCTTGTACTCACTGGGCACTGGTGGCTCACACCTGTAATCTTAGCTACTCAAGAGGCTGAAATCTGTGAATCAGCCTGGGCAGGAAGGTCTGTGAAACCCTTATCTTCAATAAACTACTTAGAAAAAGCTGTAAGTGGTGCTATGGTTCAAGTGGTAGAACACTAGCCTTGAGCACAAAGAGGCTCAGGGACAAGCCCAATCCCTGAGTTCAAGCCCCTGGACCAGCCAAATAAAAAGCCTTGTACTCTTGGCTATTAAGTAAGATATAGGTAGGGAAAAAAAAGATATAGATAGGAGTGCCTCCTGACAATACACTACTAGAGGAAATGTAAAAAGTGCAATTACTTTGAAAAATTGTTGGCATTTTCCTGAAATAATGAATATACTGTAAATCTAGCATATGACTTAGCCATTCCACTCCTATGCATTTACCCAAAAGAAACAAAAATATATGTCCATACAATATCTTTTATGTGAATGTTTATAGAAACAAGGTCGGGGAGGGGAAGGAAGCAAATTTCATTTGAGGAAAATAAAAAGAATGGCATGAAACTTCACTTCTTTCTCTTAAGAGAAAGTCTCTAAAAGATATTATCTAGATTTGGACTCCAGCTGTATCACCTTTATAGCTCCAAGATACTGGATAAGTTCTTTTACCTCTCTAAATTCTAAGATTCACATCCATAAATAAGCCTGACATAGAGGAAGTTGTTGATCAGCGTTAATTATTACATTATTAATATCTTGAATTCAACAAACAAGTTACGTGACATCTACTATTTTTTTGTTTTAATGCCAGTCCTGGGACATGAACTGAGGGCCTGGGTGCTATCCCTGAGCTCAAGCCCCATGACTGACAAAAAAACAAACATCATTCTATACACAGGCTGTACTTCCATATTAGACAAAAGATTGTGTTTACAGTAGAATCTCTGTCAGTGAATCAAAAAAATAACTAGTTAAGAAATAGTTAAGAAAAAAGTAAGCTCACATTCTGAGGTTCCAATTGGACATGAACTCTTACTACATCTGAATGTCTAGTCAGTACAATGAGAATCAAATTAATTTAAGTTAAAGTCATTTTTAATGAAATTACAATTGCTGCCCTAAAACTTCTAATTAACCAAAAGCACAATAATTTAAAAGAAAAGGGAATTAAGAGGATCAGTTGGACTTTTAGCTCTGCCACAAAACTTTATGTAACAATGGAAACAGCCCTTTGCTATCCTGGAACTCCATTTCCTATTCCAGATAAACTAAGTGGACCAGACTAAGTAGGCCCTGAAGTCCTTCTCAATTCTTCAGCTCAATCATTTTCAGATCATCCATACTTATTTCTCTCAACTGGACACTAATTTAATATCTCTTCAGCTAGCCCACAGTAAGGGTTGGGAAACTAAGACATTCAAATTTTAATGCCTCCCTTGATGGAGCTTATACTCTAGAAGGGAAATACAAACCACACAAATAATAATAATTTTCAACTCTAAGGAAGAAAAGTACAGATTGTTATGAGAGTGAGAGAGAGTCCTCATCTATGCTAAGATGTGTAAGAAGGCAATAACTAGGCAAAACCAACTTGAGGCTTATTCTGTCCTAATTTGCAACTATAAGCATTCAAGTAATAAACAGTAGCATTCAACCATGGCAGCCCCTGACATCTCCAGTAAGTTCACAAATTCAGAATAACCATAAAACCTAGTAACATTGTTTGGCCCTATTAATTATATACCATTAAATCTTTCCGCAATTTATGACCCTGTTAGTTCTATACAATTAGGAAATGGCTGTGGTAGAATAGTCTATCACACGGTGCCTCTAATAGATGGTCCTTTATTTCAATTGTCTCTGAGATGACATGCAAGTTTTCTCCAAAGATTTTCTTTGCATCATTGGAAATAGAATTTTCCTCACTCTCAGATTCAAACCAAATTCACTGAATTGTCAGACTGTAAAATACTAAGGTAGATTCCCCAAATTCTTTCCCATTGTTTCACAGACATAATCAGACTGGGACCTCCATGGTCTATGGAGTTCATAGAATGGTCAAAGAGCAGGGGAACCAGGCATTGATAAAAGATGGGTTTGGGCAAGGTTGGAGTCTGCTGAAAGATTCAACACTAGGAGACTTACATATCTATTGTGACTTGTAGTCTCACTCCCAGCCATACTGATCCCCTGAATTCTTTTGTTCATTGAATATAAATAAATAAATATACATAGGGACAGCACTCAGGCCCAGAGTTCAAGCCCCATGACCGACAAAAAAATATATATATATATATATATATATACATAAATATACACACATGTGTATATGTATAGTGTATATATATAAAATGTACATATATATGTATATATATATATACACACATAATGCCAGTTCTGGGGCTTGAACTCAGGACCTGGACACTGTCTCTGAGCTTCTTTTGCTTAAGGCTAGCACTCTACAACTTCAGCCACAGCACCACTTCCAGCTTTTTTTGTTTATATGGTACTGAGGAATAGAACCCAGGACTTCATGCATTCTAGGCAAGCATTCTACCACTAAGCCACATTCCCAGCCCACATTGAATATTTTTTTGACTCATCTTACAGGAAAGGAGATGAGCTTCTTGAACTCAGGAACAAAAGCTTCCTATTTCTGCTTTTCCTATAGGATAAGTCCAAGGCTGCACACCTAGGAAGCATTCAACAATTTATGCTTCTCTCTAGTATTAAGGGACATTTGAAAAGCAATATAGTAAAATAGTTCAAATTGGGTTAAAAAGCTC
The DNA here is from genome assembly GCF_000151885.1 of Dipodomys ordii. Taxonomy (NCBI): domain Eukaryota; kingdom Metazoa; phylum Chordata; class Mammalia; order Rodentia; family Heteromyidae; genus Dipodomys; species Dipodomys ordii. The sequence continues at coordinate 15,102,414 of NW_012267229.1, forward strand.
TGTGCCTGTTTTTTTTACAAGCATTCATGAAGATAATACCTACTTTAGTAGGTCATTGTGAAAGCTAAGTAGCATTAGCTATGTGAAGCACTTAGTTAAGTCACTGGCATACAGTAAGAATTCACTTTTTGGTAGCTGTCATAATTATTAATGCTGGACTAGGCTATATCAGATCATTCTTGAGAGCAAAAATGCTAGTAATTAAGGATAGCAAGCTGGTGACCTGAATCTTAGACTGCTATTTATCTTGTTTAAATTGCCATTCATTAATTTCTTCTTAGCATAAGGAAGAATGGATTTACAGGGTAGTAAAGGATCAACCTCCTCCATCTATTTGATTTTGTCTAATTGTTTTCTATGATATCACCAGTGCCAATAATTCCTGGAACAAAGTATACATTCAATAAATATTTGAATTTTTTGAAATAGAGTGAATATATTAGAATCATTGAGAATTTAAATAATTACTTTTTGAATTGTAGACCTTTATGAAAGTCAGTGACATTCAAAGATTATTTCAGTTCATTGTCTCTCCTAATGCCAAGAAATATTTCTGGGGGGAGGGGAGAGAAAAAATAGGAGCAAAATGAGGGAAGGGGTAACAAGTTTGACAAAAAATGTGCTTATCTTACCTTATGCATCTGTAGCCCCTCTGTACATCACATTAAAAATAAATTTTAAAAAAATCCTAAGCCAGATATGGTGATTCATGTCTGTAATGCCCACATTCGGGAAGCTGAGGAAGATTTAAGAGTTTGAGGCCATCCTAAACTACATAGAGACCCTGTCTCAAAAACAAACAAACAGAGCCAGGCACTGGTGTCTCACATCTATAATCCTAGCTACTCAGGAGGCTGAGATCTGAGAATTGTAGTTTGAAGTCAGCCAGAACAGAAAAGTTCCTGTGAGATTCTTATCTCCAATTAACCACACAAAAAAAACCCTGAAGTGGTGTTGGTGTCAAGTGATAGAGTGCTAGCCTTGAGCAAAAGAAGCTCAGGAACAGTGCCCAGGCCCTGAGTTCAAGCCCCATGACCAAAAAACAACAAACAACAGCAACAACAACAAAAAAGACCCAAGCAAACAAAAAGTGAAATATTCTCACTAAAGATCTTTCTTCAAAGTTTGTTAACATAAAGAAGTTTCATCAAGCCGGGCGCTGGTGGCTCACGCCTGTAATCCTGGCTCAGTGGTAGAGCGCTTCCCTTGCATGCATGAGGCCCTGGGTTCGATTCCTCAGCACCACATAAGCAAAAAGAGAAAAGCCGGAAGTGGCGCTGTGGCTCAAGTGGTAGAGCACTAGCCTTGAGCTAAAGAGCTGAGGGACAACGCCCAAGCCCAGAGTTCAAGCCCCACGACCAACAAAAAAAAAAAAAAAAAAAAGAAGTTTCATCAAGATACTACAAAATCAATCATACTGCAAAGCAAAAAAAAAAGAAAGAAAGAAACTTAAATAGTGCTAGGGATTTCTCCATTGTTTCACTGAATAATTTTGTGAATATGAAATAAAAGGTAAAAATCAACTAATCTGCTATTTTCTAGGTGCTCTCAATTCTTTTTTTTCTTTTTGGTGTTCCCTTAGGTTTGAACTCAGGGCTTTGCACCTGGTCCTTACCATGCAGGCAGGCAGCCATACCTCCAGGCCTTTTTGCTTTATTTTTTCAGGTAATACTTCATATTTTTGGCCAGGGCCAGCAAGGGTCCAAAATCTGCCTAAGTATGGGTAGGGATCACCAGCTGGAAACACCAGCATATACAATCACACCTGAATGACCTCAAACCACATCACTCCCAATCTCTTCTTCCCAGGAAGCTGGGATTATAGACTTGAACTACTACACCTATCCTTTGTCTCAATTCTTATATGATCTTCTCTGGGACTTGTAAGCCTAGCAATTAAAATATACTGACTTTACTTGCCCCTAAATGCAAGCTATCTATCTCATTAATCTGGTTATAGACTAAAGTAACCCTAAATATTTCAACACTAAAGGACAAACAATGGCATTTATTAGGACAATACATTTCCAACATTGCATCTTCCCAAGAGATTTCAGGGGCAATTTTGACTATCTGAAATTTTCATCATGTATAAGTGACTTGAGAATCTTATGTCAGGTAAGATTAGCTTTTACTACATTCATTTAAGCTGCTATCATGCTATCACCCTAGTTGTGTGTGTGTGTGTGTGAGAGAGAGAGAGAGAGAGAGATCTACATCAAGACAGAATGGGGGGGGATGGGAGGGCAGGGGTGGTGAGGAGAAACAAAGGAGGAGGCAACAATGCTTGATAAGAAATGTACTCATGGGGCTGGGAAGGTGGGTCAGTTGTAGAGCGCTTGCCTTGCATGCATGAGGCCCTGGGTTCGATTCCTCAGCACCACATAAGCAAAAAGAAAAAAGCCAGAAGTAGCCCTGTGGCTCAAGAGGTAGAGCGCTAGCCTTGAGCTGAAGAGCTGAAGGACAGCGCCCAGGCCCAGAGTTCAGGCTCCACGACCAGACCCCAAAAAAAAAAAAATGTACTCATTACCTTGCTTGCTCATGTAATTGTAACCCCTCTGTATGGTATTTTCACAATTAAAAAAAACTTATTAATAAAAAAAGACAGAATGAAAGCTAGTCTACATTTCAGTGAAAGAAAACAAATAGATCAAGTCATGAATTATGTTTTATCTAAACTTATGTTCTTAAAAGAGATCTAACTTAGCCAGCCACTGGCCTGTAATCCTAGCTACTCAGGAGGCTGAGATCTGAGGATCTCGGTTCAAAGCCAGCCCAGACAGGAACATTTGTGATACTCTTATCTCCAATAAACCACCAGAAAACTGGAAATGATGTGGCTCAAGTGGTAATGCGCTTGCCTTGAGCTGAAGAGCTGAGGGACAGCGCCCTTCACGCCCCATGACCAACCAAAAAAATGAGAGAGAGAGAGAGACAGAGAGACTTGATTATAATTTTAGCAGATAAATTTGCCATGGTAAGCCCCGTGCTGGTGGCTCACGCCTGTAATCCTAGCTACTCAGGAGGCTGAGATCTAAGGATCACAGTTCAAAGCCAGCCCAGGCAGGAAAGTCCGTGAGACTCTTATCTCCAATAAAGCACTAGAAAACCAGAAGTGATTCTGTGGCTCGAGGGGTAGAGCAATTGCCTTGAGCTGAAGAGCGCAGGGACAGTGCCCAAGCCCAGAGTTCAAACCCCATGACCCACCAAAAAAAAAAAAAAAAATTTGTCATGATACTATATTTTGTTTTAGCTTCTCCATTCAGCAAATCGAGCACCCATTAATACCAGGAAGATTACTAGCTAATTCCTCATGTTATTTCCTTTCATTCTCCATCAACCAAGCACTGAGGTCACAAGTGGACACTAGAGCATCTGAAACCTATAAAAAAAAAAAAGCAAATTGTGAATGTGTGCCTAGGTAAGAAGTTCAAGGTTCCCAGTGCTCAGCTCCTGCGGTGGCGCAGGACGCACAGTGTACCCCCCCCCCCTCAGTTTAGGAGGGCAGCCTGAAGAATGGGTCTGGCTCTTAAAGGCACGAGGAGACAATTTAAAAAAAAAAAAAAAAAGAAGTTCAAGGTCTGAATGAGGATTTGTTGTCTGGGTAATAAGTCTGGGCAAAGAGCATTTGGTAATTCAAGAAGTATGTGGGCAGCCATAAGGTATTTTTTTATTCAGAGTTTTGCTTTTTTAATTCTTTAAATTATTATCTTTAAGTAGTTGTACAAAGGAGTTGCCATTTAACGCAGCAATTTATGAATACAATGCATCTTGATTAATGTCACATCCCACCCCTACCCACCCTTACTCATCTTAATTTTTTTTAGGATATACATTGAAATCTTGTCAGCGTTTTCCCTCCCCCTTCTCCTCTTCATTTGTCTACCCCTTTCCCTTTGACCCCACTCCACCCCTTTATTGTATTTGCTCCCTGGTGTTTTATTTTGCTGAACTTTGATCTTAGTCAGCTCTCTACTGCTGTGATTTTTATGTAATCTCTGAGCTGCTAGGAGTGAAGGAATTAGCCCTTGAGGTTGAAGATTAGGTCAAACAAGAGGCAAATCTCAATACAAAAAAAAAGGTTTTACTTGGGAATAAATAACAAATAAAAAAATATTTCAATCCTACACACACTACACATGCAGGCCTTCAGTATTTCCAGAGTACAAAAAAAAAAAAGGGATTTGATTGAAGAAAAAAAGAAAAAAAATCTACCTACTGATTTGAAAGAAAGCTCATTGAAACTTGTAACCTTTGAGAGCTGATTGGCAGGTGTTCACAGTTTTCTAAGAAAAACTAGTTTTAAAGTCATAGCAGGGGGCTGGGAATGTGGTTCAGTGGTAGAGTGCCTGCCTAGCATGTATGAAGTCCTGGATTCAATTCCTCAGTACCACATAAACAGGAAAAAAAAAAAAAGTGGAAGTGGTGCTGTGGCACTAGCCTTGAGCACAGGGAGGCTCAGGGATAGAGATCAGGCCCTGAGTTCAAGCCCCAGGACCAGCAAAAAATAAACTAATCAAAAACATAATTACCTGGGCTTGCGGGATAATTGGAGCAGGTGTTTGGGACTTGAATATAATTTATCCCTGTTGCCTCAAGACTATTTATCTGAGTGTGACTGGAACGACTACCTTGGAATCCTATAATCATTTTTCACAATTGTAATGGTTTTTTTTTTATCATTTTATTGTAGGGAAATTTTTCTTAAAGCTTTATTGTAGGTCTCTTGCTCTTGCTCTTGCTCTTCTTTTCTAGCTCTCTCTGCTCTCTCTCTGCTCTAGCTCTTTCCTCTCTCTTTCCTCTCTTTCCCAGCCACGTGGAATGCAAACCTTGCCTGGTCCCAGCAGGTCTACTGAATAAACCTACCCCTTACCTGAATACCACGTGAGCGCTACTGTTCTTACCCCTCTCTCTGCTCTTTTCTAGCTCTTTCCTCTCTTTCCCAGCTCTCTCTCATTCCCAGGCCTTTCCCAGCCATGTGGAGTGCCAACCTTGCCTGGTCCCATCAGGACTACTGAATAAATCTAATAAAAAAATAATATTAAAAAAAAGCTTTATTGTAGGGAAGCTTTACGTAAAACTTATCATTCATGGAAATTACTAAATTTGTTTCAATTACAAAGTTCATAGGTTCACCCTCTAAGATTATTATTTGGAAGCTGGCACCGGTGGCTCACACCTGTAATCCTAGCTACTCAGGGCACTAAGATCTGAAGATTGCAGTTCAAAGCCTGGGAAGGAAAATCCATAACTCTGATTAACTACCAAAAAGCCAGCAGTGAAGCTGTGGCTAAAGTAGTAGAACACTAGCCATGAACAAAAAAGTTCAGGGACCATGCTTAGACCCTGAGTTCAAGCCTCAGTTCTCTGTCCTTCTCCCCCTCCCCCTCCCCCTCCTGTGTCCTTCCCCTCTTCTCCTCCCATCCCCCCTCTTTCTGTCTCTCCATAAATGAGAAGTGATGTCCAGGAAACTTTATGCTGAACTAGCAACTCTCACTACCATGATTCTGAGACAAATATATAAGGCTAAAAATGAAGAAATACTGCTTTGTTAAATGTTCAAAAGGTTAAGCTCTAGTTCAGTGGTATTCACGTCTTATCTTGAAGCATCTTAAATTTCATATCATGAAGTTCAGAACATTTCAAATCCATGAGAACTGATAAAACACTGGGAATATTGTTTCAAAGAAGCATAATTTAACTGAAATTGTCTTAGCCAAACTGCAGATCCTGTTAGGTCTGCCCAGAACAGTCCCCTTCTCCCCTCCCTTCCTCCTCATGAAGGACAGCACTGTAGCCTTACCAGAAATCACCTGCTTGAAACCCATAATCATCTGTAACTGTTAATCACCTGTCAATCAACTGACTGAGCAAAATGACCCCAGGCTCTGAGGTCACTTCTGCATTCACTGTGGCCATACCTCCCCCTCACCTTTCCCTATATAATCTCTCTCCACCATTAGTCAAGCTGCTATACACCACTCTCTGCACAGCTACATCTAGTGCAGGTCAGTGGTTTGGTTCTCCCAATAACCTCTCTTGTGCCTAAACTGCATGGTGGTCTCTTCCAGCAACCCTTACATCTGGTGTGGAAATGCAGGAAGGAATAGTGTCAGGAGTTGCTGGATCCCTTCCACTTTTCTTTCCGAAGGTCAATCTGCCTTCTGGCCACCCCTCCTTGAATGGGGCTGTTCTCCTAGGCAGACTTAAAGCTACCTAGATTTACTCTATTCTTTTGGGTCTTACTAGATTATAAATATTTTCAAATGCAGAAAATATATTGCCTTCTCCTATCTGTGATATCTATTATAATGCCTGGCATACAGTAGTAATTCTATAAACTAATTACTTAGATTTTATACTATGTGGAATATTTTCTAATTCTACTATGACAATTAGATTTGCTTTAGTATCCCCAAAGATGCCTTGGGATAAGGCTACTCTATTTCCTTAGCCTCCACTGCCTTGACTCTTGGAAAAGTAAAAGCTCATGACTCCACTGCTACTCTGCATAAACACCAAGTAACCAAATTCATTGTAAAATATGAGGAAAGACAAAAAATATGAAGAAAGAGATCTCTGTCCTCACACTATTTGAAATTCAGCCAAATTATGAAGTAAGATAAGTATGTCGTTGGTATTATTCTACTATCTATAGCATTCTTACAACTCTTTTCTGCAGCCCATGCACACTATGTTCCAAGCTGTCCTAAAGTTTATGTTCGCCACATTTACATCATTTCACTTCCATCATAAACAAAGATTCTCTAAAATGAAGAAAGAATGTGTTCCATTCTTTCAAAACTGTAGAATCTTTTTAAAATTCAGAGTTCACTTAAACTTTAAAGGTTCTAGGATTTAGCCCTTTTCTATGAGATAAACACTTCTAGTCATTCCAAGCAATAATTCTGCCTATGCTTCAAAACCTTCAGTAATGGAGAACACATGACCATGCATAGCCCATTCCACCTTGTGCTGGCTTCAATTATAAAAATCTTTACTCATATTTTAAAGTGAATTCCATTTCCTTTAGATTTATTCAGTAAACAAAGATTAACCCAGAATTTACCCTGTGTCCTATTTAAACATTAGAGACATGATGAATAAGACATAGTCCCCCCACATCTGATTGGGAAAAAATTTTGAAGTCTCACATATAAACTCTTGGCAAGGATGTAAGAAGTAGAAATTCTGGATTCCAGTGGGAAACACTAGAATTTTGAAATTTTGAAAAATCTAATAACGTTTAAAGGATGGAAATATGGCTCAAGTGGTAGTAGAGTGCTTTCTTTAAAAGTGTAAAGCCCATGGGCTGGGAAGGTGGCTCAATGGTAGAGTGCTTGCCTTGCATGCATGAGGCCCTGGGTTTGATTCCTCAGCACCACATAAGCAGGGACAAAAAGGCCGGAAGTGGCGCTGTGGCTCAAGTGGTAGAGCACTCACCTTGAGCTGAAGAGTTGAGGGACAGTGCCCAGACCCAGAGTTCAGGCCCCACGACTGCCCCCCCCCAAAAAGTGTAAAGCCCTGGACTCAAATCCCAGTATCTAAAAAAAATTCTAATAAAATATAAAACATATATACTTGCCTTCCATTTTTAAAAGTATCCTAGGTTAATAAACATTCAGCTTATAAAGATAAGAAAAAAGTACCAAAAAATAAGTCCAAAGAAAGCACAAAAAAAACACTGTATTATAAAAATCAGAAGGGGCTGGGAAGATGGCTCAGTGGTAGAGCACTTGCCTTGCATGCCTGAGGCCCTGGGTTCGATTCCTCAGCACCACATAAGCAAAAAGAAAAAAGCTGGAAGTGGTGCTGTGGCTCAAGTGGTAGAGCACTAGCCTTGAGCTGAAGAGCTGAGGGACAGCGCCCAGGCCCAGAGTTCAGGCCCCACAACCAGACCCAAAAAATAAAAAATAAAAAAAATAAAAAATAAAAATCAGAAGAGAAATAAATGGAAAAGAAATCAAACATACAGTAAAGAATATTGATTAAGTAAAGAAAAAAATGGCCCTTTCAAAATACCTGCAGTAAAATTAAGAGAATGAAATATAAACAATATTACAAATGATAGATGATGATTCACTTCTACTCTGTACGAACAAGCTACAAGTTAACCAAAATACTAAGAAAAAGCCTATATTCTCCTAGTGCTCCCTTGAGGCTCCACAGTCTATGACAAGTGATAGATTAAATAGATGAGAATAGTATGAACAATTTAGGCCAATAAATTGAAAGAATAAAAACGGATAAGATTCTAGCTGATTCAAGAAGCAGCAGAAAAACACAATTGTCAAATGGCCATTAATAAAATTGGGTCAAGCAGGGTGCTGGCTGAGATCTAAGGATCACGGTTCAAAGCCAGACTGGCAGGAAAGTCTGTGAGACTCCTTATCTCCAATAAACCGCTCAGAAAACCGGAAGTGGCACTGTGGCTCAAGTGGCAGAGCACTAGCCTTGAGCTGAAGAGGTCAGGGACAGCACCCAGGCCCAAAGTTCAAGTCCCATAACCAACAAAAAATAAAATAAAATTGGATCATAGCCTATTCTAAATTATGCACTTGGGAAAACCCCAATAGTAAGTTCTACCAAAATTTCAAGAAATAGGAAACCTTTCTTTCTTTTCTTCTTTCTTCCTTTTCTATGACAGTACTAGGGCTTGAACTCAAGACCTCATTTGCTAGGCAAGTGATCTACCACTTAGCCACATCTTCAGTCTTTGAACAAGCAATCTTTTTTTTTTAATTGGTCATAGGGCCTAACTCTGGGCCTCAGCTCTTCAGCTCAAGGCTAGCACTCTACCACTTGAGCCACAGTGCCACTTCCAGCTTTTTCTGCTTGTGTGGTGCTGAGGAATCAAACCCAGCCTCATACCTGCAAGGTATGAGCCACCTTCCCACTGAGCCACTTTCCCAGCTGGCAATCTTTTTTTTTAAATTTAACTTAATTTTTATTGTAAAGGTGATGTACAGAGGGGTTACAGTTACATAAATAAAGTAATGAGTACATTTTTTGTAGAACATTTTTACCCCCTCTCTCATTTTGAAAAGCATTCTCACACTAAATGTCCAGAAAAAAAAATTCAAAGAAGATAGTTCTGGGATTGGAAGATTGGGGAGAACAATGGAAGGAGTAACAGTCAACATGCATTGTACTCATGATCTGACTGGTTAAATTGAAACTCTATACAACTACTTAAAATTATATATGAAAATATATAATATAAATATATTAAATGATAAATATCATTTATAGTATATGTTTTATTTATATATTATATGTATATATGAAAAAGAACATAGTTCATTATGTGAAGGTAGCATAACTTGGATTTCAAAATCAAATAAAGGAAAATTATAGTTAATTTCATTTATGAATAAAATAATTTTAAATAAAAATTAGCTAAATCTAGCATTATGTAGAGTTTAGCATAAGCAAGTTGGGTTTATATTTAAACTGTAAAATGAGTTTAATAATATAAAATTACACTAATTTTTACATTAACAATTTTTTTTTGGGGTCCGGTCATGGGGCCTGAACTCTGGGCCTGGGCACTGTCCCTCAGCTCTTCAGCTGAAGGCTAGCGCTCTACCACTTGAGCCACAGTGCCACTTCTGGCTTTTTTGTTTTTGCTTATGTGGTGCTGAGGAATCGAACCCAGGGCCTCAGGCATGCAAGGCAAGCGCTTTAACCACTGAACCACCTTCCCAGCCCCTTAACAATTTTTTTAAAAAACCAAATGATTTAGAGCGCTAGCCTTGAGCTGAAGAGCTGAGGGACAATGCCCAGGCCCAGAGTTCAGGCCCCACGACCAGACCCCCCCCAAAAAAATAAATAAATAAATAAGGAATAAAAGGAAAAAAAAAACAAATGATTGTACTAACAAGAAAAATATAACATCTAATTATGATTTAAAAAGAAACAAACCCTACTGTAGTAAAGGACATCTATAAAACCATATATTATCTTAAAATATTGAAGATATTCTTTGTTTAAAAAATAGCATGAATGCTTTATTTTATTCAATATCATATTGGAGATACTAACCAGCCCAATGAGACAAGAATAAGAAATAAAAATTTATTAGGATTGGATCAAACCAACATGCAGGCACATGCCTGCAATCCCAGCTAAGACAAAAGAGACTATACTTAAGCATGAGGCACTCAGTTCTAGTACTAGGAAAAAAGATTGAATTAGGGAAAGGGAAGGGAAGGGAAATGTAGGCAAGGGCTAAGGGGGCAGGAAAGGAGGGGAAAGGAAAACTGGACATTTGAATTTAATAATTTCATAATTCTGGGAAATTGGATTTTCCCCCCTTCCCCAAAGTTTGCTATACCCTTCCTAGCAAAATAGTCACTTTCTAACTTTACTCATATATATACAATTCAACATGACTCAATCAGGAGAATCTCACAAGGTTGAAGTTTTAACAAAGATTGATTTTAGTTTAACAATATAAAGTAGAGAGAAATGGGCAGGGGTGGGGATGAGGAAGAAACATTTTCTGTTTCCTAAGCAGGAAAAGGAGTAAAAGTCTCAAAATGATGATTCCTATGTATGCCTTTATACTTTCAGAACCAAGAGACTATACATGGTCATGTAGTCTAGCAACTCCCAATCCTTAGACAGTGGTTCTGGATGGGTAAGTTGTGCTGTTCACTATTCTATTAAATGGAGGTGTAATCTAGACCTACCCAAAACATAGGCATAATAAGTGAATTGGGGACTTCCTTTTGCAGGGCGTGTTTTCCAATTCTATCTCTTTAACTATTGTAATGAGTTTACAGTGTTTTTAACATCTCAAAGTAGAAGGCAGATTTAGGTGGCTCCTTTATATCTTCTTTTTTTTTTTAAACAAGAAGAGGTTTTTTAGTTTTTACTTCCTGGCTTTAATGTGGTCTGACCCTTTCATTTATTAATTTTAATTTCCCTGTCTCCTCATCTATCCCACCTCAAATCCTTTTGCCCACATCAGCTCTGGCAAGCTTTATACTAGCTGCTTCAGGAATACACTGTGCAGTGTGGCCTGCCACAGAGATGTCATAGTTTGACATGTCCCCCCATGTTCATGTGTTAACTGTTTGATCCTCAGCCAATAGAGCTATTTGGAACATTCTAGAACTGTAGGAAGTAGGGCCTGGTTGGAGGAAGTAGGTCACTGAGGGTATGCCTTTGACTATTATACCTGGTCTCCATTCTCTTCCTCAGTCTCCACTTGCTGACCATCATGAGGCAAAGAATAGTCCTTGTTCCATGGTTTTCTGCCTAATAGCATGGAGCCAAGCAACTGTGGACTGACTAAACCAAAACATATCTTTCCTCCTTTTAAGTTGTTGTATCATGATTTTGCCACAGAAAAGTGGCTACCCCCGGAAATGAATGATTATTACTGTGTTAAGAGCTGAAACAACAAATCCTCAAATAAACCATAGTTTACTTCCCAACCCTTCTCCAGAAGTTACAGGCCTTCAACAGACTCTAGATTTCAAAAATTGTTAAAGATTATGCCAGTGTTATTTATTTTATTTTATATTTTGTTGGTTGTGGGGCCTGAACACTGGGCCTGGGTGCTGTCCCTCAGCTCTTCAGCTCAAGGTTAGCACTCTACCACTTGAGCCGCAGACCACTTCTAGTTTTCTGAGTGGTTTATTGTAGATAAGAGCCTCATGGAAGCCGGGCGCTGGTGGCTCACGCCTGTAATCCTAGCTACTCAGGAGGCTGAGATCTGAGGATCGCGGTTCAAAGCCAGCCCGGGCAGGAGAGACC
>NW_012267229.1:15115119-15156051 GCF_000151885.1 Dipodomys ordii
CCATGATCCTCAGATCTCACCCTCCAGAGTAGCTAGGATTACAGGCATGAGCCACCAGTGCCTGGCAAGAAATGAATTTCTTATTGTAGACTTGTATTCCTTATAGTATCATATTTTATATTATTATATCTTAAGATTAAAATCAGCACCTAAGATAAGACTTTCTCTAGAAATCTAAATTCTTTTCTGCTTCTTTTTCTCCTTTTTTCTTCTTTTCCACTTAACTCTACTGATATCAACTCTCATCAGTTTATCTAATGTCTATATGACTTAAGATGTTGCTTCCTTTTCTCTCAACCCCATTCAAATTGTTGAGCCAAATAACTTGTTTCTTGAGTCATATGATGAGTTAAAATTTAGCAAACAAAGCCAGGCACTGGTAACTCATGCCTTAATCCTAGCTACTCAAGAGGCTGAGATCTGAGTATCATGATTCAAAGCCAGCCCAGGCAGAAAGGTACCCATGAGACTCTTACCTCCAATTTACTGCTCAAAAACCAGAAATGGAGATGCGGCTCAAAGTAGTAGAGTGCTAGACTTATAGAAAAGAGCTCAGGGGCAGCGCCCACGACTGATAATGAATAAATAAATAAATAGTAAAAATTTAGAAAACATCTACATTTATGGAGTGCTTCAGGGTTTGTTTTTGGGTTTTTTTTTTTGGGGGGGGGTCAGTCTTGGGGCTTGAACTCTGGGCCTTCGAGCTGTCCCTCAGCTCTTCAGCTCAAGGCTAGCGCTCTATCAATTGAGCTACAGCACCACTTCCTGTTTTCTGGTTGTTTATTGGAGATAAGAGTTTCACGGACTTTCCTGCCCAGGCTGGTTTTGAACTGTGATCCTCAGATCTCAGCCTCCTGAGTAGCTAGGATTATAGGTATGAGCCACCAGCGCCCGGCTATAAATGCTTCATTTGATCCTATTTTCCCAGTGTGCTAAGTAAATGAAATTGTGGGGTTCAGACAGTTGATATAACTTGCCCAAGATCACAAAGAAAAAGTGACCTAGAATCCAGGTCTCTTTACTCACATCGCTTTTAGTTGTTCTTGTTCCTACAAATCACCAAAAAGAATTTGGTCCCCAGACCAGGATAAATTAATGCAGGATTGTGTCACCCCCATCCCACCATTTCACTCTATTCCCACAAAAACAGACAATGCTTTCTGTAGTGCCCTTCATTAAACTAACTTTCTGCAAGGCCTCTAAGATTCACATCACCCTGGGGTCTTATAAATTCTAGCTGATTCAAGTAAAAACCAAGTGATTAAGGAAGAGAGCCACAGCCTAATCATTTACAGAGTCAGTGGAAATGCAGCTCCTTGAAATTAGTGAAAAATTACACTGAAATTTGAAAATTATAAGACCAATAATGGAAGTCCCCAAGGAGATTTTACTAACAAGGCCGGCCAGGCCACAGCAATCTACCTATCTATTTGGTGTAAGTTCTCTACCAACTCTTCCTTAGCCCATCCAGAATTTCTAAAAGAAGTTGAATTGAACCCTCCTTGTACAGGATTTGTTTTTGTTGCGGTTATTTTGTTTTGCAGGCTAGGCAGGATTTGTTTTTCAAGATAACTTACTAGGTCTGAGTTTCATTCTGTCTCCTGAGGTTGATTCTGAATTAAATTCTCATTAAAATCTGCCTATGAAGTACAACCACTTTGCTTCCACCCCTTCCAACCTCAATGTCAACATCAATTTCAATTCCAAAGACTGGGAGAAATATAGGAAGACCAGACCACAAAACTTGTGGCCACTGTATGAATAGTCAGTTTTTGCTTGGCTGAAAACAAAGGGGGTAAGGTGGGGTTCCTGGGTCTTTAAAGTATCCCTCAGCTGCACTCCCTGCCTCTCTGCGCCCAAGAACAGAGAGAGGACACTCTACTCTGACTTCTCTTAGGCTGATTAAGGCATAGTCACTTGCACTGTAAGTAGAAACAATTTTCTTTTCTTCTGCTGCCTTTAGAGATTCTCTATTGTTCTTGAAGGTTATGCTTCAGACAACCTAGGCTGTAAAGGTTATCTTTTACTAATTTTATTTCTTTTGTAAAAACCTGCTCTTCTGGTCTGCCTAATACTGCTCTTCAGTTGTTCCCAAGGTAGATCTGCAAGAATCTTCCTGCCAGTGAGATGGAGTGGGAGTTTGAAAATATGTTTGTAGTATCACTGACTGTTTTCTTGTTTGTGTGTGAGATTCCAAACAAATGAGCAGCAAACCTCCTCTGCTGCACAGTAGGGGAAAAAAAATGATCCCTTGTTCTTCGCTCTTTTACAAGCAGCAGATGGATTCAGTTGAAAACTTGAATCTGAATACTTGAATCTATCTGCTTCCAGAATGAGAAAAGAATTCTTGATTATTCCTCACTTCTTGGAAAGTTAGCCAGATTGGATTCAGATTTGATTCTAACCTTTCAAATATAGAGTAGTTAAGAGGAGGTTAGCAAAAGAAAGGCAGTAAAAAAAAAAATCAAACAAGTTGCTTTTCATTCTTCTTTACCCTGCTTTTTCTAGTTCTTAGCATTCAAAAGAAAATAATAAATTATTCTAAGAAAGACGTATTCTGCCTCAACCCAGCCGCATTTTAGTGTTTAATTTTGGTGTCTTCAGAAAGTTGCTTGTAGCGTTGCGGATGAGTTCTGGTGATTGTTATGTTTGGGGAAATAGTCTGCCTGAATAGCATTAATTTCATTTCACATTGATTAGCATCCAAATAGATGAGCAAAATTCTGTTTATTACAAATCCCCCTTTTCCTTTAAAAGTGTTTGTTTTGACTGGTGCTGGTGGCTCATGCCTGTAATCCTAGCTACTCAGGAAGATGAGATCTGAGGATCATGGTTCAAAGCCAGCCCAGGCAGAGAAGTCCATGAGACTCTTATCTCCAAGTAACCACTAGAAAACCAGAAGTGGCGCTGTGGCTCAAGCAGTAGAGCACTGGCCCTGAGCTGAAGAGTGAAGGGATAATGCCCAAGCCCAGAGTTCAAGCCCCCTCCTCCAAAAAAAGATAATATCTGGCGTATGTGTGTGTGTGTGTGTGTGTGTGTGTGTGTGTGTCTGTCTGTCTGTCTGTCTGTCTATATCTATGTGTCTGTATGTGTGTAAGTGTGTGTGTGTCAGTGTGTGTGTGTGTGTCTGTGTGTGTGTGTAAGCTTTATCAAGTCAGGTGCCAGCAGCTCATGCCTATAATCCTAGCTTCTCAGGTGGCTGAAATATGTGGACCACAGTACAAAGCCAGCCTGGGTAGGAAAGTCTGGGAGACTCTTATCTCCAATAAACTACTCAGCCAGAAGTGGTGCTGTGGCTCAAGTGGTAGAGCACTAACCTTGAGCACAGAGAGGTTCAGGGACAGAGCTCATACCCTGAGTTCAAGCCATAGGACCAGCCCCCCCCCAAAAAAAAAAGATTCATCAAGCTCTAGACTAAAAATCGATGCTTTTTACTATAGACAAATTAGTCATCATTGGCTAAGATAATCCTGAAGCTTTTCTCCACTTCTAAAGCTCCATATTGGGCTGGGAAGGTGGCTCAGTGGTAGAGCGCTTGCCTTGTATGCATGAGGCTCTGGGTTCAATTCCTCAGCACCACATAAGCAAAAAAGAAAAAAGCTGGAAGTGACACTATGGCTCAAGTGGTAGAGTGCTAGCCTTGAGCTGAAGAGCTGAGGGACAGTGCCCAGGCCCAGAGTGCAGGCCCCATGACCGGACCCAAAAACTAAAATAAAATAAAGCTCCATATTATGGCTCCACCAGAGGCAGACACTATTATCTACAATTTGATAATCTTTTATTCTTCTTGGTCTAAAACAAGAACAAATATATTAAGAAAAACCAGAGTCCTGAGCATGTCCTAGCACTTATATAAGGAATACTTACATAAACTAAACCTGAACAAAAGGCAAAGATCCAATCTGATTTTTAATATAATTTTATTGTTATTATTAAAGTGTTGTACATAGGAGTTACCTATTTTCCCTTCCTGCTCCTGCCCACAATTAAATAGTATATATAGAATATCATATCCAGGGACTGGGAAGGTGGCTCAGTGGTAGAGTGCTTGCCTTGCATGCATAAGGCCCTGGGTTCAATTCCTCAGCACCACATAAGCAAAAAGGAAAAAAGCCGGAAGTGGCACTGTGGCTCAAGTGGTAGAGCGCTAGCCTTGAGCTGAAGAGCTGAGGGACAGTGCCCAGGCCCAGAGTTCAGGTCCATGACTGGCAAAAAAAAAAAAAAAAGAACAACAGAAAGCTATTAAAGGTTTTCAGCAGAGGGTAATGTGATTTGAACTGTTTCAGGGGGGAGAAAAAAAAAGAACTATGTGGGAAATGGATAAAACAGGACAGAATGGAGACAAGAATGTCAATTCAGGTGACACTCATTTGTCCATGCAGCAGTGAGGTGGCTCAACTTATGGTAGTTAAAAGTTGTTGGTTACTGGTTCAGCAAGGATTTTGAACCTCTGGGACTTGGCTAACCAAAGACAGAACAAGAACTAATAACTTCAGATGCTGATGAATTCCTCATGCCCTGTTGGCCTTGTCTTTTTAATGTTTTCCTGTTAGTCATGGCTGAGGCTGATTAAAAGATCCCTCAGAATGTTGGACTCAGTCCCTGAAGTGCCTTTTAGACCTACTCATAAAGGAAAAAGTCTTGAGAAGTGAGCCAAAACTACAACCAGTGCTTCTCCGGGCCCTTTCCATCAGTTCCTTCTTCTCCTTTGCATTCTCTGTCCAGTCCTTCCAACGCCATGCCTCAGCTTCTTGCTAGCTTAATCATGTCTGTCATCATTTACACTGTTAATCTTAGAGGTCCATTAGACATACTATAGAATTTTTAATTTATGGGAAGATATTTGGAAACCAAGTGTGGTTTAAATTTCATTCTGTAGCTTATTTCCATTCACCACAGAACTGAGACCATCAGAGAGTTCTCTGAAGAATAGCATTAACTGAAGACATTATTGATCTTGGATTTCTGTGGCCTAAATCATTAAATATAGGGATTTGGAACAACATGAAGTACAACTGGCTTTCTATAGAAGTGTCAAGAAAGGCAGTTACTTCTATTCTTTACAGCCACCAGGGAAAGGGTTCCCTCTTTTTTTTTTTTTTTGGTCGGTCATGGGACCTGAACTCTGGGCCTGAGCACTGTCCCTCAGCTCTTTTGCTCAAGGCTAGTGCTCTCCTTGAGCCACAGCTCCACGTCTGGCTTTTTCTGCTTATATGGTGCTGAGGAATGGAACCCAGGGCCTCATGCATGCAAGGCAAGCGCTCTACCACTGAGCCACCTTCCCAGCCCAAGGGCTCTCTCTTGTCTGGCAGAAGATAAGAGCCCAAGCCTGGTGCTGGTGGCTCACACCTGTAATCCTAGTTATTAAGGAGCCTGAGATCTGAGGATCACATTCAAAGTCAGCCCAGGCAGGAAAGTCTGTGAGAAAAAAAAAATCATCTTAGGATAGACTCAGAACCTCCACCTTGGCTAGGATCTAAATAGTTACTCTACTCTTAGGAAGTCTAAAAGTCTAAGAGTTCTGAATCCCCCTAACATTTCAAAGATCCTTGATCTGCCAGAAACAGAAACAGTTCAGAGTTTATAATTTTCTTTTCTTTTTGTAATATTGTGATGTTTAAATATAGAAAATTTCATGGAACTGTGACCAGGCATTGTCCTCATTATAATATTTGCCTCATCTTTTTTTATTTGAAAAATTATAAATACTTGAAGTTCTCTTTACCACCCAATTCCAATCCCTTCACTTTTCTAATTCATTGTCTTTTCTTCTATACTTAGTTTTGTCCTCCCTATTTTCCTCTTCTCCTTGCTTTATTCACTGCTCTTTAGTTCTAAAGTTTATTAACTTTAATATTTTATATATTTCTCTCCTAAGTACTTCGGGTTTTTTTCTTTTGTGTGGTACATGGCTTGAAATCAAGGCTTCAAGCTCCCTCACACTTGGCTCTTTTCATTCATGCCTAGCTGGTGCTCTACCACTTGAGCCACACCTTCACTTCTGGCATTATTTTTCTGGTTAAATGGAAATGAGAGACACATAGATTTTTCTACCTGGGCTGGCTTCAAACCATGATTCTCAGATCTTAGCCTTCTGAGTAGCTAGAATTATAGTCCACCAGGGCAGTCCTTTCTGTTTTCTAGAAAAGAATAATTTAAATTATCCCTACTTTGGGGCTGAATATTTGGTTACTTCTTGATGTGTGGGGAGGATACTTATCTGGTCCCCCAAACAAGTTTTCATCTCAATATAAAAGGCGTGATTCTTTTTTTTTAAGTTGTGATTGTTATATGATATTCTTTCTTATACAAGTTTTAAATTGCCCCTGAAGTCATGTCTGAAATTAAAAGAGTTTTTCTTTTTTTTTAATGGTAGGGATTGAATTCAGGTCCTTGCCCTCATCCAGCAAGCATTCTATACTTGATCCATGTTCTCAGTCCTTTTTTGCTTCACTCTCCCAGCTAGCCTGTGCTGCTTATGCTTCCCCATGCATCTGCGGATAACAGGGTAGTGCCCAGTATCCAAGCCATTGGTTGAGATGGAGTGTCATGACTTTTTTTCTTCTACACTGGCCTCAAACTGCAATTACTCCATCTCTGCCTCTCAAGTAGCTGGGATTACAGACTTGAGCCACTCAAAGATATTTAAGCAACTTGCAGCATTAGGATGAATTTATGGTCTTTCAAGCTTACAACTTCTTTTACAATACTCAACTGATTCTCACAATAATGGTTATGTCAACATTAAAGTCATTTTTAAACTAAAATCTCATGATTCAGGCCACATCTAATTTTTTCTGTTACCGAAAACATTACTATTCTCACCAGACTTGTCTAAATAGTCATTGTTTATTTGCAGAAATCAAACTTACTCTCAAAGAGCAATATCTTACTGTCAAAAGGAATATTCAACAGACGATGTGGCACTGCTAATCTTTTTAGAACACAGCAAGTCAGTGAATTTAGAAGTGAATTTAAAAATCTAATAGGCAAAGAAAAACTCACAGAGGGAAATCATGTGCCAGAAGTTGTAGAGTATGGCAGGGCTGGATCTAGAGCCAGATTTCCAGATGCTGGTCCATTCTTTGTCCTTTGTTCCACAGAGATGTCTGATACTGTTTAGCTGATTATAGTTTAAACTTTCTTCAATATAATTTTTTTTTGGGGGGGTCCGGTCGTAGGGCCTGAACTCTGGGCCTGGGCGCTGTCCCTTAGTTCTTAAGCTCAAGGCTACCACTCTACCACTTCAGCCACAGCGCCACTTCCGGCTTTTTTCTTTTTTCTTATGTGGTGCTGAGAAATTGAACCCAGGGTCTCATGCATGCAAGGCAAGTGCTGAGCCACCTACCACTGAGCCACCTTCCCAGCCCCCCTCAATATAATTTAATGCTTCACCAATCTATAAATTTCTTCCTTGCTACCATGACACATCAGTGTTGGCTTTCTCAGTCTTGTAAGCAAGTCTAATAACTTCATGGGTGTGTAACTTGTGCAGTCATGTAAGGCCTTTAAGCCACGATTAATGGGCCCCAGTCTTTGATTAATGATATCTTAACACTATCTGGAATTAGCTTTAAAAAATAGTCTAGCCAGGCACTACAATCTCATACCTACAATCTTAGTTATTGGGAGGCTGAAATCTGAAGATTGAGATTTGAGCCACAGAAAACTCTTATCTCTACTTAATGCACAAAAGGCCAGAGGTAGCAGTATGTCTCAAGTGTGAAAGCACTAGCCTTGAGTGAAATAGCTAATTGAGAGTGAGAAGTCCTGAATTCAAGCCCCCCCACCCCCAAAAAAAGCAAGCACCAGGCGCTGGTGGTTCATTCCTGTAATCTTAGCTACTCAGGAGGCTGAGATCTGAGAAACACAGTTCAAAGCCAGTCCAGGCAGGAAAGTCCATGAGACTCATCTCCAATTAACTACCAGAAAACAAGAAGTGGCACTGTGGCTCAAGTGGTAGAGTGCTTGTTTTGAGCTGAAAAGCTGAGGGACAGCACCCAGGCCCAGAATTCAAGCCCCAGGACTGACCAAAAAAAAAAGCACAAGCATGTACACATACAGACACAACGTTGGCAGCTCAAGGAATTAAATCCAGTACTTTAGGCATGCTAGGCAAGTGCTCTACTGCTGAGCTATGTGTCCAGCCCAAAATTCTTCATTTTTCACAGGCCCAGATAAGTACATAGCTTGCCTATAATTTTCAGCCTGGGAGCTAGGAATGAGAAGGTTTCTTCCATTACTCTTGTCTTGTAGACAAGGCTGATGAAAGTTTTCTTGTGGAGGCCAACTCTGTTTATATATTCATTCAGATAAATATTTTCTTTAAATTACCTTCATGTACCGGTGTCAGTGGCTCATGCCTGCCATTCAAAGCCAGCCTGGGCAGGAAAGTCCAGGAAATTCTTGTCTCCAACAAACCACTAGAAAACCAGAAGTGGCGGTGTGGCTCAAGTGGAATAGAGCTTGCCTTGAGCTGAAGAGCTGAGGGACAGCACCCAGGCCCAGAGTTCAAGCCCACGACCAACAAAAAAAAAATACTTTCATATGTGGTTCATAGTTGAAGGAATGAGACAAATGCTCTAAGATCAAATGTTGGTTTCTTATTGGAGATTGGAATTTGTCAAATTATTTTATTTTATTTTGTTTTGTTTTATTTTTTGTTGGTCGTGGGGCTTGAACATGGGGTCTAGGTGCTATCCCTGAGCTCTTTTTGCTCAAGACTAGCATTTGTGCCACAGCACCACTCCCAGGTTTCTGGTGGTTAATTGAAAATAAGAGTCTCAGGGACTTTCCTGTCTGGGCTGACTTCGAACTGTGATCCTCAGATCTCAGCCTCCTGAGTAGCTAGGATTACAGGCATGAGCCACCAGCACCCAGATAACTTTTGTCTTTCAGAAAGGACAATAGTTACTTTGCATTATATGTTCCTTGATCTATTTGCTTAAATAGAACTTCTGTTTTGTACTGCTTAAGATTTTCATAAATAATTTTTTACTGTGAAAAAGTCCCATAAATTCCTAGCATCATTGTCACAAATCAAATGACTATAAATCAGTTTTTGTGCCCTT
The DNA here is from genome assembly GCF_000151885.1 of Dipodomys ordii. NCBI lineage: Eukaryota > Metazoa > Chordata > Mammalia > Rodentia > Heteromyidae > Dipodomys > Dipodomys ordii. Next base: position 15,124,191 of record NW_012267229.1, read on the forward strand.
CAAGTATATGTCAAATTACATCTGGTATTTTATTTCTATAAGTCCTTGTTTTCTGTTATAAAGCAGTGGCATGCTTACTTAAACAAAAATCAGATGTCACAGATATAATATGAAAAGTGCATGTTTCTATTTCATTCCCCTCAATTCCATTCTTTAAAGGACAGTCGCTATTAAAATGTTCATAGATCTCCTCCCAGCATTTTCCTTTGCATAAGCAAGCACACATGTATTTGAGGATATTTTAAGATTTGTGCACAAAATAGGATCATGATGTTTATATTCTCTAATTTGCTTCAATATTATATTTGTTCATTATATCCTAAACAGTACTGGTCTAGAATGTCATGGCCCTCCTAACTGAACTATTGCTTACACAAAAGAAAAGCAACAATACTCCTGTCCTCACATGTCTGTAATTCTGAATGAACCACACTTGGGCTATAGGAACATAATATACAACCAGATGTTTTCATTTTAGCTCTGATGCAAAGGTGAAAGGGTTAAAGTGTTTTAGTGGCCAGAGACATCCTTAAGGATCCAGAGAAAGCTCAAGGCCTCCCCTGAAAACTCATGTGTTCATTAAGTTTTGTATTGTCAAAGTTAAGAACTCTATCTTTTCCCTTTCTTCTTAATTATATGCTTTGTTCCACAAGACTAAGTAGAAGTGAGCTTGCTTCTATAGCCACTAACTTATCTGAGTCTCCTGAAGTATCAGGAGCTGTTCTTCCCTGCTGGGCCCCAACTAAACATTTCTTGGCTTTCATCCACTCTTCCCTACAGACATAGATGAGTAAGTTTCACCACATCCTCAGATCCCTGCTTGACAGGGCTAGTGGAAGCAACTATTACTAACTAAGCTCCATCACCTCCAATGCCAGCTTGCTGAGTGCCCCAAAGCCCTTCTGTCCTCACTTGGTGGCACTAAAAAAAACCCAGGGTGGCCTCTCAGGACTGCACCTTATTAACACCAAACATAGTCAGCACTTGACACTGTTCACTAACTTCAACAACATTCTGCTGCCCTCCTTTTCTTTACTCTTGCCATACCTTCATCTAAATTAGTTAGCTTCCCGGTGCTGGTGGCTCATGCCTGTAGTCCTATCCACTGAGGAGACTGAGATCTGGGGATCATGGTTCAAAGCCAACCAGGGCAGGAAAGTCCATGAGACTTCACTTCCAAAATGTAGGTTGTGGCTCAGGTGGTAGGTAGAGCACTAACCTTGAGACAAAAAAAAAAAAAAACCAGCTCAGGGACAGTGCCTGGACCCTGAGTTCACACCCCAGGATCAACACCAAAAAGATACTGGATACTGCTGTCTCATATTCCCTCAGTCAGAGCCTTACACATTAGCATGGATACATGCATTTATATACCCACATATAGCCACACTTTAATTAATAAGACTCCTGGGGTACATAAACCAATTGCATTCAGCCATGACTCCTTGTGCTTTTGTGTTCAGGGCTAAGTCAGATTCAGTCACACTCATGCATTTGTAAATCCCTCAGTTTTATTTTGTACACAGAAATGGCTCAATATATCTTTTGTGTTTTTTCAGTGCTATAACACTGGGATTTGAACTCAGGGCCTTGTGCTTGCTGGGTAAGCCCTCTACTACTTAAACTATACCCCAAGTATCCCACTCTGTTTTTCTTTAATTTTTTAGTGTTTATTTGCATGAATGAACCCTTCTCACACATCTTCTAGTCAAAGTTACACTCTGTACCATCTTCTCTCTTTTTTATTTCTCTATCCCATGTCTCCTCATCTACAACACAGACAAGGCACAGGGCTTAGGCTGAGATGTTATATGGGATAGGTTTGCTCTGCTTCCTCTTTCTATACAGTCAGCATAAAAACGCAGCTTATGGTGATGATTTTTATTTTTATTTTTATTTATTTATTTATTTTGTCAGTCATGGGGATTGAACTCTGGGCCTGGGTGCTGTCCCTCAGCTCTTCAGCTCAAGGTGAGTGCTCTACCACGTGAGCTACAGCAACACTACTGGTTTTCTGGTGGTTTATTGGAGATAAGAGTTTCATGGACTTTCCTGCCCGGGCTGGCTTTGAACCACGATCCTCAGATCTCAGCCTCCTGAGTAGCTAGGATTACAGGCGTGAGCCACTGGCACCCAGCAAAATGAATGTACGGGCTTATTTTTTAAATGAATTGTTTTTTGTCTGGGTCTAACCTCAGACTTCGAGCCTCCTATCTCCTCTTTCTAAGTAAGTCTTTTTTTTTTCTTTTTTTTGGTCCGGTTGTGGGGCCTGAACTCTGGGCCTGGGCACTGTCCCTCAGCTCTTCAGCTCAAGGCTAGCGCTCTACCACTTGAGCCACAGCGCCACTTCCGGCTTTTTTCTTTTTGCTTATGTGGTGCTGAGGAATCAAACCCAGGGCCTCAGGCATGCAAGGCACGCGCTCTACCACTGAGCCACCTTCCCAGCCCAGTCAAGTCTTTTTTGTATGTTTGTTTGTTTGCCAGTCCTGGGGCTTGAACTCAGGCCTGGGCACTGTCCCTGAGCTTCTTTTTTGCTCAAGGCTAGCACACTACCAATGTGAGCCACAACGCCACTTCCAACTTTTTCTGTTTATTTGGTACTGAGGAATCAAACCCTGGTCTTCATGAATGCTAGGCAAGCACTCTACCACTGAGCCACATTCCCAGCCAGTCAAGTCATTTTGGTTTACAGATATGGACCATCACTCTCCGCCAAAAAAAATCTTTGTGTAACTGTTTAACCTGCCCCAAAGGAATAAGAATGGCAACATCAAAATCAGAAATCAGGAAATTGCTATGACCTGAATATTTATGGCCTCCCAAATTCGTATGTTGAAATCCTTACCCCAAAGTTATGGTATTATGATGTAGACCCTTGAGAAGTAGCAAAAGCCCTTTTGAATGAAGTTATATGGGAAGGCCCTTATCAAAGAAACCCAAAGGAGACCCCTTCTCCCTTGTGGGGTGAGAATGAAAAAATAACCGGCGTTGCGGAAGAGGGCCCTAGCTAGTCATTGAATGTATTGCACTCAGACCATGGACTTCCTAGACTGAGAAATAAATTTCTGTTGCTCGGTCACTAAGCAATAGAAATCTGAGACTATAGGCACCCATTCTATAGTCTTGTTACAACAGCCTGTATGGACTAAGACAGGATTCATAGAACTTTAGTCTAGAATAGTCATTCAGTTCTTTCATTCATTAAATAAACCTTGGCTTAGGGGGTTCAAGTGGTAGAGTACCTAAATACCAAGTGAAGCCCTGAATTCAAAACCTTAGTACCACCAGAAAAAAAAATCTTTCCTAAGTTTCTGTTCTGTGCCTCCTACTCTGCACTCCTAGCCCTTAATTTTACAAATGAGAAAGCTGTGGATCACAAAGCTATTTAAATGCTGTCATCCAGGTGATTCAACTCCACTTTCTGGATTATTTATATCCAGCATGCTGAAAAGAAATTCATCTTAAGTCCTAAGTGGTAACTTAAAGCAGATGAGTTTAAAAGGAAGAATTGTCATCAGGAATATAATAGATCAAAGAATAGTCTTCACTACTACAAAGTAGAAGAACAAATTACCTTTGAGAAACATGGTTGCGTAGGTAGTAGTGGCTTTCAGTGTTTTTGTCCTGTTGAGTTCTACCAACAACAAGGTCTTCTATAGGTCCTTAAACTTTTACTTGTAATGGGAAATTCCAAAACACTGAAAACTGTAAGCCCTCATCATCCCTCAACACGCCTTTGGTAACTCCTTTGACAGCAAAATCTTGACATTATCTTAAGTCATTTGGCAACACAGTCCATCCTGAACTGACAGGAATAAATTCAGTCTTTTTTTTTTTGGCAGTTCTGGGACTTGAACTCAGGATCTGAGCACTGTCCCTGAGCTTCTTTTGCTCACGGCTAGTGCTCTACCACTTGAGCCACAGCACCACTTCTGGGTTTTTCTGTTTCTGTGGTGCTTAGGGATCAAACCCAGAGCCTCAATGCATACGAGGCAAGCATTCTACTACTGAGCCACTTTCCCAGCCCCAGCCCTTATTTATCCTGTTTATTCTGAATAGTTTAAAATTTTAACTCTCAGAGCAAGGCATGGTGGTACACACCTGTAATCCCAGCTACTCAGGAGCTGGAGCCAAAATGACCCTGAGTTTGAGGGAGCTCAGGCAAAATTAGTATTACCCTATTTCAAATATAAAATACAAAACAAACCAAAAAGATCTAGAGGTATAGCTGAAATGGTACAGCATTTGCCTAGCATATGCAAGTCCTGAGAGCAGTCCTTAGTACCATTCAGAGTTAGTCTGAGAATTTGACCTGGTGAGGTCACCTCCCTGCCCATTGTGCAGTGGTCAGTGTTTATACTAGACCTATGGCTGGTCTGTTGGCACAGTAATCTTCCTGAATTATTAGGTATCCATAGCAAGTGATATATGTGGATTTTGGCCACCTATACATGACCTCTAGAGCTGGAGGCGTTGGCTTCAGTTGTAGAGCACCAGCCAATGAGCAAAAGCAAGCATCCAACTCTATACATATTGTCCTTGTATCTTGCTTTAACAAGCTACCCATTCTGATGGGAATCTGCTTTGTTCTCGTTATAACAATATGTTGCTCCCTTCTCAGCCCAATTCTTTTTATGTATCCAAAGACCCTATATGAAGGACTTGCCTCTAGGCCCATTCATTCTTTCTTTTTTTTTGGCAGGGAGGGGTGGGGGTCCGGTCTTGGGGCCTGAACTCTGGGCCTGGGTGCTGTCCCTCAGCTCTTCAGCTCAAGGCTAGCGCTCTACCACTTGAGCCACAATGCCACTTTCAGCTTTTTTCTTTTTGCTTATGTGGTGCTGAGGAATCGAACCCAGGGCCTCATGCATGCAAGGCAAGCACTCTACCACTGAGCCACCTTCCCAGACCCGAGGCCCATTCTTTCTATGTATCCAAAGATGGAATATGAAGGATTGACTCCAACCCTGTTTCCCCAGGTGCACACAGATGCCAGGCCACCCACCAAAGACAAGTGCAGACCGTCTGACTCCAGCAGGGCAATCTATCTAAGCCTGACTGTAAACATTCCTTCATGGGCCCAACTGAAAAGCTCCCCACCTCCCTTGACCTGGTGGCTTTTTCATTAACCTCTGCCTCCTTGCTCAGACCTCATATAAAAACCAAGCTCCTGTCCCAACTCTCTCATACAACCGCCAAACCCACAGGAAGGTCTGTACCCTTCACTGTTCCTCAATAAACAGTCCTTGCCTGTTGACAATCAAGTCCAGCCTATTCCTTTTCCATTCTCCCCCATTTTCCCAGCATATTCTACCATACATCTACCAATTAATTTATTTCTAATTCATCCTTCTAACTAACACCTATTGATGTCAGAGCTTTACTAGTTGATAAAATGGTTTCTTTAGCAACAATTAGAAATATCAAAGTTAAATATAAAATTTCTGGATAATTTAGATTCACCATGCTAAAAAGAAATTAAGATCTAAGCCAGGCGCTGGTGGCTCACACCTGTAATCCTAGCTACTCAGGTGGCTGAGATCTGAGGATCGCAGTTCAAAGCCAGCATGGGCAGGAAAGTCTGTGAAACTCTCATCTCCAATAAACCACCAAAAAACCGAAAGTGGCTCTGTAGCTCAAGTGGTAGAGTGTTCTCCTTGAGCTGAAGAGCTGAGGGACAGCACCCAGGCCCAGAGTTCAAGCCCCACAACTGAAAAAAAAAAAAAAACAAACAGAAGTGGCACGTAGCTTAAAGTGGTAGAGTGCTAGCCTTGAGCAAAAGAGCTCAGGGATAGTGCCCAGGCCCTAAGTTCAAGACCCAGGACTGACCAAAAAACAAAAAAACAAAAAAACCCCACACAAAACCAAAAAACAAAAGACCTATCCCTCTATTAATGTGAATCTGAAAATTGGTAAATTAATGAGAAATACTATTGTTAGGTAGTGGCACAGGTAACCTTTCCCAGATCGCACCAGCCTTTTATTAAATTAGAGTCATCAGTATCTTTACTCAAAGAAACATTCCCTCCATTAATAGATACTGATAGAGCAAATATGTGCTTGCCCTTATTCCTCACAAGTCTTACAATCTAGACAGAGATTGGCAAAGGTTTTCTGTATTGCTAGAGAGCAAATATTTAATGCTTTGTGGATTTATGTTTTTATGTTGTATATATAAATGTATGTACATTTATGTATATATAAATATACTATGCCTAGCTTAAGGAAATATATTTTGCATACATAAGGCCCTGGGTTTGAGTCCTCAGCACCACATAAGCAGAAAAAAATCCAGAAGTGGTGCTGTGGCTCAAGTGGTAGAGCGCTAGCCTAGAGCTGAAGAGCTGAGGGACAGCACCAGGCCCAAAGTTCAAGCCCCATGATCAACCAAAAGAAAAGTTTAAGAGAAAAAAATCATAGTTACATTATAATTAATATAAGTAACATACTTACATCACACACTTCACTGAGTCTTAGACCTGTTTTAACCCACAGACTACCCTATACAATGAATATTATGCTGTCCCTATTCATAGAGGAAGTAACTAAAGCTCAAAGTGGCTAAATTATTTGCTCTTGAAAGATGTGAAGACATATTATCTCAAAATAGACAAATTTGCTCATTGATTATTTCTAGTTGACATCACATGGCAAACTGTAAAGGGCCATTTGCCCTTGTGAAGGGTAAAATTTCTCTATTTTATTTCTTTATTTATTTTGGTTGGTCATAGGGCTTGAACTCTGGGCTTGGGCACTGTCCCTGCACTCTTCAGCTCAAGGCGAGCACTCTACCGCTTGAGCCACAGCGCCACTTCCAAATTTCTTTTTTTCTATGCACATGAAGCCATAAAGATTCTTTGGGAAGGAAGATCCTTCACAGACCATAAAATAACCTAGTCACCACAGACTGTATAGGGCTCCAGTGAACCTAAACAAGCCAACCATGAAGTAACCTTTATCCTTCACTCCAATCTACATGCCTCACTCATATATCTCTTAGTAACATTCCTTAGAATGGACTTGCTAATTCAGTTAGTCATCTATCCTGTCATTACTTCCAAAATTTACTATTTCTTTGTGTAAAGAATATAAAAACATCATTATGTGGGCATTTCTTTGGACTTTACTCTGTTGAGAAGATCATTATGCACATGAAAATTTAATAAAATTGTTATGCTTTTCTCTTATTAAATGGTTCTTACATTAATCAGGTCCCTAGATTTGATCCAAAGAGCCCATAGAAGAACAAAGAGGAGTAAAGGGGTGTTTTTGTCCTTATAGCTCATGTGACTTGTAAGTAATGAAGTCACATACATCTAACCACAGAGCCTATTTCTTTCAGCTGCACTGTTCTACCTCCTTTATACAAAGAACTGTGTCTAACAGGTAAGAATAACCCACCTGAACAATTCAGGAACAATGAAGTACTAAACAATATGGTATTAAGTTTAAAAGTTGGAGGAGTTCAGAAAACTCTGTAGAGCACTCACTCTTTGGGCTTATCTGGTACTAAAAATGTACTAAAGTCAGCATTTGAATGGGACCCTGAAGAAGGGTAAGATGTGACCAAAGGCAGTTGAGAGAACAGATGATGTTGGTGAAGCAAGAGCAAAAGCAGGGAGATGGAGTCATTGTGAAACTTGTTCCATGGACAGTGAGAAATGGGCTGCATGAACAAGAGGGGGTGGGAAATAGATTACTTGAAGCAAAAAAAAAAAAAAAAAAACTAAAAGAAGATATTCAGATCAGGAAACAGAGTCAAAGATGGAGACCAAGTTGGGTTTTTGGTTTTTTTTTTTACTGGGAAGATGGGCACTGGACAGAGGTCACTGGAAATGATGAGAAGGAAGAAGGGGAAGGGCAGGAGAAAAAAAGCAGATAAAAGGGGAGAAAAAGGGATGGGGAAGGAGCAGGAGAGGAGGAAAAGATCTGAGACTCTGCAATTTTTCCCTTAATATCTGACTTTAGATCTAAATTGCCTGTAACTCTATTGCAGTTAACAAGGAAAGGTGTCCTTTCGAAGGTCTTGGGTTAATCACCCTTGATAAAACAGATCGGTTATAATCTGGCTCCAACTGGCGACACCACTTGCTTACCATAAACACTGCCTTTTGCACATGCTTACGTTAAACTCTGCCTATTGGCCACCTGTGTGTGGTCTGGTATGACTGTACAATCCTTTGTTTGTGTTATGATCCCATTGGTCACCTGAGGGTGATCAGGCTCAACCTCATGGATTTTGCCTTTTAAAACCAAAGAATGGGGGCCACTCCGGGTCGCAGTATCAGCTCCCGATCCTGTGCTGTGGCCCTTACTGGTCACAGTAGGAACTTCCTCAATAGAGTTGCATCTTTGTTAACAATAAAAAAAAGAAGGTCTTGGGTTAAGAGTAAAAGAAAATTCAATTCATACTAGTTTAAAACAATAAAGGAAAATTTATTAACTTATCTGATAATTTGGGATATAGAATAATGGACTTGAGGTAAGTGGCTAATCCAGTGCTGTGTGGTCACTGTTCTTTTTTGTCATTTGTCCATTCTGCCTTTTACCATGTCAACTTCATCTAACCTAGCTCCATCATCCTGTCTCTGTTCAGATCCTATAAATCTTTTGCCTTTTACTAATGCTGCCTCCAGTTATGAAATGGCTGCCATGTCTAATCAGAACTGCTGGCTTTATATTAAGTATCCAGTGAAAAAGCATTTCCTCCAAACCATCCAGAAGTCTAGGTTTCCTCTAGTTAAACCACTTTTAGTCAGATGTCATGTCTGAAGTAACACTGGGGATGATATTATGTTACTTGTCATTATGTTACTTGATATTATGTTACTTTGAGAAATCAAAGCTCCCTACTCAAAATGTACATCTGAGAACAACATTTTGTTCAAAAAGGGAGATCAGATCTAGGGCTAAAAATATAAATAATAGAGTTTTCTTTTTGTTTTCAGAAAATACTTAAACAGAAAAGATGAGGAGCTGAATTTATTCAGTCAGCATTTGTGGAATTTGTTACTGCTCTGGGCTGGTTACTGTGCTAATCAAGGCCTAACAAATGAAAGAAATATGACCTCTGAGGCTGGGAATGTGGCTTAGGGGCAGAGTGTTTGCCTTGCATGCATGAAGTCCTGGTTCAATTTCTTTCCACCACATAAACAGAAAAAGCCAGAATTGCTGTGGCTCAAGTGGTAGAGTGCTAGCCTTGCACAAAAGAAACTCAGAGACAGTGCTCAGGCCCTGAGTTCAAACCCCGGGACTGGCACAAAAAAATAAAAAGAAATATGACCTCTTATTTTTATATCAATTAGAAGAGACAAACACATAAGCAATGTGATAGGGGCTTTGATAAAAAAGCATAAATCTGAAGAACAGAAGATAGAGCAAAAAAAACTATGCCTCAGTTCCCACACTTTTCTCATACAGGTTTGTGTAGATTAAGCATTATTGATAGGAGCAATGAGATAGAAGCCTAGAAACTTTAGAGTTTAGGAGTTGTTTTAAACCTTAGGATACAGGGGCTGGGAAAGTGGCTCAGTGGTAGAGCACTTGCCTTGCATGCTCAAAGCCCTGGGTTCGATTCCTCAGCACCACATAAGCAAAAAGAAAAAAGCCGGAAGTGGCACTGTGGCTCAAGTGATAGAGTGCTAGCCTTGAGCTGAAGAGCTGAGGGACAGCGCCCAGGCCCAGAGTTCAGGTCCCACGACCGGAATAAATAAAAAAAAAAACAAATATAAACCTTAGGATACAAGGAGATGAGTTGTCCTCACACAAAACAAAGATACAAACAGCTAGGGTCATGACTCGAGTGATAGGGCGCTTGCCCACAAGAATAGTTCCCTGAGTTCAAACCCTAGTACTGCAACAACAACAACAAAAAAAAAGTGAGCTGGATTAACTCACTCTTCTCATTTACCTAGGAAGAAATTGGAGCCCAACAAAGAGAGTGTTGCCCAGTCATGCATCTTCTTAATGCTGAACCAAGATAAGAATCTGACTCCTAGGCCAATTTACATTCCACCAACTCACCTTGTGAGTTGGTGGAATGCAAGTGCCCAATGATGAGAGGATGTAAAGAATCAGAACTGGCATTAGGGCTAATCAGAGTAGAAAATGGACTTCTAAAGTCAGGACTGGCCCCTCCACCTTCAAGTAGCTTGGAATGAGAGTAGAGGCTGATTGAGTCTCCTGCAATAAAACACACATGCAGAAAACTTGATTCTAAACAAGGTAAAGATTGGGCAGGGGACTGGAAATTGGCCAGGCCTCTGTACATGGAGATCAGGCATGGGCAGAACCACATAAGCAAAGTGTTTTCTTCTCATCTCTCCTATAGTATTTATGGTGAGGGTAGAGAAAACCTTAGGAAAGCAGTTCAATTATTTTTTTTTCAAGACCAGAGAGAAAATCAAAAAGTATCATGCAGAAGGGTAGGAATCTCACAGGAAGAGAAAGCAAAGATACCGCTGAATTTCTGAACCATGATTGAATCAAATCCACAGGAAGAAATCCACTGTGAGATTTGTCACTTTCACATTCCAACTAGTAAATCAGCCAATCCAATTAGCACATGTCAAAAGATCCATCTTCCTGACACAAGCTGCACCTGCATTAGTTCCCTCTGGGTGAGGAATCTGGTGTATGAGAGGATATTTGCGCTTATCTTATCCCTGCATTGCTCTCACTGTGTATCATTAGCCTTATTCTCTGCACTTTAGTAAAAACATCCACCACTAAGAGGCACTGCTCTGCCCAGACCTAGCATCTCCTGGGGTCTTAAGGGGCAAAATAAACATAAAAGAAACAGTACGGCTGGGAAGGTGGCTCAGTGGTAGAGTGCTTGCCTCTCATGCATGAGGCCCTGGGTTCAATTCCTCAGCACCACATAAGCAGAAAAAGCAGAAGTGGCGCTGTGGCTCCAGTGGTAGAGCGCTAGCCTTGAGCTGAAGAGCTGAGGGACAGTGCTCGGGCCCAGAGTTCAGGCCCCATGACTGGTGCAAAAAGAAAAAAAAAAAAAAAGAAGAAGAAACAGTACTACTCTGCCCTCTGGACAGCAGAGACCAACACAATGCATTATTTTTCTCTTTGCCTCAATCTTCTTCCTCCTTTGTCTTTCTCTCCCCATCTCTCCTTTTCTTCCTTTTTTTTTCATCAGTCCCCCTTCCCTATTTTAAGCCTTGCTGGTTCTCTAGCTCAAAGGGGTCACCTGTGGAACACGATCTGAACACCTAGAAAGCAGGAACGTCCATCCTGTTGCCATTACTTCTGGCTTACTCACCGCTGATCACCTTCTCTGTCCCACTCAGGCCTCTCAGGATGGATATCACCCGCCTGCTCCTGGCCACCCTACTGGTCTTCCTATGCTTCCTCACTGCCTACAGCCACCTGGCACCTGAGGAGAATTCTGAGGATGACAAGAACCTGAAAAACAACTCCGAGAACCCATCAGGTGTCTCTATTGTGGGTAAGTGGCCTAGCCTTGGGCCTAGCTTCTGGACTTTGGTCCATGAGAGGGAGCTATAGATGTCAGATCTGTTCCTCAGACTGTTACCAAGATCCACTGCCATAGTCCTGGTTCCTTCTCGCTCACTGTGTAAAACAGTCCTATGGAAGAAAGTGTCGCTTGAATTTACTGGCTTTGGGGAAAATCTGCAAGCCATCAACCTAATATGCAGATTAGCACATTTGAGACTGTGAGAAAGCCTAAAGTCAAGACACTTGTTGAACTTGATTTAACTTAGGTTTTCTGAAATTTAATGGATCATAGAACTCCTATCAACAACAATGAACTTTAGGAAATGATGCAGAATATAATGAAGTCTAAGATTAAACCAATCTTTCCATGCTAGGGAAGACTACAAAGGACATGGGAAATCTGTTTGACTTCACCTGATAATAATAACAAACATGGGCTAGGTTGGTAGCTTGGTGGTAGAGAGTGTCTTTACACATGTCAGGCCCTGGATTCACTCCCCATAACCAAAATAATAATAAATAATAAATATGCTGTGTGCTGGGCTCTGTGAAGTAAGCCCTACTTTTATTTATATTTCATAATTGAACAAATCGAGGCTTAGGGAAGTTTAATAACTGGCATATAGTTCTTATTTAGCAGTGCCATCCAGGTGAATTTGGCACTTAAGCTCAAATTTAGTGGTCTCAGGCTGGGAATGGTGCTTGCCTTGCCCTGGGTTCGATTCCTCATTACCACATAAGCAGAAAAAGCCAGAAGTGGCACTGTGGCTCAAATGGTAGAACACCAGCCTTGAGCTGAAGAGCTAAGGGACAGTGCCTACGCCCAGAGTCCAGGCCTCGCGACCAACCAGAACAAAAACAAAAAACAACAACAACAAAAAACCCTAGTAGTCTCTTACTGTCTTGACTCTTAACTTGGAAAAAAAGACATTCTAGACATATCAGGAAGTTATGGCAGACATAGGGGGAACATTAATAATCATTGATCATTTTCATATGCCAGATCTCTCTTAATAAACATGCTTTATGGGCTGGGAAAGTGGCTCAGTGGTAGAGCGCTTGCCTTGCATGCATGAGGCCCTGGGTTCGATTCCTCAGCACCACATAAGCAGAAAAGGCCAGAAATGGCGCTGTGGCTCAAGTGGTAGAGTGCTCGACTTGAGCTAAATAGTTGAGGGACAGCACCTAGGCCCAGAGTTCAGGCCCCACGACCGACAAAATAGGTAAATAAATAAACAAACATGCTTTTTTTTTATTGCTGCAAGATAGGTATTACAGAACCTTTTTTCTGCAAATTAAAAAAAAAACTGAATATAGAGGTCAAGCAAGTTAAGTAAGTCCACCTGGCAGAGTCAAGATCCAAAATTTAAGTCTTGCATGGCTCCAAGCTGAGAATTGGAAATTAAGTCACACAGGAGTATCCAGGTACAGGACATTAAGTCCATTTTCAGAAGATCACAATGTCTTTGCACCTGTCAGGTTAAAGAGGCAACTTGGAATGACTGAGTAACCCAGGGCTAAAAGGTCAAGGGAATAGCCCTTTAATGGATGCCACAGGTATATCCTAGGGACTCGCTGGATTTCCTGTTAGCCTTCCCTCAGAGAATACTGCTCTCAGCCCCTGGCTCCATGTTGGCAGCCAGGCTAACAAGAACCTGCTGGCTGGAGTCCCATGATGTGATTCATGAGGCCAACTCCTCCTTCTTTCCTCCCTGCTGAGACTTCCCAGAGCCCCCTTTGCTCCTCCCACTTCATTGCAGTTCAAGGTCTCCCAGAAACATCTGTCTTTGCTTCTTCTGTCTCTCTTTGAAGCACTGAACAAGAAATCCAAAGAGATCAGCAGAAATGAAGCAGAAGAGAGGACGATGTCTTCCAAGGTAGGCCTGGGAATTCTCATTGTAGGGGTGGGATCAAACTTAAAGAGGATGATCTGAAAACTAAATTAAAAGTTTTTCTCAGACCTACTACATTAACCTACAGGACTGAAAACTACTTAAAGGCTTCTTGATTCAGAGTCAGACCCTTCACCCCCGTAGAAGTCTAGGGTGCAAAAAAGTTTATTGGGCAAAACAGCCTATCTGCTGATACATTTAGTTATCACAAACCTCAGTCCTTTCAGAACCACTTCTATAACTTTTGCCATATCTGTTTCACCTATTTAAAGCCAAACCTTAAAAAAAGAAATAAAACTATCATAGAAAACCAGTATCATTTAATATATATACATATATATAAACTATAAAAATAAGTGAAGTCTAGCTGAATGTCATTGCCTGCCAAGGGCTGTAAATCTGTGGTCTGCTCTATGTTAAAAGGCAGAGAGAAAAGTGTTGGAGGAGCATCAAGGATATGTCAGCTCCAAACTGAGCCTTTCAAGTTTGAAAGAGAAAAGAACCTCAGGGCTATTTAAGGTCTTAAATCATACCACCATAATTCAGGTTTCTACACTTTGGGAAAGAGTTTGAAAGAGAAAAGAACCTCAGGGATATTTAAGGTCCTAAATCAGACTACCATAATTCAGGTTTCTACACTTTGGGAAATAGTGAATTGAAATGTAAGAAATGTGCACAGTATTACTGTCTTAACATGCCTCCACTTAGCAGACCCACTGCAATGAGAGAAGGAAGCAATAGATTAGATATTAGCTAGGATCCAACCTGAGTAATCTTGAGAAAGTCCTGCTCCTCCTTCTACCTTAAAGTGAAGAGGCAAACCAGATGATTCACAGATGAGAATATATAATGGGCAAATGGTAGACACTAAGGAATTGAGCAGTGAACAAAAAGATATCCCTGCTTTCATGGAGTTTACATTTTTGAAGTAAACTGTTAAGTAGCAAATAAATCAATAAACAGATTATAAAAATAAAGATGATAGGGCTGGGAAGGTGGCTCAGTGGTAGAGTGCTTGCCTTGCATGCATGAGGCCCTGGGTTCGATTCCTCAGCACCACATAAGCAAAGAGAAAAAAGCCGGAAGTGGCGCTGTGGTTCAAGTGGTAGAGCGCTAGCCTTGAGCTGAAGAGCTGAAGGACAGTGCCCAGGCCCAGAGTTCAGGCCCCACAACCGGACCCCCCCCCCAAAAAATAAAGATGATAGACAATAAGGCTTGGTAATGAAAGAGAATGGATAAAAGAGTACTCAGAAAAAGCCTCCTTAAGCAAGTGGCATTTAAAGAAAAACTTTGTAACCTGCAGCAGCAATGTCTAATAGAAACACAATGTGGACCATATACATCATTTAAAATTTTCTGACAGTAACGTTTAAAAAAATAAAGTTGTGGGCTGGGAAGGTGGCTCAGTGGAAGAGTGCTTGCCTTACATGCATGAGGCCCTGGGTTCGACTCCTCAGCACCACATAAGCAGAAAAAGCCAGAAGTGGCACTGTGGCTCAAGTGGTAGAGCACTAGCCCTGAGCTGAAGAGCTGAGGGACAGCGCCCAGGCCCAGAGTTCAGGCCCCATGACTGGCAAAAAAAAAAGTAGTATGCCCAAAGGTTCTACAACAGGAGAAAAGGTGGACAGGGACCAAGAAGAAACCACAGGAGGTTATAAGCAAGGAACACAGCCACAGGTCTTCCACGAGGTCCTTGGCACACTAGAGGATGGCCTGTAGAGCCCGTACTAAAAGAGACAAGACAGTGACCTGGCCCAGGGCAGCAGCCATGGAGGTGAAGTGGTGGGACTGGGGATCTACCATAAAATCAGAATTGACAATGCAAATGCGAAGGCATAGAAATGGAGGTTTAAAACCGTGGGACCACCAGGTGCTGGTGGCTCACGCCTGTAATCCTAGCTACTCAGGGCTGAAATCTGAGGATCGAGGTTCAAAGCCTGCTCAGGCCACCAGAAAACCGGAAGCGGCGCTGTGGCTCAAGTAGTAGAGCGCCTGCCTTGAAGTGAAGAGCTCAGGGACAGCGCCCAGGCCCAGTTCAAGCCCCACAAAACAAAAACAGAAACCATGGGACCCCAAGAAAGAGCAAAGGGCCAGGCCGGGGCCAGATAAGACTGAAAGAAGATGGAGGCAGAGGGGGTAAGAAGAGGGCTCTTTAGGGATCGGGCGGGCACCCGCCGGGGTTCCCAAGGGCTGAGTCCAGTGGTAGGGGCATGGGCCCAGGCTTACATAGCCAGAGGAAAGCCAGGCTGAGGTGAGGATGGGTGGGGCGGGCGTGGCCGGCTCCAGCAGCCCAGGTGTTTCCCCCACAGAAAAAGGCTCCGAAGAAGGAAGCGCGGCCCCGGCCTCGGCCCCAGCGGCCCCCGCCCTGCGTGGCCACCCGCGATAGCTGCAGGCCGCTGGCGCTCCCCTGCTGCAACCCGTGCGCCACCTGCATATGCCGCTTCTTCGGCAGCATCTGCACCTGCCGCGTGTTCAACTACTACTGCTGAGTGCGCCCCTCCTGGACGGGGCGGGGCTTCCTGCGGGGCGGGGCGGGGCTTCCATGCGGGAAGGGGCGGAGCTTCTAAGCTGTCCGGTCGAGTCGCTGCTTCGGCGGGTCGGGTTCTCTCCACCCGCACGGCTTTGGGGAGGCGGGAGAGAGACGGGTTACGGGGTGTCTTCTGGGGTTCGCTAGGAGCTTTCAGGAGGCGAGACTTCAAGGAGTCTGGCTTACGATCAAATTCCGAATACAGGGCTCGTAGGCTGCTCCAAGGTGTCTGGCTGTTTTTTAAAAGCCTCCGCGGAGCCCTCCGGGTTCCGCGAAATAAAAGGAACTGCGCACGCGCCCCACTTGGGCGGGGCGGAAACCTGGTGACTCCGCTGGATTACCCGAATCTGCGATCGTGGTCATCACTTCTCGGGATCTGGGAGCTGCTGCCCCTGAATCTCCCAAAGCTGACTCCCACACCGAAGAATGCAGACCTGGCAGAAAGGAGCCATCGAGGAACTTCTGGTGTTTCACCCAGTTCCCTTCCCGCCACTCCAGCCCACCCCGCTCCACCCCACCCATGATAACGAAAAGTTAGAACTCCTAACGTAATCTCTTTGAGGGGTTTGCGGATAAAAGTGGGCAGCTAGCTGTCTGTGATTTGTTTTGGGGTTTCTATAGCCAATTGTCTGGGCTAGAATCTTGAGAGGCACAAACAAAAGAGCCACCCAGGGGCAGAGCGCTGGTGACCAGCTCACAGTCTAATCCTAGCTACTCAGGAGTTTGAGATCTGAGAATAGCGGTTCAAAGCCAGCCCGGGCAGGAAAGTCCTTGAGACTCTGAATCACAGAAAAAGCTGTGGCTCAGGTAGTACCGTGCTTGCCTTCAGCCCAAAGAGGCTCAACGACAGCGCCCAGGCCCTGAGTTCACAAGCCCCAGAACCGGCCAAAAAAAAAAAAGCCACTCAGGCCTGCCCCTCCCTTTCTTCCAGAGGTTCATACAGGTGTTGAGACCCTGGGAGGAATTACGCGTAGTTTGGAGGGTGTTTGTTGTTGTTGTTTAACTGATAGCTTAGAGTTTGGAATCCCAAATAAGAAGTGACTGTTCAGGGATTCTTCTTCCGTTCCTCAGCAGTCACCACACAAAGAAGCAGCTAAGCATGGACTAAGATAGTAATTCACAATCAGGGACCTGTTGCCCCAAATGCCATCCCCTGAAAGTTCACACTCAGTCTTCTCTGGAAGAAAGGGGGACACCATAGACACTGCTTTGGGGAAGTGCCATCAGAGTGTGGTAGCAGGTTTGGTGGGGAAAAGCCAGCCAAGGTGAGTGGTCACATGGAGACCATTAGAAAAAGAGCTCCAGGTAACGTCCTCTACTTGTTCTTAGCTGCAGGTACCCCTGCCTGGGCAGAAAAGTTGAGATAATAGCACTTAACAGCACCCCATCCCCTACAGCCTGAGCTGTTCCCCCAAGAAACCACTACAATGATTCCACCCTAGAAGATAATAAAGAGTGCAAAGATATTGCCAGAAATTCTAGAGACTATGAAACAGGAACATGTGGAACACTTACCTCAGTCCCTGGAAACCACTATGTATGGCGGCCTTTGGGGGGGAAGAGTACAGTGGGTCATAGGTTGCAGCACAGGTAAAGCCACCTCCTCCAGCCTCTTTCAAATCTTTTACATTTTCCCTCAGTAGTCACATAGTTAGCTAGAGGGAAATGGGGCAAATAGCTGTACTTAGCCAGACCTGGACTGGATGGTGTTACCACTTGGTCAGAGCACATGAAGAAAAGATGGATGCTCTGGGTTAGGCCATCTACACAATTCTGTACACTGGGCAAGGCTTCATGTCTCTGGGCTTTAGTTTATTTGTCTGTAAAACGAGAAATAATCATTCCTACTGTTCTTGTTATGAATGCAAGATAGTGTTGTTTCCCTGTGCCTTAGCACACCCACACACACACACACAGAAAAGCTGCCAGCTGTTTGTTTTGTTTTCTGTCATTTAGGCTATAAACCCACAGGGCAAGAACCTTTTGTTCCTTGTACCACAGCTTCTGCTGAGTAAATGTCATCAGTAATGAGAATATTGGGAACATATTGCAGCAACTGCTCCTTGTGTTTTCCCAACTATTCATGAGGCAGGCACCATTTGGTTCCCTGGGGTGAGGCTGGGGATGCAAAGCAAAGACAACCATTAGTAACAAAACCACTTAGCTGCTAGGTCTAAATAACTACATGGGAGAATCATCCATTCATCCATTCATTCTGAAAATGCATATTGAACACCTACTATGTGCTATAAAACTGGTGAATAAATCCAACATGCTTTCCCTACAGAGCTTATGGTTAGTGAACCACTGGCTCTTGTTAGAGGCTAAAACCATTGTTAACATATAGGGTCTCTTCCCTCTGATCCAGTTCTTGCTGCTGTTGAGACCGATCCCTAGTTAGGTATTTACCTGTCCAAGTTCCCCTTCAGCTTCAGATCCCAAAATCCTTTCTCTTTTTCAGAATGCTTCCTCAAACCTCGGGTCTTAAGAGCATAGTGCTAGGCCTCTGTAACTCTGGTTAGATGACCAGAACTTAAAACATTTGATTCAGAGTTATGGCTCCACTGTTACGAGACCCTGGGTACATCACCTCATCTCCAACCATTATTCTTTTTTTTCTAGTACTGGGGATTAAATCCATGGCTTTGTGCAGCCAGGAAGACATTCTGCCACTGAGCCACACCCCTAGCCCTCTCTCACACACAAGATTTGCTGTACATTTGTGGATATTGACTCATCATTATTTCTTACAATGAGTGTAGCCTTAAACTTGTACATAAAGTTTTTCATAGTGTGGCCTTGAACAGTCACTTTTTTTCCGGTCATGGAGCTTGAACTCTGGGCCTGGGCACTGTCCCTCAGCTCTTCAGCTCAAGGCGAGTGCTCTACCATTTGAGCCAGAGCCACTTCTGGTTTTCTGATGGTTAATTGGAGATAAGAGTCTCACAGACTTTCCTACTAGGACTGGCTTTGAACCATGATCCTCAGATCTCAGCCTCCTGAATAGCTAGGATTACAGCCATGAGACACTGGAGCCTGGCAACAAGTTACTTTTGATACTACCATTTCCCCATTAACAAAGCAATGAATCTCTGTATTTTGGCTAGCCTAAGGGAAAGAAAAGGTTGGTGCAGTGTTAGTTTACTGAACAATGTTTGGTTATTTCAAAGGGAAGGCTACACAACAGAAAGGTCAAGCCCCTGAAGGGTACTAGAGAAGTCAAGTCGCAGAAACCGATGGGCAGTGTGTTCAGGGCAAGGCCACAGGGATAAGTCAACTTAACCTTTCCAGTCCTTGTACTAGCCCATTCACAATTCCAGTTTCCAGCAGTCTGAGTGGCTTGATATGATGCTCGGGACAGGCATGTCTGGACTAACACTGCAATACAGTCACTTTGTAATATAGTAGTGGTAGATTACTATGAAAGAGCTGGATTCTGAACCTACTGAAGTAATCTTAAGCAAGTTTTCAAAATTTTTAATTTTATACAGATACCTCTTTGCAAAATGAATTATTTTTTTCCTTTAGTGCTGGGGTTCAAATCCAGGGCCTCAAGCATGCTATGGAAACACTGTACCACTGAGCTGAATCCTCAATCACTAACTAAAATCTTAAGGGGAGCCTTATCATATAATATACTATATATATATAATATACATTAAAGCATTTTAGAGCCGGGTGCTGGTGGCTCATGCCTGTAATCCTAGCTACTAAGGAGGCTGAGATCTGTGGATCACAGTTCAAAGCCAGCCCGGGCAGGAAAGTCTGTGAGACTCTTATCTCCAATTAACCACCATAAAACCAGAAGTGGCTCTGTGGCTCAAGTGTTAGAGTACTTGCTTTGAGCTGAAGAACTCAGGAACAGTGCCCAGGCCCAGAGTTCAAGCCCCACAACTGACCAAAAAAAAAAAAAAATTAAGTTAGTATTATTGAACAATGGTGCACACAAAAAATTTTTAACTTGGGTATTAGATATTAATAGTTGTCCTATATCAGCCTTAACAACTAGTTTTATTTTTGCTTTTTGGTTATACAGCACTGACAAAGGGTTTAAATTACACAAAGATATGCAAAACCAGAAAGTTCCAACAGCTCACCTTGTGACCTCAAAACAATATTACATTAAACAAAAACAGCAGTGGTGTATTTCAAAATTTGGTCCAGGTGTTTTCCAATGTGTTAAATATTGGTGAATGGCACACTTAAACATGCATGTCTTTATTATATCTTTTTAAAGTAGAAACTAAAGCTTATGTTTTCACGGAAGCAATATACTTCAAAAACCACTAGCCTGAGGGATAGATTTCAGGGCTTTAGACAAATTCTTAATTAGGTCAACTTAATCAGCAATCATTGGATCTTTTATTCTAAGTTCTTTCGTCTGTTTGAACAACCATAGATATAGCATTGCTACATACTGTCAGGAAATTACTCCCAGTAAATAGACCAGCAATTTTTAAAGGCACTTAAGTCCAAGGGCCAATTCCCATGTGTGAAGAAGGAAACAGGCTAAGTGAAGAAAAGAATGTGATTTGAACTGAACTGAGTTAACAAACATCTGTAGCTTATTTCAGATCAACCTAGACTTGTTACTCTCTTCCATGGGCCAATGTGTATGTGTTGAGAGAAGGGGTTGGGAAAGAAATGTTTTTTAGTAAAATCCTTAAAATTTTAAAATGCTATCTTGACTCCTGTGGATAGCTAATTACTACCTCTTCCAGATGGATAGGATAGTTGCAGTTTGGGAGATAGTAGTGATGGTGATGATTTGGTAAGTGGTGGTGGTAATGATGATGATATGTGTGTCTTCATGTTGCTTGGGAAGCCCAGCAAAAAGCCTTATTGGCGTGAGCTTTATAAATTCAAAATGGCGTGTAGACTATTCCAACAGCAGTCCAAGCACAGCTTCCAAGTACAGCAACACTGGCTCAGAGTGAGCTCCTGGGCTCACCCTTGAGGACTTTCTAGCAAAAGCCCTTGACTCCTGTGCTTGAGTCTGGAACAATTTGAACCTGCCTTAGAGCCCAGTTTGGACAGTTGGCTGATGAGGAAGTAGTTGAAGCTGATAGATAGATGGATCAGGCCTAGATCACAAGAGCATTTTTGGCTGCCTCCACCTTAAGCAGGTTTATCTGTCCCTCTGGACTATACTAGAATGAATCCCATGGATAAGAATATAGATTCCAATCTGGGTTCCAGTGGCTCACGCCTGTAATCCTAGCTTCTCAGGAGACTGAGATCTGAGGATCGCAATTCAAAGCCAACTGTGGCAGGAAAATCTGTGACTCTTATCTCCACTTAACCATCAGAAAACTGGAAGTGGTGCTGTGGCTCAAAGTGGTAGAACACTAGCCTTGAACTGAAGACCTCAGCTTAGGGACAGTGCCCAGGCCCTGAGTTCAAGCCCCACAACGGACAATAAAAAAAATTTTAAAAAGAATCTAGATTCCTGAGCTTCAGACCTACAAAGCAGACATAAGCACTGCCTGCCATCTCTTGTAGTTGTCATCAGTGGGTCCTCATGACCTTTCTTGGGTTTTAGTCCATGCTTCATCCAAGCTCATCACTTCTGTCCCTCAGGACTTGAAGAGATCCAAGTGCCTCTAGCCTAGCAGGGCCCCTACCCCTGCCTTCCACACACAGGAAGACATTAAACTTGGTGTGCAGGGATTTCTGGCATAGAAGCAGACAGGTCACTAGACCTTCAAGGTAAATGGATGTTTTCTGGGCTCCTTTCTCCTCTCCCTATCCAAACACTGGCTTCTGTACTATAGCTGTATGATTCTAAAGTCCTTTCTGGTTCTAAGAGCCAATGATTTCTCTAAACTAACTTTTTTTTTGGGGGGGGGTCCAGTTGTGGGGCCTGAGCTCTGGGCCTGGGCGCTGTCCCTCAGCTCTTCAGCTCAAGGCTAGCGCTCTACCACTTGAGTCACAGCACCACTTCTGGCTTTTTTCTTTTTTGGCTTATGTGGTGCTGAGGAATCGAACCCAGGGCCTCAAGCATGCAAGGCAAGCGCTCTACCACTGAGCCACCTTCCCAGCCCTCTACACTAATTTTCTAAGTATTTTAAACCCCATACTCTTTGAAATAGCTTTTGTCCTCCTGGTGCCTGACACAGCTTTTAAAACATAAAACACTTTATAAATATTTTACCATCTTGACATCAAGACAACCATTTGAGACATATTTATGATCCCTCTCCCGAGTACCAAGATCCAAGTTTCCTCCTCCTAAATCTTAAGATGACAGCTCCACAGGCCTTATCTTCCTTCCCTTCTCTTTTCTAGAAAAGAACCTAGCAAGGGCTACGCTAGATAATGCAGATGCTCAACCAATTTTTTCTTCCCCTGTGAATCTTGAATGGGGAGCCCAGACATCAGGAACAGGGTATGAATTGGTAGACTCATCATCTTTCATTGCATGTACCTGATCATTGTCATACATTTGACCAATTCGCACATCTGGGATTAGAGGTACATCTGAGACCAGATGTGATTTCAAAAAAATAATAAAGTCTTGGCGAACTGAAGGACATTTTAAAAAAGGAAAGGGAAAAGGATAACAGAAACCAGAACCCTCTTAAGGACCGAAGGTGGATGACTACATAGGACCTCAGAGGAAACATCTGGAAAGGTACTTCCTGTGCCTGGAAAGAGACAGGGGCCCTTTAGAGAGAGCAGCACATCTGCTGTGCAATATACCCTATGGCTCAATGAACAGCAGCTTCCTCCCCTTCTTTTTATGTGATTTTAGAAGTTACTTCTATTAAGTCTTCATTCTCTTCTATGTAACTAGATACTACTAGGATTGTTGGAAGAGTATCATGTACAGAATCCCTAGCACCCAGTTCTGCTCAGTAAACAAATCTCGAGGTATACTGGATGGATCTAAAGAAAAGTAGAAATGGAGAGGAAAAAAATATAATCAAGAACACAAATAAGGTAGAGAAAATAAATACAAATGGGAATTACAATGTTATAAATAGGTAAAATCACTCACTGAATAAGTCTGAGTTATTTGTAAGACACCTGAAAAGAAAGTTCTCTAAAGAGTTCCTTCTTTAAAACATCCCTCCCGAGGGCTAGGAATGTGGCTTAGTGGTAGAAGCCCTGGGTTCAATTCCTCAGTGCCACATAAACAGAAAAAAACAGAAGTGGCACAGTTACTCAAGTGGGAGAGCACCAGCCTTGAGCAAAGAGAGGCTCAGAGACAGTACCCAGGCCCTGAGTTAAAGCCCCAGGACTGGCAAAAAAAGAAAGAAAGAAAAAGGGGAAGGAAGGAAGGAAAGAAAGAAATTCCTCCAAATCTAAGGGGTTACCTATATCCTGTATCGCTTTACACTCCAGACAAAACTTTGTTTTTTTTTTTTTGCTGGTCATGGGTCCTCAACTCTGGGCCTGGGTGCTGTCCCTCAGCTCTTCACTTCAAGGCTAGCACTCCACCACTTGAGCCACAGTGCCACTTCTGGCTTTTTCTGCTTATGTGGTGCTGAGGAATTGAACCCAGGGCCTCATGCATGCAAGGCAAGCAG
Source organism: Dipodomys ordii (assembly GCF_000151885.1). Lineage (NCBI taxonomy): Eukaryota > Metazoa > Chordata > Mammalia > Rodentia > Heteromyidae > Dipodomys > Dipodomys ordii. The sequence continues at coordinate 15,147,608 of NW_012267229.1, forward strand.
CACTCTACCACTAAGCCACCTTCCCAGCCCCAATACCTTCAATGTTTTATGACTATAACCATGTCATGTCACACAGCTGAGAGTGGAACATAGAATAAAAGTTTCAAAAATTATTTTAGGCACCAAAATTTTTTATTTATCCACTTCCTGCTTTCTTTTCACATTCCAAATATTATACAAACATTGTAACCAAAGTTTTTTGTTTTGGGGTGGTTTTTGTTTTTTGATTTTTTTTTGGTCAGTCGTCGGGGCTGAACTCTGGGCCTGGGCGCTGTCCCCCAGCTCTTCAGCTCAAGGCTAGTGCTCTACCACTTGAGCCATAGCTCCACTTCTGGGTTTTTCTGCTTATGTGGTGCTGAGGAATTGAACGCAGGGCCTCATGCATGCAAGGGAAGCACTCTACCACCTTCCCAGCCCCCAAAGTTCCTTTGACCCAAACAACAAGCCATCACATTACAAAGTGGTGGCATCTAATCCTTTTGTGTTTCTGGCCCCTTGCAACTTCCATCACTCCTCTTGTCCTTATTGTCTATACCTTCAAAGTCTATTCTAACTCCTGTGAAATAGAAACTAATAGTATCAAACCCATAATCCTCAGGAATATTCGAATTCCAACAGTTTGTTGCCCTTTAACATATACAGCTCCTACTCATCTGTCAAGAGCTGAAAAACGAATAAGCCTGGCAATGAAAAACATGGGTCTAAATCCACAGGCCAGATGAGGCCTGGATGGTAAAGTGCATGGGCTTTGTAATCACCACTACCAACCTCCAGCCTAAGGAAGGACTGACTGGGTGAGCAGTTCCAAGCCCATGAGCTCATGGTTCCTGTGGATGTCTCCCTTGTACCTCCATCTTGACCACGGCCTCTCCATTCCCCCTGCCACACTTGCAATAGTATGAGGATGCAACAGGACTGAGTGACCAGCCCTAGAGAGTCAATGGGCAATATCAACAAAGCAATTACAAAACTGGTGCCATTTGCTTGGGAAGGAGAGGTGGAGTCTGGACAAGGAGGGCAGCTGGAAGGTGGAGGGGCAGCCCTGGCTCTCAGTAGCGGTAATGATCAGGCTTGAAAGGGCCATCGCGGGACATGCCCAGGTACTGGGCCTGCTTTTCAGTCAGCTTGGTCAGTTTCACATTCAGCTTACCCAGATGGGCTTCAGCCACTGCCTCATCCAGCTGGGAAGAAACAAAGACAAACCTGAAATTAGTGCCATGCTCTGGCAACCTTTACTGTATCCAGCCACCAAAAGACATAAACTGCTCTTTTGGCTGTCTGTCATAGGTTGCCTACATTATACCTCATCCTATCATAGCCAGCTTCGGTAGGCTTGTTTTGGCTATCCAGCTCTCTACCAAGAAGGAACTAGATGACATCTTTCTCTCCGAGTGGCCCTGGTGAAACCATCAAGGACATCTCCTGCCTCAACTTACCTGTACTGTCTGCTTGCCAAGTAAAATGGATGTAGTGGGAAAAAGAACCAAGAAATAAGCAGAAGCAGAACTATGGAATTCAGACTGAAGTTCAGTGGTAAAACATGTACTTACCACATACAAGACCTTGGGTTCAATACCTTACCACATACAAGACCTTGGGTTCAATACCCCAGAGTTACGATGACACCAAACCATGGATCCAGTGTCTGCATTTAAGATTTCCCCATTATACAGCCAATTTGCAATTGTTAAGAGTTGAGTCCAGGCCCTCTACTTTATCACTAGCCAAATCTCTGACTTTTTTCTTTGGAGACAGAATCTAATCTAGCCCAGGATTGCTTCTAACTTGTGATTTCCAGCCCCCACCTCTCCTTAAGTAACTATGATTACAGGAATGCACCACTGCACCTGAACCATGGTCTGATTTGAACAGACTTCTATCACTGGCTAGCAAAAGAACCCTAATAAAAACTATCATCCTCTTTTTACAAAGAAAGAAATCCAAGTTGAGAAAAGTAAAATGAGTTACACAAGGTCACAGAGTTAGGAAATGTCAGATGTGGACACCAGTTTTGGCTCCAAAGCCCCCAAATGTGTCAGGCATCAGAGCTAGGGACTCCAGAGCAGCAAGAACCCACCTTCTTAGGCAGGAAGTGAACCCCAACAGGGTATTTGTCTGGGTGGGTCCAGAGTTCAATCTGTGCCAGCACTTGGTTGGTGAAAGAGTTGCTCATCACAAAACTGGGATGGCCCATGGCACAGCCCAGGTTGACCAGTCGGCCCTCAGCCAGCAGGATGATGCGGTGCCCATTCTTCAGCTTGTAGCGATCCACCTGCCCAAGTTACCAGAGTAGTGGTGAGGCCTGGCAGGGCACTTCCTCAGTCTGCCCTGGCTTCCCACCTTGCCCAGAGGGCCTGGAATAAGCCCAGTATAACCTCCACAGTGCTGGCATACACAATTAATGATAGCCAATCAATTCATAAGTCTGCTGTGGGCACTTAATGAACTGACAGAAAGCATTTGGCACATATAGATCCTCGATAGGTAGAGCTGACATCTTTATTATTATTGCTATGTACTATGTTGTTTACATAAAATGATCACATGCAATCCTAAATATTATATAATTTAAGTACCATCATCTGCATTCCACTGGAGTCATCTGTCCAGAGCCAAACACCAAAAAGCAGCCATAATCTGAGCATTGATCCTCTGAATTGTCATCAGAAAGTTGAATATGGAGCCAGGGTATAGCTCAGCATGTGCAAGGCCCTCAATCCCATCCCCAGCTCTACAAGATAAGAGCTTGTTTAACATGGAAGCTCTTGTAGGCAAAGCCACAATGTCTTCCAGAAGCTTATTACTTCATAATCAGAGAAGAAAATGTAACCCACATAAAGTCTTATGAACCCCCAAGAAACCTATTTCTCAATGCCCTGTTGCAAACCTGTCCTTTCTGCAGCTCAGTAACTGGCTTCTACTTTTCACACAGCTGCTCCACTCAGAACCAGCATCCTTCCCAATTCTTCCCTGTCCTGTACTTACCCTGCAGGGCTGTGAGAGGACCCACTCAGGCCCCAGTCTGACACCCCAAGGCTAGCTCTGAACCCAGGCTGACTTCCCTACACCCCACTGTTGGGAAGCAACAGCTTCCTTGGTGGGTAGCTCACAAGCAGGCCCTTCTGGGTCCCGAATCGCCCTTGCTGCTGGTTTCTCACCTGGGGCTTGATGTTCACTTTCTCCACAGCATTCTCATTGAGCCACTTCACATCAATTTCCACATCAAAGTGTCCAATGTTACACACAATGGCATCATCCTTCATCTGCTCAAAGTGCCTGTGGAAATCACCATCAAAGACAAAGCACAGCCCCAAACCCACACTCCCCCTGGCCCTCAGGACCTCAGGGTGGCACCTACCGGCCCAGGATGATATCCACACAGCCTGTGGTAGTGACAAATATGTTGCCCTCCTTACAGGCCTCATCCATGGTGGTCACCTCATAGCCTGCGTAGATGGTGACCAGGGGTTATCTGGGTGGCCTTACTCTCCCTCTGGCCCTGCTGGCTGACAAATAATCCTCGCCCCATCATACCCTCCATGGCAGCCTGAAGTGCGTTGATGGGGTCAATCTCAGTGATGATGACACGAGCCCCAAAACCCCTCAGGGCCTGGGCACAGCCCTTGCCCACATCACCATAGCCTGCTACCACAGCCACTTTGCCCGCAATCATCACATCTGTGGCCCGTTTGATGCCATCTATGAGGGATTCCCGGCAGCCATAGAGGTTGTCAAACTTGCTCTGAAAGGAGATAGGGCAAAAGGACAATGGGACAAGCAGCAGCCCTGGGGCCAGGCCTGATTGCCTTCTGAACTTGCCTCCCAAGTGCTGCTCATCTTTATAAGTTCCAACACGTTCTCACTACCCTTTCTCTGCTGCGATCTATTACGAGGAGAGATTACTAGGGGGAAGAATCTGCTTAACTTCTAAGCCATAATGCTCATTAGGGGAGGACGGGATTCCCACTTTCATTTGGCTTTTTCACTCAAGTATGGCACTCTACCACTTGAGCCATATACCTCCACTTCTGGCTTTCTGCTGGCTAATTGGAGTTGAGAGTCTCACATACTTTTTTGCCCTAGCTGGCTTCAAACTGTGATCCTCAGATCTCCTGAGTTGTTAGGATATTAAAGGTGTGAGCCACTGGTACCTAACCTATACAGATTTTGAACCCCAGCCCTGAGGCTGGCTGGAGACCCTTTCTCCCTTCAGACAAGAGCTACATGGCCCTGGCCTGCAGCCTTCCTGAACACCCTTCAGAAGCTTATTCCTCAAATGTACCAGGGCCAACAGGTAGAGATGTGACTGGCCCAAGGACTCACCTTGGTAACAGAGTCATTGACATTGATGGCAGGCACCTTCAGAACCCCGCTGGCCATCATTTTGTAGAGGTTATGGACCCCAGTGGTGGTCTCCTCAGAGATGCCTCGGATGCCTGAAAGAGGGCAAGCGTGCCAGGACCACCCTTGAACTCCCCAGACATCTCATCTTGCTTCTCCATTCTTTTTCTTTTTTTGGTGGGGCCTGAACTCTGGGCCTGGGGGCTGCCCCTCAGCTCTTCAGCTCAAGGCTTAGCGCTCTACCACTTGAGCCACAGCGCCACTTCCAGCTTTCTGCTTATGTGGTGCTGAGGAATCGAACCCAGGGCCTCAGGCATGCAAGGCAAGCACTCTACCACTGAGCCACCTTCCCAGCCCTGCTTCTCCATTCCCACTGCTATGATCTTAGTCCCTGCCACCATCACTTTCACCTGCCTTCACTACCATAAGCAGCAGCCAGCAGCCATTTTTAAGATGTATATTTGCAAAAACGCCTATTTGAAACTCTCCATAATTACTCTCAGGACAAAGCCAAACTCTTTCCCCATCGGACATTCAGGATATACCTGGCCTTCACTGAAGTTTCAACCGTATCCTATAATATTCCCAAGGAAAAGCTCTTGTCATTTATTATCATCATGCTGGCTTCTTTGTGGTTTCCTCAATAGTCAAACCTTTCCAGCCGTAGGACCTTCTCACTCTTTGTACCCCTCTCCCTGACTACTCTCCTCCCCTCTCTGCTTCTACAAAGTTGGCTCCTTCGTAGCTGATCCTAGTCCTATGTGGGCCCTTGGGCTACCAACTCACCCAGACACCTAGCCAACCTCTAGCCCCACATCATCCAAAGTTGAGAGGCCAGGCCCTAATACACCTGCGCGAGTCTGCTATCCCTCTCGACCCCTGCTTCCACAGAATCCTGGCGTTCTGCTAGGCCTGCTTCCTCAGGTAAAGGAGCAAGCCCCATCTGGCCCATCAGCAATCAGCCTACCTGCTCTGCCCTACTTACCTGACAGAAGCTGTGGGTACTTGGTGTGGATGAGGTTGGTAAGGTCACCACCATCGTCCAGAATCATGTTGAGGGGACCATCCTTGAAGTACAGAGTCTGCTCAATGCACCAGAGGTACTCCTCATCTGTTTCGCCCTTCCAGGCATACACTGTGGAAAGAATGGGACATCAAATCAGGGACTGGCTTTCCCCACCTGCACCCACTACAGGGAACAAGCTCTTCTTACTAACTCCCAGCCCCTCTGAAAACATGGCAATGAAAAGAACACTACCTGGATCCAGACAGATATGAAATCAAATCCTGGCTCTGGCACATACCAGCTATGTGGCTGCTTGAACTCAGGACCTAAATGCTGCCTCTATGGGTTTTCTTGCTCAAGGCTAGTACTCTACCACTTGAAACACAGCTCCATCTCAGGTTTGTTTTGTTCTTCATGGAGAGTAAGAATCTCATGGATTTTCCAAACCTCAATTCTCAGATCTCAGCCTCCCAAGAAGGATTACAGGTGTGAGCCCTCCCGCCTCCAAAACCCAGCTCCAGCCATGTGATCTTGAGCACATCATTTCACCTCTCTGAGCCTCAGTTTCCTCCTCTGAATTCACACTAGCATGAATTAAATAAGACAAGAGGAAAGTATAGCCCTAGATATATCTGGAAAAAATGATTTCCTTTTATATCCCCCTTTCTGCCTGGGCCCCAAGGATGGGAACATCAACCCACACAGACCTGGGTTCCCACCCAGTGAGACCCACAATGCAGGATCACAGTTTGCTCTTCACTTGAAAGGTCTTGAGGACCTCCCAGCTTCTACAGCAATAATGCTGAACAGCAGCTACATGCATGGAGCACTTCTCGAGATATACCAGACGTGCTAACTCCTTTCAGCCCCATCCCATTTTCCTCAGAGAAACCCTGTGAGGCACACATGACCATCACCACCACCTACACCCAGAGAAGGGCTACGATATGCCTGCACATTCTAGACTAGTTACTAAAGCCACGGATACTGTCAGCCAGAACTGCCCGTTCATGTGAGATGACTGGGACAAAGACGCTGGGTGCCCAGGAGCTTCCTGTGAACAAAGAACACAGGCCACAGCTACGCCTGTCCCCAGTCCGAGAAGACAGTGGTTCTGAAAACATCCAAAAGAGGGCCACACAGCCCAACCAAGGCTAAGAAGCGAAGGCCATGCCTCTTCTTCCCTAGTCAGTCTTTGGAGGAGCTCTTTCCACTTCCCCTTCCAGCTGTGGCTGATTACCGTCTTCAATGTTCTACTTAATCAAGGGCTTGAGGCATGGTTCAAGTGTGAGAGCACCTATCTATCAAGCATAAGGCCCTGAGACCAAACCTTAGTATTACCAAAAACTATATTATCACCATCAAATCTAAAAACTCCCCTCCTGAGGTGACAGACATGGCCCTTTTCCAGCAGGCCGTGAGAAACTCCTTCCACACATAATACTCCACTGACTATTACCCCACCCTGACCCCATACCTCAGGCGCTTTTCTTTTTTTTTTTTAGTCGGTCTTGGGACCTGAACTCTGGGCCTTCTGGGCCTGGGCACTGTCCCTCAGCTCTTCAGCTCAAGGCTAGCGCTCTACCACTTGAGCCACAGTGCCACTTTTGGGTTTTTTCTTTTTGCGTATGTGGTGCTGAGGAATCGCACTCAGGACCTCATGCATGCAAGGCAAGCACTCTACCACTGAGCCGCCTTCCCAGCCCCACCTCAGGTGCTTTTCTTCTTCCATATTTCTCCAGTTCTTTGGAAACATACCCATACCCTTCCTGTAAGGAACTTCTCCCCTACATCGTGTGACTCCCTATCTTAAGATCCTGCCCTCACATGATTAAAATGGGCTCAATAGCATCTTCCATGGATTTTATTTGATGGTGGGACAAAACAGCTCTTTCCCATGAATTATCAGGTTACAACTGCCTCCCTGCCATGTGGAAGTCTACTTCTACACAAGTCAGGGAAACAAACACATCCCAGCAGCAAGGACTCACCTGGAATGCCAGCCTTGGCAATGGCAGCCGCTGCATGATCTTGAGTAGAGAAGATGTTGCAGCTGGACCATCGCACCTAGAAGGGCCAGAAAAACAAGGCTACTAGTCATCAAGATACACTGCACACATAAACTGACAGGCTGAATGGAAACCTAACTAAATATAAGTTGTCGCTGTTGTTGTTTCAAATAAAACAAAATAAGTAAAAGCAAGTGCCAAAATAATGTAGGAAAATAAAGAATGAGGACAACTGTGAAAAATTCTGAGAAGGGGTGCTCAGAAGCACCAGGATTGTAGGAGGTAGGAGAGGAAGGTCCTGGAGCCAAAGGTACGAAACTAGGGATCCAATCAGTGTCAAAACCACAGGCTAGAGACTCCAGGTTGAGTGGATGGGAGACAGAGAAATGACAAAAGCCAGCTGAGGCTTTGAAATACTCTAGTACTGTATAGAATGAGAAGAGCAGAAGCAAAAGAAACGAAAAGCGAGGATATAGTAGTTCAGGTAGAACCCTTGCCTGGCAGGCAAAAGGCCCTGGGTTCTACCTCGCAACACATGCAAAAAACAAAAAAGAAACAAACAAAAAAACAAACAAACAAAAACTGGTTCTAGGCCAGCCAGGGCAAAAAAAAAAAGAAAAAGTTTGAAATTCCATCTAAACAGGCAAATCTGGGCACACTGTTACATGTCAGCCCAGCTATGGCAGAACGTATAAATAAATAGGAAGATCAAAGTCTAGGCTAGTTCCATCAGAAAGTAAAACCCGATCTCAAAAATAGAGCAAAAAGCCGGGTGCCGGTGGCTCATGCCTGTAATCCTAGCTACTCAGGTGGCTGAAATCTGAGGATCACGGTTCAAAGCCAGCCCAGGCAGGAAAGTCCGTGAGAATTATCTCCACTAGCTATGGCTCACGCAGTAGAACACTAGCCTTGAGCTGAAGAGCACAGGGACAGTGCCCAAGCCCAGAGTTCAAGCCTCACAACCAACAACAAAAAAAAAAAAGGAGCAAAAGCTGGGCGCTGGTGGCTCACGCCTGTAATCCTAGCTACTCAGGAGGCTGAGATCTGAGGATCGCGGTTCAAAGCCAGCCCGGGCAGGAAAGACCATG
>NW_012267229.1:15156101-15172119 GCF_000151885.1 Dipodomys ordii
ACGCCTGTAATCCTAGCTACTCAGGAGGCTGAGATCTGAGGATCGCGGTTCAAAGCCAGCCCGGGCAGGAAAGACCATGAGACTCCTATCTCCAATAAACCACCAGAAAACCGGAAGTGGCGCTGTAGCTCAAGGGGTAGAGCGCTCGCCTTGAGCTGAAGAGCTGAGGGACAGCGCCCAGGCCCAGAGTTCAAGCCCCACAACTGACAAAAAAAAAAAGGAGCAAAAAGGGCTACCGTGTGTTCTCTCCTAGACAGAGAATGTATGTTGAAAATAAAGAGGTATGAGCCCTGGAGTGCTCTGTTGACTTTGCTGCCATGCCCTGCCCTGCCCCTCAGTAAGAGATCTTGATAGACATGATTCAGGCTAAAGCCATCTGAACAGTCCATACGTCTGTCAACTATAATTAGTTGAGGAGAAGTACATGCTCCTAGGAGGACCAGTAAAAACCAGTTCTTAGATGACTAAATGGGGGGATGACTAAATGGGACACGGGGGTTGAATTTTTCCAGGTAGAACTCTCAGTCAAGAGGACATATTGAGTGCAGTCTAGGAGAAAATCTGTGGAACACTCACCACAAAGGATAGCAACACTTGCAGATGGAGAGAGAAGACCCAAGTGACAAGGAGACGAGCCCCTGTTGGCCACAGGTGTTCCCACCCCTCCAGTCTTCTTCCCTAGCGGAGCCCAGGCAGCTACAGGCCTCACCTCAGCACCCAGGGCGACAAGAGTCTCAATGAGGACTGCTGTCTCCACAGTCATGTGCAGACAGCCAGCAATCCGAGCACCCTTCAGCGGCTTGGAGGCAGAGTACATCTCTCGCATGCGCATCAGGCCCGGCATCTCGTTCTCTGCAATGTCCAGGGCCTTGCGTCCCCAGGCAGCCAGGCTGATGTCCGCTGCAGGGGCAAGATGAATTAGAGTCTTATGAGCCACCTCCTTCCACCAACCATGAAGCACCAGTCACTAAGGACCTGATTCACATATGGACATATAACTCTATTTTTTTTCTTTGGGGTCCAGTCATGGGGCCTGACCTCTGGGCCTGGGCGCTGTCCTTCAGCTCTTTAGCTCAAGGTTAGCGCTCTACCATTTGAGCCACAGCACCACTTCCGGCTTTTTTCCTTTTGCTTATGTGGTGCTGAGGAATCGAACCCAGGGCCTCAGGCATGCAAGGCAAGTGCTCTACCACTGAGCCACCTTCCCAGCCCCGGACATATAACTCTTGAGTATGACAACTTGTCATTCTCTGATTCAATAAGCATGTAGGGAACTAAGACAGTCTAAAAAGAAAGACCTACTCATGCCTATAATCATAGTTACTCAGAAGGCTCAGATCTGAGGACCATAGTTCAAAGCCAGCTCAGGCAAGAAAGTCCATGAGACTATTACCTCCAATTAACTACCAAAAGCCAGAAATGGAGCTATGGCTCAAGTGATAGAACTCTAGCCTTGAGCAAAAACAAAGCTAAGGGATAGCACCCAGGCCCTGAGTTCAAGCCCCAGGACTAGCACACATGCATGTGTGCAGGCACGCACGCGCACACACAGACACACAAACACACACAGAAGACATGACCTGGTTCCTGCCCAACTTTAGCTTACCATCTTAGGGAAAACAAATTTAATCAAAGATTATGCAAATATACGAAAATCAAAGACAAATGACTCTGTAAACTAGCTAACATATTCTTCCCACTCCCCCTTTCTTCCTCTGATACCTGCCTATCAACCTCCAGGTCATTCCTCAGACCCTAGTGATCCGAGATCCTGGCTTCTATTTTCCTTTCCAAGTAGTCACTCTTAGTGATTCAATACTCATAAATACAATTCAACAGCTTGGACTTGACACAGTTCTTGATCTCCTTAATGTTTTGGACATCCTTCTTCCCCACATTCCTTTTCATGCAAATGGAACTCCTAAGTGGCCACTCTGCCCCAGAGGAGATAGAACGAATTTGAGAGGAAAAGCTTAGATTCTGCCCATCAACCAAAGAGGTATAAGTAGGGTGAGAATGAAAGAGAGAAAGGACTATGTAGAAAATTTAATATAACCATTGCTAATAAAACTAAGCCAGTATGCTTGCTACAGTGCATGTAAATAATTTTGGAGAGTAGGGAATAATCAATGGTAGGGACAAGCAAGGCCCTAGGTTCTATCTCTAGCACCAAAACAAATGAACAGTTTCAATGGTGAAATATTCTACTCCTGCTGCATCTCAGCACAGCTATTTCTTCCTACCACCCATACTCTGATTTCCTGGTAGCCCATCAGCCATGATAGCTCTCCCTGGAAAAGCTGGATTTCAAGCAATCTACTCCAACCACGTCTCATCTTCCCAGCTTTCTGCCTGCAGAACCCCAAAGCCAATAGGCTACAGCCAGTCAAGCCAGAATTTCTCACCGTTAATCTTCTACTGCCCCTCACCACACTCACTTCCATAGTCTCTGCCCACCACCTCTGCCCTCTGTTCCGTCCCTCTGAGCAGACTTGGCACAGCTCCCACCCTAGTTAAACACCAACTGTTCTACTGCACATAAATGGACCTCACAGGAGGATTACAACCACACTGAGTGGTGTAGTTTACTTGCCCTTAAATCTCACAAGACACACAAGCACGTTCATATAATCCTTCCTATAATATTCTCCTCATACTTTGCTCCCCCATTTTCCCCAAACCTCCAACACCTTTTCAGCAACTGACAAGCCTGCTTCACAAAGCATTCAGATTAAGAACCATGCCACTCTTCTTCCCTGCACGGTTTCCCTCAGCTTTAATCCCCCGACCTCCTTTACGGTCTTACTACTCCACTGAAAGTGCTCTCCTCAAGCTGTCCAAGTCTGACACCCCATAGCTGACTGCCAGTTACTAAAGTTCATGCTTCTCCCGGCAGCAGCTACCCCACCAATTACTCCCTCTCTCCTGAAACTTTACTTGGCTTCAGACTTAGTCCTGTTTTCCTCCTACTTCCTGACTCCTCTACATCCAACTGGCTCTAACAGCTGGAAGCCCTCAGGGCTCCATCTCTCTCTTCTCCAACTCTTGCCAAATAAGTTAATCCATTCTTCCAGCATTAAATACCTTTTCTATGGTGATGACGCCCACACATTTATTTCCATAATCCAACTGCAGGCCCAGCATCTGTACATGGATGTGCAACTCAATCTATTAAATATCAAGTGTGAGCTCTCATGACTCCTGGGCCACAGAGTCAATCTCTCCATTTTAGGAAATGAAACCACCATTCACCAGCTACTCTGCCAAAAACTTGTGCAATTCCTTGATTTCTCATTTCCAGTTTCATCTTCTTCAGCATGTTTTTAGTTGACCATCCTAAATACAAAAGCAATCCAACACAATTTACCAGTCCCATCTAAACTGACATTTCTCAAGTGGACCACTGAAGCAGCCTTTGTGTTCCTCCTGTTACCAAATACCATGTTCGGACAACAGCCAAGAGGGAAGGGAAAGCCTTCACAAGAGTGTCATACCACCTCCACTGGTCTTCTTCCCCTCTTAGGAGGTATGTATCAACCATATCTTGTCTTTAGACAAGATAAAGTAATTCTCACTCCAGGGCTTTAATACAAGCCTGGAAAGCTCCTCAAGACAATTAAGGGGGTGGGAAAGTGGCTCAGTGGTAGAGCACTTGCCTTGCATGCCTGAGGCCCTGGGTTCGATTACCCAGCACCACATAAGCAAAAAGAAAAAAAAGCCGGAAGTGGCGCTGTGGCTCAAGTGGTAAAGCGCTAGCCTTGAGCTGAAGAGGCCTAGAGTTCAGGCCCAACAACCGGATCAAAAAAAAAAAAGATCAAAATTATCTCAAATGGACAGGCTTTATAAGCTCACACCATATAAAAAGTTAATTCAAGCCAGGCACCAGGAGCTCACACCTGTAATCCAGGCAACTCAGGAGGCTGAGATCTGAGGATCACTGTTCAAAGCCAGCCCAAGCTGGAAAGTTCATGAGACTCATATCTCCAATTAGCCCCCCCAAAAACCTAACAGTGGAGCTGTGGCTCAAGTGGTAGAGCATTAGCCATGAGCATAAAAGCTCAAGGATAATGTCCAGGCCCTGAGATCAAACCCCAAGACTAGGGGCTGGGAAGATGGCTCAGTGGTAGAGCGCTTGCCTTGCATGCCTGAGGCCCTGGGTTCGATTCCTCAGCACCACATAAGCAAAAAGAAAAAAGCCGGAGTGGCGCTGTGGCTCAAGTGGTAAAGCACTAGCCTTGAGCTGAAGAGCTGAGGGACAGCGCCCAGGCCCAGAGTTCAGGCCCCACGTCCGGACCCAAAAAATAAATAAATAAAAACAAACCCCAAGACTAAACAAAATTAAGTACACACACACACAGAATGAAAACAAACGGAATGTATCTCTGTTGAAGAAACAGAAGATGCAAGGTTGATTCAGACAGAATTTTTCTCCCAAGAAGGGTAGGGTTCCTCTAGTTTTAAAAGGGGTATCATCTGAAGATTCGATTTTTCTCTGAAAAAAATTCCATTAGCCAAGTAGTGGTACATGCTATAAATCTAAGGCAGAAGGATCTTGAGTTCAAGGACATCCTAGGCTACATAGTGAAAATCTATCGCAAAAAAAAATGAACAAAACCCACTGGCAGCTGAACAGATTTGTGAAGCAAGAGACCTGTGAAGAGGGAAAGGAAGGAGACTAAAATTGCAATGGCTGCATGAAGGAAAATGGCAGATCTCCTCACATAAAATGGAGATAATAAGGGCTGGGAAGGTGGCTCAGTGGTAGAGTGCTTGCCTTGCATGCATGAGGCCCTCAGTTTGATTCCTCAGCACCACATAAGCAGAAAAAGGCGGAAGTGGCACTATGGCTCAAGTGGTAGAGCGCTAGCCTTGAGCTGAAGAGCTGAGGGACAGCACCCAGGACCAGAGTTCAGGCCCCATGACCGACAAAGGAAAAAAAAAAAATGGAGACAATATTACATTATCTGCATGCATGTCTATCTCAAGCTTCTCCTTGGGTCACCTTTCTATCTCCAGTGTCCAATAGGGCCTGACGCAGCAAAAGAGGTCAGCAAATGTTTATTGACCACATCGGTTGTTACAACTACATGAGAAAAGATTCATGAAAAGGGCAGACATGGGACAAGGGTGACCAAAAAAAAAAAAAAAAAAAATCCAAACTTCACTGAAATCACATTATTTGTCAACAGGAAAGAGCCCCAAAAGGGGTTTGCCCAGGTTCCATAGCCTGGCAGTAGAAGAGGCAAAACCTCCAAGGGCTAGAGAAGGGACCCTTTCAAGGCCTTCCTATAAGGGACAATGGGTTCCGTGATATCCTAAGCTCCCACCACTCCACTACCACCTGTCTCTCCAGCTAAAAGTAAATTCCATCATGGCAGCTGTGCCAGTCCCAAAGTTCTCCATGGAAGCCTCAACTTTCAATGTATAAGAGTTGCTGGTGCTCCAAGTTCTGGACCTTTTGGTACCCTGGAAAGCTGACAGCTTCAGAAGTGATAGGAACACCTGTCAAGAAGAAGCAAGACCCTCTCAAGACCTTAGTTTCTTGTCTGTAGAGTGAGGCTAACTATTCGTAATCTTGCTGTGGTTCCCAGGATTACAGAAGAAGCCAAATGGGCAAAGTGTGGCACACAGCATTCCCTCCCTGATGAAAATGTCCTGAGCTGATCCTTTCATCACCAAGATTCCTACTCCAAATCTGGCTGTTTCTCCCACCCACTTCCCTCAATCTCTCCAGTGTAAATTCTTATTCTAGCTCTTCTACAGATGCCACCTTGACTTAACCTTTATGGGCTTCAACATCACCTGAAGACAATGATCTACTCTGGTGGCTACTTCATAACCTACTATTTTAACAGAATCTACAAGTCACTTGTTCAAGTTTTTTTCTTCTAATGGGAGATAACTGCATTAACACAATCATCATCTACACAGCAAATGCTCAATAAGTGTTGATATCTCTTTCTGTTTAATGGTGTCTTGAGTTTATTTCAACAGCTAAATTTTAGCCAGCCTAAATTGGCTGTTGTTTTCAGTAGGGTCTCACTGTGTAGCCCAGATTGGCCTCAAAAGCAATCCTCTCGCTTCAGCCTCCACAGTGTTGCGATTATCAGACCGGACCCAAACTGTTTTTTGCTGAAATTACATTAGGATTGTTCCAAGTGTGTTCACTTGCATTGGGTTTTTTAGCCCACTCGGAAGTCTAGATGCCCAGAGTTTAAATCCTGCTCCACCATTTCCTAGCTCTAAGGATTTGGGCAAATGATCTCTGCCTCTCTCGATAAATGTGTTAATCTAGGCTCAGGTGTGCTCATGCCACAGTAAATGTTCAATGAACTTTCACTGTCATGATAACAGGATTTGTTTTTCAAACTCCAAATTTTCTTGGGTTTGTCGGCCCAACTATCCCCTTTGGCCAGGTGGATAACACCACCTACAGAGAAACCAGCCCAAAATCTCCGGTGCACGCGGTCCAGTCCCGCCCGCTAGCTTCCAGGCCTCTCCTCCCTAGTGCTCGCAGAGCCAGTGCCCTGCCCCGCCCTGCAGGAGGCCTAGGATCACCCAGCTGACCAGGTGGCAAGCTCGGGTGCCCAGGGCTGGTTGCGCGGTTCAGAGAGTGGCAGACTGTGCTTCCCCTACTCGCCCCTGCCGCCTCTTTGAGGGACTCCCAACTAGACCTAGACTGATAGCCCGCGCAACGACAAAGGGCGCGCGCCGCACGGCATCTTGGGACCTGTAGTCCGCCGCGGCCTCCTCGGAGGCACTGGCCGAAGCGCGAGGACTACAATCCCCACGCAAACCCGCGCGGGCAGGAACACGCCGAGCCTGTGATTCTAGGGATTCTGGGCGGCCGCCTTCAGAGACAAGCCTGGCCGGCGGCGAGTAGCGGCGTCAGGATGCAGGTCCTGGAACTCACCGACTTTGTAGGGCAGTTTTTCAGACATGCCGGCGGCGCTTCCGCACACAGTGCTGTACAGGAGAGAAAGGGGCCGAGCCTGAGACGGAGCACTGGACCGGCGGCGTGGGCAGGGAATTGCGCGCCGCGCCGGCGTCTTTAAATATCCTCAGTATATTTGCATATTCATGAGTCAAGCTGAGGCTGAGCCGTTTGGGGCGGAACCCAGCGCACGGGGGCGGGGCCTAACCAGACTTTGAACCCTACTGAGGAGAGCGCAGATGTTGCTCTATTGCTGCCCTTGGACTTCTGACACCCGTCCCAAAGGAAGTGAGAGAAGAGGCATTGCTGTCCTTTCTTGGATTCAGTTAGTGAATCTGATGACAACCAAGCCAGCCAGTTTACCTACTCAATCCTGTTTCCTCAGATACCTACTACACACCAGACCTTTCCCCATCCCTAAGTCATTATCAGAGCTCCCAGTTTGGGTAAACAGGCATGCACTTCTTTATACTTTTTCATTGAAGTCATTGTACACTCTGTAGGATTCTGTGTTAAAACACTTTTTATAAGGCAGGCGATGGTGGCTCACGCCTGATCCATCTTAGCTACTCAGGAGGCTGAGATCTGAGGATCGCGGTTCAAAGCCAGCCCGGGCAGAAAAGTCCCCATGAGCCGGCGCTATGGCTCAAGTGGTGGTAAAGCACTACCTTGAGCACAAAGAGACTCAGGAACAGTGACCAGGCCAAACATTCAAGCCCCACAACGACAAAACAACAAAAACAAATTGACAACACCTGGTGCCAGTAGCACAAGGGATGAGGGACCACATGACAGGAGTCATATGACAAGGAGGTCATGTGATGGAGGATCCTGTGGGAAATATGTGGCAGGGTCACGTGACACGGCTCCTGTGTTTGGGTCATGTATGTGGTCACATGATCTAGATCACTGTCATGTGGTGGGGTAACCTGATCAAGTCACTTTGGGGCCACATGACATGGGGATCGTGGTCAGGGGTGGTATGGTGAGATAGGTCATATGATGTGATCTTTGGGTCATGTGGCATTTTGGGGGGTCACATGATGCGGAGACGTGACCCGGAGTCACGTGGTTGTGGGTCACGTGATACTGGATCACCTGCCGTTTGGCATCATGTGCTTGGGGTCAGGTGATTTGGTCATGTGTTTGTGGTCTTGTGATCCAGGTCACGTGAAATCTTATGTATGGAGCCATGTGATAGTATATATTGTGATAAAGGTCACGTGATACGGATCATGTGATGTGGAAGTTGCATAGTGGCAAGTGATGAGGGTCTAGGGTCACAAGATACAATAGAGATAAGAAGCTGTAATCCTAGCTACTCAGGAGTCTGAGATTTGAGGGTCCCTGTTTAAAGCCAGGGGCAGGAAAGTCCCTGAGACCCTCATCTCCAATTAACCACCAGAAAAATCAGAAGTGGTACTGTGGCTCAAGTGGTAGAGCACTAGCTTTGAGCTGAAGAGCTGAAGGACCCCACCAAGGCCCATAGTTCAGGCCCCAAGACCCAGAAAAATAAGAACATCACTTAACATGGTAACAAGAAATGATATAAAATCATTTGCATTGAAACTGTTAGCCCAGAGGCCTCCTCCCTGGTGGCTGAACATGCTCTTTCCCTAGGCTACACTAGGCCCCTGTAGTAAAGGCAGTAAATGATTAACCCCTACCTCCTTTTCCTGAGAGAGCACCCTGTTGGGATATCTACGACCATATAAGGCAGCAAGATCCCCCACATCCCCGAGGTCATACAGGTCACCTGAGATGATAGATAGCTGGCACTTCTTACTTCCTCTCACCTGGTGAGATGGGGTCTTGCAGGTCCCCTTACTGGCAATAAACCTTTCCTTTGTTCTTCCTACCTGGATGTCCATGTGGTTTTTCTGGTTGGGTCTAACCTAGGCTAACAGAAACAATCATACGTAGCCTTTAATACATTACAAGCGCTCATTGTATGTACACAATGAACATTTGTACACAAACTAAGTACAGGACTGGAGGGAACTATGGCTTTTTGCTGTCCCAAGTCTGTCCACCTGGGAGGTCTGGTACTGCAGGGATCTATTTGGGGATAGGGAAGCCGTGAGGGTTCTGTGGAAGCAGAAGTGGAAGGAGCTGATGAGCCAGCCTTTTAAATCACTGAAATTTCCTCAGCCTCAACCCTCCCACACGGATGTTAACTGCTAGACAACTTAAGTGCTGAGACCAGCAGACAGAGATCTAGGTTTCCATTATTCTCCCACTCCATTGGAGATCTCAGTGATCTCTTTGCTACTCCATTCTGACACAGTTGAGAGCTATCTACAGACTCAGATGCTGGGGCCATGAAGGATAAGTGCCAACCTGTATGGTCTCCAAGCTTCAGGGTTCATTGAAGACAACAGTGGTCTCGTAGCACACAAAGAAGGGAAACTTCTGAAGTCAATAACTGACCCTTGACCACAACCTACATACATTCCCAACCTGACCAACAGTAACTATAAGAGACTTGAACTAGTTTTCTTCTTTCTGAGTGGTACTGGGGATTGAGTCCGGTCCACTGAGTAGGTGGGAAGATGTTTGACTGTTGAGCTAGCACACCTCAAGTTTGCCACTGTGCCTAGACCTGCCTGAATACTAAGGATACTTTCACTAAAGCAATACAGGTAATTAAAACCTCATCGCTGGCTTGGGCTCAAGTGTGCATATCCCAATGCAGAATCAGCAGAAAAAAAATAGACAACATGACTCATCTAAAAGTTAGCAATTCTACAATAACAAACTTGAAAGATAATGAAAAGTATGAAATCCCAAAGTACTAAAAATAAATAAATAAGAAAATGATCAATGAAATTAAAGACACCCATAACACCTGAATTAATTCAAAGAGAATAAAAATAAACAATGTAGGAAATGAAAGAGGAATCCAATTAAAAAATATAGGCATCCTAACAAAAATCAAATTAAAGTCCTGGAAATAAAAAGCTGGGTGCCAGTGGCTCATTTCTGTAACCCTAGCTACTCAGGAGGCTGAAATCTGAGAATTGAATTCCAAAGCCAGACTAGGCAGGAAAGTCTTTGACTTACCTCCAACTAACCAGCGGAAAAATCAAGAAATGGAGCTGTGGCTCAAAGTGGTAGAGCACTAATTTTGAGCAAAAAAGTTCAGAGATAGCACCCAGGTCCTGAGTTCAAGCCCCATAACCATCCAAAAACAAAAACAAAAAGCTCAATAAATCAAATAAGAAAGCGCAGTTGACAGCCTCATCAATAAATCAAGTAGCAAACAGAATATCACTGGGCCCTGATATTTCATGCTGTAATTAATCCTAGTTAGGAGGCTGAGATCTGAAGATTGAAATTCAAAGCCAGCCTGGGCAGGAAAGCCCATGAGACCTATTTCCAATAAACTACTCAGAAAAAAACCGTGAGTGGTACTGTGACTCAAAGCACAAAGAGGCTCAGAGACAGTACCCAGGTCCTGAGTTCAAAGCCCAAGACCAGGAAAGAAAAGGAAAGGAAAAGGGAAAGAAAGAAAGGAAGGAAGGAAGGGAGGGAGGGAAGGAGGGAGGGAGGGAGGGAGGGAGGAAAGAAAGAAAGAGAAAAAAGAAAAGAGAATATCAAGGCTCAAAGACAAGTTAGATGAATTAGAACACTCAGAAAATAACAAAGTGGGGGGGGGGAATAAGTATATGCTGAGCATATAAAAGCCAAACATATAAAGACCAAACACAAAGTTGCTCACATTTGTAATTGTAGATACTTGAGATATTGAGATTGGATGATGATGGTTTTTTTTTTTTTTTGTCGGTCGTAGAGCTTGAACTCTGGGCCTGGGCGCTGTCCCTCAGCTCTTCAGCTCAAGGAGAGCGCTCTACCACTTGAGCTACAGCGCCACTTCCAGTTTTCTGGTAGTTTATTGGAGATAGGAGTCTCATGGTCTCTCCTGCCCGGGCTGGCTTTGAACCTCGATCCTCAGATCTCAGCCTCCTGAGTAGATAGGATTACAGGTGTGAGCCACCAGCGCCCGGCTTGGATGATGATGGTTTGAGGCAAGCCCAGGCAAAAAGTTCATGAGTTCCCATCTCAATCAACAGCTAGACACAATGAGTGTGCCTGTTATCCCCCGCTATGTAGGCAGCTGATTAAGATGACCATTGTTTCAAGCTAGGCTGAGCATCTCAACAGAAAAAGTTGGGCATGGTAGCATGTACTTAGCATCTCAACTGTGGTGGGAAAAATATGTAGAAGGATCATAATACAAGCTAGCCCAGAAAAAAAAAAAGTGAGGCCCTATCGCAAAAATAATCAGAGCAAGGCAGGTACTATGGCCTGAAATCCTAGCTTCTCCGGAGGCTGAACTCTGAGGATCAACATTTGAAATCAGCCCAAGCAGGAATGTCTTATCTCTTCTCTCCACTAAACTTCTCAGGAAAAGCTGAAGTGGGCTGTGACTCAAGTGGTGGAGCACTAGCCTTGAACGAAAGAAACTCAAGAGCAGAATCCAGGCCCTGAGTTCAAGCCCCAGGATTTGCACCAAAAATAAATAAATAAAAAATCCAAAGCTATGCAATACAGAAAAGAAGAGGTATAAGCTAAAAGCATAGAAACATAAATAACAACAGAAAATTTCCTAAAAATCTTAGAACAGAGATGGTTGTTCAAGTACAGAGTCTTGCTTGCCTGCCTTCCTTCCTTCTTTCCTTCCTTCCTTTCTTCTTTCCTTCTTCCTCTCTCTTTTTCTCTCTTCTTTCTTTTCTTTTCTTTCTCCCTTTTCCATGCTTCCCTCAAGCCTATAAATATCTCATCTCAGACTCCTAAGTGCTGGAATTACAAGTGTATGCCATTATGCCCAACTGAATTTCTGATTTTTTTTTTTTTGGTCGATCGTGGGACTTGAACTCTGGGCTTGGGTGCTGTCCCTGCACTCTTCAGCTCAAGGCCAGCGCTCTACCCCTTGAGCCACAGCACCACTTCCGGTTTTCTAGTGGTTTAAGAGTCTCATGGACTGGAGCTGGGAAGGTGGCTCAGTGGTAGAGTGTTTGCCTTGCATGCATGAGGCCCTGGGTTCAATTCCTCAGCACCACATAAGCAAAAAGCCGGAAGTGGCGCTGTGGCTCAAGTGGTAGAGCGTTAGCCTTGAGCTGAAGAGCTAAGGGACAGCACCTAGGCCCAGAGTTCAGGCCCCACGACCGGACCCAAAAAAAAAAAAAAAGAGTCTCATGGACTTTCCTGCTCAGCCTCCAGAGTAAGCTAGGATTACAGGCGTGAACCACCAGCTCAAACCTGGCTTGTGTGTGTGCCAGTACAAGGGCTTGAACTCAGGGCCTGGGTACTGTCCCCTTGCTCTTTCACTTGAGGCTAGCTTTCTACTACTTGGGCCAGAGCTCTACTTTTAGCTTTTGGTTACTAAATTGGAGATAAGAGTCTCATGGATTTTCCTGCCCCAGCTGGCTTCAAACAATGATTCTCAGATCTCAATCTCCTGAGTAGCCTGGATTACAGGTATGAATAAGCTGGCTGACTTTTCTTTTTGTAAGACTATTGTTCCCAGTATTTTGTTACAGTGAGATATCCCTCCTCTTTTATTTTCAGGAACGGACTGTACGTAACTTGTATAAATTGTTCTTTCTTTCTTCTTCTTTTTTTCTTTTTCTTTTTTTTTTTTGCCAGTCATGGGGCCTGAATTCTGGGCCTGGGCGCTGTCCTTCAGCTCTTCAGCTCAAGGCTAGTGCTCTACCACTTAAGCCACAGCGCCACTTCCAGCTTTTTCTGCTTATGTGGTGCTGAGGAATCAAACCCAGGGCCTCATGTGTGCAAGGCAAGCACTCTACCACTGAGCCACCTTCCCAGCCCTTTTTTTTAAAAGCCGGTTGTGAGGCCTGAACTATGAACCTGGGCGCTGTCCCTCAGCTCTTCAGCTCAAGGCTAGCACTCTACCACTTGAGCCACAGTGCCACTTCCGGCTTTTTCTGATTATGTGGTACTGAGGAATCGAACCCAGGGCCTTATGCATGTAAGGCAAGCACTCTACCACTGAGCCACCTTCCCAAACCTGTTCTTTCAGTCTTTAGTAGAATTCAGTGAAACTATCTGGACCTTGATGTTTCCTTTTTGAGAATTTATATTTATTGACTTTCTTATTATGGTACTGGAGATTGAATGCAGGGCCTTGTATACACTCAGCAAAGTGCTTTACTACTTGAGTCTTTACCACACACCTAGTCTTTTGGCTTGTATTTTGTTTTTGAGATAGAGTCCTATTATCTTCTCCCACCTAGCCTCAAACATATGTCCTCTGTCTCTGCCTCTCAAATCGCTGAAATCACTGTGTGACATGGGCCACCACACCGTTTCTTTCTTGAGATTTTTAAATATGAAGTCAATTTCTTTAATAGTTAAAAGGCTACTTTAAGGAAAGGTATTGGTGGTTTAAGCCTGTAGCTGCTCAGGATGCTGAGATCTGAAGATCATGGTTTAAAATCAGCTCAGGCAGAAAAGTCTGTAATACTCTCACCTCCAAGTAAGCACCACAAAGGCAGAATGCTAGCCTTAAGCAAAAAAGCTCCAGGACAGCGCCCAGGCCCTGAGTTCAAGCCCCAGGACCAGCACACACACACACACAAAAAAAAGTCTAATCATCTACTTCATGTTGGGTGAGTTGTAGTTATTCCTTTTTTTTTTTTTTTTTTTTGGTCGTGGAGCCTGAACTCTGGGCCTGGGCGCTGTCCCTCAGCTCTTCAGCTCAAGGAGAGCGCTCTACCACTTGAGCTACAGCGCCATTTCCGGTTTTCTGGTGGTTTATTGGAGATAGGAGTCTCACGGTCTCTCCTGCCCGGGCTGGCTTTGAACCGCGATCCTCAGATCTCAGCCTCCTGAGTAGCTAGGATTACAGGCGTGAGCCACCAGCGCCCGGCTGTTCCTATTCAATTTTTTTTAAATGAACAATGGTCCATTTTGCTGAAGTTGTCAAATGTATGTGTACAGTTATTTGTGATATTCCCTTATCATCTTTTTGACGTCTGTAGCATCTATATAATGTGTGTGTATAAGTGTGTGTGTGTGTGTGTGTGCGTGCACGCACGTGCCTGGTGTTCTTGCTAAGGTTTTTTACTCAAGGCTGGCACTCTACCACTTGAGCCATAACTCCATTTCCAACTTATTGATGGCTAACTGGAGACACAATGTCTTCTCAGATTTGTCTGCCTTTTCTGTCTTTGATCCTCAATCCTCAGATCACAGCTTCCTGAAGTAGCTAGGATTACAAGCATGAGCCAACAGCACCAGCTTTTTCTGCATTGTAGAAGTGAGTATTTATCTTATTGATTTGAGACTTCTATTCTGATGCATTTAGTGTTATAAAATTCCTTTTCCATATTTGGTATGTATTTTGATATGTTGTACTTCCATTTTATTTATTTATTTATTTAAGTTTGCAAGACCTGGGGCTTGAACTCAGGGCCTGGGCCCTGTCTTGAGCTTCTTTTGTTCAAGGCTAGCACTCTACCACTTGAGCCACAACACCAATTTCCGGCCTTTTTCTGTGTATGTGGTACTGAGGAATGGAACCCAGGGCTTCATGCATGCTAGGCAAGCGCTCTATGGCTGAGCCTTCCCAGCCCTGTACTTCCATTTTATTTTATTTTTTGGGTCCGGTCATGGGTCCTGAACTCTGGGTCTGGGCACTGTCCCTCAGCTCTTCAGCTCAAGGTAGCGCTCTACCACTTGAGCCACAGTGCCACTTCTGGCTTTTTTTTTTCTTTTTGCTTATGTGGTGCTGAGAAATCGAACCCAGGGCCTCAGACATGCAAGGCAAGCGCTCTACCACTGAGCCACCTTCCCAGCCCTGTACTTCCATTTTTAATGTTTCTTTTTCTATGCCTTAGATTTCAACTTCCTGAGTAGGTAAGATTACAGGCATGTACCTCCAGTGTCATGCTCAATGTATTTTTAAATTTTCTCTTGAGAATTCCTATGTTGACCTGCGAACAGTTTTGAAGTGTGTTTATAGTTTCCAAGGGTTTGGAGACTTCCCCCTATCATCTGTTATTGCTTTTTACTTTGATTCCATTCTGATCTGAGAACACATTTCATATGATTTCAATTTCTTCCAATTTGTTGAGATTTCTTTTACAAATGGTTGGTTCAATATGTGGTTATTCGTGATATTCAGTCTTCCAGTACTTGAAATAAATGTATATTCTATTGTTGCTGCATACAGTCAATTAGTTTTGGTTGATTATATAGCTGAGTTTTTCCAAATTCTTGACTGATTTTCTGATTGTTCTATCAATGGATGAAAGGGGTATTGCAGTCTCCAACTGTGATTGTGGGTTTATTTCTCCTTTCCAAAGCATCAGCTCCTTTTCTTTTTTTTTTGTCGGTCGTGGGACTTGAACTCTGGGCCTGGGCGCTGTCCCTCAGTTCCTCAGCTCAAGGCGAGCGCTCTACCACTTGAGCTACAGCGCCATTTCCGGTTTTCTGGTGGTTTATTGAAGATAGGTGTCTCACGGTCTCTCCTGCCCAGGCTGGCTTTGAACCATGATCCTCAGATCTCAGCCTCCTGAGTAGCTAGTATTACAGGCATGAGCCACCAGTGCCCGGCCAGCTCCTTTTCTTGTGTGCATACATATTTAGGATTCCTGTGACTTTCTGGTGAATTGACTACTTTTTTATGTGTGTTCTCATCCTGGGGCTTGAATTCAGGGTACTATCTCCAAATTTTTCATGCTCAGGCTAGTGCTTGACCTCTTGAATCACAGCTCCACTTTCGTTTTTGTTTTGTTTTGTTTTTTCTTTTGTAGTCAGTTGGAGACAATGAGTCTCATAGACTTTCTTGCCTGGATTGGCTTCTAAATGATATATTCAGATCTCAGCCTCCTGAGTAGCTAGGATTACAGGCCTGGGACACTAATCCTTGGCAGACTGACCCTTCTGTAGTTCTGTAATGGAAAATACACAAGAAATATGGAGGGTAGGTATGCCTTCTTAGTGTCTGGTGCCGATGGAAACTCAAATCCACGTGGCTTTTCTAGAAGAGAATAATTGTCCTTGTAAGGTTGCTTTTAACTGGATAAACATTTTTTAATTTATTTTATTTTATTTATT
>NW_012267229.1:15173789-15180383 GCF_000151885.1 Dipodomys ordii
CACACACACACACACACACGCGCGCGCCAAGTCCTGGCTCTGTGACGCAGATCACCAGTCCCTCCTCTGGACCTTGGTACCTGCCCGGCCCCTGTTTGCTTTTTCAGAAGCCAGGGTTCCTGCCGCGAGGAGGCGGGGGGCGGAGAGGACACTAGCTTGTCCATTGGCCTCGAGGCGCCCCCTCCCCCCCGCCCCCACCGGGCCAGGTCTCCCCGGGCTCCAAGTCAGGACCCGAGGTGAAGGCCTGCAGTCTAGGCTCTGGCAACGCTGGCTGGGGGAGATCGGGCTGGACTCAGCGATTTGGGGAGGACCCTTAAACACGTGGAAAGCCTCCCTCAAGGTGATTTCATTCCCTGCCCCCCCCCACCCCGCCTCCTCGCCCCCAGGACCCCTGCCTTGGGCAAACGCGATCTGGATTTGCCCCGGGAGGGCGGCACCTGGGCCCCTGGCCCGGGATCGCCCAACCCCAGCTCATCCCAGGCGGCTCAACCAGAGGTAGAGTCGCGGCTGGGGTGGGGGAGGGGGGCTGGGGGAATCCGGGGAGCCGCAGCCTTTCCACCTGTGAGCGCGCGTGTCACTCGACACGTGTGTACGGGGTCCGGCTCTGTCTGTCCCTCTAGTTCCAAAAAGGTGAGAAAGGTCAGGCGCCGGGCCCCCAGTGTCCCGGCTGGGTACCTGATGCACAGTCTTGGGGAACCGAGGGCTGCGGGTGCCCGTGGGTCCTGCCCATGGCCCCAGCTGTGGAACTCCGGGGTACGAGTCTCTGAAGGCCCGGGTGGGACCCTATGCGCCCCCCGCCCCGCCCGGTCCCTACGCTCTCCAGCCCGCTGGGCTTCCACCATCCCGTGACTCTTTTAACATTTGCTGAGAGCCTGGTCCGGGGACGGGATCGATCACGTGGGGGGGGCTGCGCCCCCCTTCACCCCACTGAGCAATGCAAATGAGCGCGGATGCTCTGAGGGCGTGTGAGGGGGGAGAGGGGGAGGCAGGGGCCCTGCCCGGATCTGCCCAGAATGGGGGTGAGGGTGCCTAGAGCAGGCTTTAAGAAGTGGGGATCGCAGCCCCTGGCTGGGGAGCTACAAACGTCCGCGCTCCACCCCGCCGCCCCTCCGCCCCTCTGCCCCAACGCCCCACTGCACGCTTGGACCTGGGAGGTCAGCCTTTTGCCGGGCTCCAGTCGCCTTTACCCGACTCTGCCAGGAGAGGACGCCCTGCCCCACGGCTTTGGCTCCAGCCTGCGGCAGTCAAACCCCTCCCTGCGGTGGGGCCGGGTTTGGACGACTGCCATCCATAATCCTCCCAGCTGCCCTGGGAGAAACGCAGCGAACGACTGGCCGGCCTTGCTAGTGAGAGGCCTTTTGTTTTCTAGGCCAGGGGAAACATCTGCTCTGAGCGACCGTAGAGACTAGATATAATACTTGCTGACATTATGACTTCTTACTCTCTCCACAGTTCTAAACTCTGGAGAGAGAGAGAGAGAGAGAGTGTGTGTGTGTGTGTGTGTGTGTTAAGGAGACTTGAAGTCAAGGCCAGGCCACTGTCCCTTAGCTTTGGCTGCTCAATGCCAGCACTCTTCCCCTTTCTTTTTATTTTTTTGGTGGTTAATTGGAGATGAGTCTCAAGGGCTTTCTTGTCCTGGGTTCAAATCATAATCCTCAGACCTCAGCCTCTTGGATAATTAGGATTACAGGTGCCTGGCATTCTAAACTCTTTAGCCTCCCTAAAAGGAAGATGCTCCAGTGGTGATTTTCCCACAGTCAAGAAGTTCCACACTGGTAAGTGCTCTCACCCTGCTCCCCAGCCCCACGCCACGCCACACCACACCACACACATGTATTTGAGAGTACCAGAAGCTCAGACACAAAAGGCAGGAGACAAAGCTTAGGGAGCCCCACAGTGAATATGTACACTCACTTATGCAAACCCTCACACTTACTCACAAACTCACTGCCACACAAAAACACACATACTCAGACTCCTGCATATGCACTCACACACTGTAAAAACACTCTTAAACAACTCAGGTGTGGTCACACACACCTATGCTCCCAGCACTTGGGAAACGGAGGCAGTATATCTGGATTTGAGGCCAACCTAAGCTACCAAACAAGATCTTGTCTCAAACAAATTACACAAAAGTTGGATGCCTATGGCTTACGCCTATAATCCTATCTCTTCAGATGGCTGAGATCTGAAGTTCAAGGTTTTGAAGCCAGCCTGAGGGAAGAAAAATCTGTGAGACTCTAATCTCCAATTAACTGCTAAAAAGCTGGAAGTGCAGGTGTGTATGGCTGGCCAGCTTTGAGCAGAAAAAAAGCAAGTGACAGTATAAGGCACTGAGTTCAAGCCCTAGTACCAGTACATAAGCTGACCCTTCCCCAAATAAAAATGTATATAGATATGAATATTCACACTGACACACATTAATACATTCAGTCACACACATGCTTATACACACTGTCAGGCTAGATGAGGATCTGCTCTTCACCTTCAATCTGCTTTATCTGCCACAGTCCTAAGGCTGAGGTTAAGCCAGTGAGCTGCCTGACATCCCTCCCTTCTTCCCTTCCATTCATCCCACAAACATGTTTTAACACCCACTCCTGTGAGCAACCAAGGAACTCAAATAACTCAGACCAGACCCTGCCCTCAAGGAACTTCCTAGCAAGTCTAGAAAGGAAAGACTCACCAACCATCACTGAAGGACTTGCCTCACCCCTCTTGACCCATCATTTTATGTATCTAAAGATGGAATATGAAGAATTGACCCCCCCCCACCCTATTGTCCCAGGTCCATTCAGATGATAGGCAAAATCCCAAGTATGTGCAAACTTGTTTGAAGTGCAGCAGGGCAATCCGCCTAAGCCCAGCTATAAACATCCCATGGTGGACCCAATTGAGCCCTTCCCCCTCCCTTGACCTAGTGGCTTTTTCATTAACCTCTCCTTCCTTGCTCAGACCTCCTATAAAAACCCAGCTTCCAATTCTCTGGCACAACTTCCACAGGGAAGGCCTGTGCCCCTCACCGTTCCTCAATAAACAGTCCTCACCTGTTGATGATCGCGTCTGGCCTATTCCTTTTCCATTCTCCTCCATTTTCCCAACAATCACCACACAGGTTACTGCTGCCAGGGCAGGTCTGAGCAAAGTATTCAGAGTGGGGGAGGGAATTATTCACCAGGCTTAGGGCATAGAGGCCTCCCAAGGGAAGAGCTGCCCACTCAGTTCATTTGAATGATCCAGGTAGAAAGGGACGTTTGAACTGATTAGATGTAGGATCAGGCTCTGCAGACGGCCCTGCTGACCTTAAATGGAAGCTCAGAGTGCCAGGGCCCTGCTTCATCCACTATGGGTATTTCTGCTTCACACACACACACACACACACACAACTTCACCCAGCACTGAAGCAGATGCTGACGTGAGCACCATCCTCCCTACACCCTCCAAAACTCATGTGAGTGCCCTGTTGCCTCTTTTATCTGTGTCTCCAGGGAATGAACAGGCTGCTCTGCCAAAGGAGAACTTCTAAGGAAGCGAGGCTTGCTCATAAGGACCACACAGCTGGATTGTGGTTTGGGCCAGACAGCTTTGCAGAAGGTTATTATTTTTGTCTCCAGATTCCTCACTGAGGACTGAAAATTTTTGATGGCCATGCAGGCTGGATACCAGTGCTCATGCCTGTAATTGTAGCTACTCAGAAGGCTGAGATCTGAGGATCATGATTCAAAGCCTGGGATGAAAAGTCTGTGAGACTGTGTGTGTGTGTGTGTGTGTGTGTGCCAGTCCTGGGCTTGAACTTAGAGCCTGGGTTCTGTCCCTGAGCTTTTTTGCTCAAGGATAGTGCTCTACCAC
Source organism: Dipodomys ordii (assembly GCF_000151885.1). Classification (NCBI taxonomy): domain Eukaryota; kingdom Metazoa; phylum Chordata; class Mammalia; order Rodentia; family Heteromyidae; genus Dipodomys; species Dipodomys ordii. The sequence continues at coordinate 15,177,642 of NW_012267229.1, forward strand.
CTGAGCCACAGCTCCACTTCTGAATTCTTTTTTGGTGTTTAATTGGAGATAAGAGCTTCATAGACCTTCCTGTCTGGGCTGGCTTCTGAGATTTTTAGATCTCAGCCTCCTGAGTAGCTAGGATTCAGGTGTGAGCCACTGGAACCCAGCTTCAGTGAAGCTTGTATCCCCAATTAACTACCCCAAAAAAGCCAAAAATAAAGATGTGGCTCAAGTGAAAGAGCACTAGAGGAAAAAAAAAAAAAAGCTCAGGGACAGCACCCAGACCCTGAGTTCAAGCCCTCAGTAGTGGCATAAAAAAGTAGGCCATGTATCCTTCTAGGTCAGCAACCAAACCTTAGGCATCTCTGCATTGCTACAACCACCTTAGGGCCTGGCTCAGGACAGCTCCCTGGTCAACCTTTGCAGAAAGGAATGGATGACACATGGGTCTGAACGTAAGTCGTTACAAGGAAGTCATTAGGGTGTTTGCTCCATAGCTTTTTCTGATGGTTTGACATCGTTGTTGGAGAGTGGTGTTTACACAGAAACTCTTATTTCTAGCTTCTTTTGAAAAAATGATCAGAAGATCTGAAAACTGAGCCTACATTGTCATACAGTAATGGATGGGCAAGCTGTGAGTTGGCCTCTTTCCATGAGGTATCCCCACCCATGGTCCACTCCAGCCGTTAAACCAACCTGAGCCCTGACAAACATCTTCTCAATAGTCAAGGATCTTTGTAATGAACATTGGTCATTCTCATTTGCATCTCTCTGAGATGTTTCCCTCCATGCTAGATGTCCCTATGCTGCCAGGGCTTCCTGAATACTTGTGTAGGTTATGATTTACCTGTCTTCCCCTCATCAGCTATCATTTCCTGTTGATGTCTCTGAGGCCACTCTCATTTCCTACTTCCTCCCTAGAAGTTAAACCTGCCCAGACAAAGGCAAAGGTGGCTAGACTGGGTAGAGACACATGAAGAACCATTTTCACAGACAATTTCTAGGAACCAAGATGGTTCCTAGACTCTGTGCTAGAAACATGTGTAGAAATGATGTTGTGAGATAAATGGTATTCCATCCAGAAGATATGTCTTCCTGGTAGCTGTATGACCCTTATTTGGAAAAAAGGTCTTTATGGATGTAATTGAGTTAAGGAATTTGAGGTAAAATCATTCTGGATGCCGGGTGCTGGTGGCTCACACCCGTAATCCTAGCTACTCAGGATGCTGAGATCTGAGAATTGCAGTTCAAAGCCAGCCCAGGCAGGAAAGTCCTTGAGACTCTTATCTCCAATTAACCACTCAAAAATTAGAAGTGGAGCTGTGGGCTCAGAATGCCCAGGCCCTAAGTTCAAGCCCCATAACCTCCCAAAAATAAAAAGATCATTCTGGATTAGAGAGGATCCTAAATCCAAGGTTGAATGATTTTTTTTTGCCAGTCCTGGGCCTTGAACTCAGGGCCTGGTCACTGTAGCTGAGCTTCTTTTGCTCAAGGCTAGCACTCTACCACTTGAGCCACGGCTCTACTTCTGGCTTTTTCTGTTTATATGGAACTGAGGAATGGAACCCAGGGCTTCTTGCATGCCAGCTGAGCACTCTACCACTCTACCAACGTTCCCAGCCCCTGTTGAATGATCTTGTAAGAGAATGGAAGGGACAAATACAGAAATGACGACCCAATGAAGACAGAGACAGACTGAAATGAGCATCTACCATTAATGAATGCTAAAGATTGCCAGCATTAGGATCACCAGAGCTATCCAGGTATTGGTGGCTCACACCTGTATTCCTAGCTACTCAGGAAGATGAGAACTGAAGCTTGTGGTTTGAAGTAAACTGAGGCAGAAAAGTCCATGAGACTCTTATCTCCAATTGACTAGCAAAAAATCCAAAAGTAGAAACGTGGCTCAATTGGTAGAATGCCAGCCTCAAATGGAAAAGCCAAATATGGGTGCATGGCCCCTAACACAAACACACACACACACACACACACACACACACACACACACATGCGGGTCATAAGAACTAGGAGAGGTGCGAGACAGATTTTCCTTCAGAGGGTCTAGAAGGAACATGATTTTGGACTTTGAGCCTCAGGAACTGTGGAGAATTGATTGCTGTTGTTTTAAGTGGTACTTGGCAGCTGTTGGAGCCTAATACCAATGGAAAGGGGAAAAGAAGATGGAGGAGGGTCTAGCATGGAGAGTGACTCAGTTTTTCTTGTCCCCCTGAGAAAGAAAGCTGAGGTGCCAGGGGCAGTAGTGAGAATAGCTCAATTATCACAATCACTACCCTAGGGACATTAGTGCTGAGAGAATGAGTTGCTCTGGTTAGCTATGGCTGGTTGTCAGTTGCCTGGGTGGTTGGGTCTCCCAGATGCAAAGGCCAGGACCTTCAAGAGTAGAGAGAAGAAGGAGGGCGTGGGATGTGTCTTCTCAACAAAATGGTAAGAGAAGGTTGGATCCAACCTTCATCTTAGCCTGTTTTCCGTATTGAATTCTGTTAGGTATCAGGATGGTGCTAATAAATGATATTTCATTTCCTCTTCTATAATAGAGATGAAGTTGTACAAGATGACTCCAAAAGTCTTTTTTTTTTAGGACATTGTGTGGTTTTAGTTGCCAACCTGGATCTTGAAAAACCAACTTTTTTTGGGGGGGGAGGGTCTGGTCATGGGACCTGAACTCTGGGCCTGGGTGCTGTCCCTCAGCTCTTCAGCTCAAGGCTAGCACTCTACCACTTGAGCCACAGCACCACTTCC
>NW_012267229.1:15183073-15195922 GCF_000151885.1 Dipodomys ordii
TGGGAAGGTGGCTCAGTGGTAGAGCGCTTGCCTTGCATGCATGAGGCCCTGGGTTTGATTCCTCAGCACCACATAAGCAAAAAGAAAAAAGCTGGAAGTGACACTGTGGCTCAAGTGGTAGAGTGCTAGCCTTGAGCTGAAGAGCTGAGGGGCAGCCCCCAGGCCCAGAGTTCAGGCCCCACGACCTGACCCCCCCCCCCGAAAAAAAAATCACAGCTCCTTGAGATCTACTTTTGAAAAAGGAGAGTCCCAATAAGGTGAAACTTTTAGCAAAGGTTTGTTTTCGTATAACAGGCTAAAGTAGAAAGAAAGAGAAAACCATTTCCTGCTCCCTATACAGGAAATGGGAGTTAAATGGGAGTCAAAATGGCAGCGGTTACCCACTGCCTCTATTCTTTCTGAACTGGGGTAACATCTAGTACCTGCAGATGCACACTCTCCCCCAAGTATTGTCTAAGAATGTTCTCAGCTGCAAGTAACAGAACATTGGACCAATAGTAAGGGGGGGGGGCCGGGGGAGGAGAGGATTGTCTCATAGGAAATCACACAGAGCAGCTCACAATGCTGGCTTGATGTCGTGGTCAAAGGCTCTGTGATGTTCTTGGCCCCCTTTTTCCCCTGTCGGTGGCCTCGTGGAACATGTTTCAAGGGCAACTTAAGTTGTCCTCTCAAGAATGATGTGCTGTGAGTATTCATGTTGAATGAATATTCATGTCTCATGAGTGTTTGTGTTTAATGAGTATTCATGTTTATTCATAATTAAATCAGAGCTACTTACTGTGCATCATTTACTGAGCAGTGTTTATTAGCACTTTTATGAGTGCCAGTCACATTCATGTACTTCCTTCCTCCAACCCTCACAATTCCCCAAGAGTCTGAGATTATTATCTTTTTATTTTTGTTTTTTCCTCCAATGCTGACGATTGAACCTAAAACTTCACTGCTATGCAGAAGGTATATCCTTATCTTATTATCCTTTTATTTTTTTTTTGGCCGAGCCAAGGACTGAATTCAGGGCTTTTGCTAGGCAAATGCTCTTCCAATGAGCTAAATCTCCAACCCCTCATAGTGTCCTTTTTCAATAAAGAAGGAAACCAAGCTCCAAGAAGAAATGAATTGTCTAAAGTCATGTTGTAAAGGCAGGACACAAACCCAGTTATGTTCCAAATCTGTACTCTCTAGGGAAATCCCAGGGTTTCTCACTTGGTAGGAGAGCAAATTAGAATAGGTTTTCAGGAGAGGTTGAACAGAATCCCTATAAAAATAAAGGTGATTGAAAAAAAAGAAAAAGAAAACTGGCCTCTGGCATACATAAAGATGCCCACTTCACATCATTTAAAAACCATTTATTTTTAATTAGTGCATGTTAGCTGGGTGCCGGTGGCTCATGCCTGTAATCCTAGCTACTCAGGAGGCTGAGATCTGAGGATCATGGTTCAAAGCCAGCGCAGGCAGAAAAGTCCGTGAGACTCTGATCTCCAATAAATCACTAGAAAACCGGAAGTGGCGCTGTGGCTCAAGCGGTAGAGTTCTAGCTTGAGCTGAAGAGCGCAGGGACAGTGCCCAGGCCCAGAGTTCAAGCCCCACGACCAAGAACAACAACAACAACAAAAGTTTCGGTATATTTTCTTTCTTTCTTTCTTTCTTTCTTTCTTTCTTTCTTTCTTTCTTTCTTTCTTTCTTTCTTTCTTTCTTTTTGTCAGTCCTGGGGCTTGAACTCTGGGCCTGGGCACTGTCCCTCGGTTCTTCAGCTCAAGGCGAGTGCTCTACCACTTGAGTTACAGCACCACTTCTTGTTTTCTGGTTGTTTATTGGAGATAAGAGTTTCACGGACTTTCCTGCCCAGGCTGGCTTTGAACTGTGATCCTCAGATCTCAGCCTCCTGAGTAGCTAGGATTACAGGCGTGCGCCACCGGCGCCCGGCTATATTTTCATATATACATGTATATATACAATGTACTTTGATCATCGTCTCTATTAGTCTCTTTAAACCCTTCCCTTTCAACATAATTTCTTAGTTTTTTTGCTTGAAACCAGAGCCTAAGCGCTGCTGCCTAGCATTTTTGCTCAAAGATGGCATTCTACCACTCTACCACTTGACCCAGTGCTCCCGTCTTTGCTGGTTAATAAGTGATAAAGAGAAAAGGAAGCTGGGTGCCAGTGGCTCACGCCTGTAATCCTAGCTACTCGGGAGGCTGAGATCTGAGGATCACCATTCATGCCAGCCTACGCAGGAAAGCCTGTGAGACTCTTATGTCTAATAAACCACCAGAAAACAGGAAGTGGCACTGTGGTTCAAGTGGTAGAGTGCTAGCCTTGAGCAGAAGAGCTGAGGGACAGCACCCAGGCCTAGAGTTCAAGTCCCATGACTGACCAAAAAAAAAAAAAAGAGAGAGAAAAGAATCTCAAGGACATTCCTACCCAGACTGGCTTCAAACCTCCATCCTCAGATCTCAGCCTCCTGAATAACTAGAGATTAGAGATTACAAGCATGAGCTACTGGTGCCAGGTTCCAACATACTTATTTGTTGCTCGTGGGGCTTGAACTCTAGGCCTGGGCACTGTCCCTGAGCTGTCTTCAGCTCTGTTAGGAAATGAGCTCCCTTCCCATAACTTAGTCCACTCCTTCCCTTCTCCACAGCTTAGCATGCTCCCTTCCTAGGCAACATTAGGCCAGTGCAGTAAAGGCAGTACCCTTATCTCCTATTTGGACAGCAGCCATAAATCCTAGTCCGCCATGGTGAAGCTCCTGGCCCACACATCCACACCAGGGTCTCCGCCTCTTAGCCCTTTCTAGCTCCTCCTAAACCCCCTAGGTTATACAGGTCACCTCAGACAATAGCCTGGCGCTTCTTCTCAATTCTCCCTTGTGAGAAGGAGTCTTGCTGGCCCCCTTTCCTGTCAATAAACCTTTCTTTGTTCTCTGTACCTGGATGTCTGCGTGATTCTGTGGCAAAGTCTAATAATCTTTCATTTAATCTTTTAAGCTCAAGGGGAGCACTCTACCACTTGAACCACAACACCACTTCTGGTTTTCTGGTGATTAATTGGAGAAAAGACTCTCAGGGACTTTCCTGCCTAGGCAGGCTTTGATCCACAATCCTCAGATCTCAGCCTCCTGAGTAGCTAAGATTACAGGCTTGAGCCACCAGCACCTAGCCCAAAATACTCCCCCTCACCCCAAGTCCTGGAGCTTGAACTCAGGGCCTGTGTGCTGTCTGTCAATGAGCCTCTTTGTGATCAAGGCTAGTGTTCTACCACTTAGGCCACAGTGCCACTTCCAGCTTTTTCTGGGTAGTTTATTGGAGATAAAATAACAGTCTCACAGACTTTTCTGTCTGAGCTGGCTTTGAACCGTGATCCTCAGATCTCAGCCACCTGAGTAGGATTACAGGCATGAGCCACTAGCATGGATTTCAACATACTTTTTAATGGGAGTCGGGGTGGGAAGTGGCAGGTGGGGATGTTGCTCAGTGACAAAGTGCTTGCCTAGCAAGTACAAAGTCCTGGGTTCAATCCCCAGTACCAAAAAGAAAAGACAAAAAAAAAAAAAAAAACCTTTAGCCTGGTGCTGGTGGCTCACGCCTGTAATCCTAGCTACTCAGGAGGCTAAGATCTGAGGAGCACAGTTCGAAGCCAACCTAGGCAGGAAAGTCTGTGAGACTTTTATCTCCAATCAACCACCAGAAAACCAGAAGTGGTGCTGTGCCTTAAGCTGAAGACAGCTCAGGAATAGAGCCCGGGCCCAGAGTTCAAGCCCCAGGACCAACAAAAACAAAAAGCACAAAAACATTGACTTCTAAGTACTGAAATTTGAAACAATGTTGTCACCCCCTTTTAAAAAAACACAACTGCCACCAAACTGTAGCAGAAGTATAAGGGGATTTTCCCCAAGAAGGTTGTTGTGAAGTTTTATGGGGGAGGGAGAAGATAGCAAATGTCAAATTCTTTCCCTAAACTATCTCTCCTCTCCTTTGTTCCCTTTCAGGGGCTGAGTCAGCCAGTTGGGTGACCCAGGCCTACCCTGGGGGAGGGAGGAAGCCACACAACTGAGTCCTTTGAGCTTCTCCCTTGTCCCGAGGGCAGTGGCAGCTGGAAAGGGGCCCAACTTCATGGGGGAACAATAGTGCCAGCCAGCTGCAGTGAAGCCTGCAGGGCTGAGTGGCCTGGCCTGGTGTTCCCTGAGTCCTAATGAGTGCCTCTTGCACCTGAAGGGCTCAGTCCCTTTGAAAACAAACATTCACCTGTAGGCATATTACACAGGCCACTTTGGCTAAGGTCTGAGAGAACCAGGGAATATGATGTCGGAACTCCTCTGCAGAATTCCTGGAAGAACAACTCCAGGCAAGCATTTCTAGATTCTCCCCAGCCTGGGGACCTCGGAGTCACAGGATTGGAATGATCCCAGTGTACAGCTAGGAAGGCTCCAAAGGATGCATTTACCTGATCTTTCACTGTAAATCCACTGAAAAGCTGGAGGCCAAATCCAAGTTCCCTTTGACTCAGAAAGTCTACCCTCAAGTGATGCCTTGTGAAACTTTTTATGAGCACGCCCAATCTGTTGCTTTGATAAAGTCTGACACATTAGTCTCTGATCATTGAACTCTGGACTGAGAACTTCAGCCTGGATGCCTGCAAGACTAAATGACCTATGGACAACACATGACCCCACTCCTTCAAGCCAGTATTTAGTAACTACCTGAGTTCAAAGTCCACTGCTTTGAATCTTGTGACCTTGGGTTAATTGTTTTGTCAAACGGTAGTGAGATCCAACATAAACTTCAAGGATTGTCCTCTACTAGTATTCATTTCCTTGTGTAGTCAATCTCCTCCCACAATGCAGGAGGTTGACTTTTGTACCCACTGGGGAATGCAGAAGTGACCATCTGGCTTCTGAATTTGTCAGAAAAGATTCCACCTTGCTTTCTCGGATCACTAGCTGGTGGGTGAGAAAGGGGTCAGTTGACAGGTGGTATGGACACTCAAACAGATGGAGTGATCCACATAGCAAGTGTCTGAGTCTATTTGTTGCTGCTGTAATAATAACAGACTGAGTAAATTTAATCTGTAGAAGTTTTGGGGGGTCCATAGTCCTGGGGCTGGGAAGTCCAGAATGGAGAAGGCCCCCACACCTCTGGTGAAGGCCTTCCTACCACATCCAATCAGGCAGCTGGCCTTCATCACGCGTTAAGAGAACCATGAAGAGTGGGAGTGGGAGTGGTTTAAAGGCGATTCAACTCACTTTTGGAGCAAACCCACGTTTCTCATTTCCACAATAATATTAGCTTTCATTCTTAATTGCCTCTTAGTCCTACAGCTCAATACTCTTGTAAGAGAAATTACATATCAACAAGAATATTGGAGGGAATATTCAAACCACAGCAGCAACTAGTTGAGACCCTTCAACAGCCAATGGATGATTCAGTCATGGACCCCCAACCCCGGTGAGGCTGCAATCCTGGTCAACATTTTGACTGAAAAACTCATGAAATATCCCAGGTGATAATCATCCAGTTAATTCTGGGTCAGAAAATACGGAATCCATGTTTATTGTGGTTTTAAGCTGTTAAGATTGAGGTCATCAATGCAATCATTTTTGCATTTTTTCTCCCTTATCTTTATCTATCATCTATCTTCTACTTTTTTTGTTTTTGGTAGTACTGGGGTTTGAATTCAGGACCTGGAGCTTGCTAAGCTAATACTCTACAGTTTGAGTCACACCTTATTTCCTCTCCCTGTCCCCCCCTCTCCCCCCTCACCGACCCCCGCCCCTGCTCCGCACCTGGGTTTGAATTCAAGCCTTTAAAAAAAAATTATTGCTATTATAAAGTTGAGGTACAGAGTTTTAATGTTAGTCCTGGAGCTTGAACTCAGGATATGGGCTCTATCTCTTAGCTTTTTATTGCTCAAAGCTAGTACTGTACTACTTGAGCCAGCTCCACTTCGGGCTATTTTGGTGATTAATTGGAAATAAGTGTGTCACAGACTTTCCTGCCCAGGCTGGCTTTGAACTGCAATCGTTGGATCTCAGTCTCTTGGAGTTGCTACGATTACAGGTATAAGCCACCAGCACCCGGCTTAACTCAGCTTTCTTGTTTAAGTCTGGCTGTCTACTGTTAGGTTTTTAAAAAGAGGTAGCTGAGTAAGAACAGCACCACACACGTGGTATTCAGGTAAGGGGTAGGTTTATTCGGTAGACCTGCTGAGACCAGCCAAGGTTGGCACTCCACGCGGCTGGCAAAAGAGTGTCTGGCCCTGGGTTAGGCCTTATATAGGGTAGGGGCAGGGGGAGGTGGGGGGGGGGGAGATGTGTCCAGGTAAAGGGAAGTGGAACCAGGTGGGAGAAAGGTGTGGCCACATCAGATTAAGATGAGACCTCAGCGGATGCAGGTATGACCTCTTCCAGGTGTCCCAGTTGCCTAGGTAACGCAGGTACTGGGCGAGGTCTGTTTGCCATCCTTTTATGTTAGGTTTTTAAAAAGATGTAGCTGAGTAAGAACAGCACCACGCATGTGGTATTCAGGTAAGGGGTAGGTTTATTCATGGTTCTGGCTGGCACCAGGCCACGTTGGCCCTCCATGTGGCTGGGAAAGGCCTGGGAAAGAGAGCAGACAGCTAGAAAAAAGAGAGTGTCTGGGCCTGGTCTAGGCCTTATCTAGGGTATGGGAGGAGAAAGGTGTGGCCACAACAAATTCAGATGTGATCTCTTTCACCTCTAGCCCAGCTTTCTGCTGGTTAATTGGAGACGGAGTCTCACAGACTTTTTTTTTGTTGTTGTTGGTCATGGGGCCTGAACTCTGGGCTTGGGCGCTGTCCCTCAGCTCTTCAGTTCAAAGTTAGCACTCTACCACTTGAACCACAGCACCACTTCTGGCTTTTTTTGTTGATGTGGTGCTAAGGAATCGAACCCAGGGCCTTATGCATGCAAGGTAAGCGCTCTACCACTGAGCCACCTTCCCAGCCCCTCACAGACTTTTCTGTAGAGAACCTTGATCGTTTTCTCTTTATAAGTTAAAGAATAGACTACCTGTCACTCCGGGAGCATCCCCCGTGCCCACCCCCAAGGTTCTGTCTCTACCTCCCCAAACTTTCCATCCTCACTCTTGGAACTTATCAAATGTCTTGCTCACCTGCTAGGAGTCCTGGTCAACAGATTCCTCTCCTTCTCAGCACTTCCCACAGGATGTTCCCTGACCCCTGGAAGCTATCCAACAAGGGAATGCTTTGCTCTGTATTCTGTCTCCAAGAAACAGGTTTAAATTTTAACCTTGCTATGGATTTGCCCTTTGAAAAGTCAGTCAATCTCTGGAGTCATACTTTTTTCATCTACTAGAGATTGTGGAATTTACCTCCAGGTCATTGAGGGGAGAAGGAAATAAAAGACATTCCTAATCACTGGGGGGTGGGGGGAGGCGGGGAGGGTGGCAGAAATATTTGGCGAAATGTCCCAATACCTTCTTTTATGACCAAAGCCAATTGAAGATAAATTATTTTTAATTATTGCATTTCTGGGGATTGGTTCCAGGACTTTATACACATTAGGCAAAAACTACCATACCACTTGAGCCACACTCCCATCCCTCAAATAATTTATTTTTTTCTGTGTTTGTAGTAGGGCTTGAACTCAGAGCCTGGGTGCTGTCGTCCTACAGCTTTTTCTGTTCAATGCTAGTGCTCTACCACTTGAGCCACAGTTATACTTCTGGATTTTTGCTGTTAATTGGAGATAAGAGTCTCACCAACTTTCCTTCCTAGGCTGGAATTCTTAGATCTCAGCCTTCTGAGTACCTAGGATTAAAGGTATGAACCTGCCAAGCACCAGCGGCTCGTGCCTGTAATCCTAGCTACTAAGGAGGCTGAGATCTGAGGATCGAGGTTCAAAGCCAGCCAGGGCAGGAAAGACCATGAGACGCCTGTCTCCAATAAACTACTAGAAAACCACAAGTGGCGCTGTACCTCAAGTGGTAAAGTGCTCACCTTGAGCTGAAGAGCTGAGGGACAGCGCCCAGGCCCCACAACTGACAAAAAAAAAGTATGAGCAATGGTGGATGATGGTGGCTCCAGCCTATAATCGAGGCTACTGAGGAGGCTGAGATCTGAGGATCACAGTTCAAAACCAGCCCAGGCAGAGAAGTCCCATGAGAATCTTATCTCCAATTCACTGCTCAAAAACCAGGAGTGAAGCTGTGGCTCCAAGTGGTAGAGTGCTAGCCTTGAGCAAAAGAGCTCAGGGATAGTTCCCATTCCCTGAGTTCAAGCCCCACAACTGACAAAAAAAAAATGAGCCACAGATGTCCATCTTCCTACATTTATTGATGTCACTCTTCTGTATGGTTTTATTTTTAACTGTATTTTTTTTTGTCTTTTCTTTTTTGGTACTGGGGATCGAACCCAGGACGTTGCACTTGCTAGGCAAGCGCTTTGCCACTGAGCTACATACCAGCCCTCACTCTTCTGTATGGAAGAGTGTTTTTTCTTAGGATGAGTTTAGGTTCTTCAAGTAGCAGAGGGGTCTTTTTCTGTCTCTTGGTCTCTGTCTCTGTCCCTCTCTCAATATATATTCTATAAGCTCATGCATTCTTATTTTATATTTTATTTATTTATTTATTGTCGGTCGTGGAGCCTGAATTCTGGGCCTGGACACTGTCCCTCAGCTCTTCAGCTCAAGGCTAGCGCTCTACCACTTGAGCCACAGCACCACTTCCAGATTTTTCTGCTTATGTGGTGCTGAGGAATCAAACCCAAGACCTCATGCATGCAAGAAAAGTACTCTATCACTGAGCCATCTTCCCAGCCCCATTTCTGATTTTTTATATTTGTCTTCTTGTTGTCGCTATTCAAATTGCCCCAAATTGAGGCAGCAGAAACCCTTTCAATCTGGCTTTGATTTCTTCTGACTCACTCTTATTAATTTGAGCCATTCATATTTTTTGGCATAACAATATGTTCCAGGATCTCCTTATACTTTTTTTTTCTCCCAAGCTCTAGAGTCAGTCATTTCTCAACAATGTCTTGGTCACTTTTAATAAGGGAGGGTATTTAAAGACTATGATTTGCTTATTACTCTTGGATTTTTATCACTTCCAAGCCCTTCCTTTCACTGGATAAATATAAGGAAGAAAATGAAATATACACATATATAGACACATACATGTATGTATATGTGCACTCACATGCCATATATATATGAAATATATGGATATATGTATAATATATACATACATAATATTTATAATACATACATATAATATGTATTATATATATATACACAAACACACCATGGGATTATACTATTATTTCAAATTTCTAAGATTTATTTATTTATTTATTTTTGTCGGTCATGAGGCCTGAAAACTGGCCCTGGGCGCTGTCCTTCAGCTCTTCAGCTCAAGGCTAGCGCTCTACCACTTGAGCCACAGTGCTACTTTTTCTGCTTTTGTGGGGCTGAAGAATGGAACCCAGGGTCTCATGCATGCAAGGCAAGCACTATCATACTGAACCACCTTCCCAGCCCCACATTTATTATTTTTTTCCATTTTCTTTTTCTTGAGAGCATCCAACCTGGGCAGAAAAGTCTGTGAGACTCTTATCTCCAAATGACAGCAAAAAGACCCAAGCTGGCCTCAAATTCTTGATTCTCCTGCCTAAGTTTCCATGTATTGGGATTGCAGGCAGTGCCACTATGCTCAATTTCTTTTTTTCTTTTTCTTTTTCTTTTTTGTCGGTCGTGGAGCTTGAACTCTGGGCCTGGGCACTGTCCCTCATCTCTTCAGCTCAAGGCAAGCACACTATCACTTGAGCCACAGTGCCACTTTCCTGTTCAGACTTTTCCTGTTCAGGTTGGTTTTGAACCACAATCCTCAGATCTTAGCCTCCTGAGTAGCTAGGATTACAGGCGTGAGCCACCTGTGCCCGGCTCAACTTCTTTTCTTACATGGAGAATATTCAGTACTAATAACAGCATATTGACTGATTTCCACTATCTCACCATGTACATACAAAATGTACCACTGGGCTGGGAAGGTAGCTCAGTGGTAGAGCGCTTGCCTTGCATGCCTGAGGCCCTGGGTTCGATTCCTCAGCACCACATAAGCAGAAAAAAAGCTGGAAGTGGTGCTGTGGCTCAAGTGGTAGAGCGCTAGCCTTGAGCTGAAGAGCTGAGGGACAGCCCCCAGGCCCAGAGCTCAGGCCCCATGACCAGAACCCCTACCCCCCAAAAAATGTCCCACATACCATAGTTCTAAAATTACTATGCCAACATTAACAATAACAAAAATACTAAATATTATCAAGAATTAGTTAGGGGTGAGATAGTGGAGGCTTTATGGGGATTTCTGAACATGAATCTCAAGTGAAATATAGCTAGGAGATATTCTTTTTCCATCTGGATTTAACAAAGCTGCCAGATCCTGAGTTGTGGATTATCCAGAAGAGGGTGAGTCCAGGAACTGATCACAATGATGAAGCAAGAATCCAGCCTGACAGGTATGTGAAAGAGGAGAAACAGGTGAACAGTATGTCAGAGCCAATGGATTTATAGCCCCAGAGAGATCAAAGACGGAGGAGAAGGTTGGGAAGAAAAAAAGACTCAAACTTAGCGGAGATGCACACCTGTAATCGCAGATACCGACAGGAAGACTACAAGTTTGAGGCCAGCCAGGAGAACATTGGGAGATCCTATCTCAAACAAATGAAGGAAAAGCAAGGAACTAAAGTAATCAGTCCTTTCACAGAATATGAAAGGTCAGAGAAAAGGAGAGACTTTCCTAAGGTCACACAGCCACGTTAGAGTGAGTCCATGACAGTAGCTCTAACTCAGATCTTGGATCTAGCCATTGTTCTTCTACTGAGTCAATGAGTTCAACCTCTGGGGCTTGACTGCTGTAGGGCGGCCCTGGTGCCAAAAGCTGGCCTGGGTGGCCTCTCTCCCTTCTAACTATTGTATTGTGCCAACTATAATGGACTCCTCCTCACCTTGAACTGCCTCTGTCAGAACATGTCCCACTCTGGCTGAATTTATAGCTCCAGAAACTGCTGTTTATAAAGGTTCAGCCCATCAAAGGCTGTGTCTTCTTCTCACCTGGATTGTAACCAGCAGCATCCACTTCTATTGCCTTGATCAAGTACTCACTCTATTCCCAGATGGCACATGCCCCCTCCTATTCGCATCTCATGGCCTCTCATAATCATTTCCATTTGTAGATGAGGATACCAAGGCTCAGAGACATGAAATCACTCACTCATTGGGCCAAGACTCTGCAGCTGGAAAGCTGCCAAAGGCAGAGTTGATCCTTAATATTTCTGGCTCTCTCACTTCTTGCCCTGTGCAAATTATGAAAATGAAATAAGATAAGGAGATGGTAGCGTTTCTACTTTATATAACACATTCTTGTTACAATAAGTTTTTTAACCCCACAATTCTCTGATTCTGGGCCCCAATCTGCCATTGCAGCTGGCATTTCCTGTCAAGTCTCCTCCAAGATTTCCTTGGAAACTGAGAGTATCTTACCTGAATTCTACACCAAGTCCTGTCAGATGCCACATGACTGTGCCATTGTAAAGCCTTCTAACCTAATGGAATCAGCACAATGTGCCTGACATCTGGCCTAGCACATGATTGAAGGTGTATGTAAAATATTAAAGCCCCTAGAATACTCGCACAATGTTTCCATCTCACGAATAAGGAAACTGAGGCAGCAGCAGAAGGATGGCAGTTACCACTAGCATCCAGAACTCAGAGTGGGCAAAACTAGCTACAGTATCTGGGGCATAATCTAATTACTCTAGTGTCTCCCACCTGACTCCTCAGGGAGACTTTGGGAGTTGTTCCTAGTGGATAGAATTCCCAGCATTGTGCTCTGGTTCTCATTGAGACTCTGTGAGCTGCTAACAGCCATTCATAAATTCTTTTCCTCTTCACACTGAAGAGGAAACTGACGAGAACTGAGTTGGTCTCTTTTATTTGCAACTAAGAATGGTTTTTCAAAAATAGCATTTTTGTTTGTGTGTGTGTTTTGGTCATGGAGCCTGAACTCTGGGCCTGGGCACTGTCCCTCAGCTCTTCAGCTCAAGGCAAGCACTCTACCATTTGAGCTACAGCGCCACTTCTGGCTTTTTCTGCTTATGTGGTGCTGAGGAATCGAACCCAGGGCCTCATGCATACAAGACAAGCGCTCTACCACTGAGCCACCCTCCCAGACACTCAAAAATAGCATTTTTGAGATAGAAATTGGGCATCATATAATTCATCCATTTCAAGTACACAAGCCAATGTTTATATATTATCATTTATTCATTTTTTCCAGTTCTGGGCTTGAAGTCAGGGCCTAGGCGCTGTCCCTGAGCTTCTTTTGCTCAAGGATAGCACTCTACCACTATAGCCACAGGGCTACTCCTGGCTTTTTCTGTTTATATGGTACTGAGGAATTGAACCCAGGGCTTCATGCTTGGGAGGCAAGCACTCTACCACTAAGCCACATTCCCAGCCTGCCAATGCTTTTATTTAATGCATTCATAGAGTTGTACAACTACCACCATAATCGTTTAGGAACACTTTCTTTTGTATGTATGCGCACCTGTATGTATGTGTGTATGTGTGCACACACATGTGAACACACACATGCCCATACTATGGCTGAACTTATTGCCTGGGTGCTGTCTCTTATTTTTTTCCCTCAAGGTTAGTGTTTTACCACTTGATCCACTTCTGGCTTTTTGGTGAGTAATTGAAGATAAGAGTCTTCCAATCTCAATCCTTAGATCTCAGCCTCCAGAGTAGATAGGATTACAGGCATGTGCCACCAGCACTAGGCTGATATATATATATATATATATATATATATATATATA
>NW_012267229.1:15196447-15199337 GCF_000151885.1 Dipodomys ordii
CTGTCCCTCAGCTCTTCAGCTCAAGGCTAGCACTCTACCACTTGAGCCACAGTGCCACTTCCGGCTTTTTTTTTCCTTTTTGCTTATGTGGTGCTGAGGAATCGAACCCAGGCCCTCATGCATGCAAGGCAAGCACTCTACCACTGAGCCACCTTCCCAGCCCAATTCTGGCTTTTTCTGAGTAGTTCATTGGAGATGAGTGTCTCACAGACTTTCCTGTCTGGGCTTTGAACTGTGATTCACAGATTTCAACCTCCTGAGTAGCTAGGATTATAGGTATGGGCCACCAACACCCAATTCCTCTTTTCCTTTTTACTAAACATTACAGTTTATAAGGGAATGTAAAGCATAAAGCAAAGCTCAATATGTTAGCTATCCACTGGTTGTGGTATATGTATTAAGAAACATCTGGTTAATTGGACATAAGAGTCTCTCAGATTTTTCTGTCTAGGCTATCTTTGAACCTCCATCTTCTGATCTCAGACTCCTGAGTACCACAGGCATGAGCTACCAGAACCTAATGCAATAAAGTTTTCACATGACTATTTATGGCACTACCTAGGATTATCTTGTCTATGTTAATCAATGCATGATTTCTTAAAAGACACTGGCTGAACTATGAAGAGTTAGAGAATTCTAGAGTTGAGCTGGTTTGATTTGAATCCTACTGCTGCTAGTTACTAGCTGATCTCGTTAGTCACCTAACCATTCTGGGGTACAGTTGCTTGATCTGAAAAATCAAGCACTTTTTTTTTTTGTTAGTCATGAGGCTTGAACTCTGGGCCTGGGTGCTGTCCCTCAGCTCTTCAGCTCAAGGCTAGCACTCTACCACTTGAGTCACAGCACCACTTCCAGTTTTCTATTGGTTTATTGGAGACAAGAGTCTCATGGACTTTCTTGCCTGGGGCTGGCTTTGAACCACAATCCTCAGATCTCAGCCTCCTGAGTAGCTAGGATTACAGGTGTGAGCTACTGGCACCCGGCTAAATCAAGCACTTTTATTGCACACTTGGACCTGACCTGTGTCAGTACTTTCTCATTGTGCCTTTCCCAGTACTCTAAGAGTTAAGACATTAGCACCAGTCCAGCTTCACAGCTGAGGGAACAGCCTGCATGTGGGCGACTGGATCAATTGATCTTGTGAGACCCACCCCTTCTCCATCTGTGTCTAGAAGGTCCTCAAGAACTGAACACAGCCAGGCACCAGTGGCTCATGCCTGTAATCCTAGCAATTTAGGAGGTTGAGATCTGAGGATCAGTGTTCAAAGCCAGCCCAGGCAACTCTTATCTCCAACAAACTATTCAGAAAAAGCCAGAGGTGGGGCTGTGGCTCAAGTGGTAGAGCAAAAGATGCTCAGGGACAGCACCAGACCTTGACTGAGTTCAAGCCCCAGGATTAGCAAAACAACAACACACACACACACACACACACACACACACACACACACACACAAACAAACAATCCCACAAAGTCTCACATGTTTTTATATTTCTAATTGATGTCTACCACCTGAGGAGAAGTTTGCATGAATCAAAGCTGAGTTCTATATTCCCAAGAGTGTTTCTGTCTGACACCTTCCTAGCTTGCATAAGGTAACCTGTATACTTGTTGCTTGATTCTATCTTTGCATGAAGAATTTACAGGTGTGACTTTCTTCTTCTTTTTCTTCTTTTTTTAAATGTAATGCAGATTCTGGTTTAGGACAAGTATCTTCGATGAGAACTGTAAGCAAAAAGGGATTCTGGTCTGCAATGTAGAGAGATGAGTCAATGGGTCCTAGAAGAAGATTTGAAAGCAAGAAAAGAGGGAAAGAAGCTGTGTGCTGGTGGCTCATGCCTGTAATCCTAGCTATACAGGAGGCTGAGATCTGAGGATCATGGTTCAAAGTTGGCCTGGGCAGAAAAGTCTGTGAGAGGGGCTGGGAAGTTGGCTCAGTGGTAGAGCGCTTGCCTTGCATGCCTGAGGCCCTGGGTTTGATTCCTCAGCACTACATAAGCAAAAAGAAAAAAAATGCTGGAAGTGGCGCTTGTGGCTCAAGTGGTAGGGCACTAGCCTTGAGCTGAAGAGCTGAGGGACAGTGCTCAGGCCCAGAGTTCAGGCCCCACAACTGGACAAAAAAAAAAAGAAAAGAAAAGTCTGTGAGATTCTTATTTCCAATAACTACTCAGAAAAAGCAGAAATGGCACTGTGGTTCAAGTGGTAAAGTGTTAAACTTGAGCAAAAGCAGCTCAGGACAGTGCCCAGAACCTGAGTTCAAACCTGGGGCTTGACTGAAATACGTGTGTGCACAGACATGTGTACACACACACTCACACAATTTAACAGAACAATTAGAAGAATTAGACAGTGAATACCTACCTTCTTACCCACCCTGATTCTATCATTAACTGTTTGCTATATTTTCTTTGTTGCTCAAACCAAAATGAAATCACTCATACTCAAGTTCCCAGTCACAAATTAAAATAAACTTTCTTGAGAAATCAAGAGAATGTGTTAATAGCTAAACCCACGAAGAAGCCAGTTCTAGCTTGGAAGTCCTCTTAGTATTAATCGTTGTAAGGGAAGTAATTTTGAAATGACCTATTCACTTTTTGTTCTTTGTTTCTGCTTTCTTCAGTTCCTCAGTGTACAAAACCACACTCTTCTGTTCAGTTCACAGGAACACATTTTATTTTATGCTATGAAGTGCTGACTGACTGTAGATTGCAAGTAAAAGTCAATTAAGATTTTTAAACTAAAAAAATCTGCTGTAATTTGCTGAGCACTATTGGCTCATGCCTATAATTTTAGCTACTCAAGAAACTGAGATCTAAGGATCATGGTTTGAAGCCACTCTGGGCAGGAATAGTCATTGAGACTCTTTTTTTTTTTTTTGGAGGGGGGGTCCTA
>NW_012267229.1:15203107-15212907 GCF_000151885.1 Dipodomys ordii
AGTAAACCAAATTGGTTGCAGGAAGTGGAGGGAATGAGGCAGGAGTATTTTTAAATCCAGGCACTGGTCTGGAGCCTCAAGGTAGGATACCTGGCTGTTCAGATATAACACTGTTCACTATTTGGAAGCTAGTAACATACAGGACACCAAGTTAAATTTGAAATTTAGATAAGGAAAAATTGTAGCCAGGGATGGTGGTACATGCCTGAAATCTAGTACTCAGGAAATTAAAACAGGAGTATTGAAGGTTCAAGGCCCAGCATGGACAATATAATGAGAACTTATCTCAAAAAGAATTAGCTAAAGGACATATTTAGGGTAAAATAGTATCCATGGTTGATCTGTTTTTTGTTGTTCTTGGTGGTGGTGTTTTCTTTTTTGTGGGCTTTGTATGTAACAGGATAGGCAAGTGCACATCTATTGTTTATCTGAAATGCAAATTGAAATGAAGATATGGTATTTTATATTCTAAGTAAAAATAGGTGTCCTGAGACCAGGGACAGAACTGTGTACCTCATTGTGTGGATGAGGAAACAGCTTTAAAGAAGGAAAATAATGGAGCTCAAGCCTCAGACCTCAGCAGTGTCTTTGCATTCTGATCTCAGGCTCTCAGAAATTTGTTTTAGTGTCTTTTCTCCATTACCACACAGCTCTTCAAGGCTTGCCTTACCTCTGGCAATTGGAAGCAGAGCAGCTCAGGGAAGACGGAGACAGCTAGGAGCATGACTAAGTGTTCTGCAGGGTAAAGCCAGTCAGTGACAGGCGGCTCGTGGGTTGCTGAGGTTGCTCTCCCAACTCCTCCCAGCTCTGCAACTGGCTTCCTTCCCTCTTCTTCTTCCTTGAGCCCGAGGAAGCTCCTTCCCTTCCTGGTGGAAGGATCCCCTACGCTTCCAGCTCCTGCTCTGGCAGGGCTAGGTCCCATCCTGTCTAATCTGAATGTCCTTGGCAGAAGGAAATGAAGGTGGCTTAAGGTTCTCTCAGAAACTGTTCTTTAAAAAAAACAACAACAACAACAGGTCAAGATTGAGATGAATTCTGGCCCAAGGAACCTGGGCCAGAACCACGTAGCATAAAAGAATGAGGAAATGGCCTGGCTAGGATTTGTGCCCTTACCCAACAGTTGGTGGACAATGAAGTACTACCGATCTGGATTTCCATCTCAGAAGGCAGGAGCTGTTATTTTCCTACAGAAGCTCAGGACTAAGACCACATTGGCTGTTGTTTTTACTGCCCTTCCCTTTGCTCATCTATTTTTTTGTTGTTGTTGCTGGTCTTGGGGCTTGACCTCTGGGCCTGGGTGTTATCGCTGAACTTCTTTTTTTTTTTTTTTTTTCAAGACTAGTACTCTAGCAGGGCGCTGGTGGCTCATGCCTGTAATACTAGCTACTCAGGAGGCTGAGATCTGAGGATCGCGGTTCAAAGCCAGCCCGGGCAGAAGAGACTGTGAGACTCCTATCTCCAATAAACCACCAGAAAACCAGAAGTGGCGCTGTAGCTCAAGTGGTAGAGCACTCACCTTGAGCTGAAGAGCTGAGGGACAGTGCCCAGGCCCAGAGTTCAAGCCCCATGACCGACAGAAAAAAAAAAAAGACTAGTACTCTACCACTTGAGCCACAGCACCACTTCCAGCTTTTTCTGTGATGAATTGGAGATGAGTCTCACAGACTTTCCTGCCCAGACTAACTGTGAACCATGATCCTCAGATCTCAGCCTCCTTAATAGTTAGGATTATAGGCAGGCACCACAGATGCCCAACTTCTTCTTTTAAATGCTGGTACTGAGGCTTGACTCAGGGCCTGGGGGCTGTCGCATACTTTTCTATTCAAGGCTGGCACTGTACTACTTGGGCCATAGGTCCACTTCTTGGCTTTTTGTAGGTTAATTGGAGATAAGAATCCCAGGAACTTGACTATCCAGGTGGGCTTCCAACTATGATCCTGAGATCTCAGCCTCCTAGTAGCTAGAATTACATGTGCTTGGTTATGCTGCACCTACACAATCAAGATACTAACAGATAATCTTCCTTTAGACTTACACAACTCAGAACATCTGGTGACCTTGTGTGGTATCAGAATGTAGAATTCTCTCTAACCCCACCGAGTATTCTTTAGAATACTCATCAAACTAACATAATTAATGTAAATTGCTGTGATGTTAAAGTTGCATATATTTGTAACTAGTCCAAGGAGGCCAAAGTTGATTGAGATGCTCTGGGGGAATGGGGTGGGGGTGGGACACGTCTTGATTGAAATAATACAGGCCAGTATGTCGCCTTCCTCTTCCTTGAGCCTATGCCCCATAAAAGCCCCTTTGTGCCTCTAAATCCTATAAGATGAGGCTATGAGGCGACAGCCTTATTTTCTCAGGAAACTGGCTCTTGAATAAAACTGATTACTCTCCTACTCACCCTCATATTCAGAGTATTGGCTTTCCAGTGACAAGCAGCAGGGTAATAGCAGGTTGTTCACTGGAGGACTGGATCTTTGATCTGTGTGCTTCTCAAGCCTAAATTATTAACTCCTGCTAGGTACTGCCTCCCAGATTAGAGCTAACTAACCCTGCTGGCATTAACAGTGCCATAGTCCAGTGTTTCTCCAACTGTGATTTCTAGGCATCCGCATCATCTAGAAACTTGTTAGAAATATTCATTCTTGGACTTGATCCTAGAACTTACTGTCTCAAAAATTCTGGGGTAGGAGGACAGGGAAGGTGGCTCAGTGGTAGAGTGCTTGCCTTGCATGCATGAGGCCCTAGGTTTGATTCCTCAGCACCACATAAACAGAAAAAGCCAGAAGTGGCACTGTGACTTAAGTGGTAAAGTGCTAACCTTGAGCTGAAGAGCTGAGGAATAGTGCCCAGAGTTCAAGCCCCATGACCGACAAAAAAAAAAAAAACCCACACATACACACACACACAAAAATTCTGGGGTGGGGCTGGGAAGGTGGCTCAGTGGTAGAAGGCTTGCTTGGCATGCATGAGGCCCCGGGTTCGATTCCTCAGCACCACATAAGCAAAAAGAAAAAAGCCGGAAGTGGCACTGTGGCTCAAGTGGTAGAGCACTAGCCTTGAACTGAAGAGCTAAGGGACAGCACCCAGGCCCAGAGTTCAGGCCCCACGACTGGCAAAGATAAAAAAATAAAATAAAATAAAAATTCTGGGGTTGGGCTAGGAAGGTGGCTTAGTGGTAGAGTGTTTGCCTAGCATGCATGAAGCCCTGGGTTTGATTTCTCAATCCCACATACACAGAAAAAGCCGGAAGTGACACTGTGGCTCCAGAGGTAGAATGCTAACCTTGAGCAAAAGAAGCTCAGGGACAGTGCCTAGGTCCTGAGTTCAAGCTCCAGGACTGATCAAAAAAAATTCTGGGGTTAGAGGTATAAATCAGTGGTATAGTGTGTACCTAGTACACAAGTGCCTGGAATTAATCACCAGTGGGAAAAAAAGAGAAAGGGCAAGGGGGGGGGGAGAAAGAAGGTAGGAAGGAAGGAAGGAAAGGAAAAGAAAGGAAAGGAAAGAAATTTTCAAGAGACTCTAGAAGTATTACTCACTAGAAGAACATTTACCCCATCATGTTCAATCCTGAGGTGGGAGTGTAACACCTGACCATCTGAGATTTACCAACTCTCCAGAATCAAATGAATCTCTTTAGATTCTAATATACTCTGAAATTTTGAAAAAAAGAGAGATACATTTATAGAAACAAAATAGTATATTTTTTAAAGCACATGTTTGTTTTAAATGAACTTTACCAATCTATAATATAAATGAAGATAAATTATGAGGCAGGAAAGGTGGCAGCAGAGGCAAAATTTATTTGAAAGTGAGAGTAAGGTGAGGCTACTACTACCAGGTTGGTAAAAGCCCTCAATTAAGACTCCCTGGTTGCTGGAAAGGTGGCTCAGTGGTAGAGCGCTTGCCTTGCATGCATGAGGCCCTGGGTTCGATTCCTCAGTAACACATAAGCAAAAAGAAAAAAGCTGGAAGTGGCGTTGTGGCTCAAGTGGTAGGGCGCTCGCCTTGAGCTGAAGAGCTGAGGGACAGCGCCCAGGCCCAGAGTTCAGGCCCCACGACCGGACACCCCCCCAAAAAAAATAAGACTCCCTTGTTGGGAGAGGGGGACTTATGTCACAGAAGGTCCCATCCACCTGCTTCTCAGGTGATGAGGAGGAAAAGAAGGAGGAGGAGGAAGAAGAGGAAGAAAGCACAGATTTTTCTGGAAGCAAGAGAATGAGAAGTGGAACTTTGGTAGTTTGCTTGCAGTGCTCATGGGCACTTGTGTGTCTCTTTGGGCAAGTCTCAGCAGTTCTGGTAGGATCATGGTTCACCTCACCCCAAAGGGAGGAGTGCCTGTTCCCTACGCAAGTCTACACCAGGGTCATGGGGGGGGGGGCTTCCTACCCTCAGGGTTGATATCTCTGTCTTCCAGTATCTTCAGGAAGAGGAAGAAGTATTGTTTCTTCTGGACCATCTCTCTGGCTGATTTGATAAGCAATAAAAATTGAGGGCGACTCCCTAGAATCTGAGTTGGATAGAGACCAGGAAACTTTTTTTGTTTTGTTTTGTTGTTTGGTCTATCTTTTTATTTATTTATTTATTTTTTGCCAGTCGTGGGGCTTGAACTCTGGGCCTGGGCACTGTCCCTCAGCTCTTTAGCTCAAGGCTAGTGCTGTACCACTTAAGCGACAGCACCACTTCTGGTTTTCATGTGGTTAATTGGAGATGAGTCTCAGGGACTTTCCTGCCCAGTCTGGCTTTGAACTGTAATCCTCAAACTTCAGTCTCCCCAGTAGCTAGGATTACAGGTGTGAGCCATCAGCACCCTGTTAGGAATCTATTTTTTAACAACAGAAATGGTATTAATTATGTATGTATGTATGTATGTATTTATTACCAGTCCTAGGCTTGAACTCAGTTTCTGGGTGCTGTCCTTGAGCTTCTATTGCTTAAGGCTAGCACTTTATCACTTAAGCCACAGCTCCACTTCTGGCTTTTTGGTGGTTAATTGGAGATAAAAGTCTCACAGACTTAACTGCCCAAGCTGGCTTTGAACTGAGGTTCTCATATCTCAGCTTCCTCAGTAACTCGGATTACAGGCATAAGCCACTGGCACTCAGCTAATTACTTAAGATTTTAATATAGCATACATTAGCATACGTTAATTGAACAAGGAGATTTCACTGTGACATTTCCACACATGTATATATCTCATCAATGGGCTGGGAAGGTGGCTCAGTGGTAGAGTGCTTGCCTTGCATGCATGAGACCCTGGGTTCAGTTCCTCAGCACCACATAAATAGAAAAAGCCAGAAGTGCTGCTGTGGCTCTAGTGGTAGAGTGCTAGCCTTGAGCTGAAGAGCTGAGGGTCAGTGCCCATGCCCAGAGTTCAAGCCCCACAACCAAAAAAAAAAAAATCTCATTAACCTCAGCCCCCCACCTCCTCCATCATTCTTCCTTAGTCCTTCCTCCCTTCTTAGCATAATTTATTACCAAGCACAGGTGGCTCACATTTATAATCCTAGCTACTCTGGAGGCTGAGCGCTAAGGCTGGTAGTTCAAAGCTAGTTCATGCAGGAAAGTTTGTGAGAACAATTTTTTTTTGTAGGTTGTGGGGCTTGAACTCTGGCCTGGGCACTATCCCTGAGCTCTTCAGCTTAAGCTAGTGTTCTACCACTTGAGCCACAGTGCCACTTTCAGCCTTTTCTGCTTATGTGGTACTGAGAAATCAAACCCAGGGCCTCATGCATGTGAGGCAAGCGCTCTACTGCTGAGCTACTTTCCTAGCCCTTTGTGAGAATCTTTTTTTTTTTTTTTGTTGGTTGTGGGGATTGAACTCTGGGCCTCAGCACTTCAGCTCAAGGCTAGCACTCTATCACTTGAGCTAGAACACCACATCTGGTTTTCTGGTGGTTTATTGGAGATAAGAGTCTCAGGGACTTTCCTGCCCGGGCTGGCTTTGAACTGGAATCCTCAGATCTCAGCCTCTTGAGTAGCTAGGATTACAGGTGTGAGCCACTGGCATCTGCTCCTTGTGAGAATCTTACCTCCAATTAACGACCAAAAGCCAGAAGTGGAGCTATGGCTCAAGTGGTAGAGTGCTAGCCTTGAGGGAAAAAAACGCTCAGAGATAGCACCCAGGCTCTGAGTTCAAGCCCTAGAATTAGCATGCACACACACACACACACACACACACACACACACACACACACACAGAGTGTGCAATGTTAATACCCTTCCCAGAACTAGGCAGGCACACTAGGCCTAATCTTAACTCTCCCTTCTCCTTGTCAAGGAGTTAGGCTTCCATTCTAAGTACAATTGGTTACCAAGGTGATTGGAGAAAATACAAAGAAGTTAGAAAGGAGTTTATTTATTCTTTACTTCTTATGAAAGGTTTACATTTATCTTCTGGCTGGGAGCGGGGCTAGGAACAGGTGGCTGACAGTTACAGTTGGAGGGGTAGGTTGATAAACTCAGTGGAAAGTTTCCACTCAAGGGGGTCTTATTCTTTCTAACTCCATTGACAAAGATTCATACCCCTGATATGGTTGGCTGGTCACGAGCAGCACACCTGGTAGTTACAGTTTATTCTTTAACTCTGTTGACAAAGATTCATATTCCTAACATGGCTGGCTGGTCACAAACAGCACAGATGATAGTTACAATTGAAATAAAAAAGCAAATAATTGCAGGAAATAACAATTCCAAGAAATATCAATGTACACTGATGAATGATGACAAGATGGAGTCACTTTGGTTTGACAGAAAATACAGATTTTTCTCGCAGCACTGAATTTTTTTTTAACTTTTTTATGCCCCTACTAGGGCTTGAACTCAGGCCTCCTACTCTCCTTCAAGCCTTCTTGCTCCTAGCTGGTGCTCTAGCAGTTGAGCCACACCTTCAGCCCACCTTTTTGCTGGTTAATTGCACTGATTTGGACGGACCACCGGTCAGGTCTTAGCCTCTTGAATAGCAAGGATTGTAGGGCATGAGCCACTGGCTTCTTTTTAAAATTTAAATTTAAAAACAATCTAAATTGGTTTCATTCCTTTATTTGCATATATAAAATACTTTAACCCTAAGAAATCTCGTGGTTCCCTCCCTTCCTCCCCCTACCCGCCCCTGCCACACCTCCCGATACCAGGAATTGATCTCTGGCTCTTCTGCTTTCAGTAAAGTCTGCACAGGGACAGCTCCCTACCTCTTGGGTAAGTTTCCACCCAGTAGCTGTGTTACCTAGGTAACTGGCAGACCTGGAAGCAGTCACCTTCCCCTCCTGGGAGGTCATGTCCTGGGCCACCTCTGGTTACATGCCTCCCATCAGACCTTAGGAGGGTCCCAGACTCTGAGGTTACATCCTATTCCAGTGTGGCCACACCTTTCCTCCACCTGGCCACACCTCTTCCTGTCCGAAGCCTAGATAAGTCCTGGCCAAGGGGTGGGTTGCCCTTTTTTTTCTTTTCAGCCTTTCTTCTCTATTATGCACAGAGTGGGCAGCAATTCACTAAATAAACTTCTGCATGAATAGTGCATGGTGTTCTCTTCATTGGCTACCTAATGAGACCTACCTATTCAATATACCTTTATTATTACTTGAGCCACACATTGAGCCCAGCTTTTTGCTGGTTATTTTTCATAGATGGGGGGGTCTCTTGCACTTCTATGCCCCAACTGGCTTCAAACTGCAATCATCCAGATCTTAGTGTCTTGAGTAGCTAGGATTACTGATGTGAACCACTGGATCCTGATTAATATGTTTTTTTTTTTTTGAACCACTGGATCCTGATTAATATGTTTTTTTTGGGGGGGGGGTCTGGTCGTGGGCC
The DNA here is from genome assembly GCF_000151885.1 of Dipodomys ordii. Taxonomy (NCBI): domain Eukaryota; kingdom Metazoa; phylum Chordata; class Mammalia; order Rodentia; family Heteromyidae; genus Dipodomys; species Dipodomys ordii. The sequence continues at coordinate 15,210,932 of NW_012267229.1, forward strand.
TGAACTCTGGGCCTGAGTGCTGTCCCTCAGCTCTTCAGCTCAAGGCTAGCAGCGCTCTACCATTTCAGCCACAGCGTCACTTCCAGCTTTTTTCTTTTTGCTTATGTGGTGCTGAGGAATCGAATCCAGGGCCTCAGGCATGCAAGGCAAGCACTCTACCACTGAGCCAACTTCCCAGCCCCAGGAATATTTATTTTTTGTTTGTTTCTGTTGATCCTGGGGCTTGATCTTTGGGCCTAGATGATATCCCTGAGTATTTCTGCTCAGGTTGAGCACTCTACCATTTGGGCCACAGCACCACTTATGGTTTTCTGGTGGTTTATTGGAGATAAGGGTCTCAGACTTTCCTGCCCTGGCTGGCTTTGAACCGTGATTCTCAGATCTCAGCCTCCTGAGTAGCTAGGATTACAGGCCATTGATACCAGGTGGAATGTATGTTTTTAATAAGATCTCCTAAGGGATAATCCAGGAAAGAAACATTGACATGACTTTAAAAAGTACAAGTGATTTTCCAGATGTTAAATACCTTCCTTAGGAAAAGACTAAACAATAATAGCAAAGGTAACTAATTACTGAGCACTTAGATGAGGCTCTTGAGTCACTACTTACATAGCCCATTAATTCTCATAAACAATTCCATGATGGAGGTTGGATGGACTTGAAAGCAACTGCCTATGTTGCTATTCTACGTGTGACCTGGTTTATCCATCTGTAATATAGGGATAATAACGGTGCTTCTCTCATTGGTTTGTTGTGAGGGTTAAGGAAGCTTGTTCAGCCTTAGAACATTTGCCATATTGGCACCATTAACCTGTTGTCACCTCTAAGAACACTTAAAGGTGAAAGATTTGAATTCAGTGTTAACTCCAGAGTGTTCCTGGTCCTGGGGTTTGAATTCAAGATCTGAATGCTCTCTCTGAGGTTTTTCTTTTTTTTCCTCAAGGCTAATGCTCTACCATTTGAGCCACAGCTCCACTGAGACTCTGTGTGTGTGTGTAGGTGTAGGTAAAAGTCTTATCTGCTGTTGGCTTTGAACCTCAATCCTTAAATTTTAGACTCCTGAGTAGCTAGAATTACAGGTGTGATGTGAAACTTGAACTCTGGGCCTGGGAGCTGTCCCTCCGCTCTTCAGCTCAAGGCAAGCCCTCTACCACTTGAGCCACAGTGTCACTTCCAGTTTTCTGGTGGTTTATTGGAGATAAGAGTCTCCTGGACTTTCCTACCCAGGCTGGCTTTGAACTGTGATCCTCAGATCTCAACCTCCAGAGTAGCTAGGATTACAGGTGTGAGCCACTAGTGCCCGCAGCCCTTCAGGTGATTCTGACATTGACTCGAGTTTGGGAACCACAGTCATAATCTTTCAGAAGTTCTGGTGCCAGAGGAAGGAAGGAAGAAAGGAGGAAAGGAAGGAAGGGAGGAAGGAAGGAAGGAAGGAAGGAGAGAGGGAGAGAAAGAAAAGAGAGAAAGGAGAGAGGCAAGGAGAGAAGCAAGGAAGAAGAGGGAGAGAAGGGAAGGGAGAGGAGGAGGAGGAGGAGGACTAAGAGGACGAGAACCCTCCTCGTCCTCTTAGTGGGGTGGGAGGGGGAAGGGCAGATAAAGAAAGCAAAGCTGAGGATGCTGTGAGCGCCTCAAGGTCCGTCGCACCTGAAGGTGAGAAACCCTTCGGCGAGCTGGCGCGCAAGGCCTGCTGGGGCTTGTAGTCCGGGCCTCCCCTAAGAGGAGGCGCCTGCGCACTGTCCGCTAACTCGCTCTGGTCGCTGTGGTCGGGCTCGGGACCGGCTGCCATCTTAGTCGAGGGACTGAGGAGTCGCCGCCGCCCCGAGTCCCGGTAAACACCCGCGGGCGTACTGGGGGTAGTTTTGGGGAGAGGGGAGAGTCAGGACGAGAAGCCTGGTAGAGAACCGGGTGTAGGGGAATGTGGCGCGGGGCGTCGGGACCGCACCTCCGAGGCTGCTCTTCTCCCCGCAGAGCCGGCG
>NW_012267229.1:15214747-15237377 GCF_000151885.1 Dipodomys ordii
GTGGGGCCTGAACTCTGGGCCTGGGCGCTGCCCCTCAGCTCTTCAGCTCAAGGCTAGCGCTCTACCACTTGAGCCACAGCGCCACTTCCGGCTTTTTTTCTTTTTGCTTATGTGGTACTGAGGAATCGAACCCAGAGCCTCAGGCATGGAAGGCAAGCACTCTACCACTGAGCCACCTTCCCAGCCCAAGGGAAAAAGATTTTTTAAAAGTAGAAAATCTGAGTAGGGAATGTGGCTGAGTGGTAGAATGCTTGCCTAGCATGCATGAAGCCCTGGGTTCGATTCTCAGTACCACATAAACAGAAAAAGCTGGAAGCGATGCTGTGGCTCAAGTGGTAGAGTGCTAGTCTTGAGCAAATGAAGCTCAGGGACAGTGCCCAGGCCCTGGGTTCAAGGCCAAAAAAAAAAAAAGTAGAAAGTCTGATACTCTTAAGGGATAAATACAAAGCTGCAATGCCTATGTGCCTCTGATCATATAAAATTGTATTGGGGCTGGGAATGTGGCTTTGTGGTAGAGTGCTTGCCTTGCATGCATGAAGCCCTGGGTTTGATTCCTCAGTATCACATAAACAGAAAAAGCTGGAAGTGTTGCTGTGGGTCAAATGGTAGAGTGCTAGCCTTGAGCAAAAGCAGCTCAGGGACAGTGCCCAAGCTCTGAGTTCAAGATCTAGGACTGGCAAAAATAAATAAAATGATATTTAACAAAATGAGCTTCAGGAAATGGAAATCAGGTGTTTTTTTTTGTTTGTTTGTTTTTTCTCCTTAGGGAAGGTAAGGGGGGGCACAGAAATGAAGGGACAAAGGGTGAACAAATGCAACAGTGGTACTCACTAGACACTGTTGAAAATGAACTAAATAACTTGTGATTGGGGATGGGAGGGAAATACTGGGAGAATGTGAGGGAAGTGGTGATACTGTCCAAAAAGAAATGTACTCATAGTTAGGGCCAGTGGTTCATGCCTATAATCTTAGCTACTCATGAGGCTGAGATCTAAAGACACGATTTGAAGCCACCTTGGGCAAGAAAGTCTCTAAGACTTTTATCTCCAATTAACTATCAGAAAACCGAAGTGGCACTGTGGCTCAAAGTGGTAGACCACTAGCCTTGAGTGGAAAAACTAACCTCAGGGACAGGGCTCAGGCCCCTCTGTACATCACCTTTATAATAAAAATTAAAAACAACAAATTCCAGGATTTCATTTCTGCTGTTGACTAGTAGGTCTGAGTTGGCTGCTACCGCTTTATGTTTAAAATATACCATAGATAATTCTGCTGGTCTTGGGAACTGAAACAATTTATATGGACACACTAAGGATGGCTCAGAAAGCTTCAAGACTGAGGATGTAGGCCAGTTTAGTCTGGGGATTGGTCAGAAGAGGAGGAGGCAAGATTTGCCTCTGAGTTTGTTCTTAATAAGTGGGAATGTAACCGAGGTAGAGAAAGGAAGGGACAGGCAGGTAGATAAAACACCTTAATGCTACTTATAAATCCAGACAATTATGGGAGAAAAGGGTTTGGGGGGAATAGGAAGTGAAGTGGAGAGCATTGTCAGCTATGAGGCCAAAAAGGTAAAAAGAGCCAATTATATTGAAACTTTTTTTTTTTTTTTTGGTTAGTTGGGCTTGAACTCTGGGTTGGGCGCTGTCCTTGCCCTCTTCAGCTCAAGGCTAGTGCTCTACCTCTTGAGCTACAGCACCACTTCCGGTTTTCTAATGGTTTATTGGAGATAGGAGTCTCAGGCCTTTCCTGCCCTGGCCTCAGATTTCAGCCTCCTGAGTAGCTAGGATTACAGGCATGAGCCACTGGTGCCCAACTGAAGCTTTTTTATGTATAATACTAGAAACTTTATTTTGTTAGGGTTGAAGATTCTTTTTTTTTTTTTTTTTGGGTCCGGTCATGGGGCCCGAACTCTGGTCCTGGTCCTGGGCGCTGTCCCTCAGCTCTTCAGTTCAAGGCTAGCACTCTACCACTTGAGCCACAGTGCCACTTCCGGCTTTTTTTTCTTTTTATGTGGTGCTGAGGAATTGAACCCAGGACCTCAGGCATGCAAGACAAGCGCTCTACCACTGAGCCACCTTCCCAGCCCAGGGTTGAAGATTCTTAAGGCAGGGAAGTGATGTGAAAATGTGAGTTTGGAAAGATGATTCTAAATGGGCACCATTGGCTCATACCTATAATCCTAGCTACTCAGACTGAAATCTGAGAATCTTCAGAATGCTGAGATCTGATAATCTCCCTTCAAAGCTATCCCCAGCAGACAAATTCCAGAGACTCTTTATTTCCAGTTAACCAGCAGAAAGCCAAAAGTAGAGGTATGGCTCAAGTGGTAGTATGCCAGACTTGAGCATAAAAGCTAAGCAAGAAGGAGCTTGAGGTCTTGAGTTCAAGCCCTGATACCAGCACACAAAAAAAAGGAAAGATGGTAAAAGTGAAAGGACAGCCAAGAGAACAAAGCCTGACCTAAGAAGGATGGATGATTTATCCAATTAGTGCGAACCACCAAGACTAGTCTGGTTAAAGAGTTCCTTTTCTGGCCGGGCGCTGGTGGCTCACGCCTGTAATCCTAGCTACTCAGGAGGCTGAGATCTGAGGATCGTGGTTCAAAGCCAGCCCGGGCAGGAGAGACCGTGAGACTCCTATCTCCAATAAACCACCAGAAAAACCGGAAGTGGCGCTGTAGCTCAAGTGGTAGAGCGATTGCCTTGAGCTGAAGAGCTGAGGGACAGTGCCCAGGCCCAGAGTTCAAGCCCCACGGCCGACAAAAAAATAAAGAGTTCCTTTTCTGTTAAGGAACCCATTAACAAATCTGAATAGAAGCCTTATGCAGGTAACACATACCTGTCATCCTAGCTACTCAGGAAGCTAAGATCTGAGGGTCATGGTGGTTCCAAGCTAGCCTGGGCAGGACAATTTGTGAGCTCTTATCACAAATTAACCACCAAAAAGCTGTGAGTAGATCTGTGGCTGAAATGGTAGGGTACCAGCCTTGAGCAGAACTTGAGCAAGAAAGCTAAGGGACATTGCCCAGGCCTTGAGTTCAAGCTCCTATACTAGCACCACAGAAGAACCATAAAACAAAAAACAGCAATAAAACTTGTCTCTTGTAAGCAAATAGCTATTAGAATATGTGTTTATGTGTGTGTGCATTCAAGATATGTATACTAAGGTTGTTTTAACTTCTGAGTTTTACATTTGTTAAAAAAAAATTCAGGCTGGGTGTTGGTGACTCAAGTGTGTAATCCTAGCTACTCAGGAGACTGAGATCTGAGGATTGCACTTCAAAGCCAGCCCATGCAGGAAAGTCCTTGAGACTCTTATCTCTAATAAACCACCTGAAAACCAGAAGTGGTGCTGTGGCTCAAGTGGTAGAGCACTAGCCTTGAGCTTAAGAGCTCTGGGACAGCACCCAGGCCCAGAGTTCAAGGCCCACGACCGACCCTCCCCCCCAAAAATAATCAAATATTTTACCTAAAGCTAGTTAAAAGTCAGAGCTACACTAGAACCAAATTTTACAACTCTCAGTCTGGGGGCTGGGAAGGTAGCTCATTGGTAGAGTGCTTGCCTTGCCTGCATTAGGCCTGGTATTCGATTCCTTAATACCACATAAGCAGGAAAAGCTGGAAGTGGTGCTCTGGCTCAAGTGGTAGAGTGCTAGCCTTGAGCTGAAGAGCTGAGGGACAGCATCCAGGCCCAGAGTTAAGGCCCACAACGGACAATAAAACAACAAAAAAAACTACAACTCTCAGTCTGGCATTCTTCAGTTGACTAAGGTATATGCATGCTATTAAAGAGCTTCTAGTATTGGACCAGAAATAATTTTTAGTCTATGCTTCTTAAACATTTAGGCAAGAGTTTAACAAGGAACTTTGCCTTGGGAGTGAGTTTTGTTGTAATCATTCTGGCTTAAGAAATTTGTACTGGTGTACAAGACACTATGTTGAAAAATGAACTTTACAATTTAGGCGGGGGTGGGGAGGTGGAGGGTGGGGAAAGTAGTTGTGGAGATGGGAGGAAAGGGCTGATAGGGGAAAAACAAAGGAGGAGGTAACAATGCTTGATAGGAAATGTACTCATTGCCTTGCTCATGTAACTAACCCCTCTACAGTATTTTTACAATAAAACTTATTTAAAAAATTGTATCAGTATTGATAGAAAATAGTGATTTTTTGTTTTTGTTTTTTTTACCCAAACACCTGTTTTAGGCTTTTGGGATTGGTTTCCTTATGTGAATTAAGGCAAAAATATATACATGATCACTATTTTTGTATATTTCTAGTGACTCCAAATTATGGACTCAGAATAAGCAATTAGTAAAGGAATGTGGCTGTAAGTGATACTGGCTTTGAATCAATATAAATCAGCAAGGGGATTCAGAGAATTGAATTGTAGCCTTCTCTGGTTGGGAGGTTGGCTCTCAGCTAAAGAAATGTCAGGTTGCAAACCATTCTCATAATGAGAAACAGTACCCAGAAGCTATTCTGGCCCCTGTCTTCCTCCAGTCTAGCAGTGCACTGTCCTTGTGAAACTACTGCCAACTCAGCTCTTTTGCTGCTTTTCAGAACTGATTATACCCTGATCCTGGGAGTGCTTTTTCTTTTCTTGTCCCTATGAGCCTCCAACTTGGAAAGAATGTCCTTACAGTGACCCTTGTAGGCAGAATATATTTATAATGGTCATCCTCATTATGCCACATAGCTATCATATACCAAGGTGGGTATTATCCCATACTGTGTATGTTTTTTCCTAACTTGTCCTTTAATCCTGACTGCTCCATTAAAAAACATTCCATGAATTTATTTTTTAAAGACTTGTTGTGAGGTTTCCAAGGTCATCACAGATCTTGTGTGTTTGATAACTATAGAAGTGGTATGTTAATGGATCTTCCTTCCCTTCTCAGGTAACATGCATTTCACAGTGGCCTTCTGGAGACAACGCCTTAATCCAAAAAAGTGACTTGAGCAGAGAACTTCAGGTATGGTGACATTCTTGTTAAAGAGATTTGGAGATAGGATGGTACAAAGGGCAAACCCAGGTCACATAACTGCTGTGGGAATGTGGGAAAAGAGGAGTTTTGATTCTGGCTGCATCAATTGATTGAATAAATAGGCAGTATATACTTAGATTTGAAACCTGTAGTCTCTTCTTCAAGGATTAATTTGTGAACCACACTGTATCTTAATTTGGGTCCTCTGATTTTTTTTAAATCAGGGAATCATTTTATAAGTTCGTTATACATACACAAATATTTTTTTCACTTGTGCTGGTTTGTAAATATCTCTGTAAATTTGTTCAGACTTCTGCATATGGATGGCATTAACAAGTAGAATTAAAAGGAAGGCAGCAGCAGGTGCTGGTGGCTCAGACCTATAATCCTAGCTACTTTGGAGGCTGAGATCTGAGAATCAAGGTTCAATGCAGGCATCAAAGAAACTTACCTTTAACCAGCAAAAAGCTGGAAGTAGTAGTATAGTTTAAGTGGTAGAGTACCAGTCTTGAGTGAAAAAGTGAAAAACCCTGAGATCAATCCCTGGTACCAAAAACAGGGGGGAGGGAAGGAGGGGAAAGATGGTATATTCTGCAGTAAAAAACAAGACAATTTTTCCTTTTTTTTTTTTTTTTCATTTTCTTTTTGTGGCTGTGGGACTTGACTCAGGACCTGGGTGCTGTTTCTGAGCTCAGTTTGTTCAAGGCTAGCACTCTACCATTTTAAGCCACAGCAACACTTCCAATTTTTTGGTGGCTAATTGGAAATAAGAGTCTCACAGAATTTCTTGCCCAGGCTGGCTTTGAACTGGGATTTCAGATCTCAGCCTTCTAAATAGCTAGGATTACAAGTGTGAACCACCAGCACAGCTTTTCCTCCCTCCTTCGGTCTCTCCCTCCCTCCCTTCCTTCCTTCCTTTCTTCCTCCCTCCCTCCCTTTCCATTTTCCCCTTTCCCCTCCTTTCCTTTCTTTCCCCCCTTCCCTTTCTTTTCCTTTCCTTTCCCTCCTTGCCCTCTTTCCCTCCCTTCCTTTCCTCCCTCCCTCCCTCCCTCTCTCCCTCCCTCTCTGTTTCTCTTTTTTGTTTCTTTGTTTCTTCCTTCCTTCCTTTCCTTCCCTCTTTCCCTCTTTCCCCCTTTCCCCTTCTCTCTTTAGTTTGTTCATTCGTTCTTCCTTTTTTCTTGGTCCTGGGCTTGAATTCAGGTCCTGGGCTCTGTCCCAGAGCCTCTGTGCCAGTGCCACTTCTGGCTTTTTCTGTTTATGTATTACTGAGGAATTGAACCCAGGGTTTCATGTATGCTAAGCAAGCACTCTACCACTAAGCCACATTCCTAGCCAAGCTTTTAATTTCTTTTTTCTTTTTTTTTGTTTTGTTGTTGTGGGTGCTGTCCCTGAGCTCTTCAGCTCAAGGCTGTTGTTGTTCTACCACTTGAGCCACAGTGCCACTTCCAGTTTTCTGGTAGTTAATTGGAGATAAGAGTCTTATGGACTTTTCTGCCTGGGCTGGTTTTTTTTTTTGGGTCCGGTCGTGGGGCCTGAACTCTGGGCCTGGGCGCTGTCCCTCAGCTCTTCAGCTCAAGGCTAACACTCTACCACTTGAGCCACAACGCCACTTCCGGCTTTTTATTTCCGGCTTATGTGGTGCTGAGGAATCGAACCTAGGGCCTCATGCATGCAAAGCAAGCACTCTACCACTGAGCCACCTTCCCAGCTCCTGACTCAATACTTTTTTAGAGCTTTGTTGACATCAAAATGTTGGACTATGTATCAGAAGCAAAATACTCCCTAATATCCAGTGCTATATAAATATGAAGCCATGTTCTTTTAGTTTTTGCTTTAACCAAAAAGACTTATAGGAAGCTAGGTACTTGTGGCTCAAGCTTGTAATCCTAGCTAACTAGGAGGCTGAGCTCTGGGGTGCTCTGTTTGAACTAGCCTAGGCAGATAATTTATCTCCAGTTAAGCAAGAAGTAGCTGCATGGCTAGAGCATTAGCCTTGAGTGCAAAAGCTATGGGACAGCACCCAGGCCCTGAATTTAAACCTCAGTACAGGCATGCACTCAAAAAAGACTTGTAGAAAACTTAAGTGTGTGTGTGTGTGTGTGTGTGTATGTTAAGTTTGTAATATTATTCAACAAGTATTTATTGAACTGCTGTTGTGCTGGCCCCAAAGGGTATTTGTTTTAAGTATTTTGTGTTTTTTTGTCAAGAAAACAAATTTGCTTGCCTGTAATCGTATTAAACAAGTGACAAGATAGAATGGCATAAAAGAAAAGTGCATGGTATTACAATGTAAAGTATTTCAGGTTTCTTGGTGCCATTAGTATAACTGACTGTAGCAGAGAATTATGACCAAAAAGCAATTCCTGATGGATGTGATGATGTACACCTGTAATTCCAATATTTGGGAAGGATATATAAGTTTAAGGTATGGCCTATATAGCCAGATCCTGTCTCAAAAACAAACAAAAAATAATCCTGGCTCTTAAACTTGTAATTTTTTTTTTCATATCTAGATACTTCTTACCTTGTAGTTACAATATTCTACCCCAGGAAAGAAGAAACATTTTCTTTTTCTTTTCTTTCTTTCTTTTTTTTTTTTTTTTTTGGGTCTGGTCATGCGGCCTGAACTCTGGGCCTGGGCGCTGTCCTTCTGCTCTTCAACTCCAGGCTAGTGCTCTACCACTTGAGCCACAGTGCCACTTCCGAGTTTTTCTGCTTATGTGGTGCTGAGAAATCGAACCCAGGGCTTCATGTGTGCAAGGCAAGCACTCTACCACTGAGCCACCTTCCCCATCTGTAATCTATTTTTGTTCTATTTTGTTTGTGTTGTTTGAAGTATGAGACTTTTTTTTTTTTTGGTCCGGTCGTGGGGCCTGAACTCTGGGCCTGGGCACTGTCCCTCAGCTCTTCAGCTCAAGGCTAGCACTCTACCACTTGAGCCACAGCGCCACTTCCGGTTTTTTTCTTTTTTCCTTATGTGATGCTGAGGAATTGAACCCAGGGCCTCATGCATGCGAGGCAAACACTCTACCACTGAGCCAACTCCCCAGCCAACTCCAGGTGTATTTCTTTCTTTGGAATATTTTTATTCTCTTATTTTTTGGATTCAGTCAAAGTAAGTGACCTCACTCATTAAAATAATCATGGGCGGGTTGCTTGTGGCTCACGCCTGTAATCCTAGCTACCAGGAGGCTGAGATCTGAGGATCACAGTTCAACTCTAGTTGGTCCGTGAGGATCAACAAGGGAAAGAGAATGAGAAAATGGCCTGTGTGCAGGAAGCACTTGAAACAGAGCTGGAGCTCCACAAGTTATCTATACAGTTGTTGGTTTCAGAAAAATTCAGTTTACAATCTGCCTGGCCCACATACATGTAGCAGGTGGCCAATGAAAGAGAACTAGAGGAAGTGGGGGAAAAAAAAGAAAAAAAAAGAACTGGAGCACAAAGGTCTTGCTAGCCGCCTGCAGGCTTTACAACAGCATGTTGCAGAGCTAGAGATGACATTGTTTGCAGTTTCTACCACTCAGATTGCGACAGACGAGAACATTCTAGACCTCATTAAAGACCTGAATAACATAGAACTGCAACTTCAGGAAAAGACCAGAAGCTATGATGAGCTGGAGGAAGAGAACATCAAGCTGCAGGAGAGGCTGGAAGTGAGCCTGACATCAAGATAATTCATGAGTTACTACAGCACTAGTGAAGTGGGCAGAGTTGGAAAGACAACTAGACAACATGAAAGAGTTGGTGACAACATTAAAGTTGGAGAGAGACACCTTTGCGGAGGACCTGAGGGTAGATTTCAGGTGGAATGAGGTCCAGTAGTTCTTGGAGCAGATGAACTAGCTGAGAGGTGAAAGAGCAAGGGGTGAGGCAGAGACCAACCTGGTGGAACTGAGAAAGCAGCTGTCAGAGCTACTACCTCCATAACCCCTGCAGGGCCATCTCAGGTGGAACAGCAGTTGTAGGCCCAGACCTACCAGTTGCTGAAGGAGCTAAGCAACCTGGAGCAGCAGGAGTAACTTTGGATGCTGGAGAAGGCGGAGGAATGGAATCAGCATGCCAAAGATGGACACAAGATCCTTGAGAAAATGGAAAAGGAACATGGGAGCATGAGATGCAAACTCATACAACTAAGAGCTGAAAGATCAGCTGGCCAGCTGCAGGATGCCCTCCTCCATAGGCTGAGCAGTAAGAAGGAGGAGCTCGCCAGTGTCCTGCGCTTGGAGCAGCAGGTGAAGAAACATCTGCAGGAGAAACTGGACCAGTGAGAGGACAACTTAGGAGAATGGAAAGAGATAGCTGAGTAAAAGAGCCAAGCTCAGAATTTTCAGGAGCAGTGTGACCAGTACTTGGCCCAGCTACCAGAGCTCAGAGCCATCTGTGAACAGCACATGACCTCCAATCAGCAGCAGAACTCAAGGAGGCCCTGCAGCAGTCCCTGCTGAGGCACACCCAGTTGTTGGAGCAGCTGAAGCAGGAGCAGGTGCAGAGTAAGTTGGGAACCTGACTGTGTCTTGAAAGTTCCAGGACATACTGAAGTGCCTGGAGGCAGCAGTACATGAGAATGGGCACCTGTGGGCCCAGCCCCAGCTGAGCTTTCAGGCTTTCCCTAGGGAAGATGAAGGAGTGAGCAAAGAAGAAAAGGAAGTGACACTACCTGATGTGACTGTCCCAGAGGACGTAGACAACCCACAAACCATGTGGGATTTTTACCTTGAATTGCTATCAGTTGCTGAATCAAAGAAGATGAAGCTCAGCCAGCAGTTGCAGGAGCAGCAGGTCAGCTGCAGATGCCTGGCCAACCTGGCAGTCAAATGCCAGAGAAAGCTGGTACTCTGGGCCCTCTTCCCCAAGGGCTAAAACCATTGGCATGTTTGTGGACAATCCTGTCCACAGATGCCCAAGAAGAAGCTGAAAATCTGCTGCATCCATGACCTGTCTAATAAGGTGAACTACCAGAATCAAGTGGATGAACTCCACATCATTGCAGCCAGCTGCCAGAAAGAACACAGTGCCTTTGAAGAGTCCATCGTTTTCTGTAAAGAACAGATGGATGTTGTGAATGAGTTGTATCAGGAGAAAGATGAGTGTCAACAGGCTCTCCCAGAAGAGGGAGAGGAAGAAGGAGCTGCTGGAACAGCTAAGGCACCTTGCGGTGAAGGCACAAGTGCCAAAGCCAGAGGCTGGCAGCGAACCCAGACCCTTGCTGCTGGGCCACCTCAGACCTGTTGGGCCCCACAAAGATGAAAGTTATACAGGAGCAGCAAGGTTTTGAAGAGGTGCAACTTGAAATCAATATGGAGCCTGCTCAATGAGAGGCTGGAGTGCCTTACCCCCTGGGGAACCCCAACACAGACTAGATCATGCCACTGCTGCCCGCTATCCAGCACCACAACGGTGCAAATGAGTTCAAGATAATTACTGTCTAAAAACCTGGCAGTCATCGCCTAGAGAAGTGGGTTCCTATCCTTTTGCATGTACTTGGAACATGGCAGTTGGGTGGAATTCTCTCAGGTCTTGTTATAATGGATGATGGAAGGAGTAGTTGGAGGCCAGACAGAGCAGAGACTGCTGGTAGTGGCCCAAACTCTAAAGACATAATCCATTGGTTGCCAGAAAATGGACCCACATGATGGTTATTAAAAAGGATAAATTCTTTACATAGGAAGAGGGAGAAGATGGGGAACAATGGCATATTTCCATATTAGCATACTCATTATTTTCTGATACATTTTTTTTTGGGGTCCAGTCATGGGGCCTGAACTCTGGGTCTGAGCGCTGTCCCTCAGCTCTTCAGCTCAAGGCTAACGTTCTACCACTTGAGCCACAGCGCCACTTCCGCCTTTTATCTTTTTGCTTATGGGGTGCTGAGGAATCAAACCCAGGGCCTCATGCATGCAAGGCAAGTGCTCTACCACTGAGCCACCTTCCCAGCCCCTCGGATACACTTTCATGCTAATTTATGGAGTAATTTTCATAATTCTTGATATTTTTGTTTTTGTCGGTTGTGGGGCTTAAACTCTGGGCCTAAGTGCTGTCCCTCAGCTCTTCAGCTCAAAGCTAGCCATTTGAGCCACAGTGTCATTTCTGGTTTTCTGGTGGTTTATTGGAGATGAGTCTCACAGACTTTCCTACCCTGGCTGGATTTGAACCACTATCCTCAGATCTCAGCCTCCTGAGTAGCCAGGATTACAGGTGTGAATCACTTGTGCCCTGCCTTCTTTAGATTTTTTTTTAAAGGAAAAATTTATATTATTTCCTCAAATGGGTTATTTTGCTATTTAGCATTATATGTTGGTGCAGTCATGCATTTTCTAAAAAATAATACTTTGTACCAGCCACACTGAATTTTCTCATTTGTATTTTAATATACTACGGTGGTGGTATGCTGAGGTGAAATAAACAGTACAAACAAAAGAAAAGGTTATTAAACCTGATGGTGTGGAAAAAAGAAATAATATTACTAGAACAAATGGAGGTATCCTGTAGTAGCAAACATACACCAAAAAAGTACAGATATATAATGCAGAATAATATACACGATAACGAATATATATAGTGAGAATATCAAGCATCTCAATTTTTCACTTAAGAATTTTTCAAGAGCTGGGAAGGTGGCTCAGTGGTAGAGCGCTTGCCTTGCATGCATGAGGCCCTGGGTTCAATTCCTCAGCACCACATAAGCCAAAAGAAAAAACCCAGTAGTGGCACTGTGGCTCAAGTGGTAGAGAGCGAGCCTTGAGCTGAAGAGCCGAGGGACAGTGCCCCAGCCCAGAGTTCAGGCCCCAGGACTAGACCCCCTCCCCCCCTCCCCCACCAAAAAAAATAATTTTTCAAGTGATAAATGTAGCATACTGTTGATTGAATGTAATGAAATATTAAAATAAAAAGTCCCATGGATTTTCCTTCTTGGGCTGGCTTTGAACTATGATTCCCAGATTTCACTTTTCTGAGTCCTGGGGCTTGAACTCAGGGCCTGGACATTGTCCCTGAGCTGCATTCCAGCTTTTCCTTTTTAAGTGAATCTGAGGAATCAAACCTCTTACCACTAAACCACATTCCAAGCCTGGCTTTTGTAGTTTGAGAATTCATGGGCAATAAGAGATGGTGAGAGCCAGGCACTGGTGGCTCATGCCTGTAATACTAGCTACTCAGGAGGCTGGGATCTGAGGATTAGTCCATGAGACTCTTAACTCCAAATAGCTACCAGAAAAAAAGGAAGTGGCACTGTGGGCTCAAGTGGTAGAGCTTGCCTTGAGCTGAAGAGCTCAGGGACAGCACCTAGACCCAACGTTCAAGCCCATGACTACCACCACCACCACCAAAAAAGATGGTCAGAAATAAGAGCCAAGAAATTCAACCTTATATATTATATATAATATATATAAAGCTAATATAATTATATAAAGCTAATATGTATATATTCATATAATTAAACATATATAAACTATAATAGCACAATAGAGGAATGTTAGATCTTTTATTTATTTTTTAATAGTTTTTTTTCTTTTTTTTTGCTTATGTGGTGCTAAGGAATTGAACCCAGGGCCTCATGCATGCAAGGCAAGCACTCTACCACTGAGCCACCTTCCCAGCCCTTTAATAAGTTTTTTATTGTGAAAATACAGAGGGGTTACAATTACATGAGCAAGTTAATGAGTACATTTCCTTTTTTTTTATTAAATGAGTACATTTCTTATCAAGCATTGTTGCCTCTTCCTTTGTTTTTCCCCTACTATCCCTTCCCTCCCATCTCCACAACAACACTCTCCTCTCCCCCCTATGTTAGATCTTTTATTTATTTATTTATTTATTTTAGGAAGGAACAGGTCCGATTTATTACTCGGAATTGATGGCAACAACAGCTTGGTTTCCTTAAGTATTGACTTACTCCACTTGCTTAGGCAGCACCTACTAGGTTCAAGGCCCCCCCCTCAGTCCTAGTGTGACACTGATGCCTACAGACAAAGGTCGTTCCCAGATCACTGCTGGGAAAAGGCCCTGGTTCCTGATAGCCACATCTTGCATCTCTGGAAGGCTCTTTGATGTCCTCACAGCTTAGCAGCTATAATCCCAGCACTCAGGAGGCTGAGGCAGAAAAATGGTTACGTTCAAAAGCCCAGTATTTTAACAGTTTTTAAGTGTATAATTCAGTAGCATAATTATGTTAGTATGTTGCAACTTTCACTGGTCTGTTTCTAAAACTTGCAAATTATTCAGACAGAAACAATTTTTTTTTTTGTCAGTTGTGGGGCTTGAACTCTGGGCTTGGGCGCTATCCCTCAGCTCTTCAGCTCAAAGCGAGCGCTCTACCGCTTGAGCCGCAGCACCACTTCCAGTTTTCTAGTGGTTTATTGGAAATAAGAGTCTCATGGACTTTCTTGCCCAGGCTGGCTTTGAACTGTGATCCTCAGATCTCAGCCTTCTGAGTAGCTAGGATTACAGGCTTGAGCCACCGGTGCCCAGCAGAAACGATATTCATTAAGAAATAATTCTCATTTCCCTTTTCCTCTAGCCCATCTATATTATCTTTGTACTACTTTGACAAATTTGCTTATTCTAACTTTTATTTAAATTGAATTATATTATTTTGTGGTTGGTTTACTTTACCTAACATAATATTTTCTGAATTCATGTATAAGCACTTTGTACGTTTTTTTGTTTTTGTTTTTGTTTTTTTTGGTGCTGAGGATCAAGCCAGAGCTTTACTCATTCTAGGCAAGTGTTATTATCACTGAGCACATACCTATTCCATTTCTTTTAAAATTAATTCCATATTTTGTTCATTTATATGTATGCTTATAGTTTTTTGGTTATTTCTACTTTTGACTTGTGAATAATTTCACTACAAATATTGTTATATGTCATATCTTTAAAATATATAGTCTAGGGCTGGGAAGGTGGCTCAGTGGTAGAGTGCTTGCCTTGCATCCATGAGGCCCTGGGTTTGATTCCTCAGCACCACAGAAGCAGAAAAATAAAAAAGCCGGAAGTGGCGCTGTGGTTCAAGTGGTAGAGCGCTAGCCTTGAGCTGAAGAGCTGAGGGACAGCACTCAGCTCAGGCCCAGAGTTCACGCCTCACCACTGGACCGCCCCTCCCCCCTAAAAAAAAACAAACCTAAAATATATAGTCTAGCCTGCTGCCAGTGGCTCTTGCCTGTAATCCTAGCTACTCAGGATATTGAGATATAAGGATCATGGTTCGAAGCCAGCCCAGGAAGGAAAATTCATGAGACTCTTATCTCCAAATTAATCACAGAAAAGGCCAGAAGTAGCACTGTGGCTTAAGTGGTAGAGTAATAGCCTTGAGTAAAAGGAGCGCAGAGACAGCTCCTAGACCCAGAGTTTTTAAGCCTCAGGATCAGCCAAAAAAAAAAAAAATCTCTCAGAGAGTGAAAAAGTCTTTTTTCTGGGCTTCCATAGGAATAGCTTATATTAATTTTTTGTTGTTGAGGATAGGATATAGTTTGTTACTTTGAGTAATAAGTTTTTGTTAAGTTGGAGATTTAAGATATTTTAATTTAAGCTGGGCGCTGGTGGCTCTTGCCTGTAATCATAGCTACTCAGGAGGCAGAGATCTGAGGATCATGGTTCAGAGCCAGCTCAGGCAGGAAAATCTGTGAGACTTATCCCCAATTAATCACCAGAAAACCAGAAGTGGCGCTGTGGTTTAAGTGGTAGAGTGCTACCCTTGAGCTGAAGAGCTGAGGTACAGCACCCAGGCCCAGAGTTCAAGCCCCACAACCAACAACAACAATTTTTTTTTAAAATTTAGAACAGATAATGTGAGATCTACCATTTTAACAAAAATTATAAGTGTACAACCTTATGAACTATAAGCACATTATTATGCACAGTGTTGTATTAACTAAAACTTTATACCTACTGAGCAGCAGTTCTCCCATTTGATTCCTGTGATAATGTGATTTATAGTAAGAAATATATGTGTGTATGTGTGTATGTGTGTGTGTGTATATATATATATATATATATATATATATTTGGTTTTGTCCCCACTCCCTGGCCTAGAGCTCCTAAGACCTTTGTAGTATCCTTAGTGATAGGAGGTTATTATGCAGAGATTCTTTTTCTTTTTCTCTCTCTCAGTACTGGGGTTTGAACTGAGGGCTTCATACTTGCCAGGCAGGCGCTCTGTTGTTGAGCCACACCTCCAGTCCTGCACAGTTTCTAAATCCCTTGGAATTCCTAATCGGAATGTCTTTTGTTCTAATAAAGTGACTTCTTTTTTTCATGCCAGTACTGGGTTTTAAACTCAGGACTTTATAATCACTCTTGGCTTTTTCAGTCATGACTGGTATTTTACTATTTGCACTATACTTCCAGGTCTTCTTTTGGTAGTTAATTATATTTTTTCTGGTTAATTAATATTAGAGATAAGAGTTTCAGATTTATCCATCTGGGCTAACTTTGAACCTCCATCCTCAGATCATAGCCTCTTGAGATCTAGGATTAAAAGAGTAGCTAAGACAAGAAGAATAAGTCACCAGTGCCCAGATTGAGCTGTTTTTTTTTTCTTTTTTGTCGGTCGTGGGGCTTGAACTCTGGGCCTGGGCGCTGTCCCTCAGCTCTTCAGCTCAAGGCGAGTGCTCTACCACTTGAGCTACAGTCCCACTTCGGTTTTCTGGTGGTTTTATTGGAGATAGGAGTCTCAGAGCACTCTACCACTTGAGCTACAGCCCAATTCCGGTTTTCTGGTGGTTTTATTGGAGATAGGAGTCTCACGGTCTTTCCTGCCCGGGCTGGCTTTGAACCGAGATCCTCAGATCTCAGCCTCCTGAGTAGCTAGGATTACAGGCGTGAGCCACCAGCGCCCGGCTGATTGAGCTGGTTTTTAGCAGTGGGATGGAGGCTTGTCACTGGAAAAACCAAGCTATGATTAGTATTTTGGGGCTTTCAGCCCAACTCCACATCTTCCAGGAAAGAGAAGGGGATGGAGATTGAATAATTGAATTAAGATGTGATGAAATCTTCATAAAAATCGCTCTACTACAGGGTTCAGCAAGCTTGTGTATGTGCTCGTGCACACACACATGCATGTGCAGGTGCGTGCTGGCTTATGGGCTCAAAACTGTGTGCACGTGAGCCAGTCTGGGGGCTTTTTTTGTGCTGAGCGTAGGCTCTGTCTCTGGAGTCTTTTTGCTCACAGCTCCATTTCCAGCCTTTTTTCTTTTCTTTTCTTTTTTTGTTGTTGTCATGGGACCTGAACTCTGGGCCTGGGCTCTGTCCCTCAGCTCTTCAGCTCAAGGCTAGTGCTCTACCACTTGAGCCACAGTGCCACTTGCAGCTTTTTCTGCTTATGTGGTACTGAGGAATCAAACCCAGTGCCTCATGCATGCAAGGCAAGTACTCTACCACTGAGCCACATTCCCAGCCCTCCAGCTTTTTGGTGATTATAACTGGAGATAAGAGTCTCATAGACTTTTCTGCCCTATTGTCCTTGTTCTGTGATTCTCAGATCTCAGCCTCCTGATACCAAGGATTATAAGCATAAGCTACTTGTGCCTGGCTTCTGACTGAGAAGGGTAGTATACCTGGAAAGAGTATAGACACTCTATATTTCTTTCTCACATGCATCCTTTATAATAAACTAGTAATTATAAGTGTTTTCTTGAGTTCTGTGAGCCATTCTAGGAAATGATTGAGCCTGACCTGCAGCTGGTTGGTCAAATAGTATCTGAAGCAAGAATGGTCTTGTAAGACTGAACCTGTTACCGGTGGCCTTTGACCCTAATTCCAGAATTGAATTGAATTATACAACACTTAGGTGATATCAGAGAATTGGTGTGTGAGGGGGAAATCCTACATACCTGGTATCAGAAGTGAAGTGTTCTATGTTCAGAGTTCAAGATATTTATTATCAGATAAAACATTTGGGTTTTCCTATTAAATTTCTCTTCCCTCAATCTTTGGCAGAAACTTCTTGCTTTCTGTTTCTATTGGTTGAATAGAAATGAATGTAATATCAATCCTGTACCTGGCTTGTTTGCTTAACAAAATATTTTTAAGGTTCTTCTATGTTGCATATAACAATTTCCTTCTTTGTAGTGTGTGTATATACCAACTACATTTTCTTTACTCATTCATCCGTGAATAGACATTTAGGTTATTTACATATTTTGGCTATTGTGGATAGTCCTGCAGCAAACATGGGGATACATATATCTCCTTAATATTTGAATTTCAGTTCTTTTGGATTAATACCTAGAAGTGAGATTGCTGATATTATGTACACTCTGTAAAGAAATGGAAAGAGTAGTGAGCTGGGAGTGTGGCTCAAGACTCTACATTTTATATTTAAAGCTAGTTGATATTCTGGAAGGGGCAAAAACCCTAGGAACAGTAAAAAGGATCAATGGTTACAGATCAGGGCAAGGAGGAAGGATGAGTAGGTGAAGTACAACTAATTTTTTTTTAGAGTGGTGAAATTATTCTGTATGATACTGCAATGGTAGATACATGGCATTGTGCATTTGTCAAGGTCCATAGACCTGAATACAAACAAAGAATGAGCCTTAATATAAACTGAGGAGTTCAGTGATTCCAGGCATCGTTCACATTGTAGAGTGAAGTATCAAATGATGTGATAGAAACAAGAATGTAGGTAATTTTAGATTGGGCACTTAAGACAGACCTCTCTGAGGTGCTAACATTCCTAGCAGAGGGAGCAGGTAGCACAGTCCTTAGGACCCAAATGATTTTAATGTTTTTGGAAAATAGAAAACTAGAGTTGGAGTGGGTGAATGGGAAAATACGGTGAAAGAGGGATCAGAGCATCAGTCATGGACAGAATAGAATGAAGCATCTATAAATGGATGGTAAGGAGTTTGGATGATTTTTAAAGTGAGATAGAAGGTTCGTGGGTATTTAAAGCAGAGTAGAACATGATCTAGCTTACTTTTGAAGCTTTTGTGGGGGGCTGGGGCTTGAACTTTGAATTCAACATAAACTTGGTCACCTCTTTTTTTTTTTTATTGTGAAAATACTGTACACAGGGGTTACAATTACATGGGCAAGGTAATGAGTACATTTCTTTCTTTTCTTTTTTCTTTTTGTCAGTCATAGGACTGAACTCTGGGCCTGGGCACTGTCCCTCAGCTCTTCAGCTCAAGGCGAGCACTCTACCACTTGAGCTACAGCGCCACTTCCGGTTTGTTCTGGTGGTTTATTGGAGATATGAGTCTCACGGTCTCTCCTGCCTGGGCTGGCTTTGAACCGCGATCCTCAGATCTCAGCCTCCTGAGTAGCTAGGATTACAGGCGTGAGCCACCAGCGCCTGGCCAAACTTGGCCACTTCTTGAGCCATGACTACACTTCAAACAATTTACTGGTTAACTGGAGATAAGATTTTCTCAGATTTGTTTGCTTGGGCTGACTCTGAACAATGATCCTCAGATCTCAGCCTTCTGAGTAGCTAACATTGTAAGCATGAGCCACACCAGTGCATAGCTATGTTTTGTTTATTTAAAATACTGCCATGGGCTGGGAATATGGCTTAGCCTCAGTGCTTGCCTAGCATGCATGAAGCCCTGGGTTTGATTCCTCAGTGCCAAAGAAACAGAAAAAGCCAGAAGTGGCACTGTGGCTCAAGTGCTAGAATGCTAGCCTTGAGCAAAAAAGAAACTCAGGGACAGTGCCCAAGCCCTGAGTTCAAACCCCAGGACTGGCAAAAAAAAAAAAAAAGTAATAATACTGCCAGGACCAGAGTTTACAAGATTACACTTATAATCCTAGCTAGTCAGAAGGCTAAGATAACAAACCAGCTTAGGCCCAGAGCTGTGGCTATTGTGCAAATGTTGTACTGTCCCTGACTCAGGGACAGCACCCAGGCCCTGAGTTCAAGCCCCAAGACTGGCCAAAAAAAAAAGAGAAAAAAGAATAAAAGAAATCTATTGTGTTTTTGGCAAAGCACCTTACAATATACCACAGTGGTTCTCTATAATTATTGGGAAAGAAATGATTGTTATTATTAGTGTGTGCATGCGTGAGTGTGCCTGTGTGTGGGCTGGTCCTAGGACTTCAACTCTAAGCTTGTATACTGTCCCTGAGCTTTTTTTTAGCACCCTACCACTTGAGCCTTAGCCACTTCCAGCCTTTTCTGAATAGTTTATTGGAGATAAGAGTCTCATGGACTTTCCTGCCCAGGCTGGCTTGGAACTGTGGTCCTCAGATCTCAGCCTCTGGAGTAGCTAGGATTATAGGTGTGAGCCACCAAGTGCCTGACTAATGTATATATTTTCTATTCAAAATAAAAATATTCTTCTTAGTATATTTTAGGTTATAAAACATGTGAAATAGTAACAATGTAAATAAAAGGAGGTGAAGGAAAAATGTATCACAGTACGGAAATGAGCTAGTCAGTATGGTTGAGGTCAGATTTTTAGCTTTGGGCATTTTCATGTGTAATCAAAGGGTGAAAGAAGTTGGATTTTATAAAATTTATTTCAGTAGGAATTATTCCATTGTATTTTGGCAGACCTGGAAGGCATCAAGATATTTAAAGAAGTTTTAGCCAGGAGTGATGGCTCATGCCTGTAATCCTAGCTACTCAGGAGGCTGAGATCTGAGGATTGCAGTTCAAAGCCATCCCGGACAGAAAAGGCCAAGACTCTTATCTCCAGTAAGCCACTCAGAAAACAGGAAGTGGTGCTGTGGCTCAAGTGGTAGAGTGTTCACCATGAGCCAAAGAGCTTAGGGACAGCACCCAGGCCCAGAGTTCAAGCCCCATGACTAAAAAAAAAAAAAAAAAAAGTTGGGCACCAGTGGCTCACACCTATAATTCTAGCTACTTAGGAGGCTGAGATCTGAGAATTGTGGTTTAAAGCCAGGCTGAGCAGAAAACCCCTGTGAGACTCTTCTCTCCAATTAACCACTCAAAAGCCAGTGATGGCATTGTGATTCAAAGTGGCAGAGCGTTAACCTTGAGCAAAAGCACTCAGGAACAGTGCCCAAGCCCTGAGTTCAAGCCCCACAATGACAAAAAGAAAAGAAAAAGTTTTAGATATGTGTGTGTGTGGATGGATGGATGGATGGATAGATAGATAGATAGATAGATAGATAGATAGATAGATAGATAGATAGAGTGGGCTGTGGTGCTTAAACTCTGGGCCTGGGTGCTGTACCTCAGCTCAAGGCTGAAGGCTAGTACTCTACTACTTGAGCCACACCACCATAAGAATCTTATGGACTTTCCCACCTGAGATGGCTTTGAACTGGGATTCTCAGATCTCAGCCTCCTGACTGGCTCAGATTACAGGTGTGAGCCACTGACACCTAAGTATTAAATATTTTTATTGGTTAATTGGAGTAGAGTTTCCTGGACTTTTCTTCCCTGTCTGGCTTTGAACTTAGACAAATATCAGCCACCTGAGTAATAGGTTTACAACTATTAGCCACTGGTGCCTGGCTTTAATTGCATATTTTTCAAGTGAAAAATTTCCATGCTTATTGTATCTCCTTTGCCATGTTCAGGTTTGTTGTCCTGTTGTCTTGTTGGTGGTATGTCTGACAGTGGATCACAGCTTGGTTCAATGGGTAGCCTGACCATGAAATCACAACTTCAGATCACTGGTAAGTCATCTTTTTTTTTTTCTTCTTCATGCTAGGGATTGGTATATCCTGAAAAGATAAAATACTTTACGCTCCTTCTATTCTCTCTTGCCCCAAGATTAAAAAATATTTATTTATTTATTTATTTTGTCGGTCATGGGGCTTGAACTCTGGGCTTGGGCACTGTCCCTCAGCTTTTCAGCTCAAAGTGAGTGCCCTACCACTTGAGCTACCGCGCCACTTCCGGTTTTCTAGTGGTTTATTTGAGATAGGAGTCTTATAGTCTTTCCTGCCATCTTTTCCTGCCCTGCCCAGGCTGGCTTTGAACTAAGATCCTCAGATCTCAGCCTCCTGAGTAGCTAGGATTATAGGTGTGAGCCACCGACGCCCAGCTAGAACAGTGTTTAGATATATAAAGATAACATTTTAGCCAAGCACGAGTGGCTCATGCTTGTAATCCTAGCTATTCACATGGCTGAGATCTGAGGATCATGATTTGAAGCCAGCTTGGGTAGGAAAGTAAGTGAGACTCTTATTTCCAGTTAACCACCGGAAAGCCAGAAGTGGAGCTGTGGTTCGGGTGGTAGAGTGGTAGACTTGAGCAAAAAATCCTCAAGAAAGTGCCCAGTGTTGGCTCTGAGTTCAAGTCTTTGAACTGGCGCGCGTGCGCGCGCGCGCACACACACACACAGACACACACACACCACAAAAATTACACACACACAAATGCGCGCGCGCACACACACATACACACACACCACAAAAATTATACACACACAAATTATCTTTTAATCCAGTGCCGAGACCCTAGGTTCAACCTCAGTACCAACACACACGCACACACAACATAAAAGCCAGAATTACACAACTAGCACCAGTTTATTTTAGTACATTTTTCATCACTCCCGAAAAGATCCTTATATCCATTATTTCATGCTCATTACCCTCAGGTACCAACAGCCTAAGCAATCACATGTCTACTTTTGTCTCTCAATTTTTCTATTCTGGATCTCTCGTGAATAGAATCACATAACTTGTGGCCTATTGTGTCTCTTATCACTTAGCAAGTTTTCAACACTCATCCCTGTAATAGCATATATCAGTACTTGATTTTTTTTCTTTTTTCTTTTTTTTGTGTGTGTGTGCTTGTACTAGTGGTAGAATACCAGCCCTGAGTGGAAAATGCTAAGGGACAGCACCTACACCTTGAGTTCAAGCCCCAGTATTGGCACCAAAGACAAAACAGAGACCAAACAAATAATAGATAATGGTTGTAATTAATTCTATAATTAATTCTGTTTTGTTTGTTTGTTTGTTTTGGGTCGGTCGTGGAGCTTGGGTACTGTCCCTGGGCTCTTCATCTGTCCCTTGAACTATAGCTCCACTTTGGTTTTTCTGGTGGTTAATTGGAGATAAAAGTCTCACGGACTTTCCTGCCTGGGCTGGCTTCAAATCATAATCCTCAGATCTCAGCCTCCTGAGTAGCTAGAATTACAGGCCTGAGCCACTGGCACGGGCTTGATTCTCTTTTTTCCAGTGGCTTTCCAATACACATATAATAAGACTCAAATTCCTAGAATGATGCTGGTGGCCCATACTTACAGTGCTGCCTATTTGAGGGGCTGAGCATAGGATGTGGTCTAAGGCCAGAGAAGTTTGTGAGACCCTCTTCCCAACCCATAGCTGATAGTGGTGCTTATCATTCTAGCTATGTGAAAGGCAGCGATTAGAAGGATCGTGATTCCAGGTAAGCCTGGACAGTAAAATTTGCAAAACTCTTTATCTCAGTGGAAGAAGCTAGGTGTGATGGTGCATACTTAGTACAGTGGAAAGTCTAAAACTGGTGGATCACAATTAGCTGTGTACCCCAGTAGGAAGTGAGACCCTATCTTAAGAAATAACCAATACAAAAAGGACATAGTTCAGAGGTAGAGTCCCTGTCTAGCAAGCAAAGGGCTATGAATTAAAACCCTAGTACCACCAGAAAACAAAACAACAATAAAAAAAGAACCCTAGGGACTGGGAAGGTGGCTCAGTGGTAGAGCGCTTGCCTTGTAGGCCTGAGGCCCTGGGTTC
>NW_012267229.1:15238372-15247176 GCF_000151885.1 Dipodomys ordii
TGTATCCCTATTTAAATGATTTGTTTTTTCCCTTCCCCTCCACAAATTATACCAACATCAAATACAGTGAAAGCAGGGGTTATATTGTGGGGGAGGGACATACAAAGCAACAAATAAATCATCTTATAAATATGTTAGAAACAATCACATGAAAGAAAAAACATGTGAATACTTATCTTGGGATTCATTTCCCTAACATCAACTTATCTGACCTTTTGCTTGTCTCAGACATATACTAGTTATTGCAAATTAGTCAGAGTCTTGATGGTTGATTTGGGGGAGTCCAGTATTTCCTTAGGAAGTTGGAGGAAACCTAAAGGTTATATGAATAAAATTAGCAAATACCTTAAAACTACTTCTCAGAGTAAACATAATCTGCTTAATTTTGAATGGAATTAAGTTGATTTGAGGACTGAATTAACATCTTAAATATTGAAATTTTTTTTTCTTTCACAGTCATCTCAGCAAAACTTAAAGAAAATAAAAAGAATTGGTTTGGACCAAGTCCTTATGTAGAAGTCATAGTAGATGGACAGTCAAAGAAGACAGAAAAGTGTAACAATACAAACAGTCCCAAATGGAAGCAACCCCTTACAGTGTAAGTTTAAAAGTATTTCCTATGGTATAACATTTAGTTGGTGAATAGAAATGCAGCTTTAATACACTTAATTCTTTGTTCTTTTTTCTTTGTAATCTCATATACTTTTCCCCCTAGTCCCTAGAACTTGCTCCTGTTTTTCTAGTCCCTCTCCCTATCCATTTACTCTTCCTTTTCTTTCTCTGTCTCCCTCTTTCCCTCTCCGCTCCCCTCTTTTTATGTTAGTATGGGAGGTTGAACTCAGGGCTTAGGTGCTGTCCCCTAGCTTTTTTCACTTAAGCCAAGAGGAGTACAAGGCCAACCTAGACTACATAATGAACCCTGTCTTAAAAATATATAATAGTGGGCTGGGAAGGTGGCTCAGTGGTAGAGTGATTGCCTTGCATGCCAGAGGCCCTGGGTTCTATTCCTCAGCACCACATAAGCAGAAAAAAAAAGCCAGAAGTGGCGCTGTGGCTCAAGTGGTAGAGTGCTAGCCTTGAGCTGAAGAG
Organism: Dipodomys ordii; assembly: GCF_000151885.1. Taxonomy (NCBI): domain Eukaryota; kingdom Metazoa; phylum Chordata; class Mammalia; order Rodentia; family Heteromyidae; genus Dipodomys; species Dipodomys ordii. The sequence continues at coordinate 15,239,462 of NW_012267229.1, forward strand.
CTGAGGGACAGCGCCCAGGCCCAGAAGCTGAGGCCCCATGACTGGCAAAAACACAAACAAAACAAATCAAAACAAAAAAAAATATATATATAATAGTATATACATATATATATATGAGATAGTTGGTTAGGTGCTGATGGCTCACCCCTGTAATCCTAGCTACTCAGGAGGCTGAGATCTGAAGATTGCAGTTCAAAAACCAGCACAAAGTCTGTGAGACTCTTATCTCCAGTTAACCAAAAATCAGAAAGCAGAGCTGTGACTCAAGTTGTAGAGCATCAGGCTTGATCACAAAAGCTAACGGTTAGTGTCAGGCCCTGAGTTCAAGCCCCAGTACTAACACACATATACACAAAATTATATGCATGCATGCATGCGTGTGTGTGTGTGTGTGTGTGTGTGTGTGCACGTGTGCATGTGTGTGTGAGAAAGATATTATGGTTATCTTTCCAACTGAGTACAACTAGGTCTAATATTTCTCATTAACTACAAATATAGGTGTACATTAATATAGGCATATACTATATTTTAATGGTTCCCTGTTGATAGACTAGTTGGTTTCTATAATTTTGTAATACTCTGATAATTTGGCTAGTGAAGTATTATTCATGTATATATCTTTATATTGTGGAATTCTCTTTTTTCTTTTTGGTGGTACTGGTGTTGAAATCAGGCCTTGTGCTTGCTTGCCTATTTGAGCATGTGTTTTGTTTTAGTTATTTTTCAGGTAGGTCTTAAATTTTTACATAGGGCCAGCCTCAAACAATGATTCTCTCCTATCTATATTTAGTTAGGACTGTAGGTACTTACCTCTATGCCCAACTTGTTAAGATGAGCCCTCACTATTTGTTAGGGCTGGCCTGGAAATGTGATCTTGTTGATCTCTACCTCCTGAGCTGAAATTACAGGCATGAGCCACTATGCCCAACTTACGTTGATATTTTTATCTGTGGAATGAATTTGTAAAAGTAAGGTAAAGCTCAGTTTTCAGCACTTAGTTGACAAAGTTCCAAATGTTAGTATAATAACTAGCCTGTCATTGAGTACCCACTAAAGAGAATTATAGGCTGGTTAATTAGAAATAAGACTGTCATGGACTTTTTTTTGCTTGGCTTGGCTTCAAACCTCTGTCCTTAGATCTAAGCCTCCTAAGTAGCTAGTATTGTAGTTGTGAGCCACTGGTGCCTGCCAGTGATGTGCTTTTATAATCCCAACTACTTAGGATTATAATATATCTAGGGCAAAAATGTGACACACTATCTGAAAAATAACTAAAGCAAAACAAAAAAAAAGAGCTAAAGGTAGAGCTCAAGTGATAGAGTACCTGCCTGGCAAATGTTGAGACCAAGAACTAAAAACCCAGTATCCTACCCACAAAAGAGTTAAATATGTAAACTTTTGTGTTTTTTTAAAAGTGAAATCTGTAAAAGATCAAAGGTTTCATAACAGCCAGAAGTTTTAGCTTAATAATAGACAGCCAGAAGTTTTAGCTTAATAATAGACTGAATGCTCATTTTTTTTCCCCCAAATGCTGTCAGTGCTTACTAACTATATATTTTGAGGCTATTAATGCTATGCAGTCCTTAGTTCAGAAGTTAAGAAAAAAGAAATTTCCATTGTAGCCCTATATGGTGGTATTATTATGGAGCCCCAGGTATTTGGTAGAATTTACAGCTGAAGTGTTTCAATTTTTAGCAATTTTAACACTACTTAGCATAACTATTTAGCAGTCTTTCCAGCCTGCTTTCTAGAATTCAGCTGAAAAAAATTATTTTATTTATTTTATTTTATTTTTTGTCAGTTGTGGGGCTTGAACTTTGGGCCTGGGCACTGTTCCTCAGCTCTTCAGCTCAAGGAGAGCACTTTACCACTTGAGCCCACATTGCCACTTTTAGTTTTCTGGTGGTTTATTAGAGATAAGAATCTCACAGACTTTCCTGCCCAGGCTGGCTTTGAACCAAGATCCTCGAATTTCATCCTCTGAGTAGCTAGGATTATAGGTGTGACCCAACAGTGCCCGGCAATATTAATTTTTAAATGGACACAAAGTTTATTATATTTATTGGTACACTGTAATATTTCACTAAACTCTCTCCTTAGCATTTTAAACATTGTAAGCATTTAAATTTTTTGCTAATGTATTTGTGTGTGAAGTTCCTCTTGTAGGTCAACCACAAGCAAAACTGACCAAGTAAGCATGTTGCATTCAAGTACAATTTTTGTAAGATTATAGAACATAGGCCAGTATTGGTTCTACAATAAATCGTAAGGACAGTGAGAGATGTTAGACATTAAAAGTTAATTATAATTTATTTAGAATCCTATTGTGATTTTTAATGAAAAGAATATTTTTCCCCTTTTTTCTCTTCTAGTATTGTTACCCCTGTGAGTAAATTACGTTTTCGTGTGTGGAGTCACCAGACACTGAAATCTGATGTTTTGTTGGGAACTGCTGCACTAGATGTTTATGAAACATTAAAGTCAAACAATATGAAACGTATGTATGTTAAAACCACAGAAATTATGGTTAGCTTTTATTTTTTCTGGAAGAAATTTATATACCAAACATGCAGAATGTCTCTTGTTAAAATATATTTGCCTTTGAGATTACTTGTTTAAAGTATTCTGAATAGCCTTGGTTTCACCATTCATTTTGGATCCAGTATTTTTAGTAAACATTGTTTTTCTTTTTTCTTTCTTGGTCCTGATACTGGGGCTCAAGCTCAGCAACTTGATTTCTCACTTGACTTGTTTGCTGAAGGCTGGTACTCTATCACTTGAGAGCCACAGTTCTGCTTCTAGCTTTTTGGTGGTTAATTGGACATAAGAGTCTCATGGTCTTTTTCTGCCACAGTTGTCCTCAAATTGTGATCCTTAAATCTCAGCCTCTTGAGTAGCTAAGATTACAGGTGTGAGCCTGTAGACATACTTTTTTTCCCCCTTCTAATCCTTCCTTGATTATCTAAATCTTATTTTTAAGAATTTTCTTACTTGTATAAATTTTATTAGATATAAACCATTCTTAAGTTTTGGTTTCTTCTATTATAATCCAAGTATATTTCAATAAATAATCTTTGTTGTCATGCTGGCTCATTTTGTTCTGCAGCCTTACAAAGATAGGATGAATATAAGAGATGTAATAAATTGAGATGCTTAATATTTTACATTGTGGATATTAGACATTAGCAAAGCTATCTTTTTTTGTTGTTGTTAGTTGTGGAGCTTGAACTCCAGGCCTGGGCCTCTGTCCCTCAGCTCTTCAGCTCAAGGAAAGCACTCTACCACTTGAGCCACAGTGTCACTTCTGGTTTTCTGGTGGTTTATCGGAGATAAGAGTCTCACAGACTTTTATGCCGGGGCTGGCTTTGAACCTCAATCCTCAGATCTCAGCCTCCTGAGTTGCTAAAATTACAGGTGTGAGCCACCGGTGCCCTGCTCAGAGCTATCTTTAAATACAATGCTTTGACTAAAAAAGATTTCAAATCTTTGGTGATATATATAGTAAAATGATTTCTATAATACATGTACAGGTTTTAATTAAATTAGATTCTTAAGATGGTTTAAAGGAAAAATGAAATTTTTTTGTATAATCTTGCTCTTTCAGTTGAAGAAGTGGTTGTGACTTTGCAGCTTGTAGGTGACAAAGAGCCAACAGAGACAATAGGAGACTTGTCAATTTGTCTTGATGGGCTGCAGTTAGATGCTGATGTTGTTACTAATGGTGAAACTACATGTTCAGAAAGTAAGTGTTCACTTTTTTTGATATAGAGTCTCACTCTGTTGTCTAGGCTAGCCTTGAACTCACAATAAGGTATGCATCAAATAACCAGTGTAGGACAGGATGTGGTTCAAATCTTAGGAGGCCCTGAGTTCATCCTCAGTACCACCAAAATAAAATAATAAACAATAAATAATAATAAAAATGGAAATTGCCACTGTAGTATGCTATCTGTAAATATGATTATTGTGATTTTTTTTTTGATCAGTTTTGGGGTTTGAACTCAGGGCCTGGACACTGTCCTTCAGCTTTTTTGCACACTACCATGTTAGTCCACAGTGCCACTTCCGGTTTTCTGATGGTTAGTTGGAGATAAGGAGATAAGAGTCTGATGGACTTTCCTGTCCATTCTGGCTGGCTTCAATTGCTGATCTTCATATCTCAGGCTCCTGAGAAGCTAGGATTATATGCATGAGCCACCAGTGTCTGGCTTGTTGTGATTCTTTTTCAGAAAAGCAACATGTTATTTCTTGTTTAAAAAGACTTTGGTCACTTTAAATGATTTCTTTTTAATGTGTTTCTATGAACCAAAACCATTTGTACTTTTTTTTTTTGTCTGTCATGGGGCTTGACCTCGGGGCTTGGGTACTGTCCTTGAGCTCTTCAGCTGAAGGCTAGCACTCTACCACAACTTGAGCCACAGTGCCACTTCCAGTTTTCTGGTGGTTTATTAGAAATAAAGAGTCTCACAGACTTTCCTGCCTGGCTGGTTTTGAACTGTGATCCTCAGATCTCAGCCTCCTGAGTAGCAATAGGATTATAGGTGTGAGCCACCGTGCCTGGTACTTCCAGCTTTTTCTGTGTATGTGGTACTGAGGAATTGAACCCAGGGCTTCATGCATGCAAGACAAACACTCTACCCCCTAAGCCACCTTCCTAGCCTGATATAGTATTTTTAGCTGCACGTACTCTAGACAAAACAAGTTCTTGTTGAGTTTTAGATATAACTCCAAATCCTTGTGAGTACTATACCAGACAAACAATATAAGCTGAAAGCCATTTGCCATCCTTCTTCCATTTCTCAGAGTTTTCTGTTTTTTTGACAAAGCCCATAGCTTATATGTATGCTGGTATATTAGAATTTATGATTTATTGGGTTTTGCTAAAGGTGATTAAACCTAAACCACAATTAAAGAAAGTTTCTGGTGATACCTGAGCATCTGATAATATGTTTAATAAAACTTCTTGCCAGTAGATCTCTAACAGATATTTTCCTCACTTAGTAATGTGCTGTTTTTTTTACTTTTACCACAGATTTCAGAGTCCTTAAGACAAGGGACAGATTAATATTTCCTTTGATTAATCTAACAAATAGTTTTTTTTTTTTGGTTGTGGGGCCTGAACTTTGGGCCTGAGCACTGTCCCTCAGCTCTTCAGCTCAAGGCTAGTGCTCTACCACTTGAGCCACAGCACCACTTCCAGCTTTTTGTGCTTATGTGGTGCTGAGGAATCGAACCCAGGTCCTCATGTATGCAAGGCAAGCACTTTACCACTGAGCTACCTTCCCAGCCAAAAAGAACTTTTTGTTTACATAGAACTATATTATAAAACATTTTGGAATTGTTTGGTACTATTGCTCTTTATTGATTGATTGATTGATTGATTGTCGGTTATGGGGTCTGAACTCTGGGCCTTGGTGCTGGCCCTTAGCTCTTCAGCTTAAGGCTAGCGCTCTGCCACTTGAGCCACAGGGCCACTTCCAGCTTTTTTTTTTTGCTTATGTGGTGCTGAGGAATCGAACCCAGGGCCTCAGGCATGCAAGGCAAGCGCTCTACCACTGAGCCAACTTCCCAGCCCTTCCTACTTTCTTTATAACTCATGACTTTTATTATAGCAAGACTTATAACATAGTCCCAAAGTTTCTTCCAGATTTTTTTTTTTGGTTGGTCGTGGGGCTTGAACTCTGGGCCTGGGCGCTGTCCCTCAGCTCTTCAGCTCAAAGCGAGTGCTCTACCACTTAAGCCATAGTGCCACTTCCGAATTTCTGGTGGTTTATTGGAGATAAGAGTCTCACAGACTTTACTGCCCGGGCTGGCTTTTTTTTTTTCTTTTGGGTCCGGTTGTGGGGCCTGAACTCTGGGCCTGGGCGCTGTCCTTCAGCTCTTCAGCTCAAGGCTAGTGCTTTACCACTTGAGCCACAGCGCCACTTCCGGCTTTTTTCTTTTTGCTTATGTGGTGCTGAGGAATCGAACCCAGGACCTCGTGCATGCAAGGCAAGTGCTCTACCACTGAGCCACCTTCCCAGCCCCTCCCGGGCTGGCTTTGAACTGTGATCCTCAGATCTCAGCCTCCTGAGTATCTAGGATTACAGGCGTGAGCTACCAGCACCCGGCCAGATTGGGTTGTTAAGGTAAATGAGGGTATACCAACTTATACTCAAGGCCTTATACTCTTACTCAGTTTTTCTCCATCACAGCTGGTGCATTATACCACTTGAGCCATACTTCCATATGGATTTCTTTGCCTTGTTTTGAATTGTGATACTCAGATTTCAGCCTCTGGAATAGCTAGAATTAAGCCAGCACCTGGCTTCTCATTGCACATTTTTGAGGTTTATCTAAGCATGAATATGTTTCAGTAGTTGTTTTTTTTTTGTTTTTTGGTCAGCCACGGGGCTTGAACTCTAGGTCTGGGTACTGTCCCTGAGCTCTTCAGCTCATGGCTAGCACACTACCACTTGAACCACAGTGCCACTTCCAGCTTTCTTTTTTTTTGGTCCGGTCATGGGGCCTGAACTCTGGGCCTGGGCGCTGTCCCTCAGCTCTTCAGCTCAAGTCTAGCACTCTACCACTTGAGCCACAGCATCACTTCCGGCTTTTTTCATTTTGCTTATGTGGTGCTGAGGAATCGAACCCAGGGCCTCAGGCATGCAAGGCAAGCACTCTACCACTGAGCCATCTTCCCAGCCCTCGGCCTTTTTTTTTTGTTTATGTGGTGCTGAGGAATTGAACCCAGGGCCTCATGCATGTGAGGCAAGTACTCTACTGCTGAGCTACCTTCCCAGCCCCTCAGTAGTTGTTTTTTAATGAGTACTTTTCATTGTGTAAGTATGTAATATTTTATTTATCCATTTCCCTGTATCATTTTTAAAATGTATGATTCTACCTTCAGCACTGCAAAAGAAAAAAATGAAAGGTATATTATTAGACTGGATCAGATACTTGCTAAGTACAGTGAAGTATGTTTGACTCCCCATCTTTTTATTGAATTAATCCATTACTCTAGTGTAATGTAATGATGATTGTACTGTTTGAAACATTACTGTATCCAAGGAGTATTGTTCCTTACCAAATGCATTTAGACCATTGAATTCTTGCTTCTATACTTTGTTTTCCTGTGTCTAAAACCTATTTTTCCTACTATCTGTTTGCCCATCTCTAACAGCTTCCTTTTAACACTTAGTTCTGACACAGTCCAAGGAATATTTCCCATGAATAAAACTGAAAAAAAACATGAACAGTTGAAGTGAAGGTATGATCCAAGTGGTAGAATGATAGCCTTGAGGAAAAAGCTAAGCAAGAGCATAGGGTCCTGAGTTTAACCTCCAAAACCAGCATAAAAACAGAAGCACAAACATTTTGGCATTTATCTTCACTCTTAGAGTTGTTTTAACTTTTTTTTTTGGGGGGGGGTCTGATCGTGGGGCCTGAACTCTAGGCCTGGACGCTGTCCCTCAGCTCTTCATCTCAATGCTAGAGCTCTACCACTTGAGCCATAGTACCACTTCCAGCTTTTTTCTTTTTGGTTATGTGGTGCTGAGGAATCGAACCCAGGGCCTCATGCATGCAAGGCAAGCGCTTTGCCTCTGAGCCACCTTCCAGCCCTCTTAGAGTTGTTTTATGCCATTCTTATTCTTTTTTTGGGGGGGGGGGCCTGATCGTGGGGCCTGAACTCTGGGCCTGGGCGCTGTCCCTCAGCTCTTCAGCTCAAGGCTAGC
>NW_012267229.1:15249224-15251142 GCF_000151885.1 Dipodomys ordii
AGGAGGAGGCTACAATGCTTGATAAGAAATGTACTCATTATCTTGCCCATGTAATTGTAACCCCTCTGTACAGTATTTTCACAATTAAAAAAACATATATATGACCATAAAAAAAAAACTTATCCAATGGGGCTGGAAGGTGGCTCAGTGCTTGCCTCGCATGTACTAGGCCCTGGGTTCGATTCTTCAGTACCATGTAAACAGAAAAAGCTGGAAATGGCACTCTGGCTCAAGTGGTAGAGCCCTAGCCTTGAGCTGAAGGTCTTAGGGACAGTGCCCAGAGTTGAAGCCCCATGACAGACCCAAAAAATTAATTAATCAATTAAATTAAAAAATATATATTATCTGATGGACCAGAGATATTAGTTGAATACCCTGATGGGTTTGCAAGTAGTAGAGTCAAAATTGCAGCTGATGCATCTTCGAACTGGCTTCTTATATTCTGGTTTCTTTTTTTTTTCTTTTTTTTTTAAACTGGTCCTGGGCCTTGAACTCTGGGCTTAGGTACTATCCCTGAGCTCCTTTTGCTCACGGGCAGTATTATACCACTTGAGCTACAGCACAGCTTCCAGCTTTTTCTGTGATTAAGAGTGTCATGTATTTTCCTGCCCGGGCTGGTTTCAAACCTCGGTCCTCAGATCTCAGCCTCCTGAGTAGCTAGGATTAAAGATCTGAGCCACCAGCACCCAGCTTATGTTCTGGTTTCTAACTAAGACAGTAGTAATAGTTTCCTACCTAAGAATGCCTGATAGTGTCCTTCCTTCTGTTTTGTTGATGTCATTGCTTAAAGTAATGACATCTTTATGAAAACGTCAGTAGGCAACTGGATACAATGCTTTCTTTTTCCTGGCACAGGATAGCTTGTCTTCAAACTTGCATTAACATTAATAGCCAATAGAAATCAAGAACACAATGATAGCAAAGTTACCTATGCTTGTGATAAAGTAGTGCTTTTTTCCCCTAAGATTTGGGATTTTGACAACTTGACTTTATTCCTGTTTATACAAGGCCTTCCAAAGATTTATTTGAAATCTGAATTAGATATACCTAATAATGTGCTAATAGTATGATAAGTAGTCTGATAATGACTGGTAATTTTGGTCTTTCTGCCTTAAAATTTTTTTTTTTAATTCAAAAGTGCCAGTGACTCATGCCTATAATCCTAGCTACTCAGGAGGCTGAGATCTGAGGATAGCAGCCCAGGCAGTAAAATCTGTGGGACTCTCCAATTAACTACCAAGAAGTTTGAAGTAGAGGTGTGGCTCTGGTAGAGTGCTAGCCTTGAGCAAAAAAGTTCAGGGACAGGGCTGGGAAGGTGGCTCAGTGGTAGAGCGCTTGCCTTGCATGCATGAGGCCCTGGGTTTCATTCCTCAGTACCACATAAGCAAAAAGAAAAAAGCCAGAAGTGGTGCTGTGGCTCAAGTGGTAGAACACTATCCTTGAGCTGAAGAGCTGAAGGACAGCAGTGCCCAGGCCCAGAGTTTAAAAAAAAAAAAAAAAAGCTGTTTTCTTTGTACCTATTTAAGGGTCCTATATATAACAGACAGTTGTAATAGTTTTGTTCTTTTGAGAGTTTTAATGATTTTTTTTTATCATTTTTCTTGAAGTATTTAGGGTATAAAAGTTGACCAAATGTTAGATTTGATTTAGAGTTAAACATATATCAAAAAAGGGAAAAGTAGTTTATGAATATTATACTTTAGCTAATTAACCTTTTACTCATAATGATAAACATTTGTATACAATTTTGGTAAGACATTTCAGTTATAAGAACATTTAACACATTTTTCCTGGAAAACTCAGTTTTTAATTTAAGTGATACATTCTTTACTAGAAATACTTAATAAGGGGCTGGGAAGGTGGCTCAGTGGTAGAACGCTTGCCTTGCATGCCTGAGCCCCTGGGTTCGATTCCTCAG
>NW_012267229.1:15251647-15267030 GCF_000151885.1 Dipodomys ordii
AAAGAAAAAAGCCAGAAGTGGTGCTGTGGCTCAAGTGGTAGAACACTATCCTTGAGCTGAAGAGCTGAAGGACAGCAGTGCCCAGGCCCAGAGTTCAGGCCCCACGACCAGACCCCCCCCCCAAAAAAAAAAAAAAGTTCAGGGACAGCACCTAGGACTGATACATACACAAATATATACATACATGCATACATACATTCAAAGGATATTTGTTTTTTCTTCCTTCCTCCTAACCTAGAGTGAACACAAATGGATCAGATGACCCTGATGATTCAGGGTCTGGTGAAAATAGGAGAACCAATGGGAACAATTCTCCATCACTCTCCAATGGTGGGTTTAAGCCTTCTAGACCTCCAAGACCTTCACGACCACCTCCACCCACACCTCGAAGACCAGGTGTGTACCTTAGCTTTCAATACCATTTTGTAAATAACATTCTGTTTGGTTATTAATCCACAAGATATCAATTACTAGCTTTTCTGAAGTCAATTTACTGATTGTATGTGTGTGTGTGTGTGTTACATTTCAGATTTGTGTTCAGAAAGATCTTTGAGTAGATAACCCAGAAAATAAGTGCCTTTGTCCTAAGTTTTTCTTCCAGGAGTGAAGTTACGGAAACATTGCTCTATTGAGAATGAAAATTGAATAATTGAAAATAAAGTATTGACTACAGATAAGATTGTAACTTTTTAGCATGATTTGTAACTGTAAGACATGTAAGAATGTCTTATAGTCATTAATTTGGTTGCTTCCCATATTGTCCTTAGAAAGATGACCGTGGTAAATGGTAATCAGATTTTGAACCAACAACTATGCAACAAATAAACGTATTTCATGTAGTAAAACTGTAAACACAGGCAGAATATTCATTTTTCTATTTAGCTATAACAAATATTCACTTAACATTTTTTTTTTTTTTTGTCGGCCGTGGGGCTTGAACTCTGGGCCTGGGCTGTCCCTGAGCTCTTTAGCTCAAGGCAAGTGCTCTACCACTTGAGCCACAGCCACAGTGGTACTTCTGGTTTAGAGTGCTTTCCTATCATGTATATGGTCCTAAGTTGATCACCAGCACCACAAAAACCAATTAGTAAAATCATTTTAACTTCCTGTGGTATCATGAAATTAGAATCTATATATGCATGATAATTAATAATGAGACATAGGTTAGACCAGAGCTAAACCATGAACAAAGGAGATATTGCCATCTCTATTATTTTTCTTTCATTTTCTTTTTTTTTTGGGGGGGGTGAGTCTGGTCGTGGGGCCTGAACTCTGGGCCTGGGCACTGTCCCTCAGTCTTCAGCTCAAGGCGAGTGCTCTACCACTTGAGCCACAGCGCCACTTCCAGCTTTTTGCTTATGTGGTGCTGAGGAATCGAACCCAGGACCTCATGCATGCAAGGCAAGTGCTCTACCACTGAGCTACCTTCCCAGCCCCTTTTCTTTCATTTTCATCTGCATCTTTTGGCCAGTCCTGGGGCTTGAACTTAAGCCTGGGTACTGTCCCTGAGCCTTTGCTCAAGGCTAGCACTCTACCACTTGAGCCACAGTGCTACTTCTGGCTTTTTCTATTTATGTGGTGCTGAGGAATAGAACCCAGGGCTTCAAGCATGCTAGGCAAGCACTCTACCACTAAGCCACATTCCCAGCACCTTTCATCTGCATCTTAAGTTTGTTCAACATTACCTTTTGCTTATTTGTTTTTTATGGTGGTGTTGGGTTTGAACTGGTATCTTGCTTGTTCAGTTTGATCCACAGTTCCACCCTGGCTTTTTGTTAGTTGTGTTATTTCGGAGATGAAGTGTTATGGATGCTTTTTTTTTTTTTTTTTTTTGCCCAATCTGACTACCAACCTTGAAATCTGGTGAGATCTAACCCTCCCGAGGAGCTAGGATTATAGGTGTGAGCCACTGGTGCCTGGCACTACCTTTTTTTTTCTTTAAGATTCTATTCTGATTTTAGATTTCAGAGCATAAAAAATTCTTTTCATTTTTTTTCTCCAAATCTATAGCATCTGTCAATGGCTCACCATCTACCACTTCTGAAAGTGATGGATCTAGTACTGGTTCTCTACCATCAACAAATACAAATACCTCTGAAGGAGCAACATCTGGATTAATAATTCCTCTAACTATTTCCGGAGGCTCAGGTCCTAGACCATTAAATACTGTAACTCAAGCTCCCCTACCACCTGGGTAAGTAACTTTTTTGGTTAATATTTATTTTCTCTATCTGCATATACTCAATAGAAAAAGTAACACTGCATTCTCTTGTCATCTTCAAGCAATTGTAATTGATTTAGGGGAATGGAGAGTCAAAGCTTATCACATTTGAAATACTTGTAATTCTAGCTATTCAAGAGGCTGAAATTTGAGGATCATGGTTTCAAACCAGCCCAAGCAAGGAAGTCTGTGAGACCTCCTGCCTTCCCCCCCCCCCGCCCCAGTTGAACTTGGCCTGGGTGTTCACTGTCTCTAAGCTCTTCAAGCCCAAGGTGAGACTCTTAACACTTTGAGCCCCAGTGCCATTTCCTGTTTCTTGGTGCTTAATTGGAGATAAGAATCTCATGGACTTTTCTGCCCTGGCTGGCTTCAAACCATAATTTTCAGATCTGAGTAAGATTACAGGTGTGAGCCACCAGCGCCCAGCTCTGTGAGACTTTTATTTCCAATTAACCAGCAAAAAGCCAAAAATGGAACTGTTACTCAGGTGGTAGAGTTCCAGCGTTGTACACAGCTCTGAAGGACTATATTTAGGCCCTGAGTTCAAATCCTAGAACCAACACCAAAAAATGTAAAAGAAAAAGATCTTCTCATTTCCTAGAAGAAATAAAAGTGCTTTGGGGTGTTTTTGTTGTTTTTGAGACACGATCTTGTGGCCCAAACTGGCCTTAAACTTGAGATCCTCTTGTACCTACCTCCAAGGATAGGATTACAGGCCACCACATCTAGCCTAAGAATTTTTTTAAAACTAAAAAACCTTGAACCATAGAAAAATAATCAAGGCCAAGTAATAAGCTAGTCACTAATTCAGACAATATTTTTTCTTTTTTTTTTTTTTCTTTTGTTTTTTTGGACAGTCCTGGGGCTTGAACTCAGGGCCTAGGCACTATGCCTTAGCTGCTTTTTACTGTTTGAGCCACAGCACCACTTTTTGCTTTTTCTGAGAAGTTTATTGGAGATAGGAGTCTCACAGACTTTTCTGCCCTGGCTGGCTTCCAACTACAATTCTCAAGATCTTGGCCTCCTGAGTAGCTTGTATCATAGGTGTGAACCACTGGCTTCTGCCTAAATCTTGATCTTCCTATTTATACTTCCCATATGGCAGGGTGACAGGTTCATTATTATTGGCTTCTTATTGGTTGAGATGGGGCTAAAACCTCCAGATCTTAGTCTTCTAGGTAACTAATATTACAGGTATACGTCACCACACACACAGCTTCTTATTAGTATTTTTAATTTTGTGTTTAAGGTGGGAACAGAGAGTGGACCAGCATGGGCGAGTTTATTATGTAGATCATGTTGAAAAAAGAACAACATGGGATAGACCTGAACCTCTACCTCCTGGGTAAGTATCTGAATTAGAAAAGAAAAAACATTGTTTATTCAAAGGTATTAATTACGTCTGTACAAAATCTTCCCCTATATGCTGTGTTACTGATTTACATCTCCTTATCAGTCCTTTCTCTGCATTTTTATTTTGTGGTAGGCACAAAATAGAATGAAGAGAGCAAGAGAGCTGGAGAGTTGATTCAGAGCCTGACTTTTTTATTATTATTTTTTGGTCCGTCATGGGGCTTGAAGTCTGGGCTTGGGCACTGTCCCTGAGCTTTTCAGCTTAAGGCAAGCGCACTACCACTTGAGCCACAGTGCCACTTAAGAGCCTGACTTTTTTTGGGGGGGGGGTGAGTGGGCAGAACTGGGCTTGACTTTCTTGCCTGGGCTGGGTTTGAACTGTGATCCTCATATTTCAGCCTCTGGAGTAGCTAGGATTACAAGCTGGTGCCCAGCTTGTCCTGAATTTTTTTGCTCAAGGCTAGTGCTCCACCATTGGAGAGCTCTACCACTGGAAGCTCTGCTTCCAGCTTTTGTGGTAGATAATTAGAGATAAAAGTTTCACGGACTTTCTTGTCTGGGCTGGCTTTGAATCATGATCCTCAAATCTTAGCCTCTTGAGTAGCTAGGATTAGAGGCATGAACTACCAGCACCCAGCTTCAATTGCCTTTTTTGCTTAGGCCTGGCATTCTGCCACTTGAACCATACCTCTACTTCTAGTTTTTTTCTGGCTAATTGGAGATAAAAGCTTCTCAGATTAGTCTACCCAGTCTGGCTTCAAACTTCAATCCTTAGATTTCTACCGTGAGCCACTATTGCCTAGTTTCACTCATTTCTGATTTATAGATTCCATAGTTCACATGTTGGCATGGCTCAAGTGGTAGAAAGGCAAGACCCTGAGAACAAAGTTTAGGACTGCTACCCCCTCAAAAAAACAGAAAAAGCTAGCATAGATTCCATAGTTGATGTTCAGTAAATTTTACTATCCAATTATTTACCTAGCCACAAAGTTAATTCCTTCCTTCCTTTCCTCCTTCTTCCTTCTTTCCTTTCTTCCTTTTTTCTTCCTTTTCTCCTTCCCTCCTCCTTTACTTCTCTCCTTCATTCTTGTGCTGATACTGGGCCTTTGAACTCAGGACCTAGGCACCATCCCTTCACTTTTGTACTCAAGGCTGATGCCCTAATACTTGATGGACAACTCCAGTTCCATCTTTTGCTGATTGCTTGGATATAAGGGTCACATGGACTTTCCTGCTTGGGCCTGATACACAGATCTCTACCTTCTGAATAGCTAGGATGATAAACATGAGCCACCAGTATCTGGCTTAGTATTAGTTTCTTCAGAGTAATTATTGCAAGATGCTGGTGGCATTAAATCTGTAATCCTAGCTACTTGGAAGGTTGAAATATGAGGATTGTGGTTCGAAGCCAGCCCAGGCAGGAAAGTCCATGAGAATTGTATTTCCAATTAACCAGCAAAAAGATGTATGTGGAAGTATGGTTCAAGTGGTAAAGGGCCATCTTTGAGTGATAAGGCTAAGAAAGAGCATGAGATTCTTGAGTTCAAGTTCGTTTCTGCACGTGTGCACACATGTGTGCACACACACAAAAGTAATTAGTTAGCTGAATAAGAATTACAGCTTTTATGATATATTAAAACAAAGTCCCTAGTTTGTTTTTTGTTTGTTTGTTTGTTTGTTTTGGGGGGGTCCGGTCATAGGGCCTGAACTCTGTCCCTCAGCTCTTCAGCTCAAGGCTAGCGTTCTACCACTTGAGCCACAGCGCCACTTCCAGTGTTTTTCTTTTTGCTTATGTGCTGCTGAGGAATCA
Source organism: Dipodomys ordii (assembly GCF_000151885.1). Lineage (NCBI taxonomy): Eukaryota > Metazoa > Chordata > Mammalia > Rodentia > Heteromyidae > Dipodomys > Dipodomys ordii. The sequence goes on from NW_012267229.1 coordinate 15,257,032, forward strand.
AACCCAGGGCCTCATGCACACAAGGCAAGCGCTCTACCACTGAGCCACCTTCCCAGCCTAAAGTCCCTAGTTTGTAAAAAAAAAAAAAAAACTAATATGTGTTAGTGTTGTCATAGCAAAATAGTTGAGAAACTTAAAGATATTAATGCATGGTGTTAAGCACTTAAAATAATTGGAAGAAATGATTTATTTTTTTATTTTTTTTAATTTAAAAAAAGTTTTTGTCAGCTGTCAGGCCTGAACTCTGGGCCTGGGCACTGTCGCACTGTCCCTCAGCTCTTCAGCTCAAGGCTAGTGCTCTACCATTTGAGCCACAGCGCCTATTCCTGCTCTTACTGCTTTTATAGTGCTGAGAGATCTAACCCAGGACCTCATGCAAGGCAAGCACTCTACCACTGAGCCACCTTCCCAGCCCAAAAAGATATTTTTAATTTAGAAGAAAGTATATAACAAGTATGGAAAAGTGTTTTACCTTGATAATAATTTTAAAGACACACTTAAAAGACAACTGTTTTACTTAGTATTACAGATAGTATCAAGTGTTAGTGAGGAACTTTACCCTATAATTTTGTTAGTAATATTATATATTTGCTTCAACTGTTACACAAAACTATTCTTAAAAATATATAGCCTGAGTCGAGCCTCATAGGGGGCCAGCCTTGAATGAAAAAGCTATGTGAATATACAGGCTCACACCTGTATATTCCCAGCTACTCAGGAAGCTGAGATCTGAGGATTGAGGTTTGAAGCTGGCCTGGGCAGCTTCCAATTAACCACTCAAAAAGCAGAAGTAGTGCTGTGGCTCACTTGGTAGAGCATTAGCCTTGAGCACAAAGAAGCTCAGAGACAGCACCCTGGCCCTGAGTTCAAGCCCCACAACTGACAAAAAAAAAGCTAACTGAGAATGTGAGGTCCCAAAGTCAGGCCCCAGTATTGGCATACGCATACATGCATGCATGCACGTGCACACACATACACACGCACACACGCGCACACACACACAAATATAATGGATATATCCTTAGTAATTCTCTGTAGGAATTTTATCGTGGAGAAATAATTTAAAGGAAGAAAGTAAAAAAGTTTGATTATGAAAGGTATTTACTATTTTATTATAATACCAGAATATTGGAAGCAATTCTAATAACCAACTAGGTAGAAATAAATTTATTGTATCAATTTTTACTTAAGTAATGTTAGTAGAAAAGGTAGTTGCATTCTTGTGTGAAGTGCTTTTTTCATTTCCAATTTATGCCCTTACGATTGCAACAGTAAAAAAAAATCATTGGAAAAATACTCTTTATATTAATGACTCTTAGGTTTACTTAGTAAATATACATTGTTTTTAAGACCTTACCTAATGAATCTTAAGAACTCATAAATTTAAAATTTTGGAAACATTTTTAAGTTTACTTGTACGCTATTTGCGAAAGAAAATGTGAAAGACTTTAGGTAAATCAGAAGTAATCTCCAAGTAAAATATCTGTTTTATAAGTATTTGTTATATTAGTTTGTTTTTGTTTTGATTTAGCTGGGAGCGGCGGGTTGACAATATGGGACGTATTTATTATGTTGACCATTTTACAAGAACAACAACATGGCAGAGGCCAACACTGGAATCTGTCCGCAACTATGAACAATGGCAGCTACAACGTAGCCAACTTCAAGGAGCAATGCAGCAGTTTAATCAGAGATTTATTTATGGGGTGAGTAGCTTGTTGATTTGTTTCTGTCTGTTCCTTCATTTCTTGCTCTCAGGATGGCCTTGAACTCACAGTCCTCCTAACAGTAGCCTCACGAGTGCTGGAATTATAGATATATGCCACTATGCCTGGCTCGTTTTGTTAGCTAATGTAACCAATGGAAATATTCTTTTTTTTTCTTTTTTTAATGTGCAAGCACAGGGACTTGAACTCAGGGCCTTGCACTCTTACTTCGCCTTTCCCACTCAAGCTTGGCACTCTATCACTTAAGACATACCTTCATTCATTTCCAGCCTTGCCTGGCTAATTGAGTTTCTTGGATTTTTCAAGGATCTTCATACTGCAATCCTCAAATCTCAGCTTCCTGAGTAGCTTGGATTACAAGAGTAATCTACTTGCACCTGGCAGTATTTCATTTTTAAACTTTTCCTGCATATGTCATGTAAAGCACTAAAAAAAGTACAAGGCAGGGGCTGGGAAGGTGGCTCAGTGGTAGAGCGCTTGCCTTGCATGCATGAGGCCCTGGGTTCGATTCCTCAGCACTACATAAGCAAAAAAAAAAGCCGGAAGTGGTGCTGTGGCTCAAGTGGTAGTGCGCTAGCCTTGAGCTGTAGAGCTGAGGGACAGCGCCCAGGCCGAGTTCAGTCCCATGACTGGACTCCCAAAAAAAAAAAAAAAGTACAAGGCAGGTGACAACCCAGTAGTTGCTACTAATAAATATTGTGTTTGGAACAGTCTGCGAACACAATCTGTCTTTTTTAATTTTTTTGTTGGTCATGCAGCTTGAACTCTGGGCCTGGGTGCTGTTCCTGAGCTCTTCAGCTCAAGGCAAGTGCTCTTCCACTTGAGTCATAGCACACTTCCAGTTTTCTGGTGGTTAATTGGAGATAAGAATCTCACAGACTTTACTGTCCTCAGATCTCAGCTGAGTAGCTGGAATTACAGGAGTGAGCTGGTAGGCACCTGGCACAATCTGTCTTTTCTGTAAAGGAAGTCCAGTTTTCTTTTGGGTACTTGTAGGGCTTGAACTCAAGGCCTGAGTGTCATCCTTAAGCTTTGTTTTTGTTTTTGTTTTGGGTCCGGTCATGGGACCTGAACTCTGGGTCTGGGTGCTGTCCCTCAGCTCTTCAGCTCAAGGCTAGTGCTCTACCACTTGAGCCACAGTGCCACTTCCGGCTTTTTTCTTTTTGTTTATGTGGTGCTAAGGCCTCAGGCATGCAAGGCAAGTGCTCTACCACTGAGCCACCTTCCCAGCCCCTTGTTTTCGTTTTGTTGTTTTTTTTTTCTTTTCTTTTTTGCCAGTCCTGGGGCTTGACTTCAGGGTCTGGGTACTATCCCTGAGCTGCTTTTCATTCAAAGTTAGCACTCTACCACTTCTGGCTTTTTTTTGTGTGGTATTGAGGAATTGAACCTGGGGCTAGGTAAGCACACTACCATGAAGCCACATTCCCAGCCCCCCTAAACTTTTTTGCTCAAGGCTAGCACTCTACCACTTGTACTATGAAGGAGAAAATGTAAACCTGGATTGGAAGTAATCCAAAGAAAGTAACCCAAAAGACCACGTGGACAGAAGTTAAGTAGTAGAAAACATTTATTGCCAGCAGAGCTGACAAGGCCAAGTTCTCATGAGGAAAAGGAGAAAATGGTGCCATCTGGCTCTTTGGAGGCCCCTTTTATATTGGAGGTCAGAAGTGAGAGGTGCTTCACCTACTGCTCAGGTGCTGCCATCAAGGGCAGAGATTAGGCCTGCAAAGTGGGCATTTCCTTACATTTTTCCCCTTTTTGGTTTAGTATGTATAGTACTGGGCAGGGAATATGGGTGAAGGTCTCTTCTGGAGCTACTTCCTGCTGAGAGGGGGCACTGTAAGGGGAGAAGAGGTGCTAGGTACTGTACATGAAGTTGACCAAGGTTATGATGGTTATAAAGATGTTACTTGTCCAGAGCAGAGTCCTCTGGTTCCTCGATGACTGGAGAAAGGGGTCCAATTGGCCAGATGTATATGAGGGTCCATCAGGCACATGATGTTTAATGTGCCGGATGTGAATCCAGTGTGGACAGCCCTGAACCTGCACAGCTGTGGGAGTAGAGAGAGTTAGGGTCCCTCCCACTTAGCAGAGAGCTTGGTGGAACCAGGTGCCCATGGCAGGTAATTTCTTGAAATGTACACTAGGTCCCAGCCTTGATGGAAGGCTCGGAGAGCAGTGTGGAGGGCTTAGGTTCTTAGTGGTCCACATACTTTCACAGAAAAGTGTGCAGGTGTTGAAGGAGAGAGGACAGCATTGGGGCAGAGGGGGGAGTGGGGGGGGGAGGAGCGGCGCAAAGGGGAGTCTGAGGTCTGAAATAAGGGAGGCAAAGATGAGCAGCCATACATAACTTCAAAAGGACTTAATGTTAGGGTTTATTTTTGGCAGGACCCTTAAGTGGAAGAGAGCTAAAGGTAAAAGTTTTACCCAATCTAGATCTAGTTCAAAGGACAGCTTGGTCAGAGTTTGCTTAAGGGAGCAGTTGGCACATTCCACCTTTCCCGAGGACTGGGGGCGATAGGAATATTGAAAGACCACGAGATATTTAGAAACTTAGCCAGTAGCTGGGTCATGGAGGAGACAAATTCCAGTCCGTTGTCTGTCTGGATGGAAGCAGGCAGGCCAAAACGGGGAATTATTTCCTGTAAGAGATGCTGAGACACAGAGGAGGCTTTCTTGGTGGTGGTGGGAAATGCCTCTATCCATCCCATAAAGGTGTCCACCAGCACCAGCAGGTATCTGACAGTTGGCATATGGGTGAAATCAATTTGTCAGTCTACTCCCGGGAGATGGCTGCACATTGGCATTTAGATTTGCCCTTTGGCATACTTCTCTGGTTTGTGACAGATGCATGAGGAATTGCGTGTGGGCCAGGGTTAGGGGAAGGCTGTTTTAGGAACTCCCTTAAGGCCCCTATCTGGGGGTAGAAAAGATGGTGAAGGTATTTAAGGTTGTCTTACCTAGAGGGAGGAGCAGGATCCTCTATTATTGGCAGTGTTACTGCCCATTGTTTTGACGATATAGCAGCTCGCTTGGCAGTTTCATCGGCCAGGTTGTTTCCCTTGGTTATTACTGAGCCATCTGACCTGTGGCTCCTGCAATGAACTATGCCAATGGCTGAGGGGAGGAAAGAGGCCTTTAAAAGGTCAGTAATATAGGACCCATTTATTACTGAGGTTCCTTTCATTGTTAATAAGCCTGGTTCCTTTCAAATAGGTGCATGAGAATGGATGGTATGGAAAGCAAATTTAGAGTCTGTGTATACTGTCAGGGAATGTCCTGAGGCCAGGTGGAAGACCCATGTTAGGGCTACCAATTCGGCCTGTTGATTGGTAGTGTGGAGAGGCAGAGGGCCAGACTCCGCTACACCAGAGACTGACATAACAGCATGCATACCCAGCTACACGTGAGCCTTCCCAAAGGAAGAAGCTACGATTAGTGAACCAGGTGAAACGTGAGTCCTTTAATGGCCCCTCACTAATATGGTCTGGGTGAGGTAGCAGGTCCTTTAGAGTCTCCACACAGGAGTGTGCTGTGAGATCCCTGTATCTGGAATGGTTAATAGGATAGAGGGGCTTCATGGAGGACAGGACTGGAAGGTTAGTGTGGGGTCCTCTACCAGCGACACCTGAAGGGAGAGAATATGGGAGGGAGACATAGTTTGTAATTCCTTATAGGTTAGTAACTCAGAGAGGTGATGGTGGGAGAGGATGGTAAGGTTTGCACCAAAGGTTAGTTTTTTCAATTCCTGTAACAGGACAGAAGAGGCAGCTAGAACGTGAAGACAAGGAGCCCAGCCCCTAGTGCTGGGCGTTTCGACAAGTAAGCAACCAGAGCAAATGAAGATCTAGTCTGTTGACCTAAAACTCCCAACGCAAAACCCTGGTTTTCAGTTACATACAGAAAGAACGGGTGTGAAAGATCTGGCAGCCTGAGAGCCGTGGCCTGTAATAAGGCCCATTGGACTCTCCTAAAGGGAGGAATAAGAGAGGAGGGAGATAAAAGGGGTTCTTCTGGTTGCCCTTTAGCTGCTTCATATAGGGGACGTGTTAGAAGAGAGTAGTTAGGAATCCAAGACCTGAGATAGCCAGCTAGACCCAGGAAGGAGAGAAGCTCCGACTTAATGGAGGGGGTAAGGGTAGTTAGTAATCAATTGTTTCCTGGGGATAGTGATTGCCTTGTGTGTGGGAGTGAGTTGAACACCCAGGTAAGTCACAGACTGTTGAACGACCTGTATCTTATTGGGTGAGACTCAATATACCCAGGAGGCCAGAAAGTTAAAAAGTGTGTATGCTTGTAACACAATTGCTTGGTGGGACTGCAGGGGAGAATATCATCCACATATTGGATAAGGGAGGATGGTTCTATATTTAGGTCTCTTAAGTCCCTTGCTAAAGCTTGGCCAAACAGATGGGGACTATCCTGGAACCCCTGAGGCAGCACAGTCCAGGTGAGCTGAGCTGAGGTTTGGGTGACCGGGTCAGTCCACGTAAAGACAAGAAGGTCCTGGGAGGAGGGGGCTAAAGGGATAGTGAAAAAAGCATCTTTTAATCCAATACTGCATAAAAAGCAACCGTCGCTAGGATTGTGGAAAGCAGCATACAGGGGTGGGACACAACAGAGTGTAGGGGATAACAGCAGAATTTTTTTGGGGTTCGGTCGTGGGGCCCAAACTCTGTGCCTGGGCACTGTCCCTCAGCTCTTCAGCTCAAGGCTAGCGCTCTACCACTTGAGCCACAGCGCCACTTCCGTTTTTTTTCTTATGTGGTGCTGAGGAATCAAACCCAGGGCCTCATGCATGCAAGGCAAGTGCTCTACCACTGAGCCACCTTCCCAGCCCAACAGCAGAATTTATAAGGCTAAGGTCTTGTACCAAGCAGAACGAATCGTTAGTTTTGGCTACTGATAAGATGGAGGTATTATAGGAAGAATTGGTGGGGTGTAACAGCCCTTTTCTTAGTAAGTCCTTTATAATTAGTGGCAGTCCCAGAAGACTGTGGTGAGGGAGAGGGTACTGGGGTTGTGAAGGGAAGCATTGGGGGTCCCTCAGAAATATATGAATAGGAGGGTGGCATTTAGCAATAGAGGGGTTGTGGGTATCCCACACCTTGGGGTCCACCTCAGAGGGTGGAAAAAGGAAATCTGAGGTCTTGCTAGGTAAGCCTACTAAAGCCATCAACAAGGAGATTGCGGGGGAGGCTGAATCAATATCACGTTGTGCCAAATGGGAAGGGCATAGGGAAATAGAGGCTCCAAATTTGGCCAAAAGATCTCTGCCCAGCAGTGGAACTGGGCAGTGGGGAATAACAAGGAAGGAGTAACAGAAGGTCACTCCTGAAAAAAGACAAATGATGGGTTTTTTGGGGGGATTTGTAAGGTTTTCCCTCCACCCCAACTATGGAGGGTAGGTAGGCTAGGTAGGTCTGGCCCTGGAACTCAGTGAGCACCGAATACATAGCACCTGTGTCCACCAAAAGTGAGATCATCCTATCTGCAACCATGATTGTCACCCTGGGTTCCTGCTTGGTGATGGGAGTGGTTGGGGCCGGGAGTCCAGGGCCACCTCAGTCTTCTCCAGCTGCCAGTCCCAGAGTGCCAGGAGGGGGCGATGGGGCCTTAGTGGATAGCCGCCATCCCCAAGAGGACGATGGACAGTCCATGGCCCATTGCCCTGAAACTTTGCACTTGGGCCATGGTTGGACTGGCTCATGTGGCTGTGGGCAGGCTGGGCCCCTATGGCCTGGCTGGCCACATCAGTAGCAGAGCTTCTTTAGGGGGCAGGTTTCCATCCAGTGCCCCTTTTGACTGAAGACATAGCAGAGCTCAGGTGGACCCCGCTGGGGAGGGGTTGGTTGCAAGGGGTTGGTTGCAAGGCTGGAGGCTGGTAGAGTTTGGCTAGCATCTGGTACTTCAGCTGTTTGGCCTTTAAGGCTTAAAGGCTGCCTCCATAGCCTCACTAGCGGGTGTTAGGGGGCCCCTGTCTAATTTTTTAAATTTATCCTGATGTCTGGAGCGGATTGACTAATAAAATGAGTCATTAAACAGCATTGTCCGTCCACAGACTCGGGGTCTAGGTTAGTATATTAAAGGAAGGTCTGACACAATCTGGCCCAAAAGGCAGATGGGTTTTCATTTTTGTATGACCGTGGCCATTTTGTCATAGTTGATGGCTTTGCAGACTGCCTGTTTGAGACCCTCCATTACACAGGCAATAGGGAATTGTAATCCTAGTGAGACTCCTGGTCAGGCACTGCCTCAGTCCAAATTGGGTGATCGGGGGTGGTCCAGTGGGTCTCATCTGCATAGCGGCGAGCCTTTTCCCAAACATCCCACTGTTCCCCTGGTAAAAGGGTATTACTCAAGTTTACGCATACATCACGCCCAGTTACCTCATATGATGGAAATACATGCCTCAGCTCCTTGATGTAGGTGGTGGGATTGGCGGAGAAAGATCTCAGGTGCATCTGTGCGAGGTCATTTAACGAGAACAGAATGTGCACTGTGACTATACCATCAGCCCCTGCCACCTCGTGTGATGGGAGAACATGGGCTGAGGTAGAACTCTGATCAGTAGCAGGCTCTTGGGCCTGAATAAAGATGGTACTCAATGTTTCTGTAAGGTGCACAACAACCTACAGAGCATCTTTCAGTTGAGACAGCTGGTTCATAGTGGTCAGGCCAGATGTGCTTTTGTCCTGTGGGGGAAAAAGGGGGTGCCTATGGGAGGGGGCCTTGGCCTTGGATGGTGCAGGAGCAGAGGGTGGGGGAACCCGTATGGTGGTGGATGGGGCTGCCACCTCTGACAGAAACCCTACCTCTGAAAGTCCCGCCTCCCTGGCAGAAGTCCCAACCCCGTTGGAGGAAGTCCTACCTCCTCTGGCACACCAGGAGGGGCTGTTCCCCACATGTTTGAAATGGCAGCAACTCATCCACCAGATCTGGAATAGTCTGGGTTATAAGTCTGTAGCCCTGAGGCCAGGAGGAGTTGGGCAGGAGAACATAAGGACTCAGGAAGAAGTTTAGTTTGGGGGAAGGAGAGGAACAAAGAGAAGGCATCTATGTAGCTAGCCTCCTTTAACTTGCCTGACCACCTGCAGAAGTTAGATAGATTCTGTATAATATCAGAATCAAGTGTGATGAATGGGCCATGTGGGCTGATCATCCAGTGGATATTCGGGCCAGATCTCACTACAGAAGTATATGAGCTCCTGTGAATCAATGTCAGGTTCAGTGTTAAGCATTTCTAGATTATTTAGGAGAAAACCCAAGGGGGAGTCCTGAGGAATGTCAGGAATATTGTGTCCCACCCATGGTAAGTGATTTGGAACCAAAAGCTGTTGTAAAGTGTCCTATGCAATGCAATTTGTCCTAAAAGTGGGAAACAACCAGTGGGAAATGTCACATTTCTCCACACCATCCCTCAGCCACAGAGGCCCTCAGAAATGTGGCTTAGATACTTGGCCAAGTTTTTCAGGGGTGGGAGCCCCAAAGCTCCCTGAGAGAGGTATAGAGCTTGCACAGTGAAATCTAAGCCTCTAGGTTTGATTTACATGGCAGGTAGGACGTGATCAGCTGCTGGCAGATGTGTAGGAGGTGTTTGGTCAGAAGGAAACCAGCTTGGCGGTCTTTTGGGTCTGCCTAGAATTGTGGGTTAGGTCCCGGGGTCGCAGGCAGGGCCCTCCCAGTCAGTGGGGAGAGTGAATCCACCAGGGAGCCTATCTATCAGCCTATAGTCCACCAAAATGAAGGAGAAAATGTAAACCTGGGTAGGAAGTAACCCAAAGAAAGTAACCCAAAAGACCATGTGGACATGAGTTAAGTAGTAGAAAAGATTTATTGCCAGCAGAGCTGATAAGGCCAAGTTCTCATGAGGAAAGGGAGAAAATGGTGCCGTCTAGCTCTTTGGAGGCCCCTTTTATATTGGAGGCCAGACGTGGGAGGTGCCTCACCTACTGCTCAGGTGCTGCCATCAAGGGCAGAGATTAGGCCTGCATAGTGGGCATACAGCTCCACTTTTGGCTTTTTGTAGTTAATTGTAGGTAAGAGTCTTTCAAACTTTCCTGCCCTGGCTAGCTTCATACCTTGATCCTCAAATCTCAGCCTCCTGAGTAACTAGGATTACAATCATGAACCAGTAGCACCCAGTGAGATTCTTTTTTTTTTTTTTTTGGGGTCCAGTCGTGGGGCCTGAACTCTGGGCCTGGGCGCTGTCCCTCAGCTCTTCAGCACAAGGCTAGTGCTCTACCACTTGGGCCACAGCACCACTTCCGGC
>NW_012267229.1:15268265-15276744 GCF_000151885.1 Dipodomys ordii
CTCAAGTGGTAGAGCGCTAGCCTTGAGCTGAAGAGCTGAGGGACAGCGCCCAGGCCCAGAGTTCAGGCCCCACGACCGGACCCAAAAAAAAAATAAATTTGTATGGTTTGTGCTTTCTTTATGTCATCTTTATTTTCCAGTATATGTAAGACTTTTTCTTAGCCTTCTGATAACTCTTGAGTACTTTTATTATTCAATGACTTTTGATAGGTTTGTTATTCTGATTTTTATATTACTGTTATAGTAAAATTTGTAGTAAAAAAAGAAAATCTGGTTATTTGAAGGTGAAAGTTTTTTAATTTATGTACTGTTGCATTATATGTTTGCGTGTGTGTGTGTGTGTGTGTGTGTGTGTGTGTGTGTGTGTGTGTTGTGCGTGTTGTGCCAGTCCTGGGGCTTGAACTTTGGGTAAGGGTGCTGTCTCTGAAGTTTTTTGCTTCAGGCTATCATTTTACCACTTGAGCCACAGCTCTGGCTTTTTGGTTTTTAATTGAAGATACAAATCCTATAGACTTTTCTGCACCCACTGGCTTCCAGCCATGACAGATCTCAGCCTCCTGAGTAGCTAGGATTTCAAACATGAGCTACCTGCATCCAGCTTCAATAATATCTTTAAATGATATTTTCTTTAATAAAAATAATACTGGTTCTTGGTGACTCCCCTCTAATATGTGAACAATATAATAGTATGGTGTGTTGTACATGGCTAGGGAAAACGTATTTGGACATATAAGCTTGTTCAGGGATCATTTGAAATAAATAATTGAAATAAATGTTCATCTCTTTGGGGCGGGGCTTCTTTTTAGAATCAAGATTTGTTTGCTACATCACAAAATAAAGAATTTGATCCGCTTGGTCCTTTGCCACCTGGGTGGGGTAAGTCACATGAGTTTTTTTTGTTGTTTTCCACTAAATTCTATTTTTTTTTAAATTAAGGGCTGGGGATATTGAGTATTTGCTTAGATGACATACAATCTAAGCATGATTCCCAGCACCACAAGAAAGAAAAGTATTTGTGGATGATATTTTACTTTTGTTTAAATGAATACCTAGTAAGTTTTTCAGATCTATGAGTCAAATGAAAGCATGAAGTAGGCAAAACTCTGAAAATTCCAACTTGGACTCTTCATTAAAATAGAGTTTTATAGGAATTTAGTATCATTTTCCTCTTCTAAAGTTTTTTTGGTTTTTTGTTTGTTTTGCTTTTTCAGTTGTTGGGCTTGAACTCTGGGCTGGGCGCTGTCCCTGAGCTCTTCAGCTCAAGGTGAGCACTCTACCACTTGAGCCACAGCACCACTTTTGGTTTTCTGGTGGTTTATTGGAGATAAGAGTCTCACAGACTTTCCTGCCCAGGCTGGCTTTGAACCATGAACTTCAGGTCTCAGCCTCCTGAGTAGCTAGGATTACAGGCGTGAGCCACTGGCACCCATCTCCTCTTCTAACATTTAAAAATGATAATTCTGCAATAGGGGAGTATTCAGAATTGACCTCCAAGAGCATTCATTATACTCATGAAGAAAGTTTATCTCACACAGTTATATACCTTTTTTAGTCAGTCTCTCTCTTGAAGATTCATCACTTCCCAACAATGTCATACTGAGAACCAAGCTTTCAATACAAAAATTCTTTCAAGTTCATACTCAAACTATATTGATATTATAGGATTCAATTTACATGCCATCCTGAAAATGACAAAACTACAGATGAAAAACAGAGGGGCTGAGAAGGTGGCTCAGTGGTAGAGCCTAGCATGCACGAGGCCCTGGGTTCTATTCCTCAGCACCACATAAGCAAAAAGAAAAAAAAAAGCCAGAAGTGGCGCTGTGGCTCATGTGGTAGAGCGCTAGCCTTGAGCTGAAGAGCTGAGGGACAGTGCCCAGGCCCAGAGTTCAGGCCCCACGACCGGACCCCTCCAAAAAAAAGAAAAATAGATAAGTGACTATAAGGGTACAGAATAGGTAAGAGTTTGGTACATTAAGAGGTTATATTAGGAGTTATGTGATAATGGAAAAATTCTACATATTGATTTTGGTGGTGATTACATTTATATATATGATACAATGCATTAAAGTAAACTTTTAAAACTGGTAACATTTTTAACATTGTTGGGCACCTGGGTCTTATGCCTATAATTCTAGCTACTGAGGAGGCTGACATCTGACTGTTTTAAACCAATCTGGACTGGAAAGTCACGAAGCTTATCTCCTCCAATTAACCACCAACGAACTGGTAGAATGCTAGTCTTGCACACAAAAGAGGTTCAGGGATAGCACCTAGGCAGGACCAATCCATAAAAAAAATGACAGAGAGAGAGAGAGAGAGAGAGAGACACACACACACACACACACACACACACACGCACACGCACGCACACATCTCTGTAGCGTTTCCGTGTGTAGCTAATTTAACAGTAATGTACTAATGTCAAGAATCTTGGGTTGGGAATGTGGCTTAGTGGCAGAGTGCTTGCCTAGCATGCATGAAACACTGGGTTTAATTCCTCAATACCACATAAACAGACAAAGCCAGAAGTAGGGCTGTGGCTCAAGTGGTAGAGCAATAGCCTTGGACAAAAGAAGCTCAGGGATGGTGCCAGGCCCTGAGTTCAAGCCCTAAGACTGGCAAAGAAAAAACAAATGCTGGGCACTGGTGTCTCATGCCTGTAATCCTAGCTACTCAGGAGGCTGAGGATCATGGTTCAAAGCCAGCCCAAAAAGGAAAGTTCTTGAAATTCATCTCCAATTAACCACCAGAAAAAAAAATTGGAAGTGGCGCTGTGGCTCAAGTGGTAGATTACTAGTCTTAAACTGAAGAGCTTAGAGACAGTGCCCAGGCCCATAGTTCAAGCCCCACGACAGACCAAAAAAACAAAAACAAAAACCTCTTACTAAAGTCATAGTCATGTAACAAGATTCCAGAATAAAGGTGGCAATATTAAATAATTTTGAATGTAAACCAAAAAGGAAAAATAGTAGAGTGAAAACAGGGAACCAAGTAGAATCTTACCCGTTAAAGCTTCAGATACTTTATAATATTGTGGTTAATTTAGAAAGTGGTATTCTTTATAGATAGTCTGATTGGGAAACATTGATTCCAAGATATAGCAAAACTGCCAAGTAACAAATAAAAATAATGATGTGTCAAGATCATATAAATCTAAGCAGAGATACTGTTTCACAATCCTATGAGAAATCCCTATGTTCTTTCATTGAAGTTACTTATCTTCAAAACACTTATATGAATCAAAAAAGTAAAACAAATGTACCATCTTATTTAAAACTGTTATTGTTACTAAATTCTAACAAAGAACACTTTTCTAAGTTACTGTTTTCAAGAACTCAGTGTGAAGGTAAAGATTTCTGGCTCTGTTAAAGCCTCAGAGTGGTTTATATGTGGTTGATATGAGGAACTTCAGAACAGATGTTACCTTTAGAAACCTGACCTGTCAGATTGTATTTCTAGTTACAGATAGCTTGCCAAGCTTTATTTCTAAGGTTTTTTGTTTTGTTTTGTTTTCTCCTGTTTCTGGGATTTGAACTCAGGGCACTGTTCCTGAGCCTCTTTGATGCTTACAGCTAGTTAGTATTCTAGCACTTGAGTCATAGCACCACTTCCAGTTTTTTTGTTTTTTGTTTTTTTTGTTGGTCCTGGGGCTTGAACTCTGGGCTTGGGCGCTGTCCCTGCACTCTTCAGCTCAAGGCAAGTGCTCTACCGCTTAAGCCACAGCGCCACTTCCAGTTTTCTAGTGGTTTATTGGAGATAAGAGTCTCACAGACTTGCTTCCTGGGCTGGTCTGGCTTTGAACTGTGATCCTCAGATCTCAGCCTCCTGAGTAGCTAGGATTACAGGTGTGAGCCACCGGCACCTGGCTCCAGTTTTTTAATAGTTTATTGGAGATAATTCTGCCTTGGCTGGCTATGTACCATGGTCCTCAGATCTCAGCCTCCTGAGTAGCTAGGATCACAGGCATGATCCATCATTTAGAATTGTCCAGCATTTCTAAAGTTTCTGTTGTTTTGGGGATTGTGTATGTGTTTGTGTGCTGGTAGTAGTCCTTAAACTCAGGGCCTCTCGCTCTCCATTGCTGGCACTCTACTTCTTGATCCATAACTCTACTTCTGGCTTTTTGGTGATTTCAGATAAGTCTCATTGACTTTCCTTTCCAGGCTGGCTTCACTAAGGCAATCTTCAGATCTTAGCCTCCTGAACAGTCAGGATTATAGGTTTGAGCCAACAAAACATAGCTCTAAAGTTGATTTGTCTCTATTACAAAATGAGAAATTGTTATGTTAAAAGGATATATCTGAGGTGGGGGTGTGTTTGTGTGTATCCCAAATTTAGTGCAGAAAAAACTAACTTTATGGTGATAGAAACAGATTACTCCTCTGGAACAGATGTAGGGGAAAAAAATCACCTGTTTCTTCCAAAAGTTAAATTGTGTGCTATGTTGCCTTTATAGAAAAGCTTTCCTACAAGTTGGACCTTGCCTGTATATTTATCACTATCCTCATTATTCAGATCTTTTTGAGTTTTACTTTAGACAACAGCTCTTTTTTTTTTGGTCATGGTGCTTGAACTCTGGGCCTGGGTGCTGTCTCTCAGCTCTTCAGCTTAAGGCAAGCTCTCTGCCAATTGAGCCACAGTGCCACTTCGGTTTTCTGGTGGTTTATTGAAGATAGAGTCTCAAGGATTTTCCTGCCTGGGCTGGCTTTGAACATCTCAGCCTCCTACGTAGCTAGGATTACAGCCGTGAGCCACCAGTGCTTTTTAAAAACAATTATAATAACAATTGTTATTATAAAGGTGATATATAGGGGTTATAGTTACTAAGTCAGGTAAAGAGTACATTTCATTTTGTCACCCCTTCCCTTGCACTCTCGCAGTTATTCCCTCCCATCCCCATCCACAAAGTTGTACAGTTCATTTTCAACATAGTGTCTAGTGAGTTCCATTGCGAACAATTACTGTAATTATAGAGGTGATGTACAGAGTGATTACAATTACATGAGTCAGATAATGAATACATTTTCTTTCATAGTGTTTTCCATTCCCTCATTCTCTCCCAGTCCCTCCCTGTCATCTCCACCCACAAGTTGATTAGTTCCTTTCATCAGTGTCCAGTGAGCTCTACTGCTGCATTTTTTCACCCTTTTTCTCTTGTCTTCTTCCCTCCCCCCAACCCTTCTGAAGATGTACACTTGAATACACCATACATAAGGTAAAGAACACAGAATCATCAAACACTAAAAACTGGAAAAAAGAAATAAAGAAGAAAAAAGTTTCCACATCTTAGAGTTTGTTTCAGTATGTGTATTATTTTATACAAATATGAGGAGGCACTTAGGCATTGCACTTTTGTGTTTCTCTCCTAAGTGAGAGAAACACAACTCTTTTGGTCTCACTGTGTGTGAGTCTCTAGAATCATATAATTTATCATATCCTTGTGTTAGATCTGGGACATATGCCTTATTTGTAGAACAACACTGGTACTGTATCAGATGAGGAAATCCTATCAAATTAACCTTTTATATTGTCCCAAGAGATAGAATCCCAGCTTATAGTCTATGTTTTCATTTCGAGATTGACAGTGCTGTTTTTGTTACAGCATATATACTTAAATCCAACTTTGTTTCCCTCTCAGAACTTTTATGTGCTAGGACTAGACTTACCACCTTATAAGCTGACAGTGAAGAATTTTTAACATATCCACACTGTAGGAGCTAGACAACAGAGTGTTTTTGATTCAATGATAGTCTTTTTTTTTTTTTGGCAGAAGGGGGTCCAGACCAGTACTCCAGTTTGGTACCTGTTTTTCTTCATTGGCTAGCACTCTACAAACTGAGCCATGCCTCCAACCCCAAAAATGTAGTCTTTTTTTTTTTTTTTTTTGCCAGTCCTTTTAAACTCAGGGTCTGAGTGTTGTCCCTGAGCCTCTTTGTGCTGAAAGCTAGTGCTCTTCCACTTGAGACACAGTGCCACTAAGTATAAAGACATTTCTTTTTCTTTTTAACATTTTTTATTATTATATCTTTAAGTAGATGTACAAAGAAGTTCCCATTCTGCAAAACAGTATATGAGTACAAGGTGTCTGACAACATTGTCACCCATCGCTCCTAACCCATCCCTTCTCTCACTTTTTTTTAAAAATTGAGATTGATTACATAAATTTCATATATTTCACAGTATTGTGGATTAGTGATACTTAGTTAAAGTCACAAACACATTTTAACCTTCACAAGACAAATTGTTATTATCATGGTTTATAAAGTTTGTGAATTCTGTGAGCTCTGACAGTACAATTATTTCTTCTACATAAAGTGATGTTTACGTTTCTTTCCTTTTGCTTAGTATAGGCTGTTCCCTCTTTCCCTCTCATTCCTCCCTTCCCATTGCTGTCTTTGGGGTTGCTTAGTTCTTTTTCTTCTATGTCCCGTGCAGCTGATGGGCCCCTTTGTTGTATGTTGTTTCATTTCCCACTTATTCTTCATCCTCCTCCTAGCTTCCCTCCATTGTGTGCATATATATATACCATCTCTCTGGTCAAGAACATGGACTCATTTAGCAATGATAGGACAAAATGAGTGACTGGCTGTCCTTTGTTTCTCGAGTCCTGTTTACTTTGTCATATCTTCTTGCATTTTGGCTTTAGCATCCACATATCAGGGAGGCCATGTGCCGTTTGTCTCTTTATTCTTGGCTTACCTTGCTCAAAGTTATTCACTCTAGTTCCATCCATTTTCCTGCAAATGCCATTATTTTGTCCTTTCTAATGGCTGCATAATACTCCCTTGTATATAAGTACCATAATTTTTGGATCCACTCATCAGTAGTGGGTATCTGGGTTGTATCCATATCTTGACTGTTGTGAACAGTGCTGCAGTAAACGTGGAGGTGCATTTGTCCTTGTATCCTGGTTTCTGTTTTTCAGGGTAGATGCCTAGGAATGGTATGTCTGGGTCATAGGGGAGATCTATATTTAGCTTTCTGTGGTACCTCAGACTGCTTTCCCAAGTGGTTGTATTAGTATACATTCCCACCAGCAATGTAGCAGGGTTCCTCTTTTTCTGCATCCCCTCCAGCATTTGTTGTTGGCTGAATTTAGGATGTGGTCCATTCGGACTGGAGTAAAATGGTATTTCAGTGTTGTTTTTATTTGCATTTCCTTTACAGTCAGGGATGATGAACATTTCTTCCTGTGTTTCTTTGCCATTTTTGTGTTGTTTTGTTTTTTATCAGTCATGGGGCTGGACACTGTCCCTGAGCTCTTCAGTCAAGGCTAGTGCTCTACCACTTGAGCCATAGCGCCACTTCCAGCTTTTTCTGCTTATGTGGTGCTAAGGAATCAAACCCAGGGCCTCATGCATGCAAGGCAAGCACTGTACCACTGAGCCACCTTCCCAGCCCCTTATTTGCCATTTTTATCTCTTCTTGTGAGAAGTCTCTAGCTCCCTTGCCCATTTCACAATTGGTTTGTTAGATTTGTGAAGGGTTAGTTTCTAGAGTTCCCTAATATAATGGATATGAGGCCCTTGTCTGATATATTGCTGGTAAATATTTTTTCCCAATTAGTTTGGTTCCCAATTAGTTTGGTTGCTATTTCTTTAGATGTGCAGAAACTTTAAGGTAATCCCATTTATCGAGTCTCCAATTTGTTGTGACCCTGGGACTCTGTTCAGGAAGTTCCTCCCTGTGCCTATAAGTTAAGTGTCCGGAAGTAGTTTCAGAGTTATCAGGTTTGATGTTAAGGTCTTTAATCCATTTTGAGTTGATGTTAGTGCATGGTGACAGGCTAGGTAGGGTCCACTTTTAGTTTCGTGCATGTGGCCGCCCAGTTTTCCCAGCACCAGTAGTTGAAGAGGCTATGATTCTTCCACTGTATGTCTTTGACTCCTTTGTCAAATATCAACTGACAATATGTATGCAGTTTTATTTCTGGGTCCTCTAATCTGTTCCATTGGTTTTTGGTCTCTTTTTGTGCCAGTACCAAGCTGTCTTTGTTATTATGGCTCTGTAGTAGAGCCTGAATTCCATTATTGTGATCCCTCCTGCATTCTTTCTTTTGTCTAAAATTGCTTTGGCTATTCTAGGTCTTTTGTTGTTCCATATGAATTTTTGGACTGTTTTCTTTATTTCAGTAAAGTATGTCATTAGGATTTTAATGGGAATTGCATTGAATGTATATATCAATTTTGGCAGTATGGCCATTCTCACGATATTAATTCTGCCTATCCAGGAACATGGAAGGTCTTTCCATTTCCTGGTATCCTCTATGATTGCATTTTTTAGGCTTTTATAGTTTTCATGAAATAGATCCTTTATGGGACTGGGAAGGTGGCTCAGTGATAGAGCGCTTGCCTTGCATTTATGAGGCCCTGGGTTTGATTCCTCAGCACCACATAAGCAAAAAGAAAAAAGCTGGAAATGGTGCTGTGGCTCAAGTGGTAGAGTGCTAGCCTTGAGCTGAAGAGCTGAGGGACAG
>NW_012267229.1:15277534-15278163 GCF_000151885.1 Dipodomys ordii
AAAAAAAAAAAAAAAGGCGACTGATTTTTGTGGGTTAATTTTGTATCCTGCTACTTTGCTGAAGTGGTTTATAAGTTCTAAGAGTTTGGGGATGGAGCTTTTGGGATTGTTAAGATATAAAATGTCATCTGCAAAAAGAGATAGTTTAAATTCTTCCCTTATGTGGATCCATTTAATGTCGTTTTCTTGCCTTATTGTTCTGGCTAAGGATTCCAGAACTATATTGACCAGGAGTGGAGAGAGGGGGCATCCTCGCCTTGTTCCTGTTTTCAGGGGTATTGGTTGTAGTTTTTCCCCATTAAATATAATATTGGCTGTTGGTCTGTTGTATAAGGCTTATATTGTTTTAAGAAATGTTCCTTTTGGGGCTGGGAAGGTAGCTCAGTGGTAGAGCGCTTGCCTTGCATGCCTGACGCCCTGGGTTCGATTCCTCAGCACCACATAAGCAAAAAGAAAAAAAGTCGGAAGTGGCGTTGTGGCTCAAGTAGTAGAGCGCTAGCCTTGAGCTGAAGAGCTGAGAGACAGCGCCCAGGCCCAGAGTTCAGGCCCCACTACCGGACCTAAAAAACAAAAAAGAAATGTTCCTTTTGGGGGCTGGGAAGGTGGCTCAGTGGTAGAGCACTTGCCTT
>NW_012267229.1:15278593-15301039 GCF_000151885.1 Dipodomys ordii
ATGAGGCCCTGAGTTTGATTCCTCAGCACCACATAAGCAAAAAAGAAAAAAAGCCGGAAGTGGCGCTGTGGCTCAAGTGGTAGAGCGCTAGCCTTGAGATGAAGAGCTCAGGGACAGCGCCCAGGCCCAGAGTTGAGGCCCCATGACCGGACCCCCCAAAAAAAAAACAAAAACAAGAAATGTTCCTTTTATTCCTATTTTTTTCCAGCACTTTTAACATGAATAAGTGTTGTATTTTATCAAAAGCCTTTTCCGTGTCAATGGAGATAATCATGTGGTTCTTGACCTTGGATCTGTTGATGTGATGGATTACGTTTATTGATTTACATATGTTAAATCATTCCCTGAATCTCTGGGATGAAGCCTACTTGATCATAATGTATGATTTTTTTTATACGTTTCTGGATTCTGTTGGCTAGAATTTTATTGAGGAGCATTGCATCTGTGTTCATCAAAGAAATTGGTCTGTAGTTCTTTTTTTGTTGGGTCTTTGCCTGGTTTGGGGATGAGTGTGATATTGGCTTCATAGAATGAATTTGGGATTGCTCCCTCTGTTGCTATTTCTCTAAAGAGCTTGAGGAGTATGGGTATTAGTTCTTCTTTAAAGGTCTTATAGAATTCTGTAGTGAATCCATCTGATCCTGGGCTTTTCCTTTTTGGAAGGCTTCTGATTGCTTCTTCTATCTCATTGTAGGTTATTGGCATATTTAATTGATTTATTTTTTGTTGGTTCAGTTTGGGTAATTTGTATTTCTCTAGAAATTCATCCATTTCTGCTAGGTTTTCTTTCCTTAGTGAGTATAGAGTCTGAAATAGTTATTTATAATTGTTTGGATGTCTTGGATGTTTGTTCTAGTTTCTCCTGTGGTATCCCTGATCTTATTGATTTGGGTCTCTGTATAAAGACATTTTTATCATTTTCATAGCTGTTTAGGAAACACTACAGAGAATAGTAATACGCCTTTTTTTAAATACTGTTTTATTCATCAAGCCAGGAAGTGCTCTTATGTATATTTAGGTTGGATGTTCAGCAATTTCAGTAGTATTTATCTTTTTACAACAAAGAAATTGGGTCTGTAGCCACACTACTTCCTCTAATTACAATGGATGAGCCTTCAGTTTAGTAGTATGTCTTCTTTTGGTAGTTATTCCAAAAAAGTAGTATATATTTTGAACATACTAAACAGCTACGAATCTGACTTCCATCTATAGTTTTATCACTATTAGAAACTGAATCATTTTGAGACATTGAATCATAATATTATGGTTTGAGTTCATGTGTTGGTTCTCAATGTGGCATTGTTGGGAAGTGGTAAAACTTCAAGTAATAGAGACTAGTATATATAATTGCAGAGTGATAAACATTTTTAAACTTTAGAAGAGGAAAATGATACTAAATTCCAGTAAAACTTTATTTTAATGAAGTATCCAACTTAGAATGAGTTATTTGAAAAAATGAACACCAGTTTTTTTTAGAATGGAATCTTTTCCAGCTTTTTTTTTCTTTTTGCTTATGTGGTGCTGAGGAATCGAACCCAGGACCTCATGCATGCAAGGCAAGCACTCTACCACTGAGCCACCTTCCCAACCCCTACATTAGCTTTTTTGTTCAGAGCTGTCACTCTACCACTTGAGCCACAGCTCTGCAGATAATGGCTTCAAACTGTGATCTTCTATTATCAGCCTCCTGAGTAGGGAGGATTATAGTTCATTCTTTTATGAACTCATTATTAGGAACTATGCTTTTTAAAAAGTTTGAAACTTGTTGGCCAAATTACAAAATATGAATATAGGAACTGTTTTTGAACAATTAATTGGTATTGAACAGATAAATATGGAAATTTTGAAGCTGTTTTCTTGGTTGTTATAGGATAAAATAATCTATACATCTTTTTAACTGTAATGGTGAAAGCTTACGAAAGCAAGGGAAATTTTGTAGAAAAAAGTAAAGAGGAATTCTGAAGTGAGATAGGTGGTGAACAAATAGCAATTTAGATGGAATAATTAAGGAATTGAGCCTTTCTACTCAATGTGTTTGTAGAAAGTTGCTATAGGTATTGAGGTTTAGAACTTGGGTATATTAAGGAACAAAATATGTTTTTAAAAAAGAAACTGTAAGGGGCTGGGAAGGTGACTCAGTGGTAGAGTGCTTGCCTTGTATGCATGAGGCCCTGGGTTCAATTTCTCAGCACCACATAAGCAAAAAGAAAAAAGCCGGAAGTGGCATTGTGGCTCAAGTGGTAGAGCACTAGCCTTGAGCTGAAGAGCTGAGGGACAGCGCCCAGGCCCAGAGTTCAGGCCCCATAACCAGACCTCCTCCCCCCCCCCCAAAAAAAAAGACAAAAAAGAGACTGTAAGCCTGGTGCTGGTGGCTCATGTCTATAATCCTAGCTCCTCAGGAGGCTGAGATCTGAGGATTGTGGTTCAAAGCCAGCTCAGGCAGCAAGGTGTGGGACTCTTATCTCCAATAAACCACCAGAACACTAGGAGTGATGCTATGCCTCAAAGTGGTAGAGCATTCACCTTGAGCTGAAGAGCTCGGAGACAGTGCCCAGCCCAGAGTTCAAGCCCCACAACCGACCAAAAAAAAAAAATTAAAAAACAAAACAACAAAAAGACAGAAACTGAGCAGGGCTTCAGTTGTAATCCTAGCTATACAGGAGATTGAGACCTAGAGGATAGAGATTCAAAGCCAGCCAGGGCAGAAAAGTCTGCAGTACCACTTCCGTTTTTCTGGTGGTTGACTGGAGATCAGAGTTTCATGGATGTTCTTGCCCAGGCTGGCCTTGAACAAGGATCTTCAGATCTCAGCCTCCTGAGTAGCTACGATTACAGGTGTGAGCCATCAGTACCTGGCTGAGTCTTGATTTTTAAGACTAGGCTCATGTCAGACCATGATTTCTCCAGTTTTTAGGCTCCTGAGTGGCTAGGATGACAGATGTGAGGTACTGATATTGAGCTTCAAATTCTTTCTTTCGCGCACGTGCGCGCGTGCGTGCGTGTGTGTAGGCGGGGTGGGGGGCGGGGAAGATGAGGTGCAATACCAAAGCTTGAACACAGTGCTTTGTGCTCTCACTTGGCTTCTGCTCGTGGATGGTGCTCTACTAATTGAGTCCAGCATTTTACTGGTTAATCAGAGATTAACCAACTCAAGTGCTTGCCTTCAGCTGAAGACATCAGGGATAGTGTTCAGTCTCAGAGTTCAAGTCCCACAACCAACCAAAGGAAAAGGAAGGAAGGAAGGAGGGAGAGAGGGAGGGAGGGAGGAAGGAAGGATGGAAGGAGGGAGGGACGGAAGGAAAAAGAAATAAATAAATCACAAGACTTAATTCTAAAGGAACTAGCAAAAGCCAAGCTGGAAGTAAGTAGAAAAATGTCAGCCAAACAAGCAAGCCAACTGAGCCACTGCAAAGTCCTAGGATCAAACTGTGACTCAAAACAAACAACAACAGGGCTGGGAAGGTGGCTCAGTGGTAAGGTGCTTGCTTGCATGCAGGAGGCCCTGGGTTTGATTCCTCAGCACCACATAAGCAAAAAGAAAAAAGCCGAAAGTGGTGCTGTGGCTCAAGTGGTAGAGCACTAGCCTTGAGCTGAAGACCTGAGGGACAGCACCCAGGCCCGGAGTTCAGCCCCCACAACTGACCAAAAAAAAAAAAAAAACAAAAAAAATCCTGATACTGGCCAAAGCAAAAAAAGAAACATTGATAGGTGGGGATAGCTCAGTGTAGAGTACTTGCCTAACAAATACAAGGCCCTGGGTTCAATCCTAGGTACTTGATAATAAATATGCCTTAGTTGAATATTGCCAATTATATACCAGTGACAAGTTACCTCATATCCCTTTATATTTTAAGAAAAGGGATAATGTAGAATGGTAATGAAAAAATCCCCCCATGGAACACCTGAGTTTCCATCCTACTGCTACTTAGTTCATAGTTTTGGGTTAGATGTCTTGAGTTTTCTTTATCTTCGGGGCTATTGAAAATAAAATGAGAACCATGTATGTTGACACATGTCTATAGTTATGGCATTCAGGAGGCTGAAGCAGGATGACCTTGAAGCCAACTGCATAGTTCCAGACCAGCCTGGGATACTTAGTGAAACCTTGTCTATAAATAAATAAATGTGGTTATGTTGAAGGTATAGCTTAGTGGTAGAGTAGAATAATATTTCTTTTGTTTATTTGTTTGTTGGTCGTAAAGCCTGAACTCTGGGCCTGGGCACTGTCCCTCAGCTCTTCAGCTCAAGGCTAGCGCTCTACCACTTGAGCCACAGCGCCACTTCTGGCTTTTTCTGCTTATGTGGTATTGCCTCATGCATGCAGAGCAAGCACTCTACCACTGAGCTACCTTCTCAGTCCCGAGTATAATAATACTTCTATAACTTTAGCAAGTATATGCATTTAATAAAAAGAATACCCCACCCTTTTTTTTTCCATACTGGGGCAGGAACTCAGGACCTGGGCACTGTCTCTGAGCTTTTGTGCTCAATGCCAGCACCCTACCAATTGAGCTACTGTTTCACTTAGGCTTTTTTGGTGGTTAATTGGAGGTGAGAGTCTCACAACTTTGCTGCCTGATCTGGCTCCAAACTCTTTAATCTTCATATCTCAGTCTCCTGAGTATTTGTGAGTGCAGGAATAAGCCACTGGCATCTGGCAAAACTAAACCTTTTCAAAGAAGTGATACACATGCCATAAAGCCAACAGTGCAATGAAAAATAGACATAGTCATTTAGTTTTGTTTTAGTTTGAGGAAGTCTATGCCAATATTAATGTTGTATTTCTTTGTTTAATGAAGAGAAAAGAACTGATAACAATGGCAGAGTATATTTTGTCAACCACAACACTCGAATTACTCAATGGGAAGACCCCCGAAGTCAAGGGTAAGAATTTAAGAATTTTTTAGTATATGTGTATCAATTTACTCATTTCTCACTCATATATATGTATATTCATTCTTAAAGGCCTTAATATGAATCACTTAACATGTACTGGAAACCAAAAATATATTATTGATTCTCACAAAATTAGAAGCCTAAGAGTTTCTTGCAAGTAGAGAAAACTACTCACTTGTGTGTGAGAATACACTTACATTGAACATTCATACACTTACATACATACATATGTAAATACATAAATGCTTCTAAAAAATGCTAGATCTCACTTTGAGAACATCTTAAACACATGTATTTCAATTAGAATAAATTTCAGTATCTTGCTACTAAGCTTGCTACTATATATGAATATATAAATATATATGTATATTAGTATGTATGTATTTAGTGGTAACCAGATTAATAATTCTAGACTTTCTTAATCTTAGATCACTAATAGAATTCAATGCATGTTTTAATGGGTAAAAAGATACAATTTAGTTTAGCCTTTGCCTAATACTTATTGTTTCCTTCCTTTAAAAGGTAAAACCTAACGTATTAGTAGTACCTAGCACTTTCTTTCCTGAAAAGCTTTACTATGCATTATCTGCATCTTTAGGAAGGAAGAAAATTCTTACTTTCATGTAATGAAAAAGTAAACAATTTCTTGAGAGTAGTAGAAAACTTTCTGGTTTCTTTTATTTGCATCAGTAGAAAACACAAACTTATAAAAATATTCTGTGGTTGTTAGAGATAATCTTAAAATATCATTTACACATCATTATTAACACTGGTTAGTAAGAATAAAAAACTTGCTAGTATATTTATGCATATGAGTACAGGTTTTTTCTTAATTTTTTTTTCTTTTTTGTCGGTTGTGGGACTTGAACTCTGGGCCTGGGCACTGTCCCTCAGCTCTTCAGCTCAAGGCTAGCACTTCAGCCACAGCGCCACTTCCGGCCTTTTCTGTTGATGTGCTGAGGAATTGAACCCAGGGCCTCATGCATGCGAGGCAAGCACTCTACCACTGAGCCCTTTTTCTTAATGTTTTGATAGCTATATACAGTTACTCAGCATAATCTCTGTGTATTAGTTTGTTAAGACCAGTTTAATAAAGTACACAACACAGGAAGTACTTTTTTGTTTGTCCTGGTCCTGGAACTTGAACTCAGGGCCTGGGCACTGTCCCTGACTTTTTTTGCTTAAGGGTAGCTCTCTACCACTTGAGCCACAGTGCCATATATGCTTTTTAAGTATTTAGTTGGAAATGAGTCTCACAGATTTTCTTGCCCAGACTAACTTTGAACTGCAGTTCTCAGATCTCAGCCTCCTGAGTAGATAGGATCACAGACATGAGCCACTGGTGCCCAACTTACATTGGAGTACTTTAATTTTGAATTTTTTTATTTTTTTGTTGGTTGTGGGGCTTGAACTCTGACTTTAGGTGCTCTTGCGCTCTTCAGCTCAAGGCGAGCGCTCTACCTCTTGAGCCACAGCGCCACTTCTGGTTTTCTAGTGGTTTATTGGAGATAAGAGTCTCACGGACTTTCCTGCCCTAGCTGGCTTTGAACTGCTATCCTCAGATCTCAGCCTCCTGAATAGCTAGGATTACAGGCATGAGCCACCGGCACCCAGCTTCATGGAGTACTTTTAAACAGCAGTAATTATCTTGACAGTTCTGGATCCTACAAGTCAGAGACCAAAGTGTTGGCAGCACTGTTCTGTCACTGTACAACTAGGTATGGCCCTGTTCCAGATCTCTCCCAACTTTTTATAGTTCTTGGGTTTTTGTCAGCATATTTCTGTCTTCATATGTCTTTCCTCTGTGTATATGACTGCCCAAATTTCCCCTTTTGTAAGAACACCATTTCTATAGAATTAGTGACTCAGCTACCATACTCCTGTATTATCTCCTCTTAACTAATGCATTTTTATGGTCCTGTTTCCAGACAAGGTCACAGCCTGAGGTACTTAACATAAAGTCTTAACTATAAGCATATGGAGGAAGGACATGTTCAATATATACTAGTTTGTAGTAGTATACTTTTATGAAACGGACAGTTCCATTCTGTCAGAAGTTTGAGAAAAACATACAATCACTTAAGACATTAACTACACTTTGGAGAGTCAACTCTCATTTCGGACCAGCTGCTTACAATTTTTGGCACAACCACTCTCAGGTATAATAGTTCAGTAACAAGATGAATGTGGTAGTAGGTCATGGAATAAGTCTTAGCACTCAGCAGACGGAAGCAGATGGTTGGCAAGTTGGGTCATCTACTAGTAAGAACCTATCTCAAAAAACAAAATGTTTCTGGCTACCAGCAAATGCCAGTGTGGTTCTTTTTTGTGAAGTTATTGTATATAATTTAAATGTATTTAGTTCCATAAAAGAATTAAGCATCAAAAGATATAAATTTTTTTCCTTTTTTTTTTGGGTCCAGTCGAGGGGCCTGAACTCTGGGCCTGGGCGCTGTCCCTCAGCTCTTCAGCTCAAGGCTAGCGCTCTACCACTTGAGCCACAGTGCCCTTCCGGCTTTTTTCCTTTTGCTTATGTGGTGCTGAGGAATCAAACCCAGGGCCTCAAGCATGCAAGGCAAGTGCTGTACCACTGAGCTACCTTCCCAGCCCCAAAAGATAAAAATTTTTAAATTTCTTTCTAAAATTCTGTATCTGGGGCTAGAGATAAGGTTTGGCTCAGTGGTACAGTACCTATGTAGTACATTTGAAGACTTGGGTGTGATTGTAGTACTGAAAAATAAAAAATAAAATTTCTAAAGATAGAATGAACAAGTTATCCCTTTGCAATTTGCCACCATTATTCCCTTAGACCTTTATACATACCTGTAGAGTTAAAAATAGAATCATATTTTAATAAAGAGCGTAAATTACCTAGGTTTATCTCAAATGACATAGTACTGATCCTGTCTTACATTATAATTACAACAAAAGAAAGTTCTCTTTTCTTACATTTTTGGTATTCTTGTCTGGCACTTGTATTCAATTGTATGTACATAAATGAATATTATGAATATTATTAACCTTTATTTGTACTTCACAAAATATGATTCAAGACAAAGTTGTTTTTCTTTTTATGGGCACAAAGGGGCTTCATTTTGACATATCTACTTATATGTATAATGAATCTTGATCAGATTCATCCCCATTCCTTCTTTTTGTGTGTGATACTGGTATTTATGCAGCATAAGGCATGGCATGTATTAGGCAAGTGCTCTATCATTGAGCTACATTTCCAGCCCTAATGGTTTTTCTTTGTTTCCCTGAATTACACAAGAAAAATGACAATCCAGCAAAAGTAGATCCCTACAAGAAGTCGTTAGGTCGAAAAAATGAACTTTACAACTTTGGCTGGGGGAGTGGGGGAGGATGGATGATGAGAAGGTGAAACAAAGGAGGAGGCAACAATGCTTGATAAGAAATGTACTCATGGGATATTATGCAGCCATTAGAAATGACAAAATAATGGCATTTGCAGGGAAATGGATGGAGCTAGAAGGAATCATGTTGAGCGAGGTAAGCCAAGAGCAAAGAGACAAACGGTACATGGTCTCCCTGATAAGTGGATGCTAAATCCAAAATGTTAGGTGATACGACAAAATTAACAGGATTTAAGAAACAAAGAACTCCCACTCATCTGGTCGAACCACTACTAAATATCCCCATGCTGCTGATCACATGTATGGTGTATATGTGTACACCGTTATATGTTATAGACTGTGATAGACAATTTGCTCCAGGAAAGTTAGAATGAACTTGTGACTTTAAATGAGCATCATTATTCCACAATACTGTGAAATTTGGGGAATTATGTAATCACTTAATCACAATTTAAAAAAAGAGAACCTCAGGGAAGGTAGGGAGGAAAGGGATGGTAGGGGGAAAACAGTGGAGGGGGTAGCAATGCTTGATGGGAAGTGTTCTCATTACCTTGCTCATGTAACTGTGACCCTCTGTATAGTATCTTTACAATAAAAAAAAAAAGAAAAGAAATGTACTCATGGGGCTGGGAAGGTGGCTCAGCACTCTACCAAGTGCTTGCCTTGCATGCATGAGGCCCTGGGTTCGATTCCTCAGCACCACATAAGAAAAAAGAAAAAAGCCGGAAGTGGTGCTGTGGCTCAAGTGGTAGAGCGCTAGCCTTGAGCTGAAGAGCTGAGGGACAGCGCCCAGGCCCAGAGTTCAGGCCCCAGACCGGACCCAAAAAAAAAAAAGAAAGAAATGTACTCATTACCTTGCCCATGCAATTGTAATACCTCTCTGTATGGTATTTTCACAATAAAATAAATAAATAAACAGTGAGCCTGAATTCCTCCAATTCTGTATTTCCCGTTCTGATGTAAACCTGAACATTATTGTTCTCATAACCACATGAGAAAATTGAAGCTATAAAAATAGGAAAAAAAGATCTGAGATCCAGTAGTTCACACCTGTAATCTGATCGTGATTTGAAGCTAGCCCAGGCAAGAAAGCCCATGAGACTCTTACCTCCAGTTAACTACTAGAAAACGGAAGTGGCACTGTGGCTCAGTGTTAGTGCTAGCGAAAAAGCTCAGAGACAGCACCCAGGCTGAGTTCAAGCCCCATGACTGACAAAGAAAGAAAGAAAGAGAGAGACAGAGACAGACAGAGAAAGAGGGAGGGAGGAAAAAAAGCGTGCTGCAATATACAAAATTGCCATATTTGTTATACCTAGAAAACTAAAAAAGACTTAATTCCACTATGTTACAATACACAGACCACAAGGTAATTACCAGCAGTTCTCTACCTATTCTAGAATAGTGTTTTGAAATGTACAATTCTTTTTATTTATTTATTTTTATTTTTGGGTCTGGTCGTGGGGCCTGAACTCTGGGCCTGGGCACTGTCCCTCCCTCATCTTTCAGCTTAAGGCTAGCACTCTACCACTTTAGCCACAACGCCACTTCTGGCTTTTTTTCTTTTTGCTTATGTGGTACTGGGGAATCAAACCCAGGGCCTCATGCATACAAGGCAAGCGCTGTACTACTGAGCCACCTTCCCAGCCCCGTAAAATTCTTATGTTCACTAGTAAGCATTTAGTGTTTGTGCTAGTACCTAAGTTATTTTACTATATATCAGATTAAATTATTTATGTAAGTCTAAAGTTCATGCATTATTTGCATGGTGTAAAGCTCATGTGTTTGTAAGGTGGAAAGTTGTATCCAGCATACAACTTGGAAGATGATAAATATGGTGATAGCAGTATGTAGAATGTATACTTGACAGGGGCTGGGAAGGTGGCTCAGTGGTAGAGTGCGTGCCTTGCATGCCTGAGGCCCTGGGTTCTATTCCTCAGCACCACATAAGCAAAAATAAAAAAGCCGGAAGTGGTGCTGTGGCTCAAATGGTAGAGTGCTAGTCTTGAGCTGAAGAGCTGAGGGACAGCGCCCAGGCCCAGAGTTCAGGCCCCACGACTGGACCCAAAAAAAAAAAAAAGAATGTATACTTGACAGACTTATAATGATCAGTCTATAGTAGCAGGAGTACTAATAATATAATTTGAGAGCTTTAAAAATATTTTTGTTAGAATTACAGACATGAACCACAGGTACCCAGCTTGACAGCTTCTTACTGTTTTTTTTTGTTTGTTTGTTTTTTTGTCAGTCATGAGGCCTGAACTCTGGGCCTGGGCACTATCCCTCAGCTCTTCAGCTCAAGGCTAGCACTCTACCACTTGAGCCACAGCGCCACTTCCGGCTTTTTCTGCTTATGTGGTGCTGAGGAATTGAACCAGAGCCTCATGTATGCAAGGCAAGCACTCACCCCCTGACCCACCTTCCCAGCCCACTAGTATTTTTTTTTAATTGTCTTGTGTTCTACATAGTCTTATTACATAGAAATAGATTTTTCCGTTTTGTGAACAAAGAAACCAAACAGTATGACAAAGTTTTAAAGATATAAAAATAGGTATTAAAAAGCTGAAGAGGCCAGGCCTAGAGGCTTATGCCTATAATCCCAAGGATAGTGGAGGTTGAAAGTAAGGTATTCACACTAGCTACTCAATGCTGATAACAGGTTTGTTGTTTAAAACCAACCAGGGCTGGAATATCCATGAGACTTGTATCTCCAGTAAACCTCCCCCCACCCAAAAAAAAAGATCGAATTGAAGCTGTGGCTCATGTTATAGTGCTAGCCTTGAGTGAAAAAACTTAGAGGCAGTACCTCGGCCCTGAGTTCCAGCCCTAGTATTTGGACAAAAGAAAAAGAATGGAAAACAATACATTGTTTATAAACACTTGTTAATGTTGTGTAGGATATTTTTTTTCTATACTGAGATTTAAAGTCATGTCCTGATGCTTTGTAATTAGGCACTGTAACATTTGAGCAATACCTCTGGCAAATATGAAGACTTCTAAGACATTGGACAGAACTTAGTTTACATAGATTATTAGATGAATAGGAAAACATAAGCCAAGAAGATGGTAGAATTCCTAGTGATAATTTGTTTTTAATACTGCTGAAAAGTTTAATGTGTATCTAGAGATGCTAGTACAGAACTGAAAATAATGGACTAAATATATTTCCAAAGGATTTTGTGTTACACTTATGGATATTTTTAGTTTCTATACTTGGTTAGTAAATAAATGTTTCTTATGTGCTAATATTTTTTTTTCCTCTGTATTTCATAGTCAATTAAATGAAAAGCCCCTACCTGAAGGCTGGGAAATGAGATTCACAGTGGATGGGATTCCATATTTTGTGGACCACAATAGAAGAACAACAACCTACATAGATCCCCGAACAGGAAAATCTGCCTTGTAAGTTTTCTTTTTTCTTTTTTTTTTTTTTTCAGTCCTGGGGCTTAAACTCAGGATCTGGGCTCTGTCCCTGAGCTTCTTTTGCTCAAGGCTCGCGCTCTACCCCTTGAACCACAGACCCACTTCTGGCCTTTTCTGTTTATGTGGCACTGAAGAATCGGGCTTCATGCATGGTAGGCAAGAATTCTAACACTAAGCCATGTTTTCAGCCTGCTTTGTAATTTTAAACACTACAGATTAAAAGTAAAACTAATTCCTCAGATCTGACTTGAAGACTTGAATTAGAGAGGAATAGAAGTCTTATTTTGTCTTGAGTTTTCTTTTTGTTACTATTATATTTTATACATTGATTTACTTAATGAAGAGATAATTTCTGAGAAATGCATTATTTTGTGAATATCAGAGTATTTACCAAACCTAAATGGCGTGCCCTACACATATAGACTATATGGTTTACACACCTAGCCTAGATGATACAGTCTTTTTTTTTTTTTTTTTTTTTTTTTTTGTCGGTCGTGGGGCTTGAACTCTGGGCCTGGGCGCTGTCCTTCAGCTCTTCAGCTCAAGGCAAGCGCTCTACCACTTGAGCTACAGCGCCACTTCCAGTTTTCTGGTGGTTTATTGGAGATAGGAGTCTCACAGTCTTTCCTGGCTGGCTTTGAACCGCAATCCTCAGATCTCAGCCTCCTGAGTAGCTAGGATTACAGGCGTGAGCCACCAGCGCCCCAGCTGATGATACAGTCTTTATAGTAAACAAAACATAAAATTAAATCAAGCTCCAAAGAAACTTATGCAAACCAGTGACATAGTAGACATAAGAGAAATGAGGTTGCTGCTATACTACTTTGCAATAAACTCTTGTTTTTTTTTATAAGTGGGAGTACATTTTCTTTCTTTCTCTCTTTCTTTCTCTCTTTCTTTCTCTTTCTTTCTCTCATTCTCTCTTTCTCTCTCTCTTTCTTTCTTTCTTTCTTTCTTTCTTTCTCTCTTTCTTTCTGCTGGTTGTGGAGCTTGAACTCTGGGCCTGGGCACTCACTGTCCCTCAGCTATTCAGCTCAAGGCTAGTGTTCTACCACTTGAGCCACAGTGCCACTTCTGGCTTTTTTTGCTTATGTAGTGCTGAGGAATGGAACCCAGGACCTCATGCATGCAAGGCAAGCACTCTACCACTGAGCCACGTTCCCAGCCCTGTGGGAGTACATTTTAAGTTAATGATTAAAGGCCATGTGTCAGTGGCCCACACCTATAATCCTAGCTGCTTAGGAGGCTGAGATCTGAGAATCTTGGTTCAAAACAGCTGTGGCAGGAAAGTCCATTAGACTTTTATCTTCAAATAACCATCTAAAAGCTACACTTAGAGCTGTAGATTAAGTGATATAGTGCTATCCTTGGGCAAAAAATTTCAATGACAGTGCCCAGGTCCCAGGACTGGCACACACACACACAAATTAAAATAACGTTTAGGGCTGGGAAGGTGGCTCAGTGGTAGAGCGCTTGCCTTGCATGCATGAGGCCCTGGGTTCGATTCCTCAGCACCACATACATAGAAAAATCTGGAAGTGGTGCTGTGTGGCTCAGTTGGTAGAGCCCTAGCCTTGAGCTGAAGAGCGCAGGGACAGTAACCAGGCCCAGAGTTCAGGCTCTATGACCGACCAAAAAAATAAAAAATTAAAAAATAGAATAAAATAATGTTTAAAAGCATTTTGTAGGGGCTGGGAAGGTGGCTCAGTGGTACAGTGCTTGCCTTGCATGCATGAGGCCCTGGGTTCAATTCTTCAGCACCACATAAACAGGAAAAAAAAGCTGGAAGTGGGTCTGGCTCTCAAGTGGTAGAGTACTAGCCTTGAGCTGAAGAGCTGAGGGATATTGCCCAGGCCCAGAGTTCAAACCCCATAACCGACCAAAAAAAAAAAAGCATTTTGTAAATACATAAACTAGTCATATAATCACTGACTATCATTATCATGTATTATACATTATTCATAATTGCATTGCTATGTTTTTCTGTGATTAGCATTGTAGTGGGTTTGTTTATACTAACATAATTACAAACAGGTGAGTAATGTGTTATGCTGTGAGGCTAACAGGGCTATATCACTGGGAGTTAGGAATTCTACTCCATTATAATCATATGGGATCATTCTTACTAGCTGCACGTGAATTTGGCTATTAATCTCTTACTCAGTTTATGACTTAAAAATATGTTCTCCCCTTCTGAGGGTTAATTTTTACTCTGGATAATATCCTTTGATATACAAAAAGTTTGAAATTTTGATAAAGTTCAGTCTGTCTATATTTTATGTGTTACCAAAAAACCATTGCCTAATGTAGAATCATGATGCTTTTCTTCTGACAGGCTTATGATTTTAGCTCTTACATGTAGGTCTTTGGACCTCCCTTTGAGTAGTTTTTAGTACATGCTGTAAGATAGAGTATCCATTGTTATTCTTTGGCATGTGGATATCCAGTTTTCCCAGCACCATTTGTTGAAAAGACTGTCTTTTTTGGTAGGTCATAGGGCTTGAACTTGGGGCCTGGGTATGTCCCTGAGCTTTTTTGCTCCAGGCTAACACTCTACCACTTAGAGCTACAGTACCACTTCCAATTTTCTAGTGGTTAATGGGCAATAAGAGTCTCACAGATTTTCCTGCTGGGCTGGCTTTGAACCACAATCCTCAGATCTTAGCCTACTGAGTAGCTAGGATTATAGACATGAGCCACTGGCACCCAGCAAAAAGACTTGTCATTTCCTTGTTTCTTGGCCATGGAATTTTACATCACGACAATAATATAATTGATATAAGTTACATAATCAAGTACTTATTTAGCTCGGGCTTATTTGTCATTTGGTTTGTTTTTGTGCTACTAGAGATTGAATTTAGGACCTCATGTTTGTTAGTAAAACACTCTAGTACTTGAGTCAAACACCCAGTTCTTTTTGCTTCAGTTATTTTTCATATAGTCTGGTGCTTTTTTCTTGGGCCAGCTTTAAACCATGATCCTTTGTTCTGTTTCCCATGTATCTGAAATTATAGACATAAGCCATTGCACCTGGCTCCTAGCTCAGTTTTGATGACTCAAAAGTCCAAATAGCATAGCTCAGGCTTAACAAAGGTCATTGTATCATCTAATGATGTATAGTAGTACATCGTGGCATGAGTGTATGAAAGAGGAAACAATCATATATTGAACAAAACTAGAAAGGAAGTACAACCTGAGCCCGGTGGCCTAAGACATCATAGTAGGCCCAACTTCTTAATGTTTTTCAGCCTAACCCAATTTTCAGCTCAACCCAATCACTTTGAGGTTTTTTTTTAATTTATTTTTTGGTTGGTCATGGGCCCTGAACTCTGGGCCTGGGTGCTGTCCCTCACTCTTCAGCTCAAGGCTAGCGCTCTACCACTTGAGCCACAGTGCCACTTCTCGCTTTTTTTTTTTCTGCTTATGTGGTGCTGAGGAATCGAACCCAGGGCCTCATGCATGCAAGACAAGTACTCTTCCACTGAGCCACCTTCCCAGCCCCACTTTGAGGTTATTGAGTATTCAAACCGGTCTGGTTTGCATGCAGATAGAAAGCAGAACTGTATTCCAAAATAACTGGTAAAAAAAGGAGTGGAATGGCTGGGCCGGGCGGGGCAGGGCGGGAGGGGGGAGGGGGGAGGGGAGGAGGAGAGTAGGAGAGTGGGAGAGGAGAGGCCAGGCACTGGTGACTCACATTGTAATTCTAGCTACTGTGGAGGCTGAGATCTGAGGATTGAGGTTTGAAGCTTGAAGCCAGCCCAGCAGGAAAGTCTGTGCTGCGCTTTTTATTTAAGTTGCTAAGTACTGAAATAAGTAAGAGTATTTGCTTTTCTTTATTACTGTCTTTTATGAGCAATTATACATGTCGCGTTAACCCTGTTCTTCTTCAGAGACAATGGACCCCAAATAGCCTATGTTCGAGACTTCAAAGCAAAGGTTCAGTACTTCCGGTTTTGGTGTCAGGTTAGTATTGGAACGGAATCTTTTCTTTTGTTATGCTAATTAGTTAATTCAGAAAAACCGGTAAAATGGAAAACATTGGAATCCCTCATTTTTTTTTTTTTCCGGTCCTGGTGCTTGAACTCTGGGCCTGGGCGCTGTCCCTCAGCTCTTCAGCTCAAGGCAAGCGCTCTATGGCTTGAGCCACAGCACCACTTCCAGTTTTCTAGTGGTTTATTGGAGATAAGAGTTTCAAGGACTTTGCTGCCCGGACTTTGCTGCCTAGGCTGGCTTTGAATCGCAATCCTCAGATCTCAGCCTCCTGAGTAGCTAGGATTACAGGCATGAGCAACCAGCACCCGACTCTCACAGATTTTTTGAACAAAGTAATATATTTATCAGTTGGATAATTGTGTCTTATATCGTCAGAGATGAAGCATGGGAAAACATTTGAAAGAAAAGGGACTGAGAGGAGAGGGGCAGAATGCAAAGAAAAATGATAAAGGAATGCAATTATAATAGTACTCTGTACATATATGATAATGGAATTAGTAAACGAGTTAACAGTGGGTATGAGATAGATGGGAGAAAGTGGAAGAATGATGGAAGGCATCACTTTATGAATGGAGATGTTAAAGTGAAATCTTTTGCATAACAATTTGAAGGTAATTTTTTAAATTATTTAATTATGTTTTTGTCATTTTTGCTCACCAAATAGCTAGGCCTTCCTTTTGGTATTTTTGGTAGACCATTTTAATGGTGAGAATTGGCTTAAATCTCTTCTTACATTTCAGCAACTGGCCATGCCACAGCACATAAAGATTACAGTGACAAGAAAAACATTGTTTGAAGATTCCTTTCAGCAGGTACTGTCTGATCATGTCTAGTCTCATTGCCAGCTACCTTAGTACCTAACATTCAATGGGGATTTTTGTGTGTATATATATATACACGTGCTTGTGTGTTTTGTACTTTTTAAGAGTAACATAGTTGATTGGTGAGTTTCAAATTTCCTTTTCTAAGATGCTAGGGTTGTTTTTTGTTGTTGTTGTTGTTGTTTTTCGGTTTGGGGCTTGAACTCTGGGCTTGGGCGCTGTCACTGTGCTCTTCAGGAAAAGGCAAGTGCTTTACCGCTTGAGCCACAGTGCCACTTCTGGTTTTCTAGTGGTTTATTTGAGGTAAGAGTCTCACAGCAGCTGGGCACCAGTGGCTCGCGCCTGTAATCCTAGCTACTCAGGAGGCTGAGATCTGAGGATCACAGTTCAAAACCAAAGCCAGCCTGGGCAGGAAAGTTCATGAGACTCTGATCTCCAATAAACTGCTAGAAAACCAGAAGGGTGCTGTGGCTCAAGGGGTAGAGCGCTCGCCTTGAGCTGAAGAGCACAAGGACAGTGCCCAAGCCCAGAGTTCAAGCCCCACGACCGACCAAAAAAAAAAGAAAAAAAGAGAGTCTCACAGACTTTCCTGCCCAGGCTGGCTTTGAATCACGATCCTCAGATCCCAGCCTCCTGAGTAGCTAGCATTACAGGTGTTAGCCACGGATGCCTGGCTGATGCTAAATTTTTATTTGAAATAGATATACAAGTAGACTATCAGTAGGCAAAGTTCTGGCAATACCTATATGTGAGCATTATGGTATCAGTAGAAAAGAGAAAGGAAAACAGCTGTTCTTACACTTTTGTATTTGAATTTTTACAATTTTTACAATAAGCATGTGTTACTATTACAGATAAAAATGTGTCTGTGTGTGTCTATGTGCAAACACATGTACACATGTGGACAGTCCTGAGGCTTTAACTCAGGGCCTGGATGCTGTCCTTGAGCTTTATTGCTCAAGGCTAGTTAGCACTCTATCACTTTGAGCCACAGTGCCCCATCTGGTTTTCTGGTGGTTATTTGAAGATAAGATTCTCACAAAGCCAGCCTGGGCTGGCTAGCCTAGTCTAGCATGCATGAAGCCCTGGGTTCGATACCTCAGTGTCACATAAACAGAAAAAGCCAGAAGTGATGCTGTGGCATGAGAGGTAGAGTGCTATCCTCGCATGCATGAGGCCCTGGATTTGATTCCTCAGCACCACATAAACAGAAAAAAAGCTGAAAGTGGCTCAAGTGGTAGAGCATTAGCCTTGAGCTGAAGAGCTCAGGGACAGCGCCCAGGCCCAGAGTTCAAGCCCCAGGACCAACTAACAACAACAAGAAAAAAGAATGTATAGAACCCGAAGACACAATACTTCTGTGCCTTTAAACATATAAAATAATTTTTGTTGAAATAAAAAAGTATGGGGCTGAGAAGGTGGCTCAGTGGTAGAGTGCTTGCCTTGCATACATGAGGCCCTGGGTTCCATTCCTCAGTACCACATAAGCAGAAAAAGTTGGAAATGGTACTGTGACTGAAGTGGTAGAGCACTAGCCTTGAGCTGAAGAGCTGAGGGATACCACTTGGCCCAGAGTTCAAGCCCTACAACCGACAAAAAAAAAAAGTATGTAAATATAAAAATGTATAAATACATAAAGTTTATGAAACTTTAATTCATTTTCTATGTGTAGTATTAATATTCTCATTAACATTCTGTCATGGGGAATTTAAGATTTAAGTTACCTATATAATGCAAAAATGTGAAACTTGGAAATGGTAGAATGGTGTTTCAAAAATTGTTTTCGCCAATTCTTTTTATTGTTTTATAGATAATGAGCTTCAGTCCCCAAGATCTGCGAAGACGTTTGTGGGTGATTTTTCCAGGAGAAGAAGGTTTAGATTATGGAGGTGTAGCAAGGTAGTGATAATATGAGTACTCAGAACTTAGTTCCTTTCTTCCAAAGGTATCATTACACTTTGCTTGCAAGTACTATTTTCGCAATCTTATATTTCATGAAAATGAATAGTAGCAAATGATTGAGGCTTACTATGCTGGAGCTACAAAATTTCAACAAACAATTTAGCACCTTTTTTTTTACTAAGGAAATGCTAATTGATTTCACCTACACTATTTGTCCTAAAAATAGCTCTGTAAAATAGAATTTTATAGGCAATGAAAAGATTTTTACAGATTCATGTAGGATG
This sequence comes from Dipodomys ordii, assembly GCF_000151885.1. Lineage (NCBI taxonomy): Eukaryota > Metazoa > Chordata > Mammalia > Rodentia > Heteromyidae > Dipodomys > Dipodomys ordii. Next base: position 15,297,287 of record NW_012267229.1, read on the forward strand.
CATAAGTTGTACGTGGATTCAGGATTTGCATTATATCAGCCTACTGTTTGACATAGTATGTTAATCAGTAAACAGTCGATCACATCATATCTATTCCACAAAGCACCCAAGATCTTATAGTGATTAGGGCTTCTCATAGTCCTGATAAAGATAATTGAGACTCAGTTCCCAACTGAAATTAATAATCTTATCAGCAAAATATAGTAGCCTATATAAAAATCAAAGTCTTAATTCTTTTTCATTTTAGAGCTGTTAGTCAGACCTTAAATGGTAGCCTCAGCAAAGAATAGCTTTGCTTATTCCATAACAGTATGTCACACCAGTTTAAAAATGTAGTAGCAGTGGTAGTGTTGGAAAGCAAATAGTGTATGTGTGTATGTGTGTGTGTGTATGCGCACACGTATACATGTACCCATACTTAGGATTGAACTCAAAGCCTTGCTTTCTTGCTGAGTTTTTTCACTCAAGGCTAGCATTCTTGGGCTACACTTTCACTTCTAGCTTTTTACTGATTAAATGGAGATAAGAGTGTCTTGGACTTGGTCCTGGTTAACTTTTGATCTGTGATGATTAGATCTCAGCCTCCTGAGTGGCTAGGATTATAGGCTTGATCCACCAGCACCCAATTCATAGGCAAATATCTTGATTTGTCAAATAAGATAGTAGTATATCCGGGACTGGGAAGGTGGCTCAGTGGTAGAGTGCTTGGCTTGCATGCATGCGGCCCTAGGTGCGATTCCTCAGCACCACATAAGCAAAAACAACCAGAAATGGCGCTGTGGCTCAAGTGGTAGAACACTAGCCTTGAGCTGAAGAGTTCAGGGACAGCGCCCAGGCCCAGAGTTCAGCCCCCATGACCGACAAAAACAAGATAGCAGTATATCCTTCTAGGATTATCATGAAGAGTAGAAATACTAATACATTTATTAATGATCTAGTTTAGAATCTGAGTCTTTGTATACTTACTGGTGGCTACATTTTGGTAATTATTCTTTATATTTTGTTAGAAAATTCATTTACCTTTGAAAATGTATGATATAATCAAAGATAAATAGTAGATGTAAGGACTGGAAGCATGGCTCAGATTGTGGAGTGCCAACTTGCTGAGCAAGCTTAGCCAGTGTATAAGGTCCTGAGATCAAGTTCTAATACTGACAAAAAATAAGTGAAATACAATAATAATAAATATGAGTAGAAGTTTTTTTTTTTTCTTTTTTTTCCTTTTTTTCTTTTTTTTGTCGGTCCTGGGGCCTGAACTCTGAGCCTGGATGCTGTCCATCAGCTTTTCAGCCCAAGGCTAGCACTCTACCACTTGAGCCACAGCGCTACTTCCGGCTTTTTTTCTTTTTGTTTATGTGGTGCTGAGGAATCGAACCCAGGACCTCAGGCATGCAAGGCAAGTGCTCTACCACTGAGCTACCTTCCCAGCCCAGAAGTATTTAGTTTTATATAAGTTCAACATAATTCAAGAGTAAGTAGTCATTCATTTCCTAATCAGCATACTAACTAGCAATATAAAAGTATAAGCAGAATTGTCAGCAGAGGTGATCAACTAACTGGAGAAAAGGTCTAAGACACTGACTGCTAAGTGTTCCACCAGATCTATCCTACCAGACCCAACCATACAACATAATGACAATGACTTCATGTTAATATGCATGGATATCTTCAGAACATGTGAATTATTAGAGAAAGAGAGAGAGAGAGAGTGTGTGTGTGTGTGTGTGTGTTTTGGTCTGAACTCTGGGCCTGGGCGCTGTTCCTGAGCTCTTCAGCTCAAGGCTAGCGCTTTACCACTTGAGCTACATTGCCACTTCCGGCTTTTTCTGCTTATGTGGTGCTGAGGAATCGAACCCAGGGCATCATGCATGCAAAGCAAGCACTCTACCACTGAGCCACCTTCCCAGCCCACTAGAGTTTCTTAAAACATTTTCTAATAATTGTGTGGCTGAACTTAAGTGCTTTATTAACTGAAATTTAAAGGTTTTCATGTTGATCTGAAATATAGGGAATAATGTTACTTGTTGAGTATCACTGTGTACTCAGTAATAGATGGAATATTAGATTATTTCAACAACTCTAAGCCAATAGTAAATTTTAAATATGCCTTTTATACCAATTAAAAAATTTAGTATGTTCATATTTAATGTCTCTGAAATTGAAATATGTATTCATTGCAATTATAACTGGAAAAGTTTTAATAGGTAATCCAATAAGGATGCCTTTTTTAAGTAAGTGATGTCTTAGGTTCTTTGAAATATAATAGTGTATAAATATTATTTGTAAAATAGATGTGAATTTGCACAGAGTATACAAATAAAGTAGAAAAACTCACCAGCTAAGATATGTAGATTCCCAAGAACTTGGTTGTCCTGATCTTTGATTTGTTAGGATGGTTATTTATAAGATTTTTCATTCTGAGTTTTCTTTCAATTTCAGAGAATGGTTCTTTCTTTTGTCACATGAAGTGTTGAACCCCATGTATTGCCTGTTTGAATATGCAGGGAAGGATAATTACTGCTTACAGATAAACCCTGCATCTTACATCAATCCTGATCATCTGAAATATTTTCGCTTTATTGGCAGGTTTATTGCCATGGTAAGTGCAGGTCAAGACTGTGCATTTATTTGGTTAATTCAGCAATACTAAGTTGTCTTACATGTGCCATAAAAGATTATATTATAGGATTTTTTATAAATGAAAAATTTAATGTTTTAAAATAAAGTGGCATTTGTATAATTGTGTTAATATTGTTCCCTTTCTGTGTAGGCTCTATTCCATGGAAAATTCATAGACACGGGTTTTTCCTTACCATTCTATAAACGTATCTTGAACAAACCAGTTGGACTTAAAGATTTAGAATCTATTGATCCAGAATTTTACAATTCTCTCATCTGGGTTAAGTAAGTTTCTGTCTGCATTAACTAAAGTGTGGTCTACATGCTTTCACTGTAGAATTAGTAACTTGCCAAAATTGTAGGCATATTACCAGTTTATTGAATTAAATAATCTAATCATCTAAATAAACTGTTGAATTGCTTAGTTACAGAAGTATGCCCAAGATCTTACACAATAATGTGATATTAGAGCATACTGTTGCACTTTCTTACTTTGATGTTAATAGCTTATAGCCAATTAAGAGATGCTTTAAATTTAAACTTTTATAGTCGAATTAGAAGATAAATAATGCTTATTTCACTTATACAGAGAGAACAATATTGAAGAATGTGGCTTGGAAATGTACTTCTCTGTGGATAAAGAAATTTTAGGTGAAATTAAGAGCCATGATTTGAAACCCAATGGTGGCAATATTCTTGTGACAGAAGAAAATAAAGAGGAATATATAAGGTAGGAGAGAATATTCCTCTTTGCATAGTTTGGATTTTTCTGTTATAAAATTCCCTAGTATGGGGACTAGGAGGGTGGCTCAGTGGTAGAGTGCTTGCCTTGCATGCACAAGGCCCTGGGTTCAATTCCTCAGCACCACATAAGCAGAAAAATCCAGAAGTGGCACTGTGGCTTAAGTTGTAGAGTACTAGCATTGAGCTGAAAAGCTGAGGGACAGCGCCCAGGTCCAGAGTTCAGGCCCCGTGACCAACTAGCCCTATCTCCCCCCAAAAAAATCTCCTAATAATACTAATGAACAGCATTTTTTAAAAAATTTGTGGACTAGCCGGGCGCTGGTGGCTCACGCCTGTAATCCTAGCTACTCAGGAGGCTGAGATCTGAGGATCGCGGTTCAAAGCCAACCC
>NW_012267229.1:15301929-15311885 GCF_000151885.1 Dipodomys ordii
GGCCTGGGCACTGTCCCTCAGCTCTTCAGCTCAAGGCTAGCGCTATACCACTTGAGCCACAGCACCACTTCTGGCTTTTTTTTTTCTTTTTGCTTATGTGGTGCTGAGGAATCAAACCCAGGGCATCATGCATGCAAGGCAAGCACTCTACCACTGAGCCACCTTCCCAGCCCCGAGTTTTTTTGTTCAAAGCTAGTGTTCTACTACTTGAGCCATAGTTCCACTTCCAGCTTTTATGGTTGTTAATTGGGACTTTACTACCCAGGCTCATCCTTGTAAGTAGCTAGGATTATAGGCATGAGCCACCAGTGCCTGTCTGGTATTCCTTTTATTAAATGATTTGTTAGTTGAACTCCTACCCTAAAATAACCATCTAACATAATGAAAGAAAACATGCACTGTTTGTATCTGAGCCTGGCTCACTTCCCTTAACATAATTTTTCTAGGCCCACCCATTTTCCCCAAAAAGTATATACTTTCTAATTAATGAGTAAAATTCCATTGTGTGTATGTATGTATATATATCATATATTTATGATGTATATATATGTCTGATGCATATATCATTTTCTTGATCCATTTGTTGTTGGGTGTTTGGGCTATTTTCATAATTTGGCTATCGTGACTAGAGCAGCAGTTAACATGGCTGTGCAAGTGTCTTTACTGTATCCTGTCTTGTAATGGGCAGATGCTCAAGAGCAGTACTGCTAGGTCATAGTTGAAACTTTTTGGTGTGTGCTGGTGATGGAGCTTGAACCCAGGACCTAGGTGCTGACCCTGAGCCTTATAGCTCAAGGCTGATGCTCTACCACTTGAGGCATGGCTTCACCTCTGACTTTTTGGTGGTTAATTGGAGATTTGACTCTCATGTACTTGACTACCTACTTCAAACCTGGATCCTTAGATCTCAGCCTCCTGGGTAGAAAGGATTATAGACATGAGCCACCAGTGCTTGGCAAGTACTCCACTTTATACAGACACCCCAGCTCTTTCCTCTATATATTTGATTCCTTTTTTAAAAAGCTACTTTTAAGTCTTCATTTGCTAACTTCAGTATTACAACTAAGCCTTACTCTATAAACTTTGTTCTCAAGACTTTGAGTCATTTTCCTGGGATATATGTGTTGTGCTTCTATTGTTCCGACAGACCGTTAAATAATAGATCACTTTATCCTTTACAAGTTTAGTGGGACTGCTCTATTTCCATTTTGCCTTTAGTTCTAAAATATCTCTTATTCCTATAATTTTATGAGATGTAAATGTTTAAGTTCTGTCTTTCCAGTATAAGGTAGCTGCAGAAGTTTCTGCTTATGTCTTGTTGCTTTCCACAGGATTTCTTTGATTCACATTGTGTATGTGTGTGTGCTCACCCACGTATTAATAAGTTATTCCGTATAGTTTTCCCCTTTCTAATTATTTTTTTAATTTTCTTTTGAAGTAGAAGCTGGACCCCAGTAGCTCATGCCTGCAATCTAGCTACTTAGGAGGCTGAGATATGAGGATCCAGGTTCAAAACCAGTCTGGGCAGGAAAGTTTATGAGACTTTTTTGGTTTTGGTTGGTTATGAGGCTTGGACTCAGGGCCTGGGTGCTTTCCTTGAGATTTTCTGCTCAAATCTACTGCTCTACAACTTTGAGCCACAACTCTACTTCCAGTTTTTGGTGGTTAATTGGAGATGAGTCTTATTAACTTTCCTACCCAGATTGGTTTTGAACTCAAATCCTCAGATCTCAGCCTCATGAGTTGCTAGGATTATAGGCATGAGTTACCAGTGCTTGTCTCCATGAGATTCCAGAAACCTGGAAGTGGAGCTATGGCTCAAAGTGGTAGACTATTAGCCTTGAGCAGAAAAAGCTCAGGAGCAGCACCCAGGCCCTGAGTTCAAGCACCAAGACCTGGCGCGCACGCACACACACCACACACACACACACACATACACTCTCTCTCTCTCTCTCTCTCTCTCTCTCTCTCTCTGTGCAAAGCTATTCACTGATGGCTCACACAGGAGGCTCAGCACACACACACACACTCTGTACAAAGCTATTCACTGATGGCTCACACAAGAGGCTCAAAGCGCACACACACATACACACACACACACTCTGTACAAAGCTATTCACTGATGGCTCACACAGGAGGCTCAAAGCCAGCCCAAGGCAAATAAACCCATAAGACTCTTATTCCAGTGAGCCAGAAAAAAGCCAGATAGAGAAGGTATGGCTTCAGTGGTAGAACACCAGCTATGAATTAAGCAGCTGAGCCTTGAGGCTATGAGTTCAAACCCCAGTGCTGCCATTAAAAAAACAAAATCAGGGGCTGGGAAGGTGGCTCAATGGTAGAGCGCTTGCCTTGCATGCATGAGGCCCTGGGTTTGATTCCTCAGCACCACATAAGCAGAAAAAGCCAGAAGTAGAGCTGTGACTCTAGTGGTAGAGTGCCAGCCTTGAGCTAAAGAGCCAAGGGACAGTGCCCAAGCCAGAGTTCAGCCAGGCACTGATGGCTCACACCTGCATTCCTAGCTACTCAGGAGACTGAGATCTTGAGGATCGTGGTTCAAAGCCAGCCCAGGAAGGAGAGCCCATGAGACTCTTATCTCCAATTAACCACCAGAAAACCAAAAGAGCTCAGGGAGAGCACCCAGGCCCAGACTTCAAGCCCCACCCAAAAAAAAATTATTTCCATGGGTCTGGGAAGGTGGCTCAGTGGTAGAGCGCTTGCCTTGCAAGCCTGAGGCCCTGGGTTCGATTCCTCAGCACCACATAAGCAAAAAGAAAAAAGCCAGAAGTGGCGCTGTGGCTCAAGTGGTAGAGCGCTAGCCTTGAGCTGAAGAGCTGAGGGACAGCGCCCAGAGTTCAGGCCCCACAACCGGACCCAAAAAAAATTATTTCCAGAAATGAATGGTAAATTCTAAAGTTGCTGATAGCTTTTTTCATATTTTTCATATTTTTCTGCCAGAATGGTGGCTGAATGGAGGTTGTCTCGAGGAGTTGAAGAACAGACACAAGCTTTCTTTGAGGGCTTTAATGAAATTCTTCCCCAGCAGTATTTGCAGTACTTCGATGCAAAGGAATTAGAGGTAATGTCTTTGTGTATATGTATGTGTGTACATGTATGTGTGTACATGTACATGCATCTATAATTCTGTAACATGACAGCAAATAATACCTTAGATTCTACTTTCAATTTATTTTGTCCATCCTCTGAATGGCAGTAGTTTTTATGTTGTCAAGATGTTTGGAAGTATCCTCAATGGGTAAAACAATGATCTATGCCACACTCAATATTTAAAGAAAAAAAATATTTCTATTAAGGCTACGCTGCAATTGTAAGACTGAATTCCCTGAATACTTGTATATATGACACCATGCATGAAAGTTTCTTTTCTAAATATCCATATAATTCTTGATGTACAGTTTATAAGCCAAACCATGCTAACTAGTATTTTTCCAAAGTTATATTTAATATCAGACTTTTCTTAAATATATCAGGCATTTTTTTTGTACATTACCTAAAGAAATGACTTGTCTTTTTCATGTTTAAAGGTACTTTTATGTGGAATGCAAGAGATTGATTTGAATGACTGGCAAAGACATGCTATCTACCGCCATTACACTAGGACAAGCAAACAAATCATGTGGTTTTGGCAGGTTTGTTTCTAAATTTATTAAGTTACTTTAATTTTTTTTTAATTTTTTGGCAGATAGGGTTTGAAAGGCCTTTATACTTATTAAACAAATATTTTACCACTTGAGCCACTCCCCCAGTCCTTTTTTGCTTTAGTTATTTCTCAGACAGGGTGTCACTGTTTGCCCGTGGTGTGCCTGGAACCATGAGCCTGCTATATGCAGCCTTCTGTGCAGCTGAGTTCATAGGCACATCCCACCATACCCCAATTATTGATGGGGATGGCGTCTTACTAACTTTTTGGAGGTGTAGGGGTATGAGTACACATGCACACACTTGTCTATACTAGGACTTGAACTCAGGCTTTCAATTATCTTTTTTGCTCATGGCAAGCACTCTACCACTTGATCCATATCTCTGCTTCCAGCCTTTTGCTTGCTGGTTGGAGATAGGAATCTCAGATACATTGCCAGGCCTGCCTTCAAAAATTAAGATTCTGGCCTGGTGCTGGTGGCTCACGCCTGTAATCCTAGCTACTCAGGAGGCTGAGATCTGAGGATCGTGGTTCAAAGCCAGCCTGGACAGGAAAGACCATGAGACTCCTATCTCCAATAAACCACCAGAAAACCGGAAGTGGCGCTGTAGCTCAAGTGGTAGAGCGCTGGCCTTGAGCTGAAGAGCTGAGGGACAGCGCCCAGGCCCAGAGTTCAAGCCCCACGACCAACAACAACAACAACAAAATTAAGATTCTGGGTTGGGAAGGTTGCTCAGTGGTAGAGTGCTTGCCTTACATGCATGAGGCCCTAGGTTTGATTACTCAGCACCACATAAGCAGTAAAAGTCAGAAGTGGTGGGCTCAAGTGGTAGAGCATTAGCCTTGATCTGAAGAGCTGAGGGACAGTGCTCAGGCCCAGAGTTCAGGCCCCAGGACCAACAATTAAATAAGTAAGTAAGTAAATAAACTAATAAATAAAGATTCTCAGATCTTAGCCTTCTAAATGACTAGGCATTTCATATGCTCTTGCTATCTTATGCAATTATACTATGGTTTTTGTGATCATTTATACATTAAGAATTACCAAATGTTCAGTCAGGCACTAGTGCTACCTACTCAACTGATACCTGAGGTTCTAAGCCCCATGACTGACAAAAAAAAAAAAGGAGAGAGAGAGAGAGAATGAGAAACTCAAAAGTAAACTGAGCTTCTGTAGTTATATTTAGCATTTTATACCAGGGCTCCATGTCTTACACCTGTAATCCTAGCTGCTCAGGAGACTGAGATCTGAGGATTGCAATTTGAAACCAACTAAGGCAGAAAAGTCCATGAGACTCTTTTATCTTTAGATGTGGCTAAAGTGGTAGAATGCTAGCCTTGAATGAAAAAGGTAAAGGACAATGTTCAGGCCCTGTGTTCAAGCCCCAATACTGGCATTAGAAAGAAAGAAGAAGAAAAAAGAAAAGGGCATTTTAAAATACTTGGTTGAGTCAAAATATTGTGCTGTAGGATAGAAATTGTCCAGAAATCTAATGTTTAGGAATCGGAATTGTAGGAAATTAAGTCTAGCAATTTTTGGCCACATGTAGATATACCAGAAATCCAAAGAACTTTGAAAAAGGAAGTTATTGGCTTATATATGGAACAGAATTCTGTGAGCTTGATTTCATTTTTTTCATAAAAGCAAAACAGCCTATAAAGATCCAATCTCCATGTTCTATGTAACTATATAAATGTCCTGTGGGATAAACAAAGAAGAAGGCCACTCCAGAGTAGCTAATTTTCAAACTCCATGAGTTAGGTGCTTCTTAGGCCTATGTCATTCTTTGAGGAGGTTATTCTAAGTTTTACATAGGGGAAGGTTTGACCCTAGACATTCATTTGAATGAAATGATCACTTTTCTTTCTTGTTCAGTGAGCTAAATTTAATATATGATCTATATATCTTTTTAAACGTGATTTTTAACAGTTTGTTAAAGAAATTGATAATGAGAAGAGAATGAGACTTCTGCAATTTGTTACTGGAACTTGCCGATTGCCAGTAGGAGGATTTGCTGACCTCATGGGTATGTTTAGTGTCACTTTTCTTATTCAGAAAGTTTTCCTTGTACTGCTGTTAGATAAATATGTATAAAACTTATGAAAGACTGACTCTAGGACTGGTTCAGGTGAAGCAGTCAAAAAGAGAAAACTAAGTAGGTGCTTTCAGATACAGGGTTCAGACCAGCCCCTAACAAAGACTTCAAAAACCAGATTAAATGATTTTGGATATTATCCTTTTGGTATTTGGAAGCTATGCAAACTATGAAGAAAGGAAACTTGCTGATGCTATATTTTAGGGAGATTTGACAGCAAGACATGTAGCACAGAGTTAAACGTGGGGAGAACCTGGAGATAGGAAAAACCTATTGCAGTAATGAGTTGGTGATGCTGGTGTTCCTGGGTTTGGGAGCACGATTTGAGAACTTTTGAACTAATAAAATGATTTGTATTATGTTTTAGGGAGCAATGGGCCACAGAAATTCTGCATTGAAAAAGTTGGGAAAGAAAATTGGCTACCCAGAAGTCATACCTGGTAAGCAAAAAAAGAATAGAGAAAATAGCTTTTTCCATTTATTCTCTAGCTACTTAAAAAGCACATTAGAAATTCAGTACTTTTTGCTATTGTGTTTTGTTTTGTTTTTTGTTTTTTTCTTTTTGCCAGTCTAAGCACTGTCACTGAGCTTCTTTTGCCCAAGGCTAGCACTCTTGAGTCACAGTGCCACTTCTGGCTTTCTCTATTTATGTGGTACTAAGGAATCTAACCCAGAGCTTCCTGCATGCTAGGCAAGCGTACTACCACGAACCCACATTCCTAGCCCATCAAAAATACTTGTGTGTAGTTAACCTTATTTCCAAAAATGTGTCAAACTAAAAAACACTTTACTTCTGGGTACCAGTGGTTCATGCCTGTAATCCTAGCTACTCAGAAGGTTGAGATCTGAAGACTACAGTTCAAAACCAGCTGGGGCAGGAAACTGGAGAGTCTTATCTCCAATTAACCACCAGAAAACTGGAAGTGGCCCTGTGGCTCAAGTGGTAGAACCCTAGCCTGGAGCTGAAAAGCTCAGGGACAGCATCCAGGCCCAGAGTTCAAGCCCCACCACTGACAAAATAAAACAACACACAACACTTCAACTTTGTTTTGTAGGACTATATATTCAGTGGTCACTTTTTTTTTCATACTTTTTTAAAGGTTTTATTGCATATTATGTTTTAATACACATACATATAAGTGTAATTTTTCATATGTTTTTCTTCTTTTTTCATTGAACACAGCCTGAAACTTGCTAGCCATGAATTCTACCACTTGACTCATTTCTCCAGCTCAGTGCAATTTTCTTGTCCTTTTTTTTTGGGGGGGGTCCGGTCGTGGGGCCTGAACTCTGGGCCTGGGCACCACTTCCGGCTTTTTTGTTTTTGTTTATGTGGTGCTGAGGAATCGAACCCAGGGCCTCAGGCATGCAAGGCAAGCGCTCTACCACTGAGCCACCTTCCCAGCCCCTAAATAACAATGTTATTGATATATAATACATATACTATAAAGTTTACTCCTAAAGTATACTCCTCAGTAGTTAACAATGTATTCATAAGGTTATACAACCACTATCCCTGTCTGGCTGCAGAACTTTTCTTACTCCAAAAAGAAACCTTGCTTGTATCCGTTAGCAATCATTGCCTACTTGTCCTTCCTGTAGCCATTGGTAAGCACTAATCAACATCTTCTAAATCTCCTGCTTGAAAAATTCATATAAATGCAGTCATACAATCTTGTTTCTGGCTTATTTCACCTTCACCTAGTAAAATTTTTTCAAGATTTTTCCACATTGTGGCATTTATTAGTATTTCATTTTTAAAAATTATTATGATAAAATATACCTCACAGATGTACAATCACTTTAAATCTTTTTTGTTTTTCTTTTTCTTCCCTCTGTCAGTTGTGGGGTTTGAACTATGGGCCTGGGAGTTGTCTTGAACTCTTCAGCTCAAGGGAGTGCTGTACCACATGAGCCACAGTGCTGCTTCTGGTTTTCTGGTGGTTAATTGTAGATAAGAGTCTCACAGCCTTTCCAACCTAGGCTGGCTTTGAACTGTGATCCTTAGATCTCATCCTCCTGATTAACTAGGATTACAGGCATAAGCCACTAGCACTTGGCTCACTTTAATCATTTTTAAATGTGTACAGTTCAGTGTTAAGTACATTCACATATTGTGCAGTTAGTGTCACCATCCATCTCTGAAATGGTTTTAATTTTGTAAAATTGAACTGCATCTTTGATTTTTTTTTTAATTTTTAATTTTATTTTTTAAATTATCTTTTTTTTTTTTTTTGGGTCCAGTCGTGGGGCCTGAACTCTGGGCCCGGGTGCTGTCCCTCAGCTCTTCAGCTCAAGGCTAGCGCTCTACCACTTGAGCCACAGTGCCACTTCCGGCTTTTTTCACTTCCGGCTTTTTTCTTTTTGCTTATGTGGTGCTGAGGAATCAAACCCAGGGCCTCATGCATGCAAGGCAAACGCTCTACCACTGAGCCACCTTCCCAGCCCTGCATCTTTGATTTTGATTTGTATTTCCCCAGTGACTGATTAGTGACATTGAGCATGTTTTCATATGCTTGTTGGTTATTTATCTGTTCTCTGATAAATGTCATTTGCCTAGTTGTTTTTGTTTGTTTGTTTTTGTTAGTCCTGGCACTTGAACTCAGGCCTGGGCACTGTCCTTGAGCTTCTTTTGCTTAAGGCTAGCATTCTACCACTTAAGCCACAGCACCAATTCCAGCCTTTTCTGTTTATATGATACTGAGTACTGAGGAATCAAACGCAGAGCTTCATGCATGCTAGGAATGTACTCTACCACTAAACCACATTTGCCATTTGTCCAGATTATTTGTTGTTTTTGCTGTTGAGCTGTTTAAGTTCTTCATATATTCTGGAAAGGAATCCCTTATCTGATCAGTACTTTGTAAATATTTTTCTTATTGTATAGGTTTTGTCTTCATTCTGCTGATTGTTTGCTGTACAGAATCTTTCTACCTTGATAGAATCACTTTTGTCAGTTTTTGCTTTGTTTAATGTCCTTTTGGGTCATATCCAAAAAGTCACCACTTATGGGGCTGGCAAGGTGGCTCAGTGGTAGAGTGCTTGCCTTGCATGCATGAGGCCCTGGGTTCAATTCCTCAGCACCACATAAGCAGAAAAAGTCAGAAGTGGCACTGTAGCTCAAGTGGTAGAGCACTAGCCTTGAGCTGAAGAGCTGAGGGACAGTGCCCAGGCCCAGAGTTCAGGCCCCATGACTGGCAAAAAATAAATTTAAAAAACCCAAATGGTCACCACTTGGACCAATGCCCTGAAGTTTTCCCTATGCCATTTTTTTTTAGTAGTTTTGCATTTTCAGGTCTTATATTTAAGCCTTCGATCTATTTCAGTTAATTTTTGTATATGGTAATAGGAAATAGTGTAGATTTGTTTTTGTTTTTTTTTATATATGGATATCTTTTTCCTAACACCTGGTGAAGAGACTTTCCTCAATCATTATGGTTATGATACCTTTGTCAAGTCATTTGCCAAGATGGGCACTGGTGGCTCAGGCCTGTATCCATACCTACTCAGGAGGCTAAGATCTGAGAATTTCAGTTCAAAGCAAGTCAGTACAGAAAAGTCCTATGAAACTCTTAATTCCATGTAACCAGAAGTAGACCTGTGGCTCAAATGGTAGAGTACTAGCCTTGAATGAAAAAAGCTAAGGGACGGGGCTGGGAAGGTGGCTCAGTGGTAGAGCGCTTGCCTTGCATGCTCAAGGCCCTGGGTTCGATTCCTCAGCCCCACATAAGCAAAAAACAGCCGGAAGTGGTGCTGTGGCTCAAGTGGTGGAGTGCTAGCCTTGAGCTGAAGAGCTGAGGGACAGCGCCCAGGCCCAGAGTTCAGGCCACACGACCAGACCAAAAAAAAGAAAAAAGCTAAGGGACAGCATCTAATACCTAAATTCAAACTCCAGTTCTGGCACACACCAAATAATTACTTGACTGTCAATACATGGGTTTGTGTCTGAGTTGTCATTTTTTTTTCCTTTGAGCTATATGTCAGTACCATGCTGATTTGGTTACTGTTGCTTAGTGGGAGTGTTTTGTATTATTTTGTTTGTAGTATTTGGAATGAGCCCAGGGTATATGGGGGTGAACCCAAAGTCTCTTACATGTTAGCTCTAAGTTACACCCGTAGCCTTTATAGTAATATGTTTTGAAGCTAGTTATTGTAATGTTTCTAGCCCTGATCATTTTCCCCTAAAGGTTTTTTTTTTTTTT
>NW_012267229.1:15314672-15333217 GCF_000151885.1 Dipodomys ordii
TTTAACTCTATCTGAAGAGTAACAATCTCTTTCTTTCTTTTTTTTTTGTCGGTTGTGGGCCTTGAACTCTGGGCCTGAGCGCTGTCCCTCAGCTCTTCAGCTCAAGGCGAGGGCTCTACCACTTGAGCTACAGCGCCACTTCAGGTTTTCTGGTGGTTTATTGAGATAAGAGTTTCAGGGACTTTTTTGCCCTGGCTGGCTTTGACCCGAGATCCTCAGATCTCAGCCTCCTGAGTAGCTCGGATTACAGGAGTGAGCCACTGGCGCCCGGCAGCAATCTCTTTCTTGAGCCTGATATTTTCCAATTCACTTTTCTAGGCCTCTTCTCTGACATGGCACTTCTGTGTCTGCTCCACTAACTGCTCTTTCAGTTCTTTCTCTGTTGCTTTGCATTTCTGCTCATACTCTTCAAAGCTTATAATCGGCATGTACTTCAGCCTAATACGTTCTTGTATCATGTCCAGCTCCTTTTTCTACGCCTTGAATTCCATGTGCAGCATCAGGATCTCCTCCTGGCCTCGCTTTTAGTCAGCAAAGACAGCAGCATTGGTATCCTGTACCTCCTTCAGCTGTGGCCCCCAGTTTTGCCTCATGCTCACCATGGCTGATGTACTTGGATTTCATTTGATTCTGAATGTTTTCCAGGCTCATTTTGAGGATTTGTTCTCTCTCTCTTTTTTTTTTTTTTTTGGTCGTAAGGCTTGAACTCTGGGCCTGAGCACTGTCCCTCAGCTCTTCAGCTCAAGGCCAGCGCTCTACCACTTGAGCCACAGCGCCACTACCGGTTTTCTGGTGATTTATTGGAGATAAGAGTTTCACGGTCTCTCCTGCCCGGGCTGGCTTTGAACCACGATCCTCAGATCTCAGCCTCCTGAGTAGCTAGGATTACAGGCGTGAGCCACCAGCGCCCGGCTCCCCTAAAGTTTTCCTTGATTATATTATGAAGTTTTCCTGCATTATATTTCATTATGTGGATATATCACATTTTGTTTATATTCATCTTTCAGTGGACATTTGGATTATTTACATTTTTGGCTATCAATATAGCCAAATATATACAGTATAGCCAATATATACAGTGATGCTGTAAACATAGATGTATAAATACCTACTGGTTTTTATCCCTACTTTCAATTTTGGGTGTTATAGACCCAAAAGAATGACTGCTGGATTATTTTCTAGGAGTCTAATGGCATTTTTTTACAGATGTCAAGTTTCTCATCATTTGGTTTTTTTTGTTTTTTTGGGTTTTTTTGCTGGTCATGGGGCCTGAACTCTAGGCCTGGGCGCTGTCCCTCAGCTCTTCAGCTCAAAGCTAGTGCTCTACCACTGGAGCCACAGCGCCACTTCCGGCTTTTTCTGCTTATGTGGTGCTGAGGAATCGAACCCAGGGCCTCATGCATGAGAGGCAAGCACTCTACCACTGAGCCACCTTCCCAGCCCTCATCATTTGTTGAACAGGCTGGTCTTTCTCCCATTAGATAGTCTTGGCACCCTTGTTGAAAAGCAGTTGACCAGCCAAGTGCTTTGGCTCACACCCATAGTCCTAGAATTTAGGAGACTAAGGCAGAAGGATCACATGTTTGAGGTCAGTCCCAGTATACATAGCAACACCCTCTTTGTCATACATAGGTATATACACACATCTACACATACATATATAACTATTTTATTTTTGACTACTATAAACACAATTATTTTCTTAATTTCATTTCAGATTTTGCATTGCTGGAGTATAGAACTTATCCTATGCACATATTAATTTGACTTCCTTGTTTCTTTTATAAACTTTGAACAGACTTTTCTGTACTATAATAATAGTGTTGAGTAAGGCTTATCTCAGTCACACATAAAAAAAGAGCATAATAGCTTTGTTAGATTCTATGTTCTCTTTTTTAGGAAGTGATAGAAACTATACATTTGCCGGGTGCTGGTGGCTCACGCCTGTAATCCTAGCTACTCAGGAGGCTGAGATTTGAGGATCATGGTTCAAAGCCAGCCCGGGCAGGAGAGTCGGTGAGACTCCTATCTCCAATAAACCACTAGAAAACCGGAAGTGGCGCTGTAGCTCAAGTGGTAGAGCGCTCTCCTTGAGCTGAAGAGCTGAGGGACAGCACCCAGGCCCAGAGTTCAAGCCCCACGGCCGACAAAAAAAAAAAAAAAAAGAAACTATACATTTATTTTCCCATCATGTATAACATCCTTTGGTCAAGCATTTGCCTAACTTTATCCTAAAAGTATAACAGAGAACCAAGGCTTTGGGGACAGACTATTATCTATTTGTTACTTATGAAGGTGATATAACTCTTGGTTTAGATAAAGTAGATGGGGAAGAATGGGCGTATTAACATTTTTTGAGGCATATTGAGCAGTAGGCGCTGATTCTTCATTCCCTGAGAGATCCCAAAGAAGAAACTGAGTCTTGGAAAGGAAAAAAACCACTTGCTCAAAGGTCCATTAACATAGCCAGTGTTGCTATTTGTTTCTTTGTATATTTCCCTTTCTCAAGCTAACAATTCTTCCTTTCAGTTTTAATCGCCTGGACCTTCCACCCTATAAGAGCTATGAGCAACTGAAGGAGAAGCTGTTGTTTGCCATTGAAGAAACAGAAGGATTTGGACAAGAGTAACTTCTGAGATCTTGTACTGCCCAAGGACAAGAACTTATTTTGCAGTGTTTGTCCTTTTCCTTCTCTGCCTATTGCACATCTAGTTGTAAAATTGGACTATGACTGTTGAGAGAGTTAATCTGAGTGTAAGTAAGTTAATGTTATCATTGAAATTGATCTCTTGGTGATTCTGGATTTCTGTTCAGCATTTCCAGAAATCAGATCTATGAACACTTGTCAGAAACTTACTTAACATGAGATTTAACACACAATGAAATCTGCCTTGTCTTATTCCACTAGATTGTTTCCTTAACAATTTTCTATGTGTGTCAAAGTCTCACTTGGGAGGTTTATTTCCTTTTAGAGATTCTGCAAATATGGAGGCAAATCTCTTGGCAACTGCAATATACAAGATCTTCCTATTAAGCCTCTTGCTAAGGGGTATTTAATAAAAGTGCAAGCTTAGCCCAGCTTCTGGGCATGTGAGAAAATTGCTAGCTTGTGCTCTCCCTCTTATTTCAGCCTGGCCTGACTGTTGTTTTTCATTTCTGGAGCATGAATCCAACCATCACTTTGAAGTTATTCCTAGAAGTGATGCAGGACTCTTGCATCTTTCTACCAAGTAGTTTTGTGAATATGAATTCAGGGAAAAATTGGTCCCAGTGGCAAATGACTTCATACCTCTTCATTTGGATGTTTATTTTGATTGCCTTGCAAATACTAAACTATACAAACAATATCAACATTGTAGTTCCTTTACTGTTGGTTTTAAAAGTTACCCTAGAATTGAAATTAATGTAGCTAAATTTATCTAAGGCCATTTTTAATTATTTTTGTATGACCCTATACATAAATTGAAGCTTTATCATTTTATCATAATCCAAAAACTTCAGTTGTATTTAATTACTGCTAAGGAGTCAAAATTATAACTAGAGTATTTTCTAGTCTAAATAGAGGTCAGTGAAACAGCTGATGAAATTACCTTTTCATTTGTGAGAGCTATTCTTCATATGAATTAAAAGTCTCCAAGTTTATCATTTCCCTCACAGGTTGGAGTAGCCATTTCCTTTTTTCTTTTTTAAGATCGTCATGAATTGAGTTAGTATCCCTCACCTGTAATATTTTTGGGTTTTTTTGTTTGTTTTGGTTTTGGTTCTGGTCCTGGGGATTGAACTCAGGGCCTGGGCACTGTCCTTGAGCTTTTGTACTCAAGGTTAGCACAGATCCACTTCCAGCTTTTTGTTGGTTAATTGGTGATGAGTCTCTCTGGTTTTGTCTGCCGGAGCAAGCGTTGAACCATGATCCTCAGATCTCAACCTCCTGAGTAGTTAGGATTATTATAGTGCCCAGCTACAATATTCTAAATTTTTGGCAAGTTTTTTCCTCCATGACTGCTCCATTACTTTAGAATGTTCTGTTAATTAATGCACTTTGACTATCTCTCTAGTTAATTTAACTTGGCCTAAGCTAGCTTAGACTGTCAGGGTGGCTGCTGTCATAGATCAGGCTTTATAGGTAATGAGAGGAAACTTAAGCCAAACTGAGTCCTTAGCACAGCTGAATCCTGAAGACAGTCTGATAACTCACATTACAGGAACTTTGGAATGTTTCAGTAGCATAGCATTAACAAGTAGCATGAAGCCAAGAATACTCCATATGAAAACAAAATGTTTTTATGTCCCTAGCTGCTCATCCTATTTAAATCCTGGAACAACAAAACTTTTTTTAACTTGTGTATCTGTGCTCTTTTGACACTGCCATCTTAAGCAGAGACTTATGTGAAAGAGTTTTCTCATCCAGAAATTTTCAGTGTAAAGGGAGAGATTACACTGTCTCCATCCTATCTGGTTTTTATCCCATATGCCCTAGGAAATACTGTGTGATTTCTAAAAGCCCTTAGTTGTTTCCAAAGTAGAGACTCTGCCTTTTTGGTGGTAGGGTAAAAAATTAAAAAACAAATGTTACTGCTTTGTCTTACAGAGCGAATGTCTGCCAATCCCCCATTCATAAGTCTGAACTTTGGTAATATATGTCTGTGAAGATTAAGCCTTCCATAAAGACTTCCGATTGAGGTGAATTCTCATACCAAATATAGTTACCGTATTTACCAGAGGTTTATGAGATTAAATTAAGAGATGATGTAAGAAAATAGCCTCTTTTGATTCTCTATAATGCTTCATGATTCATTTAGGGACCTAGACATATTGTATGAAAATGTATAAATATCACTCAAAAGGCTTTCTGCCCTATATTTTTAAAATACAGAATAGTTATATTTGATGTAGCCCTAGCCCTAGTTCTATAGGGCTTGGCTACTTAATATTTTTATGGAGGAAACATTTAGTTCTGGGAAAGGTAAATGCGTGTATATATTTTTGCAGCCTGGAGTTTCCCTGCTCCATTTCTTCCTTTAATTTAAGTGGCCACATGTATATGTCTTCCCTGCTGTGTTAGGAAAATGGGGGCTGGATATCCCAAGAATCAGAGGTTATATAAAAGTACTGCAAATAGACAGCAAACCTAAATATCTGCCAAATGCTACTTTAAATTTTGGTCCAAAATGAACACTTGGAAATAGATTTATTGTAAGTATTTAATTAGAATTTTTCTCTTAAATCTGAAATATATTGCTTTTTAGGTCATTTTTCTTTGTAAGCATTGTAAATGCTAATAAATCTTGTTAATTTTTTTAACTGCATGTTATGTTGAAATAAAAACAAAGTAAAATGAGCAATTGCCTTATTCTTCTGCTCTTATGGTGGGTTGGGAAAGGCAGCATTCCACAGCCTGGGTGAAGAGGGAAGGAACTCAATTGTTTCATCTCAAATGGAATGGCTTAAATCTGATTCAAAAACTCCTAACAACGAAATCCTACTGTGTCTTTAGTGATATTCTGTCAGAGTGCAGAAGAATCCAATTTTGTAAGACTTACAATAACTCTATTTAAAATTCATGCACTGATTTTTCATCAAGGGATGACATGCCAGTATCAGTTCATCAGAAATTTTAGTGAAACGTGGCTCAGTTACCCATAAAAGACTCATCCTAAATAAACTATTTCAATCAAGGCTCTCTGCCACTTTTTTATCTGGTTAATAATCTGGAATGTTATCAAAGGTGACTCACAAAATTAGACTATCACTCCTTGTTTTGGATGTACCCTCACCCCTCCAAATTCCTTTAGAGTTTCTGCTTGTACTTCATATTGTTGGTATCTCCAGCCCCCTGTTTTTTTAATGAGTTATGTATAAAATTGTATATATGCTTTCATTAACTAAAAACACAATGGCAGCACTGAATTGTATATTACTGTATTGGAGTACCTTTGTTTTCTTGGACTGTAATTTCAAATACTCAGGTAACTCTACAAATATTACAGGGAGTAAACTGCTTTTTATAAAGTTTCTTCGGGGTTACCTCACTTTCATTTCCCTAAAAGATGTAAGACTGTGTTTATAATTAAACTTTTTTGCTCCTTCATTTGCACACTCTTCTGTTAGTCTTGGGTAAAAAAGGTGGTCCTCCACTTGCAGAAAAGCCTTCTATATGACTGCTTTTACAAGTTATAACTTGTCTGTATTGTGGTATATGTGGAAAACAAAAAATCTGCTACTCAGGTGACATTAGATTTGTTCCTGTGTTGAAGATGAAGACCGACCTCTGCAGGAGCCACTGGTTGACAGGAGGGCCTCTATCTCACTTGCTAGTCTGAGAAAACAAAACTGGTCTAAGCCAAGACTGTAGCCATGAGGGTTGAATAGAGCTAAGTTATCAAGACTAACTACACAAGTGGGCCTGTTTGACACCTTCCTTCCTTTTATTTTTGGTGCCAATTCTGGGGATTGAACTCGAGTGCCTAGGTGCTGTCCCAGAGCTTTTGTGCTCAAGGCCAGCGCTCTACCACTTGAGCCACAGCTCTACTTCCAGCCTTGTTTGTTTGGTGGTTAATTGGAAACATGAGTCTTACAGACTTTCCTGCCCAGGCTGGCTTCAAACCATAATCCTGAGCTCTCAGCCATCTCAGTAGCTAGGATTACAGGTGTGAGCCACCAGCGTCTAGCTGGCCATTCTTCCTTTCTTCTTTTTGGGTTTTTTTTTTTTTCCTTTCTCTTTTCATGTCATGGGGCTGGAAATTCTGGGCCTGGGCACTGTTCCTGAGCTCTTCAGCCCAAGGCGAGCACTCTCCCACTTGAGCCAAAGTGCCACTTCTGGTTTTCTGATGGTTAATTGGAGATAAAGTTCTCACTTTCCTGCCTAGGCTGGCTTTGAACCACAATCCTCAGATCTCAGCCTCCTCAGTATAGCTAGGATTACAGGAGTGAGCCACTGGCTCCTGGCTTTTTCATTTTATTTTTTCCCTTCTGGGATTCTGATCTTTTTCAATCCTCTCCTCTCAATCTAGTTATCCATATATGAGATGGAGGAAATACTCATTCCATACCTATTTTCCAGGATGCTTGGGGTCCAGTCACTGCTGCACTTCTACACCTACTTGAAGATTTGGGGATGCATTCCTACTGCTTCCACCATTTGATAATCATTGCTTTTTTATTTTATTAGTCCTTTTTAAAAATGTATGTAGTAATTTTAGGTTTACAGAGCTGTTGCAAAGATAGTATTGCTTGTGTACACTCTTACCCAGCTTTCCTCAACACCAACATCCCACATCACTAATATAGTTACCAGAACAAATTAACACTACTAGTAAAACTACCCTTATTCAGATTTCCCGAGTTTTTCCACCAATGTCTTTCCCCTTAGTCTTCTCTAACTTGTGACAATTCCTCATTCATTCTTTGTGTTTTATAAAGAATATTTGGCTGATACCTTGTGGAATGTCCCTTGCTTAAGGTTGAATATGTCCCACTACCAGTAATAACTTGATCTGCTTTATTTCTTCACCATAAGTGATTATCTAATCACCTTAACACAGGCTCCCCTGGAAAGAGGCTATTTGGAATGAAAATCTGGAGGTTGATCATCAGGTTTGAATTCAGTAAGCTCCAGAGCCAGGAAGAAATGGCATTTGTGAAATGGAGATGTTGCTACTCAACTACAAGATAGGCTAAATTAGGGACATTAAAGTGTGGAAGACAATAGCTAAGAAAATTATCAGTAGGTAACTTGAAGTCTCATTTCCCATTAGGCTGGTGTACTAGTGATTTTCTTGGAATTCTGGATAAGCAGTGGGCGGACATGTTGAAAAGAAAAAGGTGACAATCTTACCCAGGACTGAAAGGAAACATTGTTAAAGGCAAATAACTGCCTCTTGATAATGGGCTTCTCTATTCCAAATAAATCATAAAGCACCTTGGTCTCTGGGAATCCTAAACTTACCAGTTCTGAGAACATAGAAGATGCAATTAGATGGGCTGGAAATGTGGCTTCATGGTAGAGTGCTTGCCTAGCATGCATGAAGCCCTGGGTTCAATTCCTCAACACCACATACACAGAAAAGGTGAGAAGGAGTGCTGTGGCTCAAGTGGTAGACTGCTAGCTTTGAGCAAAAAAAGCTCAAGGACAGTGTCCAGGCTCTGAGTTCAAGCCCCAGGACTGGCCAAGAAAAAATGCAAGTAGAGGAGGGTTGTTAAAGCAAATAATTAACATGCTTGATGGTTAAAGGGAAGAAGACAACACAGGCAAGCACTTGTCACTCCTAGCCTGAACTGTGCCTCACAAACAGGCCTGACACAATAGGACTTGGCCACTTCTCAGACTACATTTCCAGCCTATTGAGTGCTTTTGTTTCCTGCTTTTCTGCTTTGCTAGCATGCCCAACCTTCAGCTCCTTTGTGTGACAATGTTAAGAACTAGGTCGCCATCTGGCCAGGAACATAAGGCACAGCTCTGCATCCTGGGTTGAGGGCAGATTCTCTGGGCACCTCCCAGGGTTTGATCTGGTCCCAGTTGCAGCTGCATATCACGTAGGCAAGTGTTGAGCACAGTCAGCTGAACCCAACTTAACTAAATGGCAGTGTTTAAACAAGGTATTTCCAACTGGGAGGTAAAGGTTTTTGGTCTGCAAGAGTAGAAGATTAAAAAGCAGAAAAGGACAATATAGGACTCTAAAGAGTCCTCTACCTCCATCCCTTTTTTTTTTTTTTGGTACCAGTCCTGGAGCTTGAACAGTGGATTTTTTTGTTGCTTTGCTTCACTTCAATTTTGGTAGTTACTTGTAGATAACAGTCTCTCAGACTTTCCTGCTCAGGCTGGCTTCAAATTAAGAGCTCAGCCTCTTGAGTAGTATTACAGGCATGAGCCACCAGTGCCAGATCAATTATTTTAAAGGTGACAAAATGAGCACAAAGCTGTAATCTGGCTTTTCCAAGTGTGCAGCGTTGATCCTGCATTCCTAAATCATAGATGCTCATGGAAGTCACTTATGGCCTGTAAAGAGCAAGACAATCAGGGCACAATTAAAAATAACAAATTTATTTACACTATTCACACCAGAAAGGGAGCCTGCAACTACCTTGTCCTGGGCTAGACACCAGAACCAAGGACAACCTCAACCACCAGACCTCTAAGTCTCCAATAGGCAGCCCGACCTTACTTGATCTGCAAACCACCAATTAGTCTGCAAACCTCCAAACCTCAAAAGCTCCAAAGGGGAAGGCTATTCCTTTTCTTCCCTTCCTCCTCCGCAGGCCTCTCCACTCTTCACAGGCCTGCCCTGCTCTGCTCCGGGAGCCGCCTCTCCACAGGCCTCTCTAAAGGAAGGTCCCAAATGGCCCCTCAAGGAGCCTCCAAATGACTTCCACAGGCCTGCCCTACTCTGCTCTGGCAGGCTTTCCCCTCTTGCTGTCCCTCTCTCCTCTCCATCTCTCTACTCCCTCACTCCAATGGGACTACTCTCCACTCTACTTCCCCTGCTCTCTACCCTCCTCCCACTTCCTCTGAACACAGCCTATATATAGGATGCAGCCCTCCCTCACTCCAACAGGACTGTTTCCAATCACTTCTTGACAGCTCCTTGTGGGGATCAATGCCCCACCCCCTACAGTAGCAAGTCCTGCCCCTTTTGGTGGCATACCCCTTCCCTTCAGCTGCTTACCCTGCCCCTTCAGGAGCATTTTCCATGAGGTGGTGACATCAGCCTCTTTGCCCCACCCCCTCTGGTGGCCCAGTCCTTGGAGTGGTGAGGCTTGCCTCTTGATGCCCAGCCCCTCCAGTAGGCCTGGCCATGGGGCCATGATGATTATCACCCACCCCACCCCCAACCCCATTGGTTTTTATGTCCAATCAAATCATTGATTTTTACATCCTTTTGGACCAAATCCTAAACTTTCCCTTCTTTTCCCCCACTAAACAGTCTTAAAATGCAAATTTAACAGATAAACAAGGAGGAAACCATTAAAACACGCTAGTTAACACTAACACTTGGTAAGTCTTATCCTTAAGGGATCCTCTTTGAGTTCTCTGATCAGTCCATCTTGCAGCCTTCTCTGGATATTGTTCCACTGGCTGTTTCACTTGAGAGTGATGGATCCAATGCTGTTTTCCTGCAACTTTAATACCTGATGGTGTAATTAGCACTAAACGAGTAAGGTCCTTGCCACCTGGGTTCCAATTCAGGCCCATGATGCCTTTTTACCCACACCAGCTGTCCAGGCAGGAAAGAATGGGTGCAGTTTTTCTCACGAGGCCTCAGATACCAAAGATAGGCACGTAAAAGAACATGTTGTAAACCCTACAGTGACTGTACAAGATTGTGGTTGACTTTTCTGTTAATATAGCTTCCCCAAGTTTAGGAACCAAAGGGGGTGGTCTACCATAAATTATTTCATAACTTATTTCAAAGGGAGTAAATCCTCTAACCATAAGGGGTGCATCTTGCTCCAAGGAGAGCAAAGGGAGGAGGCTTACCCAGTCATGGCCAGTCTCTGTAATTAATTTAGTTAACGTTTCCTTTAAGATCCTATTCTTGGCTGGGCGCTGGTGGCTCACGCCTGTAATCCTAGCTACTCAGGAGGCTGAGATCTGAGGATTGCGGTTCAAAGCCAGCAGGAAAGTCTGTGAGACTTTTTTTTTTTTTTTTTTGGGGGGGGGTCCGGTTGTGGGGCCTGAACTCTGTGCCTGGGCGCTGTCCCTCAGCTCTTCAGCTCAGGGATAGCGCTCTACCAGTTGAGCCACAGTGCCACTTCTGGCTTTTTTTTTTTTTTTTGCTTATGTGGTGCTGAGGAATTGAACAGGGCTTCATGCATGCAAGGCAAGCGCTCTACCCCTGAGCCAACTTCCCAGCCCCCAAGTCTGTGGGACTCTTTTTTTTTTTTTTGGGTCCGGTCATGGGGCTTGAACTCTGGGCCTGAGCACTGTCCCTCAGCTCTTCAGCTCAAGGCGAGCACTCTACCACTTGAGCTACAGCGCCACTACCGGTTTTCTGGTGATTTATTGGAGATAAGAGTTTCACGGACTTTCCTGCCCGGGCTGGCTTTGAACAGTGATCCTCAGATCTCAGCCTCTTCAGTAGCTAGGATTACAGGCGTGAGCCACTGGCATCCAGCTTGTTCTCCTCTTTGATTCATGTGTTCAAATCTTTTCTTCATGTCCAATAATTCTCTCAAGTTTTCTCTAGTGTGGTTTTCAATGTACTTGTAACCTCTTTGTGGATTTTGACTGGGACATATTGGAGATTCAGAGTCTTTTTCAAGCCAGTGTCACATTTTTTTCGTTGAACTCAGTTTCCAGGTGGCTAACATGCGTGCTTAACCTGTCGTTTTCCATCTTTCTCCTCCTTGGACATTCCTTTTTCCAATGTCTGTTTTGCTTGCAATAAGCACACTGGTCTAGTCCTAGAGGTTCCCTATCCATTTGCAAATGAATTATACTGTCTTCGTCAAGGGTTTCTTGATCCCTGTCCTGTTGCTGCTACCAAAACTCAAATCTGCTTCTTTGACTTTTTCTTCCAGGCAGGGTATCTCTGTTATCAAACACCTGCTGGGCAACCGCTACCAACTCAGATAACATCTTTCCCTCAAAACCTTCTAACTTTTGAAACTTTCTTCTAAGATCTGGGGCTGACTGGGTAACAAAGGCCATATTTAGGGCTCTTCGATTCTCTGGGGCCTCCGTATAGGTCCTATAGGCCTCCAAGAGACATTCTAGAAAAGCAGCAGGACTCACTGGGGAGCTGTACAGTCTCACTCACCTTAGATAAATTAGTTGGTTTCCTACCCACTGCCCGTATCCCTGCTAACAGAGTCTGGCGATAATTGGTAAGCGCCTCCTTACCTCCATCTCTGCTGTAGTCCCAGCTTGGGCGGGTCTGGGGAAAGACTCGCTCCAAACGGACTGGGTCATCAGTGGGGGAACCATCTGGTCCAAGGACCACCTTCAAGGCACTGTGCCGAATTTGCTCCCTTTCTTCCCAGGTGAAAAGCACCTGTAAAAGTTGCTGACAGTCATCCCAAGTGGGCTGGTATGTACAAAATACTGACTCTAATAAGGAGATGAGTCCTGGGGTTTTTCAGAAAGGGACAGATTTTGCTGTTTTACTTATACAGGTCACTCGTAAACGGAAACATAAATGAGAAAGGGGACTTGCCCACTGTCTCCCCCATGCGCCTGTCACAAGGGTAATAAGGGGGCTCTACCACCTTGTACCCCCTCAGGCTGGTACAAGGAACCACTTCTGGTATGGGGGGACTTAACATCGGAGGTGCTGAGGGCTCAGAATAGGAGGGAGAGTACACCAGCGTGTCTTCCTCTAGGGGATCCTGTAACACCAGGGGAGATTTTTTAGTTACGGTTTCACTTACGAGAATTTTAGGATATTGTTCTGCCATCCTGGAAAAAAAAGGAGTATGCAGAGATGTATACAGGACACAGATAGAACTAGTAAAAACACGGACAGATTAGTAGCCACAGACACTTAACCCACATGTTCCACATCTCCCAGATGACCTCCCAAGGAGATCCCACATGACCTCTCAAAAGAAGTCCCAGATATCCTCTCGAGGAGGTCCCAGGTAGCTTCTCAACAAAGCCCCAAATGACCTCCAGAGGAGTCCCAGACGGCCTCTCGAGGAGGTCCTCGATGACCTCTCAAGGAGGTCTCCAAAACAGGCTGGCAAGCTTGCCCAGAGTCACCCCTAGAAGGTTCCCAAATGACTTGTCCATTCTGGTCCTCAGGAAACAGTTGAGGGAGGTTTTTACCCCTGAGGGCTGAGACACTCACCTATGATGGGGTTTCCCTTGGGCCAAGGCCTAATATCGTCCAGATGGATTATCTTGCTGGGGCCTCCAAAACTTAAGACCTCAAAAGAGTGAGAAAAAATCCATCAAGGCACAGTTAAAGATAACAAATTTATTTACACTATTTACACCAGAAAGGGGGCCTGCAACTACCTTGTCCTGGGCTAAATACCCAGAACCAAGAGCAGCCTCAACCACCAAACCTCCAAGCCTCCAGTAAGCAGCCCCGACCTTTATTAGTTGGTCTGCAAACCACCAAAGCTCCAAGTGGGAAGGTTTTTCCCTTTCTTCCCTTCTTCCTTCTCTGCAGGCCTCTCCACTCTCTACAGGCCTGCCCTGCTCTGCTCCAGGAGATGCCTCTCCACAGGCAGGTCCCAAACAGCCTCCAGGGGAGGCCCGGCATGACCTCCAGATGAGGTGACAATGGCCCCTGGAGGAGGCTCCAAATGGCTTCCTTGAGAAGCCACAAATGGTCTCTCAGAGGCTTGCCCTGCCCTTCCACAGGCCTGCCCTGCTCTGCTCCGGGAGGCATCTCTTCACGAGATTTTCCTCTGCTCAGGACTCCAGTTTTTCCCCTACTCCCCTGGGGCCTCAGATAGGCTGCGCCCCTCCCTCACTAATGGTTTCAAACAGCCATTCATACTCCTCCCCCAAGCTGCCCCCTGTCCAATCCCAATAGGCAGCTCACCCACCATGTGGGGCTCCACACCCCACCTCCTCCAGTAGCATATCCCGCCCCCTTTTGGCAGCATGCCCGCCCCTTCCTGGGGCATGGCATGCTCATCTGGCTGCTGGCCCCCATAGGGCCATGAGGTCCACCTTTGAATGCCAGTGGCCCAGTCAGTGCAGCAGTGCGGCTCACCGCTTGATGCCCCACCCCCTCCAGCAGTCGGATCACGGGGGGCCCCCGCTGATTATCGGGGACCCACAGGTTATTACAGAATGGCAGTTGGAAAACCATTAGGGGGAAAACCAGGAGTCATGAGGAGAGTAGGGGGAGGGGGGAGTGCAATGAAGTGAAGGAAAAGGGGGAGCCAGTGGGGAGATGGGGGAGGGGCAGCCTATCGAAGTAGAGCAGGGCAGGCCAAGCCTCAAGAGGCCATTTGGGACTTCCTTGAGAAACCATTTGGGGCCTCCTGGGGAGGTCACTTGGGACCTTCCCCTAGAGCAGAGCAGGGCAGGCCTGTGGACAGTGGAGAGGCCTGCAGTGAGGAGGAAGGGAAGAAAAGGAAAAGCCTTCCCCTTTGGAGCTTTGGAGGTGGGAGGTTTGGAGGTTTGCGGACTAATTGGTAGTTTGTAGACCAACTAATGAAGGTCAGGGCTGCCTACTGGAGGCTTGGAGGTTGAGGCTGCCCTTGTTTCTGGGTATTTAGCCCAGGACAAGGTAGTCGCAGGCCCCCTTTCTGGTATAAATTGTGTAAATAAACTTGTTGTCTTTAACCGTGCCTCGATGGATTGTCTCACTCTTTTGAGGTCATAAGTCCTTCTCTGCAGGCCTCCAAAGGAGGCTCCAAATGGCTATTAAAGCCCGACCAATTCCTCTCAGAGTACGCATGGGCTATTACAGAGGAGAGGGCTCTGCAGAGATGCCTAACCCTGCCCCAAATCGGGGTTTACTGTTTCTTCAGCGTACTTCGACTCTACACCCGTCTTGACCTCAATCTGGATCAAGGGTCTCAGTAACCTTTCATTCTCCACCACCCTCGACCCAGGATTTTCCAGACCCAGCTCAGACCGCACTGGTGTTGAACGCCTCTTCCAATGGGGAGGAACAGCATTTTTTCAACACAGCGGGAGTTCGGAATTTTCCATAATTTAAATGTTGCTTTGCTTCTCGCCTCTGGACAATGGAGAGCCAACCCATGGCCCGCCAGCCCGAGGAGACCAAGATCCGCCGTCTTTCCCGCCCCACGTCCAGCGCCTGCTCCTGATAGGCTGTCCACGCTGCTCGTTTCGACAGGACGCTGTGCGCAGACGCAGGCGGGCACGGAACTGGAGTGAGTGTTGGCTCCGCGGCGGCGTAGCATCCCTCCAAGATGGTGAGTATCTGTTCGGGGCTGGTGGCTAGCGGATACCTGCCACCTCGAGACAAGTGAGCGGTCTTCCTTGGGAGGTCTCCGAACGGCCGGCGAGGGATGCGTGGGGCTGGGCGGGGACGCGACCGGACTGGAGAGCGGAACCCGGGAGCTGCGGGCCTCTCCATCCAGGCTGAGGCGGGGCCACCGGATGTTGCTGCTCCTTCACCGGAAGCAGGTCCGTGCGGCCAGGGTTCCGACCCTCCCGGCCGAGTGTGTCGGTCTTCGGACGCCTCCCGCCGGTGCGGGTAGCATTTCCTACACACTCGGGGCGGGGCACTGCCGAACGCCCTTTGGGTGTTGTTTCTCCTCCTCACGGCGCTGTGAGGTAGGTAGGGCCTTAACGCGTGGGCTAAAGCCAAGCCTTGCCTCAGAAATGGCGGTGACCGGACGTGTGGCCGACCCAGGCGCCGCCGCCGAGCCCAGGCCTGCCTTCCGCCTGGCAGGCCGCAGTTGTGGGCGCTCTCGTGCTTGTCATCCTCCCTGGCCGCCACAGGATAGAAAAGGCCTTTTACATGGTAAACCGTGGGAATACCTTGCATTTGGAATGAAGAGGCTGTCGTTCAAACTGATGAGAAATAAAGAATGCTCGCCAGTCAGGCGGGTCACTGCTAGCCTGATTTTCACTTCAGTTTAACTATGACTGGGTCTGCAATCGTGGGTTCTGCGTTTGGCACAATTCCACCACAAAGTCTCCATCTTGTGAAAAATAATGCTTCAGACGTTTGTAACTTCATCCTTCACATCACTGTTTGAACAGTAATATATGTGTGTGTGTGTATATATATATATGGAAATAATTAGCAGAAAAAAATTTAAATGTAAGTGAACACCCCAACCCTAGGTTCAATCTCCATCAGAAACAACCAATGCTAGTTTGTTGTATAGTGATACAAGCTTCTCTTCTCTTCTAATACACAGAGGATCATTTTCTGCATTCTGTACGGTGGTGTTCTGGGTTTATACTCAAAATCAATACCTATTTAGATACAAATTGTAAAAAACCCAAGCATCAGCTGGGAAGGTAGCTCAGTGGTAGAGCGCTTGCCTTGCATGCATGAGGCCCTGGGTTCGATTCCTCAGCATCACATAAGCAAAAAGAAAAAAGCCGGAAGTAGGGTGCTGTGGCTCAAGTGGTAGAGCGCTAGCCTTGAGCTGAAGAGCTGAGGGACAGCGCTCAGGCCCAGAGTTCAGGCCCCACGACCAAACCCACGACCGGACACAAAACAAAACAAAACAACCAAAAAAATCCCAAGCATCATTGCGTTATATAATATAGAAAGTGTACATAGTCCCTTTGTTACTGTGTTGTGGTCAATACTTCTGGTAGTTGGTTGTCTTTCCAGATTTGTTTAGTATATAAACATGCATACACACACATATTTATGTTGTCCATTGCATGAGAATGGAATATGCTTAAACATGGTAAGTTTAAGCTGTATGTAAAATATACCTCATTCTGCCGTTTGTTTTGTTCACTCATTATAAAATATTTTTACAAAACCCTAGGTTTGAGCCCCAGTCCCATTAAAAAACAGATAATTTTCATGTCCATGTACACAATCCTACTTCATTTTAAAGCTGTATAGTTCTTATTTCCACATACACATTTGGTAGTAGCTTACAGTTTTCACTCCAGACAGTGTTGTAGTAACTTACTGTTTGATTTTTAAATAATTCTGATAACAGAATAGAGTCTACTTTGTTGGAAACTGCCTAGCTAGAACAACAGTAGATGTTCCATAATTCTCAGCCAGTTACACACCACACAGAGCTGTTTTTTTCTTTGTATGTTCTCCTTTCTCTTTGTCCACATGTACATGTTTTCAAGATGTGCATGCTAGTTTTTCATTTTTGCTTAATGTCCAAAAACATCTAACCTTGTTGCTGCATCATCTTTATTTTTAGTGACTACATACTATTTAGGTAAATATTGTTCTATAAGTTGTAAAACAATTTCCCTAGTGTACATATGGCTTCCAGCTCTTAATTAGTAGTCATAATGCTGTGATGATGCTAATCTGTGTATGGTTTGTTTTGTGTGTGTGTGTGTGTGTGTGTTTTATTAGGTTAGAATACTCAGGAAAAGAATTTCTGAGGCAAATGGATCAATACTTTCATGGTCTTTACAATAAATTGTATGGCTTTTCCAGAAAGGCATATTGAGTCCTGTAATTTACAAAAGTCCTGCCTTTACAAAAGAATTTCAGCATTGTCGGGGTTTTCTATTTCCTTCTTTACAAGGAATGACTCTTTTTTTTCTTTTTTTTTTTTGTTGGTCCTGGGGCTTGAACTCTGGGCTTGGGCGCTGTCCTTGCGCTCTTCAGCTCAAGGTGAGCGCTCTACCACTTGAGCCACTTCTGGTTTTC
This sequence comes from Dipodomys ordii, assembly GCF_000151885.1. Classification (NCBI taxonomy): domain Eukaryota; kingdom Metazoa; phylum Chordata; class Mammalia; order Rodentia; family Heteromyidae; genus Dipodomys; species Dipodomys ordii. The sequence goes on from NW_012267229.1 coordinate 15,331,919, forward strand.
TAGTGGTTTGTGGAGATAAGAGTCCCACAGACGGGGCTGGGAAGGTGGCTCAGTGGTAGCGCACTTGCCTTGCATGCTCGAGGCCCTGGGTTTGACTCCTCAGCACCACATAAGAAAAAACCCAGAAGTGGCGCTGTGGCTCAAGTGGTAGAGCGCTTGCCTTGAGCTGAAGAGCTGAGGGACAGCGCCCAGTCCCAGAGTTCAAGCCCCACGACCGACAAAAAAAAAAAAAAAGATCCTATTCTTTCCACCTGCCCTGAACTCTAGGGTCTATTAATACAATGTAACTTCTAATTTATTCCTAGGGCCTGAGCTAATAATTGAGTAACTTGGGCTTTGAAGGCCGGGCCATTATCTGACCCCATTGTTAAGGGTAAGCTAAATCGAGGAATTATTTCATGGAGTAATTTTTTAACTGTTACCTAAACGGTTTTGGTTTTTGTCAGGAATGCCTCAGCCCAGCCTGAAAAAGTGTCCACTAGTACTAACAGATACCAATACCAATACTTTCCAGACTTTACTTCTATGAAGTCCACTTCCCCAAACTCACCAGGTGAGGTTCCTCCCAAAGTGCCTTCTTCACATGTTCCAGCTTTCCAGCATTTATTTGCCTTTTGGCAACTTTCTAGATACATTACATAGGCTTGTCAGGCCGAGACCCCATTGATTTTCAATATAGTTTTAGGCCGTGACCTGGGACAATTTACCAGGGTGAGAAATAACCAGATATAAAGAGACAGAAGGCTTGAGCCTGTAACCATTTTTGACAAGTACAGTCTCCACATTTACACACTTGTTACCACTGTTTTTACATCTTCCTTTAATCTTAACAACTAGTAGCTCTAGAGACCCCACTGGTTTTAGGGTGGCCTCCCGAGATACCTGATCAGCCTGGTTGTTTCCCTGAACCTCAGGGGTCTCTAGTTTTTTAACTCCTGTTTAGTGCTCTGAACCTCAGTCTGGAGCTTGGAGACTTTTGTTGTATCCACCCCCTTCTCTCTCAAGCTTGCTTTCATGAGCCCAATCTCCTTCTCAAAGTCCTTAACCTGCAAGTGTTCTTCCAGGGGCACAGAAGAGTTCCTTTGACTGTCCAACTGCTGCTCCTTCTCACAGCACCTTTGCTTGCTCTTCAGCTCCTCTAAATTCTCAATGGTGCTATTGAGAGGGTTTTTTCACATCTCCACCTGTTTCATGTGGACCTGTTGCTTCTGTATTACATTATGGTGAGGATCTTGGCAGTCTGTTTGGCCTTTTCCTCTAGTAGCTTCTCTTTCTTGTTTACTTCAGTATATATATATA
>NW_012267229.1:15333267-15362692 GCF_000151885.1 Dipodomys ordii
AAAAAAAAAAAAGAGTCTCACAGACTTTCCTGCTGGCTTTGAAGCACAATCCTCAGATCTCAGCCTCCTGAGTAGCTAGGATTATAGGTGTGAACCACGGGCACCTGGCCATGACTCTTTCTATGTGTTTGAAATTTAGGTGTATATTCTACTTCCTATTGGATTCTTGGTGTTTTTCTGAATAATTTTATGTGATGTTTTTGGAATTATTCTTTGATGAAAATGTTCTCCTCTGTGATACCTTATTGCTTACAGAGATTAACTATTATGCTCAGTCATCACATTGGTCACAGTTTCCTATGAATCCTTTACTTCAAATGCTTATCCCTCCTGTGCTAAATCAATAAAAAACCCCGGAATGTTACTGCTGCTTATATTCATCTGAAAGCCCCACAGACCTATAGGAGAGAGGGACTTTGTCTCCTTTCCCCATTGCCTAGTACTTTTCTTTCTCATCATTTAACTTAGCTTGAAGATAACATTCTCAAGTGTTCCTGAGCACACTATCCAGAGAAGCATCTTTTACCCCTTCAGCTTATCTCTTGCCCTGTGAGAATCTTTTTGAATTTATTGCTGAAAGCTGGTGGGCTTATGCCTATAACCCTAACTACTCAGAAAGCTGAGATCTGAGGATCATGGTTCGAATCCAGTCTGGGCAGAAAAATCTGTGAGACTTTTTTTTGGGGGGTCTGGTCATGGGGCCTGAACTCTGGGCCTGGGTGCTATCCCTCCACTCTTCAGCTCAAGGCTAGCGCTCTACCACTTGAGCTACAGCACCCCACTTCCAGCTTTTTTCTTTTTGCTTATATGGTGCTGAGGAATCGAACCCAGGGCCTCAGGCATGCAAGGCAAGTGCTCTACCACATAGCCACCTTCCCAGCCCCATGTGAGACTCATATCTCCAGTTAACCACCTAAAAAACAAAAGTGGAGCTGTGGTTCAAAGTGGTAGCACTAGCCTTGACCAAAAAAATAAAATCCCAAAGACAGTGCCTAGGCCCTGAGCTCAAACCCCAAGACCAAGGCCCCCCTCCCACCCCCCCACAAAAAAAATTCCACTGAGCTCTCTAAGGGCAGGCACTTTATTAACTGTTGTCACTGGTATTCAGCATTTGGTTTCCCCATCAGGTCTGAAACTCCTGAATTCTGGACTTAAACTTCGCCTTCGTAGTGCTGGGACCACAGGCACGTGGTCCTGTGCTTCCTTTTAGCTTGTACTTTGACCTTTATATGCTTTTGGTCAGAACTCTTCTTTGTAAACCTAAGTTTCCTTATCTGTAAAGTAGAGATAATCCTAATCATGGAAGGTGAATGAGAGGTTCAGATGGTAGTATAAAGCCCATGTAAGTACTCAATACATAAATATCTATGTACACATATATATACATACATACACACACCTTTGTGTCCTGTTTCTGATAAGTGTTTGTTTTTTAAACAGATCTCAGTGGCTGGTTCTTTTTTTTTTTCTTTATTAAAATACTGAGTTTATTTCCCATGTGTATTTTGTACCCCACCATTTTCACATCTGACCATCACTTCTGCTAGATCCACCATAGCATTCCACACATACTTAAGTCCAAGCACAGGGTGGAGCTCTGTCTTTAAAAACTAAACAGGCATTTTGGACAATAGGTTCTTGGCAGCTGAGCCTGAACAACATTTATCAAACACAGTAGGAAGAGTTCTCACTTAGCATTATAAAAAGGACAGACAGATATCAACTCTTACAGAAATGAAATGAGACGGAAAATTTCAACAAACTGTTAAAACTACTTTCTTAAAGAGATTTCCTCCATTGCCAGAGATCTTGAATAGCCTCCTGGTCAGTCATCCGTAAGCAATTCTTCACACAATTGAACTTGGCTTCCACTTTGGGGAGAGAACCACCTTTTTCTATACTTGCTTGCATTTTTGCTTTAATGTCTTCTACCGAACTAGGTCCTTTTGGTGTTTTAGAAGTTTTTTGCTGTTTTTTGAAGGATTCTTGACCTTTTGATCTTGGTGTCGCTGGTTTTGAATCTTTTCTGTTCTGGTTTGACTTTTGCGCATTTTTGGCTGGAGTATCTTGTATAGATTTCTTCACTGGAACTTTTTCTTCTACTTCCTCATCATCAAAATCATCATCATCATCATCATCATCATCTTCCTCCTCCATCTTCCTCAGCAAGTTTTACTTTTTTCTGTACAACCTTGCTACCACCTTCAGGGGCAGACTGCTTTCCAGACATGCTCAACAGTTTTACATCCTCGTCTTTTTCATCTTCTGACTCTGCATCCTCCTCCACAGCAACTAAGTGCTGTCCACTGATGTGCACAGGCCCTGAACCACACTTCAGCCTGAGGATCACAGGCGGTGTGATTTCAAAGCCCCCAAGGGACACCAGTGTGTTGGCTGTACAGACATTTTCAAAGTTGCCAGAGTAACTTTAATTGGACTTCCCTCATAATTCATTGCCTCTGCTTCAATGATATGCAATTCATCTTTTGCACCAGCCCCTAAACTAATCGTTCTTAGTGATAACTGGTGCTCGTTTTCATCATTATCCACCTTAAAGTGATCATCTTTGTCAGCCTTCAGTTTGCAACCGAATAGGTAGTTCTGGGGCTGCAGCGGGCTCATGTCCATATCCATGGAGTCCTCCATGGGTGGTGCATGGTGAGGGCAGGCGGCCAAGAGGAGAACAGGACAGAATCACGCCCGAGTGGCTGGTTCTTTAGTGGCTGTTAGTACCAAGGATTGAATTCAGGACTTTGTGCTTACTAGGCAAGCAGTCTACCAACTTGAGCATGTACTTTCTCAGTGGCTAGTTTTCATTAAACTTAGGGTCACCTAAACTTTAGCTTTTTTTTCTTCTGGTACTCTTTGTTTGTTTTGTGGGTCCGGTCATGGGGCCTAAACTGGGCCTGGGCGCTGTCCCTCAGCTCTTCAGCTCAAGGCTAGCGCTCTACCACTTGAGCCACAGCACCACTTCCGGCTTTTTTATTTTTGCTTATGTGGTGCTGGGGAAATAGAACCCAGGGCCTCATGCATGCAAGGCAAGCGCTCTACCACTGAGCCACCTTCCCAGCCCTCTTCTGGTACTCTTAAGACTATGCCAGCAGAGCAGATCCAGTGATGACTTGTGCTTTCACCTGGGAAGATATGTGTAAGCATCAGGATGTCGTGGTGAGGAATGTCAGGAGCTGATACCATAAAGGCCAACTCTTGCTGCAGGCACACAGCCTTCTGGAAATCCTGCCTGGCAAGCTGGAGGCCCTGAGTTCAAAATCCTAGTACCACTGAGGGTGTGGAGGACCTTTTTTCTTTCTTTCTTTTTTTTTTTTTTGGCCAGTCCTGGGGCTTGGAGCCCGGCCTGGGCACTGTCCCTGAGCTTCTTTTTTTTTTTTTTGTCAGTCGTGGGGCTTGAACTCTGTGCCTGGGCGCTGTCCCTCAGCTCTTCAGCTCAAGGCGAGCACTCCACCACTTGAGCTACAGTGCCACTTCCCGTTTTCTGGTGGTTTATTGGAGATAGGAGTCTCACTGTCTCTCCTGCCCGGGCTGGCTTTGAACCGCGATCCTCAGATCTCAGCCTCCTGAGTAGCTAGGATTACAGGCGTGAACCACCAGCACCCTGCTGTCCCTGAGCTTCTTTTGCTCAAGGCTAGCACTCTACCACTTGAGCTACAGCGCCACTTCCAGCTTTTTCTGTTTATATGGTACTGAGGAATGGACCTCAGGGCTTCATGCATGCTAGGCAAACACTCTACCACTAAGCCACATTCCCAGCACCCTGAGGACCCTTTTTAATGTTGTTGTTGTTCGTGGGGCTTGAACTCTGGGCCTGGTTGCTGTCTCTCAGCTCTTTAGCTCAAGGCATATGCTCTACCAATTGAGCCACAAAGTCACTTCTGGCTTTTTCTGTTTATGTGGTGCTGAGGAATCGAAAGTCTCATGCATGGGAGGCAAGTACTCTACCACTGAGCCACCTTCCCAGCTCCTGGAGGGCCTTTTAGTAGAGACAATATAACAGAACAAAAAGGGCTATTTTGAGGGTGAAAAGGATGGAAAGGGAGGAAGGAGAAGAAAGAGGTGGAGGAGAGAAAGGAAGGAAGAAGGAAGGAGTATCTATAATTTTTCATAGCCTTCTTGTCATGCATTTGTAGTCACCACGCATTTTACTTTTGCATTTTGCTGTTTCAGTTAGCATCATATCACAGAACTTTCATGGTAGTATCACAATCTTCCGTCATTAATATGTGTAATACATTTCTATGAGTGAATATTGGCCTTATCTCTAGTTGTTGGGCATTTAAAATTCCTTTTGCTTTTTGCTATTGTAGATATTATTGCAGCAGACATCTTACTGTCATCTTTTTCTTTCTTTTTTTTTGGGGGGTGGGGGCGGTCCAGTCGTGGAGCATGAACTCTGGGCCTGGGCACTGTCCCTCAGCTCTTCAGCTCAAGGCTAGCGCTCTACCACTTGAGCCACAGTGCCACTTCCGGCTTTTTTCTTTTTGCTTATGTGGTGCTGAGGAATCGAACCCAGGGCCTCAGGCATGCAAGGCAAGCACTCTACCACTGAGCCACCTTCCCAGCCCACTGTGATCTTTTTCATTCTGTTGGGTTACCTTTTTTTTTTTTTTTTGGTCGGTTGTAGGGCTTGAACTCTGGGCCTGGGCGCTGTCTCTGAGCTCTTCAGCTCAAGGCTAGCACTCTACCACTTTAGCCACAGTACCACTTCTGGCTTTTTCTGTGTATGTGGTATTGAGGAATCGGGGTTTCATATATGCTAGGCAAGTACTCTATTTACTCTCTTAAAAGGAATGTCTGTAGGGTAACAAGTCAGAATGTACACTATTGATCTATCATACTTATCTCGACTCCCAAATAGCACCTGGCACATAGTAAGAACTCAGTGAAGATCTTTTGGATGACAGGATCTCCAGCATGCATGACCCACAGCTTCCACAGAGCCAGTCCTGTCTTTTTATCCAGGATTCAGATGTTGAGCTGCTTATTCTTTTGTATGAGGTTCTTATGTGCCGTTCCCTACAACCTTTGAGAGTATTCTTACATCACTAGAGAGTGGGTGGTAGTGTCAATCTTGTGCTTTCCAGAAAAACAACAATTCATTGTGCTATCTCCAGCAGTTATTTAGGAGCCTCCACACATACATACTGTAGTTGGCCCCTGGTCTTCTGGTAAATGGAGCTTCTGTTTCCATGACTATCCACCTCTGATTGTGGGTAGTCTAGAAGGACCTTCTGAGAACAAGCATACTTCAAAGATAGGGTCCAGCCACCAGAAGAGTTAGGCCTAGGTTTGTTGAACAGTTGTTTATCAAGTTCCTATGCTGCAGACCATTTTAAGGATTCTATATAGTTAGACAAGTGCCTGACTCATGTCCCAGAAAGATATAGCCAAAGTCTTAGAGGTAAGTAAGACTCCATCCACTATGTTGGGGATCCATAAAGGCTTTTAAAATAGGTGATGTCTTAGGTCAGGTGTGGTGGCACACAGCTACAATCCTAGCTACTCAAGAGGCAGACATCAGGAGGATCATAGTTCAAGACCCACCTGGGGAAAAAATGAATAAGTGTCCATCTCAACAAACAAGCCAGGCATGGTAATACATAACTATAATCCCAGATACCCAGGAAATGTAGGTACGAGGATCACAGTCTGAGGCCAATCTGGACAAAAGCACAAGATCCTATCTGAAAAACAGTTAAGGTAAAAAGGTCTGGGAAATAACTCAAGTATAAAGAACATCTACCAGAGAAGCATAAGGCTCTGAGTTTGAACCCCAGGATTCCCTCCCCCCCCCAAAAAAAAACCCCACTACGGTGTAGTGTAGAGGACTTTGGGACTTCAGCACAGAAGAAACCTCATAGAATAAAAAGGACAGGAGGTATGAGCAGGGAGATGGAGAATGGAAGGGAAGGTGTGAGAGGAGTTACAGTTTAGAGGGCCTTGAATGACAGGGTGAGAAACCAAACATGGATGCCTATGTTGACAAACCCCATGTGCTGAAATGCCTCACCCTGACTGGCTAATCAGGATTAATGGTCCCCTTCCTGTGCACACCTCCTGTGACTGTGTGTCATGTGTCACACTGTCCACATTTTGCCTTATTATGTCATCTTCATGGAGTCATTTTCTTTCAAATGTTTTCAGGTAAGTTATTTGGGCCACAAATGATACAGAATCTCCTTCCTGTTAGAAATCAGTTGGAACATAAAACCTTTTGGAATTTTTTTTTTTTCTGTCAGTCATGGGGCTTGAACTCTGGGCCTGAGCATTGTCCCTCTGCTCTTCAGCTCAAGGCAAGCACTCTATCACTTGAGCCACAGAGCCACTTCCTATTTTCTGGTGGTTAATTGGAGATAAAAGTCTCATGAACTTTCCTGCCCGGCTGGCTTTGAACCGTGATCCTCAGATCTCAGCCTCCTGAGTAACGCGTGGCTCCCGGTTGGAATTGTTTTAAGAGGAGGGAGTAGGATGGAAGAGTCATACGGGGGTTGCAGTGGGTTTGGTGGATACACTGTACACTTGTGCAAAGCTTTTGCAATGAAATCCCCTTGTATAACTAATGTGTACTAGTTTTTAAAAAAGAAAAGAACTGCTGTTGGGTTTGACTTTTTAAAAATCAGAATGCCGGGCTGGGAAGGTGGCTCAGTGGTAGAGCGCTTGCCTTGCATGCTTGAGGCCCTGGGTTCCATTCCTCAGCACCACATAAGCAAAAAGAAAAAAGCCGGAAGTGGCACTGTGGCTCAAGTGGTAGAGCGCTAGCCTTGAGCTAAAGAGCTGAGGGACAGTGCCCAGGCCCGGAGTTCAGGCCCCACGACTGGACCCAAAAAAAAAAATCAGAATGCCACCTGACAGGAGAATCACATTCTCCAAAGAATGTCTTTATATTCTGCTCCCAAAAAACTGAAGGATATGGGACTAATTACACCTGATGGGCAAGGGCCGGGAGCAGCCTGCCTCATGCAGTGCTGTTAACTACTGCTGTCTGAGGTACAGCAGTGGCCTCTGGACCCCGCAGCTCAGATGACCTCTCACAGCGCACACCTGAGAGGTTTTGTGGCATGCCAACCAAGTGCCTGATGTTACTGTTTGTTAGTGGGAGATACGTTTGCCTGGGTTCAAGCTTGCCTGCCTGGCATCTCCTAATCTTGGTCTCTTTCTGACAGGCAGAGGTGGAAGAGACACTGAAGCGACTTCAGAGCCAGAAGGGAGTGCAGGGCATCATCGTGGTGAATACAGAAGGTACAGCCTCCCTCCAGCCGTGACTCCCACCCAGGCAGGGCCCCATCGGTAGCCACACACTCACACACTGCTTAAACTTGTGCTTGGCCATCATGTGGTTAATATCATTTTAAATTTCCTAACATCATCTTTTTAACATTCCCAATGTTCTGACACTATAATTGCATGCTAGGCAAGCATTCTATCACTAAACCACCTTCCCAGCCTTTACAAAGCATTCTTTTTGTTTTGTTTTTTGTGGGTCATGGAGCTTGAACTCTGGGCCTGGGCGCTGTCCCTCAGCTCTTCAGCTCAAGGCTAGTGCTCTACCACTTGAGCCACAGCACCACTTCCAGTTTTCTGGTGGTTAATTGGATATAAGAACCTCACTGACTTTCCTGCCCCGGCTGGCTTTGGACCGTGATCCTCAGATCTCATCCTCCTGAGTAGCTGGGATTATAGGCATGAGCCACCAGCACCCAGCCCACAGTGGCATTTCATACAGATGAAATGAGGGAGTCTGAGAAGGTTAACTCACTTGCCTAAGGCCTCACAGCACTGATGGGGCAGAGCTAAGCCGGGGCCATCAGATTCTGAATCCTACTCCATCATCACTCCCATTATGGACTGAGGATAGCAGGAGACACTGTTCCTACCGCCTCCTTAGGAGGCCTCAGGGGACTTTGGTGTGATGGTGGCCATGCAGGTCCCAGTAGCAGCTCAGCCGTCCTTTACAGATACCACTCCAGCCTTTGCCAGTGACTCTCAGAAGAATCTCTCAGTTCTGCCTCTTTTACCACCATATCCTCTTCTGCACCTGCTTGTGTTTCTGGTGCCTAAGAAATCAAGTTGTAAGGTTGTACTTGTTTCTTGCCACCTGTTGGTTGGACTGAGGATGACTGTCTGAATAATCTCTGGGCTGGTTACTTGTGAACCAAATTAGCAGGGTCCTACCCCAAAGTCTGGCCCCTTGTATGTGAGGAGTCATTCACACCACATACTTGAGAAGTGAGTGTCAGTTGGTCCTGTGGATGGAGCCTTCTGCTAAGTGACAACTAAATGCAGGCACCCAATAACCTCACTGTGGCCTGAAGTGGCCACTTGATCGTGGTTGAGCCACATTCCTCACCTCTTTGACAGTAGGTGCCATCCAGTGAGTGGTTTGTTTATTATTTGTTAGCCTTTGTTTTTAATTAGTTTACATTAGATAGACAGAAAGGGATTTCATTGCTTCATTTCCACACATGTGAATGCTGTCCATTTAATTGTTTGATCCTCAAGGAAAAAAAAAGACATTGTAGACAATAATAATAATTGCCCAAATTATACTCAGTCTAACTTATAAATTTCTGACTTTAAAGTGCTCCTAGCAATAGGAGAATGGATTGACCATTTTTTATTTTGTTTTATTTTGTTTTGGTGCTGGGAATTGAATGCAGGGTCTTACACAAGGTAAGCACATTTTATCACTGAGCTGCAGCCCCAAGCCCATAATTAGATCTTTGAAAGAGATGACAATGCTTCTACAAAGGGTGTGCACAGGTGTAGACTCATGCTGCAATTTGGGAGGCACCATCATGTGCACAGGCATGTTTACAACTGGGCCCTAAGCTTACCTGGTAATAATACCTATGGGTTGGGGCTGGGAAGGTGGCTCAGTGGTAGAGTGCTTGCCTTGCATGCATGAGGCCATGGGTTTGATTCCTCAGCACCACATAAGCAAAAAAGACCAGAAGTGGTGCTGTGGCTAAAGTGGTAGAGTGCTCACCTTAAGCTGAAGAGCTGAGGGACAGTGCCCAGGCCGAGTTCAGGCCCCACGACCAACCAAAAAGAAAAAAAAAAAAAGTAGCTATTGGTTAAGCTGGTTCCTAGTGGCTCACACTACTCAGGAGGCTGAGATCTAAGGATCACTGTTCAAAGTCATCCCAGGTAGGAAAAAGTTCGTGAAACTTTTATCTCCAATTAACCACCAGAAAACCAGAAGTGGCACTCTGGCTCAAAATGGTAGAGTGGTAGTCTTGAGCAGAAAAGCTTAGAGATAGCACCCAGGCCCTGCATTCAAGCCCACAACCAACCAAAAATAAAAAAGCTGGGCTGGGCCGGGCGCTGGTGGCTCACGCCTGTAATCCTAGCTACTCAGGAGGCTGAGATCTGAGGATTGCGGTTCAAAGCCAGCCCGGGCAGGAGAGACCATGAGACTCCTATCTCCAATAAACCACCAGAAAATCGGAAGTGGCGCTGTAGCTCAAGTGGTAGAGCGCTGGCCTTGAGCTGAAGAGCTGAGGGACAGCGCCCAGGCCCAGAGTTCAAGCCCAATGACCGAAAAAAAAAAAAAAAAAAGCCGGGCTGGGGCTGGGAAGGTGGCTCAGTGGTAGAGTGCTTGCCTTGTATGCATGAGGCTCTGGGTTTCATTCCTCAATACTACATAAGCAAAAAAGCCGGAAGTAGTGCTGTGGCACAAGCTGGAAGTAGTGCTGTGGCACAAGTGGTAGAGTGGTAACCTTGAGCTAAAGAGCTGAACGACAGTACCCAGGCCCAGAGTTCAGGCCCCATGAGGAACAAAAAAAAAAAAAAAGCCAACCGGTTACATTGTGGCACAAGCTGACCATTTTTATTTCTTCTTTCTCCTTTGCAGACTGCAATTTGTTAGTGCTGCCCTCCTATTCCAACCATTATGGAATAGTACCTCTCCTTTACTTGCTGGAACCAGTCTGGCAGTGTGGCCCTGGGAAAGAGATTTGCAGTGGGCCCTATGGGTCTGGCCTCAGTGCTCATCTGATGTGAGCATATAGGCAGGTCATCCTATTATTCGGGGCTCCTGTTGCTTCACTGAGAAATGAAGATGGCTATACCACCCTCAGAGGGTTCTGGGCCTGCCTGGCACTTACATATTTAAGCATTGTGCGTATTATAAAGCAAGTCATTTTGAGTAGTAGCATTAAGTGTTAACTGCCAACCTGATATTCTAGAGTCAGGGCGGTGGGGTCAGGATCTTGACAGAAAGAGGCCCCCATGTCCTACTCAGTTTCTATCTGCTCTTCCCTCAGGCATTCCTATCAAGAGCACCATGGACAATCCCACCACTACACAGTACGCCAACCTCATGCATAACTTCATCTTGAAGGCTCGGAGCACTGTGCGTGAAATTGACCCCCAAAATGACCTGACCTTCCTTCGAATTCGTTCCAAGAAAAATGAAATTATGGTTGCACCAGGTACGATTTACTTCACCTCCCCACATAGGAGCAGGCTCAGCAAATTCTGTGGCCCATCTGGAAGCCTTGGCAGAAAAGGCTTGAGGTGTGGAGGCAGTGTCTTCCTGCCTAGCCACCTTCAACTGGTGTCTCCCAACAGATCCTCTTAATGATTGTAGACCTCACTAGGGAATCATAGACTAATGGGGAAGAAAGACATGCAGCAAAATGCAGATCAGCCAACTTCGTATGGGAGATTCTAAGAGCATTTGGAATACAGGGGGGTCACAATAAGGTCTGCCTGGAGCCATTGGCAAAGGCTTCCCAGATGTAGTAATGTTAGAGCTGAATCTTGAAAACCATCAAAGAATGGATGTAGGGCTGGGAAAGGTGGCTCAGTGGTAGAGCGCTTGCCTTGCATGCCTGAGGCCCTGAGTTCAATTCCTCGCACCACATAAGCAAAAAAGAAAAAGACTGGAAGTGGCGCTGTGGCTCAAGTGGTAGAGTGCTGCCTTGAGCTGAAGAGCTGAGGGACAGCGCCCAGGCCCAGAGTTCAGGCCCCACAACCTGACCCAAAAACAAAAAAGAATGGATATAGTGGATTTGGGGGACGTAAGGGGGGGGCTGCAAAAGCTTTTTTTTTTTGGTCAGTTGTGGGGCCTGAACTCTGGGTCTTCAGCCCAAGGCTAGTGTTCTACCACTAGAGCCACACTACCACTTCAAACTTTTTCTGCTTATGTGGTGCTGAGGAACAGAACTCAGGGCCTCATGCCTGCAAGGCAAACACTCTACCACCTTCCCAGCCACCTTCCCAGCCCACAAAAACTTTTTGTTTTTTGAACTCTGGGCCTGGGCACTGTCCCTCAGCTCTTCAGCTCAAGGCTAGTGCTCTATCACTGGAGCCACAGAACCACTTCCAGTTTTCTGGTGGTTTATTGGAGATAAGAGTCTCACAGACTTTCCTGCCCAGGCTGGCTTTGAACTGCAGTCCTCAGATCTCAGCCTCCTAGGATGAGCTAGGATTACAGGTGTGAGTCACTGGCGCCCGGCTCAAAATAGCTTTTATAAAACAAATAGCTGGGCTGGGAAGGTGGCTCAGTGGTAAAGTGCTTGCCTTGCATGCATGAAGCCTTGGGTTCGAGTCCTCAGCACCACATAAGTAGAAAAAGCCAGAAGTGGTGCTACAGCTCAAGTGGTAGAGCACTAGCCTTGAGCTGAAGGACAGCATCCAGGCCCACAGTTCAGGCCCCACAACCAACTCCCCCCCCCCCAAAAAAAAATAGCTTTTGCCAGGCACCTGACTTACTTCTATTTTTAATAGTAATTTTTTATGTGTATAGGTTGCTTAAACACAAAACTACTAGTCACCTAACTTGTATTCTCAGTTGCAATAGAATATCATTATGGGAAGAACCAAGCTTTATACTGAGTCTGAGAAGTCTCAAAGCAGACAAGGCCAAGTCTGCCATTTCTCCTCTGCTCAACTGGTGCAGCTGCCCCCTACCACCTGCCCCAGCCCACTCTGTATAAGTACTTGCCTTAGCTCAGGCAAGGACTTGAACTCTGGGCCTCAGTGTTCTCCTTAGTAAAATGGGAAAATGCTGTTACTGCTGCAGTGTGATTCTGGGAGCCCTGAGGTGCAGCATGAGAAGTGGTGGCCCAGGCGTGACACGTGGAAGCCTTGGTAAATGGCCACGGTGTGATTATTAAGCAGAGCTCACTCTTCTTCCCCTCCTGTCTGTAAGCTGAAGGGTAGCCAGGCCTTCCTGTCTAGATGTCCAGTCAGCTTTGTCCCTCTTTGACCTAGTGCCTTTTCTTGTCCAGACAGCCTGGAAAACCAACAGCTGAGCTGTGAAAGGAACTTACTTTACCCCAAGACCAGTGAGTGTGAGGTTGGAATTCTGCCTTCCACACTAAGTGGCAGTCTTCCCAGAAGCTGCAGCATCAGTATCACTGGGAACCCATTATAAATGGAAATTCTTGGGCTTCACCCAGACCCACACACAGACCAGTGGCTGTGGGTGGGCCAGTGGCCCTGTAGGTGACTGGAGGCCCTCCATCTTAAGGAGAAACCTCTTACACCTCAATGCCCCTATCAGGAAACAGGAGTACCCAAGAAAGCTTTCTCAAACTATGCTTCAGAAGTAAAAGAGGAAGCTGGGTGCTGGTGGCTCACACCTGTAATTCTAGCTGCTCAGGAGGCTGAGATCTGAGGGTCTCGGTTCAAAGCCAGCCCAGGCAGGAAAGTCCAAGATACTCTTATCTCTAATTAACCACTCAGAAAACTGGAAGTGGCACTGTGGCTTAAGTGGTAGAGCACTAGCCTTGAGCTGAAAAGCTCAGGGACAGCGCTCAGGCCCAGAGTTCAAACCCCACGACCGACCAAAAAAAAAAAAAAAAAAGAAGTAAAAGAGGAGCTGGGTACCCATGTCTCACACCTGTAATCCTAGCTACTCAGGAGACTGAGCTCTGAGGATCATGGTTCAAAGCTAACTGGGACAGAGAAAAGTCCATGAGACTTTTGTCTTCAAATAACCACCAGAAAATCAAAGTGGCACTGTGGCTCTAAGTGGTAGAGCACTAGCCTTAAACAAGCTCCAGTACTGCACCCAGGCCTATGATCAAGCCTCACAACCAACAACACACACACACACACACACACACACACACACTACTCAGGAGGCTGAGATCTGAGGAGTGTGGTTCAAAGCCAGCCTGGGCAGGAAAGACCATGAGACTCCTATCTCCAGTAAACCACTAGAAAAATAGCTCAAGTGGTAGAGCGTTCGCCTTGAGCTGAAGAGCTGAGGGACAGTGCCCAGGCCCAGAGTTCAAGCCTATGACTGACAAAAAAAAAGGAAGGAGGAAGCTCATTCATGAAGTAGCTAAGCAGTATCACAGACAACCTAGGCAGAGTACAGCAGTGAGATTCAAATGTCTGAGGTGGCAAGAAAAGCTGGCAGCTTCTGTATGCCTGCAGAACCCAAATTGGCGTTCTCATTAGGATCAGAGGCATAGATAGTCTGAGACCAAACGCCCACAAATGCTGCAGCCTCGTTGCCCTCACCAGATCTCTAGTGGCAGTTTTGTTCAGCTCAAGCACACTCGCTTAACACAGCTAAGATGGAACTGTGTGTTGCTTAGGGCTACCCAAACCTGGTGCCAGTAAATGAACTTCACGCTGCAGATGGAGCCCAGTGATAGGGCTCTACCTCCAGCGGCAACATCAATCAGTCAACAAACAAACTAATCATAACATGATTGCATGATTATGGCAAAGTCCGTAAGAAGTGCTTTGCTGGGCTGGGAGTGGTAGAGTGCTTGCCTAGCCTGAATGAAGCTCTGAGTTAAATTCCTCAGAACCACATATACAGAAAAAGCCAGAAGTGGGCTGGGAAGGTGGCTCAGTGGTAGAGTGCTTGCCTTGCATGCCAGAGGCCCTGGGTTCGATTCCTCAGCACCATATAAGCAAAAAGAAAAAAGCCGGAAGTGGCACTGTGGCTCAAGTGGTAGAGTGCTAGTCTTGAGCTGAAGAGCTGAGGAACAGCACCCAGGCCCAGAGTTCAGGCCCCATGACAGGTCCCCAAAAAAAAGAAAAAAGAAAAAGCCAGAAGTGACATTGTGGCTCAAGTGGTAGAGCGCTAGATTTGAGCAGAAGAAGCTCAGAGAGAGTGCCCCAGGCCCTGAGTTCAAGACCCAAGACTGGCAAAAAAAAAAGTAAATTGCTTGGACAGACAGAAGATGACTGGTATCTTAGTAAATAAAGCTTCTTCTTCATGGAGGATCTGATTCCTGATATTTGCATCATTGGAAAAGAAGCAAATAACTTCCTGTTTTCCTTCAAATTGTCTCCATGGGGTAAAGTGAAGAAAAAAGCCACCCTTTTTGTAAAAGGTAGAGACCAGATCAGCAGACTTATTATTAGTAGAATAAACTGCAATGCCTACCATGGTAGGTTTTGTTGTTGTTATTGTTTTTTGCCAGTTTTGGGGCTTGAACTCAGGGCCTGGGCACTGTCTCTGAGCTTCTTTTGCTCAAGGCTAGGACTCTACCACTTGAGCTTCAGCACCATTTTTGGCTATTTCAGTGTATGTGATACTGAGGAATCTAACCCAGGGCTTGATGCATGTGAGGCAAGCACTCTACCACTAAGCCACATTCCCAGCCCCTAGCATTGATGTGGTTTTTTGTTTTTTTTTGTTTTTTTTTTTGTCGGTCGTGGGGCTTGAACTCTGGGCCTAGGCACTGTCCCTCAGCTCTTCAGCTCAAGGCCAGCGCTCTATAACTTGAGCCACAGTGCCACTTGCGGTTTTCTGAGTGGTTTATTAGAGATGAGAGTTTCATGGAGTTTCCTGCCCGGCTTTGAGTCGTGATCCTCAGAGTAGTTAGGCATGAGCCACTGGCACCCGGCAGCATTGATGCTAAGGTTTTCCGCTCTCTTCCCATTTTGTAGTTAGTGATTTAAGAAATTATTTGATTTCTAGTGTTGTATTTATCTTGTTCTGTATTTAGTGATTTGTTTTTTCATTTTTCTCTTTTTCAGATAAGGACTATTTCCTGATTGTGATTCAGAATCCAACAGAATAGCCACTCTTGGCTCCCCATGTCATTCCTTAATTTAATGCCCTCCAAGAATTACAATGTCAATCATGTCATCTGACCAGCCCATAAAGATGACCATAGATTCCTCGTGAAACAATAGAGATCACTGTAGATTCTCATAAGCCAATTCAATGACAAGGGTGGGTTGGCAGCTCCCCTCTACCTTCACCAGATGGAGGAATTCTTCTCCCCTTCCCAGCTCCAGTGACCCCAGAGTTCCCAGGAGGCTCCTCCTTCCCTTCCTGGCTTTGGAGCCTCCCTTTAGGAGAAGCCCACACCCAGCTTCCTTCTGACCTTCAGTTCACTGTTGCTCTTGGAAAAGGTTGTTTTTCTTTAACTAAAAATAACCAAGCCACTTATTCTGCTGTTGTGTCTGTGAACACGGGGGTGGGAAGGCCTCTGTGTCTCCATGTGGTCTGAAAAGTAAACTCCCTCCTCCTGCTCCTGGTGTTGTTGCTGGGCTGCATGCCTACTGTCTTTGTGTTGTATCCTCAGTGAAGCTTGCCCTGGTTCCCAGCCTTGTCCCCCCTTTTATCACTTCCTACTTCCGCCTGGATTTTTCTTTTTTCTTTTTTTTGTTGGTCGTGGGTCTTGAACTCGGCCTTGACGCTGTTCTTGTGTTTTTCAGCTCAACTCCAGTGCTCTGCCACTTGAGCTACAGCGCCACTTCCGGTTTTTTGGGTGGTTTATTTGAGATAAGAGTCTCACAAGGCTGGGAAGGTGGCTCAGTGGTAGAGCGCTTGCCTTGCATGCCTGAGGCCCTGGGTTCGATTCCTCAGCACCACATAAGCAAAAAGAAAAAAGCCAGAAGCGGCACTGTGGCTCAAGTGGTAGAGAGCTAGCCTTGAGCTGAAGAGCTGAGGGACAGCGCCCAGGCCCAGAGTTCAGGCCCCACTACCGGACCCAAAAAATAATTAATTAATTTTAAAAAAAAAGTCTCACAGACTTTTCTGCCAGCTGGCTTTGAACCATGATGCTCAGATCTCAGCCTCTTGAGTAGCTAGGATTACAGGTGTGAGCCACTGGCCCCCGGCTTTGCCTGGATTTTTCTTTTTTTTTCTTTTTTTTGGGGGGGGTCCAGTCATGGGGCCTGAACTCTGGGCCTGGGCGCTGTCCCTCAGCTCTTTTAGCTCAAGGCTAGCGCTCTACCACTTGAGCCACAGCGCCACTTCCGGCTTTTTTCTTTTTGCTTATGTGGTGCTAGGGAATCGAACCCAGGGCCTCATGCATGCAAGGCAAGCACTCTACCACTGAGCCACCTCCCCAGCCCCTTGCCTGGATTTTTCTATTGCACTACTTGGGGTAAGGAGATAGTGATCTCTATTGAGCCTCCAGAAATTACTACCTGCCTTAAGATGCAGGATTAGGAATATGCTGGGCAGAGTGGGGTGGGGTAAGGTGAGATTGGAAGAGTTCCTGAGGCCTCAGGAAGGAAAACAAGGCTGACTCAAATAGTCCATCTTCCCCAGAACCCCTGGATGGTCCCCTTCACTTGAGGGGAGCTCCTTCCAAATGATCATCCACACTCTTGCATCCAGGTATCATTTTCTCTACTTAGAAACCACCATTTGGCCAGGCATTCATAGTTCAGGCCAATAGTCCTGGCTACTTGAGAGGCTGAGATCAGGAGGATTGTGGGTCAAGACCATGTGAGCAAAAAAAAGACCATTGTGAGCAAAAAAGGCACATAAGAACCCCATCTCAACCAGTAAAAAGCTGGGCACGGTGGTTCATTTTGTACTATCCCAGTTAGGAGGGAAACATAAATAGGATCTCAGGCCACAAAAGCAAAACCCTGTTCCAAAAATACCAGCGCAGAGGGCTAGAGATGTGGCTCAAGTGTGGAGCCCTTAGCAAGTACAAGGCCCTCAGTTCAAACCTCAGTACCACACACAAACACACATGCATATGCTGGGTCCCAGTCATTCAATGCCCAGAACCCTTGCTACTTGAGAGGGTGAGATCAGAAGGATCAAAAGTGGGCCTGGTGGCTGTGTGAGAGGGGAGGCTTAGATCAGGAGGACTGAGGTTCCTGGCCAGTCTAGGCAGAAAAGTGTAAGACTCCACTGCATAGAAGCTGGGCATGCTGACGTGCACCTGTGCCCAGCAGGTACCAGAAGTCTAATGGGCTTGCATTTCTGGCACACATCTGGATGGGAATAAGACCCTATCCTAAAAATAACGGGGTGTGGCTCCAGTGATCAGCGCCAGCCTCGCAGTAGGAGGCCCTAGGCTCAAACAGCAGAACCACAAAAACAAACTACAGGTATATTTGGTTTTGATTGGATTTTGCCTGTACTAGAGCCGAGTGGGGAGTGGCCTTGGCCTTGTTCACCCCACAAAGAGAGAGGAAAAATGAAAGTTCACAGTTCCCACACAAAAATGACAGCTGGCTCAGCTTGGCACGTGCCAAAAGCAGAGCTTGGGCTTGGCCTTCATTTCTCATGAATTTTCAAAGATGTGCCCCTCCCCACTTCCCACCTTTTTGGTGTTGGGGTCCCCTCTGCCTGCTCCTTTGTTGGTCCACCTCCCTCATAGTGGGGAGGCCCATCGTGGCCTCACCCCCTCTGCCTTGCGGCCCCTGGCCGCAGTCCTGCCTTGTCCTGTGTCCTCTAGCGTCCCTGCTAGGACTAGGCTTTGTGAAGCCGAGCTCACACTGATCAACCTACAAATGGGTAGTTCCTGGAGTTCTGCAAAAGCAAGGCGAAAGGAGGTTGCCAGCTTCGTCTTCTTTGTCTGGGGTTTGAATGCCTCTTCCATGCTAGGTAAAGGAACACGATGCTGGTCCCAAGTCTTCTGTAGCATTGGTGGAACAGGACAACTCCATGTGGCTGTCCTTGAGCAGGTATACGTGCCTACTGTGTGCTGGCCTCCACAGCAAGGACAGCATGACAAGCATCCTCATGAGCATGACACAAACATCTGCTCAGGCCTGCCTGGCCACTCAGTCATAGTTGCTGAGACTGAGGACTGCAGAGTTGCTTTTTTAAGGCTGTCATTGTTTTGCAACCCGCAGTGAGGGTGCAGAGCCATTGACGGGCATCCCATAGGCCATGATTGAGTTCAGACCTGGGAGAACACTTGAGCAATGAAGAACATGAGGCGGTAGCACATACCTGTAATCTAGCTGCTCAGGAGGCTGAGATCTGAGGATCATGGTTCAAAGCCAGCCAAGGCAGAGAAGTCCATGACACTCATCTCCAATTAATGACCAGAAAATTGGAAATAGTGCTGTGGCTCAAAGTGGTAGAACACCAGGCTTGAGCAAAAAGAGCTCAGGGACAGGGGCTGGGAAGGTGGCTCAGTAGTAGAGCGCTTGCCTCGCATGCATGAGGACCTGGGTTCGATTCTCAACACCACAAAAGAAAAAAAAAAAGCAAGAAGTGGCACTGTGGCTCAAGAGCTGAATTGCTGAGGAACAGCGCCCAGGCCCGGAGTTCAGGCCCCACCACAGCTAACACACACACACACACACACACACACACACCAAAAAAAAAAAAAAAGAGCTCAGGGACAGCTCTGAGTTCAAGCCCCAAAAACAACCAAAAATAGTAACAACAACAAAAAAAAAAAACCATGAAGGGAGGAGTTAGGTAGAGCTGTTTTACACTGCTTGCCTAGTATATGTGAGGCCCTAGGTTTGTCCCTACCACCACAAAAAATAAATAGAATAAATTCAGCAGAAGTGTGACAATATAAGTTGAGGAAATCTCCCAGTTTAAATATGCCTATAATCCCAGCTACTCAGGAGTTGGTGATTGGGAGCATCACAGTTCCAGACCACATCAAACCAAGACAAAAAATGTTCCCCTGCCCTCACGATCTCAACAAATAAGCCAGACATAGTGACTCACACGTGTAATCCCAGCTATATAGGAAGCATAGGAGGAAAAGCAGTCCATATAGGTCCTAGGCAGAGAAACACAAGACTTAATCTAAAGCAAAAAGCTGAAGATGGGGCTCAATGGGTAGAAAACTTGCCTAGAAACTATGGAGTGTTGGGTTCAAATGCCAGCCAATAGACTTAGGAGAAAAATTGAGAGAGAAAAACAAAGTTAAGGATCAGTATAAAAATGTCACAATTAGGGCTGGGAATGTGGCTTAGTGGTAGAGTGCTTGCCTAGCATGCATGAAGCCCTGGGTCCAAATCCTTAGAACCACATAAACATAAAAGTGCTGGGGCTCAAGTGATAAGAGCCTTAAGCAAAAGAAGCCCAGAGACAGTGCCCAGGCCCTGAGTTCAAGCCCCACAATGCACAAAAAAGTCAATTAAACTGTTATTCTGTATAATCTACACTAATAAAACATTCTAAATCGGCAGTACTCGGGATTGAACTCAGGGCCTTGAGTTTGGTAGGTAAGTGCTCTACCACTTAAGCCACGCCCTTAGTCCTAATAAAAGACATTTTAAAGAATCAGTCTGGGATAGTCAACCTTTATCAAGAGTTCCAGGACTAGCCTGGCACCAGTGGCTCACGCCTGTAATCCTAACTGCTCAGGAGGCTGAGATCTGAGGATCGCGGTTCAAAGCCAGCCTGGGCAGGAAAGTCCGTGAAACTCTTATCTCCAATCAACCACCAGAAGACCAGAAGTGGCGCTGTAGCTCAAGTGGTAGAGCACTAACCTTGAGCTGAAGAGCTGAGGGACAGCGCCCAGGACCAGAGTTCAAGCACCACGACCAAAAAAAAAAAAAAACAAGAGAGTTCCAGGACTAAAAACTAGGAGGAAAATTATAGACAAAAGACAAAGTCCCAGAACTAAGGACATGCATGTCCACAATAAAAGGCCTTTGAATCTCTAATTTTAAAAAGACTCAGGCCAAACCCCATCATTGTGAAATCTTAGAACACAGTGGACAAGTCAGACACAAGATTAGAAACTAGAACAGCGCTGGACATCCCCAGCAGCACCAGAAATGAGAAGACTTTGTGCCTCAGAGGTCTGAGATTAAAGATTAAAGCCAGGATAGAGCTTGAGACCAGCCTGAGCTACATAGTGAGACTTTGTCTCAAAAAATAAAAAATAACAATACAAGCCACTCACCAATGAGAATTCTCTTTCCAATCATCTATATATTTTTATTTCTAGACTTCACAAGGTACACCCATCTACGCTTTCACCAAGCACTACTGAAATAGGCCAGGAAACTAGCCCCAAGCATGATAGCACACACCTGGAGTCTTAGCTACACCAGAGGCTAAGATCTTGGAGGGTTGCAGTTTTAAGCCTGGGGAAAAAGTTCATGAGACCTTCATCTCAACCAAAAACCCTGCTTGGTGCCACATACTTGTCATCCCAGCTATGTGGGAAGTAGAAACAGGAGGACAGGCAGTTTTTTTTTTTTTCTTTTTCTTTCTGTATTTCAAAAGATATTTCAGCCGGGCACCAGTGGCTCACACCTGTAATCCTAGCTACTCAGGAGGCTGAGATGTGAGGATCGTGGTTCAAAGCCAGCCAGGGCAGTAAAGTCCGTGAAACTCTTATCTCCAATAAACCACTTAGAAAACCAGAAGTGGCACAGTGGCTCAAATGATAGGACGCTCGCCTTGAGCTGAAGAGCTGAGGGACAGCGCCCAGGCCCAGAGTTCAAGCCCCACGAATGACCAAAAAAAAAAGTCTCATGGGGACTTTTCCGCCTGGGCTGGCTTCAAACTGCAATCCTCAGATCTCAGCCTCCGGAGTAGCTAGGATTGTAGGCATGAGCCACCAGCGCCCAGCTTCCTCATTACTTTCTTAATCCTCTTCTGTCTTTCATCCTCCCTTTTGAGTGGTTTTTAGTGGGTTTTTGTCTTTAGTGGTTTTTTTTTTTTTTGCCAGTCCTGGGGCTTGAACCCCCTTAGCTTCAGGCTAATACTCTATCACTTGAGCCACAACACTACTTCCAGCTTTTTCTGTTCACATGGTGCTGAGGAATGGAACCTATGGCTTTGGGCATGCTAGGCAAGCACTCTACCACAGCCACATTCCCAGCCTTTAGTGGGTTTTTATGCTTTTTTTTTTTTTTGTCGGTCGTGGGGCTTGAACTCTGGGCCTGGGCGCTGTCCCTCAGCTCTTCAGCTCAAAGCGAGCGCTCTACCACTTGAGCTACAGCACCACTTCCGGTTTTCTGGTGGTTTATTGGAGATAGGAGTCTCACGGTCTCTCCTGCCCAGGCTGGCTTTGAACCGCGATCCTCAGATCTCAGCCTCCTGAGTAGCTAGGATTACAGGCGTGAGCCACCAGCGCCCGGCTTTTATGCTATTTTCATATACGTATAATGTACTTTGATCATATTTACCCTGGCACCCAGCTTCCCCCTCTACATGCCATATTCTCATATTCATCCTTCAGTTGATAGACACATAGGCTGATCTCATAGTACAGCCATTGTGAACTGTGCTGCTATAAACATGGGTGTGCAGATACCTCCATGGTATTCAGACCTGCATTTCTTTGGATCGATGCCCAGGAGTGGTGGAGCAGGATCGGCTGGTAGTCCTATTTTTAGTTTTTTTGAGGAACCTCCATACTGACTTCCATAGTGGCTGTACTAATTTAGTTCTAACCAGCATTGTATAAGGATCCCCTCCCCCTCCCCCATCCTCATCAGCATTTATTTTCCTTTCTTTTCCTTTTGTGCCCATTCTGAGGCTTGAATTCAGGGCCTGGACACTGTCCCTAGGCTTTTTTTGCTTAAGGCTAGTCCTTTACTACTTGAGCTACAGCTCCACTTCTGCCTTTTAGTAGTCAACTGGAGATAAGAGTCTCACAGCTTTAAACAGATTCTCAGATCTCAGCCTCCTGAGCAGCTAGGATTACAGGTGTGAACTATCAGTGCCCAACTTTGTTTCTTTTCTATTATTATTATTTAGTTGTAAAAAGAGATTACAATTCAGTAAGTCAGGTTATGAGTACAGTGTTCCTCAATGTCATACCTTTCTTCATTCTCTCCCATTTTCCCCCTACCTACAAGTTTTTCTTTCTTTCTTTCTTTCTTTTTTTGTCAGTCATGGGGCTTGAATTCTAGGCCTGGGAGCTGTCCCTGAGCTCTTCAGCTCAAGGCAAATGCTCTATCACTTGAGCCACAGCGCCACTTCCATTTTTCTGGTAGTTAATTGGAGATGGGTCTCACAGACTTTCCTGCCTGGGCTGGCTTTGAACCATGATCCTTAGATCTCAGTCTCCTGAGTAGCTATGATTACAGGCATGAGCCACTAGCGCCCAGCTGCTTCTTTTCTTGATAATGGCTATTCTCACTGGAGTGAGATGGAATCACAATGTTTGTGATTTGCACTTCCTTTATGGTTAAGGATGTTGAACCTTTCATGTATTTATTTGCTATTTATACTTCTTTTAAGAGCTGCTCAACTAATTCACTCATTTATTGTGTTTAAGCTTTGGAGCTCTTTATGTATTCTGAGTATGAATCTTTTGTCTGATGAATGGCTGGCAAGGATTTTTCCCCCCATTCTATAGGTTTAGATCTTTGGTCCATTTTGAATTACGTTTTGCACAGGGTGAGCATTAGGGGTCTGTCTTCAGTCTCCTACCTGTTATTATCCAGTTTTCCCAACACTGTGGGAAGCCAAGGAGCCTCAGAAGAATTTGCCAGGGTGAAAGAAGTTCTTGGAATGTGGAGGAGAATCGTGCTCCAAAGGCTTCACCTGGGACTCTTGTCCTGGAGAGCCAGAATCGCAGAAGCTGTTTCAGTTAGGGCACAGTTTAGCTGCAGGAAACCAAGAATAACAGGGACTTCGACATAAGAGCTGATCTGGTCAGCAGTTTGGGATTCAGGCTTCTTTTAATTTTCCACTACCTCCAAGGAGACCCCTGTCATTATTCAAGATAGCTGCTGAAGCCCCAGATCCTCACATTCAAATTCCAGGCAGCTGGTGGAGGCGGAGGAGCTTGAAGATTCCTCAGAAGCCCCGTACAAATGCATTGGTATTTCATTTACCCAAGTGGAATCACCTTGTCACTCCTAACTGCAGGGAAACTGGGACATCAACTTCTGGAGCTGGGTGAATGGCTCCCTGAGGACATTCAGGGTTCACAGTCGCTGCCATAGAAGCCGAGAGGAGAAAGAATTTCCAGAAGGAGGTGGCCATTAGATCTTTGGAGAAGTAAAATGAGGCCAGGACCACTCACTGGCTTAGCAACCTGAGCGTCTGCTGCCGTTGGTGAGATGCTGGTGAGGATGACGCTCAGAGGAGGCAGCGCACCCACAGCAGATGGGTCTGAGGGGAACGGGAAGAGGCAGATGGGCGTGTGTGTGTGTGTGTGTGTGTGTGTGTGTGTGTGTGTGTGTGTGTTGCCACAACCAGCTTATTCTAGTAACAAAAGGAACAGAGCCCAGAGGGGTGAGGGAGGCTGGCACCCAGGCCCCAAAGTTAGCCTTGGGAATGGAACCAACTCCTCAGACAATGGGGTGAGAAGGGTCAGACAGTGGGGGGCACCGGCGATGGGGCCTGGGGGAGTGGGGGCAGGGCAGCCTGCAGCGGCAGCGCACTGGTTGATTTTCTGTGCATGGAGACCTGGGCAGAAAGTCTCCACCAGGCTCCTGGGTACCAAGCATGTGACCTTGGTGCAAAAAGTAATCATCATGATTTTAGGGAGCATCAAGGTAGAGACCAAAAAAGCTTATTTCATAAAGCAAAGGCAACGTCGTGCACACGCAGACCTGGAGGCTCGCAGCCATAGCAGTGGCTGAGTGGCTCTAAGCTGGGGGTGTTTGTGGTGAAACACTTACTGGGGGGCTGGCTTATATTTGACTTGATGAGTGCCCCCCACACTTGTTCTGACCCTGGGTACCTTTACTCATTTTTGCTGTTGCTCTGTTTTATCAGTTGGACTCAGAGATTTCAAGGCTCGGTGAGTAAATCTGGGCCATGACACAGATGGTGGGGCATCTCATTAAACGAGGGGTACCCCTGCCACACACCCCCTTCGAGACAGGTCCTTCGTGAAATCCATTTTCCCTTACAAACACTTTCAAGGCCCAAAGAGTTCCCACCACCGCCCCCCGTTCCCCCAAGAACAAATGTCTTGCTTTAAGCTACGGTCTTGCTCAGGTCCTGGAGAATTCTAATGACTGTGTCTGGGCAATCAACAGGGCCAGAGCCAGAGCGCTGCTGCTCTGCTTTTCCCTGTCCTTTGTCAGTGCAGATGTGTGAGATTTAAAGCTAAGACAGCACTGTCCATGACTCTCCTTCCCAGCCTCAGAGGACTGAGATTTGAACTCAGGACCTTGAGTTTGCTAGGTAAGGTGTCACGCTTGATGCCCAGAAACGCCTGGTCTTCAGTCCTCCTACTTGTTGCTTCCCTGTATGGCTAGGGATGACACGTGTGGTGCGTGACTGCACGCAGCCACTGACAGAGGGAGCGTGGTGGAGCCATGGTCTCGCTCAGCCCTAGGGGAGTGAGGGCGGGGAGTGCACGCAGGGCTCAGGCAGGCTGGAGGGAGGCTGAGCTGGCCTGGGCAATGCACCGGTGCGGCCTCGTGGCCGGCAGGAGAGGCTGGATGGGGGGGGCAGTGGTGGGGGGGGTCAAGGGCCCCAGCAATGCCCAGGGCACAGCTGAGGAGACTGGTGGCAGGGAAGGAGCCCCTTGGGTGACTGCCAGCTTAGAGGATGGGAACTCGAGGCCACAGTCAAGAAGGTTCCAGGTCCTGTTGCTGGGGAAAGTGGGGCTAGACCTGGACATTCTCAAGTGAGGAGGGGGTGGGCAGGAGAAGACCCAGAGAGAAGGGAGAGGCAGGTCCAGACCTTGGTGTGCAATGGTGAGGCCCTGGGCAGGTCTCTGCCCTCCATCCCCAGGAAAACTCCACTTGGTGTCTGTAAACAGGAACTTACTCAGAGGTAATGACTCAGAGGTCAATGGCGTCCTCCTCGCCCTCCTGCTTCACCGTCCCTGGGCACAGTGCAGCGGTGCTGCTGAGCCCCACTCACAAGGGATGTGTCTCTGCTTTGTGGCCAGAGGCCCCAGGGAGAAGGACATTGCTTGGGTATCAGCAAGTGGCAAAGCTACTGTGGACGCAGGTCTGTCTCTGGCTTGCCTGCCAGCGTGTAAGGGCTCAGAGAGGATGTGTGATCCACCCAAGGTCACACAGTAAAGAGAGGTGGCCCAGGCCAGCCAGAGGCAGCAGCTGGATAGGAGTGGGGCAGGGAAGGGTCTGTTATAACAGGAAGAGTGTCTGCCTAGCATGGGCAAGGCCCTAAGTTCAGTCCCCCGCACTGCAAAAATACGGAGAATAAACTAATAAACCTGTTGTTAGGGGCTTGTATTTTAATTGGAAGAAGAAACATAAAAATTTGAAATAGTTTAGCATGGTAAATTTAAAGCCACAGGGTCAGTATACACACATCATGTTGGCTAAAATATAAAGAATCACAACACTAAGTGTTGACCAGGATGCAAAGCAACCAACTGTAACTATTGTTGGTAAGCCTCTAATGGAGAACAACATTTCGGAATAAAAGGGATGGTAATTTAAGAGTAAAGACATACCTGCTCCCCCAACCCAGTAAGTCACCTTGGTGTGTGTCCAAGTGAAACTAAAGAACCTGGCCATAGCAAGATGGGAGGGGAATGTTTGTGGCAGAGTAGTTGATGGGAGAATGAATAAACTGGTGCATCTGTGCAAAAGAACCTCATTCATCTTGTCAAGAAGCAGTCTTTGAGCAGGGAGCTGGTGGCTCACACCTGTAGTCCTAGCTATTCAGGAGGCTGAGGTCTGAGGATCCAGGTTCAAACCTAGCCTAGGCAGGAAAGTCTGTGAGACTCTTATTTCCAATAAACCACCAAAACTAGAAGTGGTGCTGTGGTTCAAAGTGATAGAGCACTCGCCTTGAACAAAAGAGCTCAGGGACAGTGTCCAGGTCCTAAGTTCAAGCTCCACGACTGACAAAAAGAAAGGAAAAGAAAAAGAAAGGAAAAGAAAAAGAGAGAAAGAAAGGAAGGAAGGAAAAGAGAGAGAAAGAAAGTCTGTGGACATCACTTCAGAGATGATCAGCGATTCTGTTCATATGGTGTTGTAGGCCAGGCCAGACAATGGTGAAAAAGCCGCTGGGTTGGTGGCCTGTGCAGTGAGGGTGGCCATGGCCTGGTCTTCCTCACAGTCCTCACAGCCCGAAGCAGAAGCAGCCATGCTTATGTGCTGTATCCCCCCCCACCTTTCTTTCTCTTTCTTTCATTATTATTTTTTTCATTCTTCAGTGATCCTGCCACCTCAGTCTCCTGAGTGCTAGGACTACGCACACCCGCTACCGTCCCTGCACACCTTCCATCTTGATAAGCCTTTTGGCTACTTGGAGATGTGCATTTGTCAAACTTAACAGACAGTGCATTGCCTTGTAAATTTTGCCCCAAAGGAAGAAAAAGAACCTAAAAATACTGAAATGGATGTGAAAAGTCAAGGGAGAGAACAAACAGATCTTTGCTCTGAAATGTAGCAAAAGATGGAGTTGGAGGGCTGGGAATGGGGCTTAGTGGTAGAGTGCTTGCCTAGCATGCATGAAGCCCTGTTACGATTCCTCAGTACCACATACACAGAAAAAGCCAGAAGTGGTACTGTGGCTCAAGTGGTAGAGTGCTAGCCTTGAGCAAAAGAAGCCCCCAGAACTGGCCCCCTGCAAAAAATGGAGATGCAGAAAAATCAGATTAATTTTTTTAAAAAATGGGATCCATCCTGCTTCAGCCTCTGGAATTCCAGATGTACGCCATCATGCTACGTGTGTGTGTGTGTGTGTGTATGTTGCTAAGTCCTCAGGAATGCTTGTGTAGGAATGCTTGTGGTCTTTCACACTTGTATGATTGAGTACTGAACTATGTCTAAATAAAGTGCTGTAGGATCATGTAGGGGTTGGGGATGCTGCTCCATGGTAGAGCACTTGGCTAGCATTTATGAGGCCCTGGGTTCCATCCCTAGCCCTTGAAAAAACTTAAAAGCATCACATATCAGGTAATAACTACTCTGGAAGAAAATTAAGTAGAGAACAAGAATAGGGAGGACAAGTGGGGGATGAGTGCTGCAAAACTAAGAGCATGTAAACCAGCTGAGCCAGTGAAGGAGGGGAGAGGGTGAGCCGCATAGACCCTGGGAAAGAAAAGTCCAGGCTACAGTGGAGAAGAGGGGAATGCGCGGATGAGGCTGGGGAGCTGCAATGTGGGCCTTTGGCTCCTAGCTAGAGGGAGCAGGAATGACAGGATCCCATTCCCAGGTGCAAGAGGCCAGACTGACGGGGAACCACCGCGATGATGGAATTATGGCCAGACAAGATGGTGGTAGCTCTGGCCTGGGTGTGGTGGGCGGGGCTTAGGGAGGAATGGAGGGTACAGTGTGGTCAGATTGCAGAGCCACCTTGAAGGTGGAACCAATGGGATCTGAGGATGGACTAGGTGAGGGGATGGAATGGGAGAGAAAGGGATTTGGACTATTTAAGGTTTACGACCTAAAAGACAGACAGGGAAGCAGACAGTTGAAGTACCTTTTGGGGAAAGCACATTGGTTTGTTCTGGGCAGGTCAAGGTCAAGGTGAAGGTTACATTCAAGTAAGGTCAAGGTGGATTCAGTGAAGACCAGGCAGCCAGGGAGCAGGGGGCAGAGGACTGGAAGGCATCGGCTGCTGGTGGCAGATAAGAGGAAGACCAAGTGCAGCGCTTGTGGCTGGAGGACTGTCACCCCCTCCCAGTCTGACTAGAGGCAAGTGTAACCACGTCCTCAAGGCTACGGCTGACCCAGTTCTTTCTGCTGTCCTCAGAGGCTCTGATCACAGCCTCCTGCTCATGGTTTGTTGTGGTGTGTCCACAGTGACACAACTCTGCATTTGAGGAAACTGAGATCCCCAGGCCAAGTCTGTTTCCACAGTTTTATTGGGGTGCAACAAGCCATGTGAGTTGAAGCTGCCTTAAGTCTCAGCAGAACCGAGTTATTGCCAGCCAGAGACCTTGTAGCTGCAAGGCCTAAACTTTACTGTGGGACTCTAGAAGTTTGCTGATGCCTGCTCTCCCTTACATTGGTGCAAGAGGCTGTTTCATTACAGGAGTATAGCATGATATTTAAACGAGTCCAAATTACATAACACATAAATTTAGGCGAATTCCTTTTTTTTTTTTTTTTGTGGGTGGTGATTGTGGGGCTTGAACTCTGGGCCTGGGCACTGTCCCTCAGCTCTTCAGCTCAAGGTGAGCCACAGCACCACTTCCAGTTTTCTAGTGGTTTATTGGAAATAAGAATCTCACACTTTCCTACTTGGACTGGCTTTGAACCTCGATCCTCAGATGTCAGTTTCCTTTGTAGCTAGGATTACAGGCGTGAACCACTGGTGCCCAGCTGAGAGTTCTGATTTCTTATTATGAAAAGGTTACAATAGACATTTTCTGGTACAGGGGCTTGAGCTTAGGCCTCTGCCCTCTCAGCTTTTCTGTTCACAGCTGGTGCTATATATCACTTGAGCTGTACCTTGTCCGGCATTTTGCTGGTTAATTGGAAATGGAGTTGATTGCTTTTTTTTTTCACCAGTCCTGGGGCTTGAACTCAGGACCTGAACACTGTCCCTAATGCTTTTTTTTTGGGGGGGGGGTCCGGTCGTGGGGCCTGAACTCTGGGCCTGGGCGCTGTCCCTCAGCTCTTCAGCTCAAGGCTAGCGCTCTACTACTTGAGCCACAGCGCCACTTCCAGCTTTTTTCTTTTTGCTTATATGGTGCTGAGGAATCGAACCCAGGGCCTCAGGCATGCAAGGCAAGCGCTCTACCACTGAGCCGCCTTCCCAGCCCCCGCGATTCTTAAAACCGTGGCTGAGCAGTTGGTGGTTTGGAGGGACCGCGTGACCCGCGGTGGGCCGTCCCTCGCCCGGCGGCTGCGGCCCCGCGGTAGGCGAGGGGGCCCCGTCGGGTCGCTCCGAACAGTCCTGCCAGGCCGTCGTAGCCAGGGGCTCTCCGTGAACCCCGTTCTGCCCTCGTCGGAGCCGCCTCGCCGCCGGGGCTGATTCCTCGCGGTCGGTGTCCAGGCCGCCCCGCCCTCTCAGGCCGCGGCTCGGCTCGGGAATTCGAAAGCCCCGCGTTCCGTTCCAGCGCCTTCGGTTCTCCCGACTCCCTCGGCCCCTGGCTCCCTGGCGCGGAGCCCGCGCGCGGCCCGAGGCCGCGGTCCGGAGAGGGGAGGCCGGGCTCCGGCTCCCCACAACCCGCCTCACCCCGGCCTGCGCCGGACCGGCGGGTATGACGTCACGAGACTGTGACGCGCCCCGAGACCGCCCCCCTCGCCGTGAATCCAGGATCTCTGCGCCGTGACATCACGGGTCCGGGCGGGCGGGTTTTACGTCGGCCCAATGGGAGCAGCGCGCCGGCCTCCCCTTTAAGGAATGTTGTGACCTGACGTCACCCGGGCGAGTTACCTCCCGCCGCCGCCGCCGCCGGGCTCA
>NW_012267229.1:15363570-15366343 GCF_000151885.1 Dipodomys ordii
CATGGTGAGCGTGTCAACGCCCATCGCGGACATCTACGAGCAGGAGAAGGATGAGGATGGCTTCCTCTATATGGTCTACGCCTCCCAGGAAACCTTCGGCTTCTGAGCCAGCAGTAGGGGGGCATTGGCCTGGGAGTTGGGGTCTGGGTCTGGCTCTGCCAAGGGAGCCCCTGGCCCCTGAACTGAGCTACATTGGCCCTGGTGGGCTGGGCAGGGATGTGGCCCCCTAGCTAGCAGGCACCTGCCAGTCTACTGTGCCCCTGGGTGGGTCTGGGCCCTTCCCGTTGCGGCTGCTCCTCTCTCTGGGTGCTGGCTGGGATGGCGGTGGGGAGGAGCAACCTCCAGCACCCTTGCTGTGTGGTTTGTCTTTTTTTTTAGGCCTATGCCTGTTTGCCCACCTGCCCCTCACTCACCTGAGACTCTGCCCCTGCCTGGACCTGCCCACCCCTGAAAGACTGGCCCTTGGCTCCCTTGGTCTCCACATGAACATTGTCCCTCTGCAGAATAAAGATTGCTCAGGCCTGCCTGGCCCTTTGCCTTCCACTGTTTACTTGGGAGTGGGGAGGGTGCAGGGGGCTCAGTCACCAGAAGACGTGCTCCGTGGACTCCTGGTTCCTTTTAAACCCACACATCCTTGTAGAGTGCCACCTAGTATTAGGGACCAGCCCACCCCCTGTGAGTGCGATATGGTCCCACAATAAATGTCTTCATAACAAAAAAAAATTATTTTATTAAGAAGCCATAACCTATTAGGCCTTGCTCACCTGCTGCTCACCCCTCCTGCCTGGGAGGGATTCCTTGGTGTGCAGGGCCACAAAGTGGGGGTCCAAGTGGGGTGCTCAAAGGTGCTCCCCACAGGCCTTGCTCCCAGCAAGGGCACCCTTTGGTTCTAGAGATTTGTGACCCTGGATGCAAACCTCTTCTGCCTGAGGACTTGCCTGCTGGCAACTCTGGATGGGAGTCTCGGCCCAGCTTCTGGTCCTTCCCCTTTGAGGTCTGTACAGCCCTTTGCCAGCCAGGTCTATTTGAGCACAAGCATGGCCTCCGTGCCATCCTTAGCAGTCAAGTAGAGGCCATGTGTGAGGTAGTACTCCCGCCGCAGGAAGGCATAGAAGTAGTCAGAGATGAGCAGGATCTGGGGAAGGGGGAAGAGAATAAGAAATTGTACCTCCTTGAACTGGGCCCCCAGTGGGGCTAAGCAGGTGCTCAGTGACAAAAGAGCCCCTGCCCAACATCTCCGTCAGCGTCCCAGGCTACTCCTGCACCAAGAACCAAGGCTCTATCCAGGGCCCTCCCCTCAGAGCCCACCCTTGACCTCCTGGCCTCTCAGCAGTAGCCCGGTTGCTCACCTCCAGGTCTATGCTCCACCCCGAGCTCTGGCCTCTGGACCCAAACTGGGTGTTTGTGTAACCAGTAGCCTGTGTATCTCACCTCTTGGTATCCATAGGTGCTTCCACCCAGTCAAACCTGCTTCTCCCACCACAGACCTGACCCCCCACCTCCCATCCAGTTCAGGACACTACTACTTCTCTTCTGTACCAAGACCCATCAGATCTCTTCCTGTACTCCCAAACCCAAAGCCACCACAAAGCCACTTGTCATCTAAGCCATGGCAAAGCTTTCTCCCTCCTACTCAGCCCAAACTGCCTGAGATCATGGAGGAGCTCTACCTCAGGGAGGAGGGGACAGGGGGACAGGGGCCACCACCGCCACCACTGCTGTTCTATGGACAGTATCTGAACCAAGCACCGCTTAGTACAAATGTGACTTAACAAATAAATTGGAGAAATGAGACAAATATTCCTTTCGGAACAATTCCAAACAATATATGCATGAAGTTCTTGCCCACTCCCCTGCCCCTGGTGGGCTAGGCTTGGGTACTTGCTTCCTGCGTGGCGGCAGGAATAGAGAATCACTCTGGAGTGGAGAAACCTGGCAAACACTGAACAAAGAGCTAAGGGAAAACATTATCTTGAAATTACACAGCTGGCTGGGGGATAGTGGCTCACAACTATACATTTAGGTACTCTGGAGGCAGAGACCTACAGGATCAAGGTTTAAAGCCAGTCTGGGCAGAAAACTCCACAAATCTCCATCTCTAACCAGCAAAATGCCGTATTGGAAGCCTGGCTGTGGCAGCTATCAGCAAGAAAGCTAAGCCAAAAGAGGGGGGAGAGAGAGAGGAGAGGGCGAGAGAAGGGGAAAGAGAGGGAAGAGAAGGGGGGAATTACATAGCTAGCTCACACCCTGACAGAATGTTCTGAGAGGATTCTTTCCAAAAGCTCAACCCCCAGTCTAATGATAAACATCAGACAAATTTAACGGGGGATTGTCCACAAGGTACCTGACCACTGCTCCTTAAAATGACCAAAGTGATGAAAATAAAGTCTGAGGAACAGAGCAGAGGATATGGGGAGACATGACCCTAATACAAGGTGAGCCCCTAGGTTGGGATTCTCTTGGAAGAAGAGAATGGCAAGACTGGAAAAATTTGAAATCTTAACCAAGCCTGGCATTATTATTGGTTAATTTCTCAGGGTAGTTTCTTAGTTTGACAATTCATTCGGTTTAAGATATTAATGGAGGAAAGAGGGTGTGGGACACACAAGACCTCTCTGTACTATCTTTGCAATTTTTCTACCACTCTAAAATGATTCCAAAAGAAGAAAAAGTTCGGGCTGGGAAGTTGGCTCAGTGGTAGAGCGCTTGCCTTGCATGCCTGAGGCCCTGGGTTCGATTCCTCAGCACCACATAAGCAAAAAGAAAAAAGCCG
>NW_012267229.1:15368848-15371002 GCF_000151885.1 Dipodomys ordii
CACACACACACACACACACACACACACACACACCAACCACCAAAAAGCCATACCCTTCACACACACACACCCACCACCACCACCACCACCACTACCACCACCACCACCACCACCACAACCACCACCACCAACAACCACCAAAAAGCCATACCCTTCACAACCTGGGGAGTCAAGAGTGGGGGTGAGGGAGGGGGAAGAGACAGATCTGCCCAATCTGCCCAGGATCATATGGTAGTAAGGGCCAGGCTAAATCACCAGTCTTGCCTAAGGCCAAACCCTAAGTTCTTTCCACTGCCCTGAAACCCCTCGGGCTCTGTACTCACATGTTAGGTTCTGCACTGGCCTGGCCTGGGAAATTCACCATACTTAATCTCCTGTAAGGATGCACAACCAGGAAGAAAGAGATACTTTCTGGAAAAGATGAACTAAATATATGAGACTTTAAGCCAGTGGGATTAGCCAGTGGGCTAATCTATCTGCCTGCCTGCCTGCCTTCCAGCCTTCCTTCCTTTTTTCCTTTTCTTTGCCAGTCATGGGGCTTGAACTCTAGACCTGGGCACTGTCCCTGAGCTTTTCAGCTCAAGGTTAGAGCTCTACCACTTGAGCCATAGTGCTACTTCCAGCCTTCTCTGTCTGTTATGTGGTGCTGCATTCAAGACAAGCGCTCTACCACTGGCCACCTTCCCAGCCCCCTGAGCTTCTTTTGCTCAAGGCTTTGCTAGGCTTTTTCAATCACAATTGGCTATCCCTTGAGCCATATCTCAAGTCTAGCATCTTGGTTAATTGGAGAGAGTTTAGTGGATTTTCTGTCTGAGCTGGCTTCAAACTTTGATCCTCTAATTTCAGCTTGATTAGCTAGGATTAAAGGCGTGAGCCCCTGCCATCTATGTGGCCCCTTTCAAGTCTCAAAAGCATTCCCATCCAATTCCATACTGAATGCTCAGAGCATCGAGAAAAGAGAGGCCACTAGCAGCCACCCATGGCAACCATCTCCTTCACAGCTTGGATAGAGGGCTGTTGCACGTGGAGCAGTGTTCCAGAGTTCTAGACTTTGTTTGGCCAGGGAAGAGGCAGGGCAGGCAGAGACCACTGAGGACACAAACACAAAGGGAATGGGGCTCTCAGGGCCAGGGCCCAGGGTAAGAGGGGAAAGGGACCTGCTTGACCCTCTAGGAATCCACCAGACCCTACCACATTCTGAGGGAAACAGAATGGAAGGTTAAGGTGCTTTGTGTAGGTCACTGGTTGTAAAATATGGTTTCTGATTTCAGCTCATTGTATTCAGGCATTGGAATTAGTCACTAGAGAATCTCCTTGGTGCTAAATACAGCCATGAACCGGACAGACACAGACTGCCCCAACAGAACCTAAAGTCTAAGGGGATGTGATTGATAAATAAAACCACTTTCTGAGCTCTTGTGACCCTGGAGGAGTCTCTCATCCTCCCAAACCACAGCTTCTTCATTTCTATCTTGAAATTTCTACCATGAAACATTGCTTCCTGCAAAGGACTGGTATAAAAATGAAATGAGCTCCTTATAACCACAAAACCACCACTTCTACCACCATTACCACCACCAATATCAAAAAAGGAAAACAATCTAAAGGGCTGCCAGAGAGTAGTCATGAGTTACACAGACGAGAAGGAAGTTCTTCTTATATTCAACCAAGGTGTTTTATTAGATTAAAACTCATCCTTTATAAGCACATTAACACTTGGAAATGCACAAGGAAAGGTCCAGAAAGCCACATGAACACAGGATTCAGAAGATTAAAGGATCATATGGGCCAACCTATAATAAACACTCATTAAGCACGAGCCACTATTAATTAGAATCTTATGAGAAGATTGTCTTAAGTTCGTTTTTAAATTTATTTAGGGTGACTGGGAACATTTACTGACTCTAAAAAAGCTAAATTGATCATTTTTTACCTTATATATAAATCCTTGATCAATGATTTTCTTCTGCTGCTTACTGACCCACAGAAGAAAAGGTGTTTTTTTTGTTTTTTGAGGGCCGGTCGTGGGGCCTAAGCTCTGGGCCTGGGCGCTGTCCCTCAGCTCTTCAGCTCAAGGCTAGCGCTCTACCACTTGAGCCACAGCTCTACTTCCGGCTTTTTCTGCTTATGTGGTGCTGAGGAATTGAACCCAGG
>NW_012267229.1:15371862-15411293 GCF_000151885.1 Dipodomys ordii
ACCACTTCTGGTTTTCTGGAGATAAGTCTCACAGACTTTCCTGCCTGGGCTGGCTTTGAACTGCGATACTCAGATCTCAGACTCCTGAGTAGCTAGGATTAGAGGCGTGAGCAACTGGCACCTGGCTTGTTTTTTGTTTTTGCAGAATTCATTATTTTTAATGCAGTTTTAGATTCACAGCAAAACTGGAGGTCACACATGCCCTCATCTTCCACCTCTCTCACTTTTAGAGATACTTTTGATTACACCAGACCACCTGGATAACCCAGGCTAATCTCTTCTTGAGGTCCTTAAAGTTCTTTTTGTGGTGTAAGGTGACATATTCACAGGTTCTAGAGATTGTGAAGTGGCCATCTTTGGGAGTTGTGAAGAGGTGAATTAATGCTGTCTACCACACAGTGCTCACTGTTTTTGCTTTTGATTTAGTAGAGTTTATCTGATAGTGGGAGATGTTTTTATATTTTTTTATATTTATTGTATTTTCAAAAGTGAATAAACATTATCTAAAAATAAATTCAATAAAAGGAACAACCAATTACCAGCCATCTGTCCCCAGTTAATAGGATTTTTTTTGGTTGGTCCTGGGTATTGAACTCTGGGCCTGGTGCTGTCCCTCAGCTCTTTAGCTCAAGGTGAGTGCTCTACCACTTGAGCCACAGCACCTCTTTGGGTTTTCTAGTGGTTTATTGGGGATAAGTCTCATGGACTTTCCTGCAGGGGCTGGCCTTGAACCACAATCCTCATATCTCAGCCTCCTGAGTAGCTAGGATTATAGATTATAGGCGTGAGCCATCAGCGTCTGGTGGGCTTTTTTTTTTTTTTAAGTACTAGGGTTTGAACTCAGGGCCTTATACTTTTGAGGCAGCCACTTCCCACTTGAACCATGTCCACAGTCATTTTTGCTTCTCTCCTCTTCTGCCCCCTTTGGTATACTGGTACTATGGCTTGAATTCAGGGCCTGGGCCTCACGCTATTCTTTTTTCTCATTGTTGGTACTTTACCACTTGAGCCATACCTCTATTTCCAGCTTCTTGCTGGAGTCGATGGATTTGTCTGTTTGGGTTGGCTCCAAACCATGATCCTCAAGTACCAAGTACCTACAATTGATTATAAGTGAGCTACCAGCACCTGACTGGTTTGTTCTTTGAGATATGGTTTTGGTTATGTTTTGCCGCAGTAGCCTCAAAACAGTAGCTTGTGATTGATTACGGACACGAGTCACCATGCCCAGGCCCTTGTTTGATTTATTTTCCCCGATAATAATAATCAAGTCATGTATTACTTGTATGATTACAAATACATATAAGGGCTGAAGGCATGGCTCAAGCAGTAGAGCAAATTCTAGCACCACCACCACCAAAGGAAAAAAACTTTTAAAAAATGATCTTTTGCAAAAGATAAATGTCTTTTCTCTGGAGTTCAGGTACCACTGCACTTGATCCCCCTGCATTTGCTTTCCATCCCAGCCCCAAACACTCTTTTCCACTAATTTAGTGTCTCTGCCTTGAATGGCATTTGACCACTTACAAACATCCCCCTGCAATTCACGAAAGCACTGCAAACTCATTTCCTGAGAAAAACTAGAGACTCCTATCAACTGGCTGAGGGCTCTGTGTCAAACTCACAGACCCGCGTGTGCCACACGCTCACATGTGGAGAAAGAGAGGGGATTCCAGCAAAGACACAAGAGTCCGGACAGCCTTTTGGATTCTGTCAAATATGAAGTCAAATTCTGCAAATTTCTGCTAGTATGGCAGGTGGCAACGCTGCTCATTCACCATCCGTAACTCAGGCTGAGGCTCTGCCCCTTCTACTCCCATACCAAGATGAGCGAGTGCTAGATGTGCTCATTCAAGAACACCAGTCCCATCTCCTATTCACACAAATACCAGCCCTTCTTTCTTCCCATCAGCTAACCTGGGAGGTAAGAAGTTCCCTGTGGGCCTACTCCCTGGCAGAGTTCACAAGATGTTTGCTAGGTTTCATTCCACCAAATGTCTGGGAGACCTAGTGAAAAATACAAGTTCCTGTCCTTGTTTTTCACACTAAATCGACATCTCTGGAAGTGAGACCCAAGAATTTTTGTGTGTGTATGCTGGTACTGGGGCTAGAACTCAGGACCCCATGCTCTCACTTTTTTTTTCCCTTTTTTGGTAGGGTTATTTTATTTTGTTTTGTTTTAGGTTTTGTTGAGGCTTGGATTCGGGGCCTGGGTGTTGTCCCTGAGCTCTTCAGCTCAAGGCTAGCACTCTACCACTGAACCACAGCAACCCTTCTGGTTTTCTGGTGGTTAATTGGAGATAAAAGAGTCTCACAAACTCTCCTGCTCAAGCTGGCTTTGAACTATGATTCTCAGATCTCATCCTCCTGAGTAGCTAGGATTACAGGCATGAGCCACTGGTGCCCAGCTGTTGTTATTCTGTCTGTCTGTCTGTGTCGGTCTGTCTGTCTTTGCCAGTCCTGGCACTGGAAATCAGGGCCTGGCCATTGTCCCTGAGATTCTTTTTCTTTTTCTTTTTTTTTGGTCAGTCCGTAGGGCCTGAACTCTGGGCCTGGGTGCTGTTCCTCAGCTCTTCAGCTGAAGGCTAGCACTCTATCACTTGAGCCTCAGCCCCACTTCCGGCTTTTTCTGCTTATGTGGTGTTGAGGAATCAAACCCAGGGCCTCATGCTTGCAAGGTAAGTGCTCTACCACTGAGCTACCTTCCCAGCCCCATCCCTGAGCTTCTTTTGCTTATGTTAGTACTCTACCACTTGAGCTACAGCACTACTTCTGGCTTTTTCTGTTTATGTAGTACTGAGGAATTGAACCCAGGGCTTCATGCATGCTAGGCAAGCACTCTACCACTGAGCCACATTCCAAGCTTTGTTTTTGCTTTTCTTAATTCTGGCACTCTACCATCCATGTCACCTCGCTTCCAGCTTTTTGCTGGCAAACTGGAGGTATAAGAATTGGGTGATGACGCTACAGCCGCTTCCTCACTACACTGCACAATTTAAACATTTTGCCCAACAGCCAGGCTGTCCCACTCTGCCCTGCACTCCTTTTTTGCCTCGAGTTGAAGGCCACCTGGTTGTACCCACCTCAAGTGCAACCTAATTCCTTTACAGGGAGGTGTCTCAGAAATCAAGCCTTACCTGACTTTAGTTCTTGGCTCCATGGACTTCTGACTGAGGAGCTTCAGTCCTCACTTATAAACTGCAGATGACACTATGGTTCCCTAGGCTTGTAATGATGCAATCAAGTGATTCTCAGCCTGGTATTCAGCAACAGCAGGGTTCAAG
Organism: Dipodomys ordii; assembly: GCF_000151885.1. Lineage (NCBI taxonomy): Eukaryota > Metazoa > Chordata > Mammalia > Rodentia > Heteromyidae > Dipodomys > Dipodomys ordii. Next base: position 15,375,147 of record NW_012267229.1, read on the forward strand.
GGCAGACTGCTTACCTCCCCACTTCCCTACCCCCTCAATGAGGCTGTGAGCTCCTGAGGGAGGATCTGTCTGCAGACAGAAGATGTCATTGCTCTGTGCCCAAATCCCTAGGCTGGGAACCCAGAGCCTTGGTTGGACACCTAAGACGACAAAATGAACCCCTCACTCCTCAACGCTTACCTGCCCAACATTGAAGGTCAGTGTGATGGCATAAAAGAAATTAGAGTTGGCACTTCCTGCATAAATCCAGAGGTGCCACAGGACAGGGAAGAGCAGGGAGCAGACGATGATGATGCAGGTGAGGACAAATATATTCCGCAGGACTGCAAAGATTAAAGATAGTCACAGTCAGCTCAATGCTTGTTTCTAGCATGTTCTTCTTGCTGGGATGACCTCACAGGGCAGAGGCCTAGGGAAGAGCTCATGTGGTTCAAAGCAGAGCATTCAAAAAGGCCCCGGAATTGGGTGTAAAGAGGCAAACCTCAATCTCCTTAGTCAAAGCTTCCCCAGGCCCACAGCTGGTCAGAGTGCCTACATATGAAGCATATGCCCCTCTGTGGGCTTGGCTGGCCAAAGGCGACCTACAATCAGCAATGCTAAGAAGGCCTCTGAGCTCCACAAAGAGGCTAATTCAGGATGACACCAATCCCCCATCCTCCAATCTCAGCATGTCCAGGAGAAACACCTCTCTCTATGGCCAAGTGGGTGCATGGGTGGAAGTGCAGCATCAGCCTTGGAGATGAGTCCCATAGTGAGTCTGCAGGGACCTTGGGGTTTTAAGGAATACATCTTGTACTCTCCTTAATTGATCTCATTTACTTGCCTTGCTCTTTAAGTGTTCCCCTTTAAATAATTTATAAATCTCTCTCTCTCCCTCTCCCTCCCTCTTTCTCTTTCCCTCCTCCCTCCCCCCTCCAGCTTTGGGGTCTGAACTCAGGAAGGGACTTGCACTCTTGCTCAGCTTTTATATTCATAGCTGTTGCTCTACCACTTAAGCCACACCTCTGCTCCAAACTTTTTGCTAGTTAACTGGAAATGAGTGTCTCAGATTTCTCTGCTCCAACTAAACCGGAACCATGATTCTTAGTTCTCAGCTCCCTGTGTAGGTAGAATCATAGGCCTGAGCTCATGCTTAGGACTCTTTTTTGAATACCTTTCCTCTGACATTACTCCCTGCTCCAGAGGGAATGCTGGGATCCTTAAGGAGACCATGCTACCCAAGGGTGGTCCCTAGACAGACAGGCATCATCCAGCTGGATAGGAAGGCAGGTGTTAGCTGGACACAGATTTTGGAGAGAGTGAAACTAAAATTCTTATTTCATATACTAGCAACTTTGTCTAAGTCTCAGTTTTTTTATCATTTAAATGAGCTAACAGGGCTAGGAAGGTGGCTCAGTGGTAGAGTGCTTGCCTTGCATGCCTGAGGCCCTGGGTTCGATTCCTCAGCACCACATAAGCAAAAAGAAAAAAGCTGGAAGTGGCGCTGTGGCACAAGTGGTAGAGCACTAGCCTTGAGCTGAAGAGCTGAGGGACAGCACCCAGGCCCAGAGTTCAGGCCCCACGACTGGACCCAAAAAACAAAAAAAAGAACCCCAAAAACAAAAATGAGCTAACAGCCAGAAGCTGGTGGCTCACACCTATAATCCTAGCTACTTACTCAGGAGACTAAGATCTGAGGAGAGGAAAATCCATGAGACCCTTATCTCCAATTAACCACCAGAAAACTGGAAGAGAAGCTGTGGTAGAGCACTAGCCTTGAGCAAAAAGAGATCAGGGACAGTGCCCAGGCCTAGAGTTCAAGCCCCACCACTGACAAGAAAAAAAAAGCTAAAATGCCTACTCCATAGGTGTGTGACTAAATAAGATCTGTGAAGTGGGAGGTTCTGGATGTACATATCTCAGTGACAGAGCACTTGACTGCTATGTACCAGGCCTTGAGTCCCATCTCTGTCACTTCAAAATAAAAAAGGTACATGAGGATGAACGTGGTTAGTTTATTTGCAAATACAAAAACTGTACAATGAAACCTCATGAAAGTGTGTAAGAGGAGGGTATGCAGGTAAGGGGAGTGGTGAAGGGGATGATTTTGATGGGGATATATTATATGCATATATAGAAATGTCACAATAAAACGCCCCTTGGGAAAACTAATGTATGTTATTACAAATTTTTTAAAGAAGCTATGTAAAATATGAGCATGGCTGTACACACCTGTAGTCAGCACATGGGAGGCTGAGGCTGAAGGATCAGCTGGTGCTATATAGTAATACACGATCTCAAACAACAATAAAAATGCAAACAACAGAGAGATATGTGAAAAATGGGCATAAATATTTGCGTGTATGCTAGCTTTCTATTGTTACCATAACAAATTTCTATAAAGTTAGTGTTTTAAGCAATGTAATGTACTATTACATAGTTCTGGAGATCTGAGTACAAAATGGGTCTCCCAGGTTGCAGTCGAGCTCAAGAACGCTGCCAGCATTCTTTGGCTCATGGCCCCTTCCTATTTCAAAACCAGCACTGGGGGATGAAGACCTCATAGTGAATGGATCCATCTGACCTTTTCTGCTTCCTTCTTCTAGTTTTTACTTTTTTGTTGTTGTTGGTTGTAGGGCTTGAACTCTGGGCCTGGGCTCTGTCCATGAGCTCTTCAGCTCAAAGTGCCACTTGAGCCACAGTACCACTTCTGGTTTTCTGGAGATAAGTCTCACAGACTTTCCTGCCTGGGCTGGCTTTGAACTGCGATACTCAGATCTCAGACTCCTGAGTAGCTAGGATTAGAGGCGTGAGCAACTGGCACCTGGCTTGTTTTTTGTTTTTGCAGAATTCATTATTTTTAATGCAGTTTTAGATTCACAGCAAAACTGGAGGTCACACATGCCCTCATCTTCCACCTCTCTCACTTTTAGAGATACTTTTGATTACACCAGACCACCTGGATAACCCAGGCTAATCTCTTCTTGAGGTCCTTAAAGTTCTTTTTGTGGTGTAAGGTGACATATTCACAGGTTCTAGAGATTGTGAAGTGGCCATCTTTGGGAGTTGTGAAGAGGTGAATTAATGCTGTCTACCACACAGTGCTCACTGTTTTTGCTTTTGATTTAGTAGAGTTTATCTGATAGTGGGAGATGTTTTTATATTTTTTTATATTTATTGTATTTTCAAAAGTGAATAAACATTATCTAAAAATAAATTCAATAAAAGGAACAACCAATTACCAGCCATCTGTCCCCAGTTAATAGGATTTTTTTTGGTTGGTCCTGGGTATTGAACTCTGGGCCTGGGCTCTGCTGCTGAGCTCTTCAGCTCAAAGCAAGCACTCTACCACTTGAGCCACACTGCCACTTCTGTTTTTTTGGTAGTTAATTGGAGATAAGAGTCTCATGACCTTTCCTGCCGGGGCTGGTTTTGAACCGTGATCCTCAGATCTCAGTCTCCTGAGTAGCTAGGATTATAGGCGTGAGCCACCAGTGCCTGGTATTAGGATTTTTAACAACAAAAGATGCCTGTCATTTCTCAATAAAGAATGAATTGGCTGTGTGGGTCATGCCTTGTAATGCTAGCTACTGATGAGGCAGAGGTCTAAGGATTGCAGCCAGGCGCATAATTTGGATGCTGGCCTGTAGGCTTGGACATCCCCCCTTTTCTGATCTGAAACTTCACTTGTTCAGATTAGAGGTTATCAAAGTTAGAGGTTAAAGCCCTGGATGACACCTCCAAGACCTAGGGAAGCCTGTGCCTCTACTCCTAGGAGTACAGGGCCTAATAAAAGGGATATTTGCACTGAGACTTACTATTATTTTTGTTATTAAGCAATGTTACAACTCAAGAAAAGGGAACAGATCTGCTCCACCACAATGTTATATTTTCATTTGCTAGTTGTTCTGTCTCATTCCCTGAAAAATTTTCAGATGGAAAGAACACATACTATGCTGACAAAAAAATTCCTGGGGCCTGATAGCCTAGCTGATTCTTGGTCCTGTGCCTCAACCAGAAATGGAGATTTCAGATAGGGTGAGAGGAAGGAGACTGACAACAGAGATGAGAGAGGCTCACAGGCAGTGTCTGGGCTGCCAGGAGACATTCCTGTCACTAGCATCCAATTGGCTTTGGGCTGGTAGTGACCTTTGCAGGAAAAGGGAGCTGCCACTCCCCTTCCTGGCTGACAGGCTGAAAGATTAAAGCTATATGCCAGAGCAGATGGAACTGAGGATCTGGGACACAGAACAGCTTGTTCCAGGCACCAGGAGGTGTCAGAGACGAACAGGGCCTAACTGGATGAAAGGGCTCAGCCTTCATCAGACCTGCAAGGCTGATGGAGTCAGGCTCCTCACTGCATGTGATGGATACAATTCACTGTTTACCCAATCTGGTTCCACTACCGACGAACAGCAACTCTCGCAAGCCCCTTTCCTTTCTGATCCTCAGGAATTCAGAAATAAAATGTCATTTAAAAATCTGATATTGGGGCTGGGAAGTTGGTTCAGTGGTAGAGTGCTTGCCTCACATGCATGAGGCCTTGGGTTCGATTCCTCAGCACCATATAAGCAGAAAAAGCTGGAAGTGGTGGTGTGGCTCAAGTGGTAGAACATTAGCCTTGAGCTGAAGAGCTGAGGGACAGCGCCCAGGCCCAGAGTTCAGCCCCCACAACTGAAAAAAAAAAAAAAAAAATCTGTTATCAAGCTGCTGCTGGTGGCTCACGCCTGTAATCATAGCTACTCAGGAGGCTGAGATCTGAGGATTGCAGTTAAAAGCCAGCCCAGGCAGGAATGTCCATGAGACTCTGATTTCTAGTTAACTGCCAGAACATGGGAAGTGGCGCTGTGGCTCAAGTGGTAGAGGGTTTGCCTTGAGCTGAAGATCTGAGGGACAGTGCCCAGGCAGAGTTCAAGCCCCATAACTGACAAAAACAAAAAACAAGCCAGGCTGCCAGTGGCTCATGCCTGTAATCCTAGCTACTCAGGAGGATGAGATCTGAGGATCACAGTTCAAAGCCATCCCGGGCAGGAAAGTCCGTGAAACTCTGATCTCCAATAAACCACCAGAAAACTGGAAGTGGCACTGTGGTTCAAGTAGTAGAGAGCTACCCTTGAGCTGAAGAGCTGAGGGACAGTGCTCAGGCCCAGAGTTCAAGCCCCACGACCCACAAAAACAAAAAAGCAAACATTAAAAATCTGACATCAACAGCCAGGCACTGGTGACTCATGCCTGTAATCCCAGCTACTCAGAAGGCTGAGATATTAGCAGTTCAAATCCAGTCTGGATTGGAAAGTTCATTATCTCCAATTAACCACCAAAAAGCTGGAGTGGAGCTGTGGCTCAAGTGGTAGAGTGCTAGCCTTGAACAAAAAGCTCAATGACAGTGCCTGCCTAGGCCCTGAATTCAAACCCCAGGACCAGTACAAAAAAAATGAAAAGAAAAAAAAAATCTGGTATCATTAGGAAAGGTCTAGGTGATATTTTATTTATTTATTTTTTGGGTCTGGTTGTGGGGCCTGAACTCTGGGCCTGGGCGCTGTCCCTCAGCTCTTCAGCTCAAGGCGAGTGCTCTACCACTTGAGCCAGAGCGCCACTTCTGGCTTTTTATTCTGCTTTTGTGGTGCTGAGGAATCGAACCCACGGCCTCATGCATGTAAGGCAAGTGCTCTACCACTGAGCCACCTTCCCAGCCCATTCTTTCTTAAACTACTAGCTAGATACATGAGAACTTTCTGTCTAGTAATTCTTTACAATTTACTCATGTTTAGTCAATTCTTTTACCCTTAAATAACAAAATTAATAAAAATGAAACAATAAAACACAGAAACACTCCACTCTAGCCACATGGGGGCAGGCTCTGCAGCTGGCACCTGCTACACCAGCAGGCTGCCCCCTAACACTGCAAGTGTGCATCTGTCTGACTCATCCTGGCCCCAGGCTTCCGAGGCCAACATTCAGGGCCTGCAGTCAGGGCAAGGCCCCACTTCCCCTCCCTCCACATCACTGACCAGTACAGAAAAACAGAAGGGTGAGGTGGGAACAGGGACATTGTATTTATATTGGATTTCTAGCACTGAATATATTCAACTAGGTCAAAATAGTTCTCATAGTCTTTATACACAGGAGTTCTAAGGCCCAGGGCCAAAGATGCTCATAGCTGGGTATAATGACTCAGAGTAAAGTCCCTAACAGGTGCTTCATTATAAGTACTCCCCACTGCAGGTGCAATGAAGCAAATTAGGGTGGCAGCCACTGTTCTTAGCAGGCGCTTCAGACAAGCTGAGTCTAAACTCCTTGTCCTGCCAGTCACCAACAGCTTCTATTAGATCATTTGGGTTTCTGAAAACTGCATGCTTCTCCTGTGCCTCACTAGCCCTAAGGGCATAACACAGCTTACTTCAGGAAAGTTTAAAAAAATTATGTTTATTTCAAAAGAGGAAATAACTCTCAAATGTTTATTTCAATGATTCTAGTTGTCAAGCCAGACACTTTGATAATGGAAACATGCAGAAGACTCTCCTGCGCAATTATTATTGATGATGGTAACTAAGTGCCATTGATAGAATTTCTTTTTCAAACTTACAGCATTCCTGCTATGCTTCCTTGCTTGCTTGCTTACTTCCTTTTTTTTTTTTAAACAGGACTCTTTAAGTACCCCAAGCTGGCCTTGAACTCTGGATTCTTCCACCTGAACATTGGATTCTCCTGCCTCAGTACCCTAAGGATTATAGGTATGAACTATCACACTCAGTTTGTTCTCCTTATTTGGTAAGTAGGAAAGTCAGAGGTTTAGAAAGCTAAATGATTTGCCTTAAAACATATAGCTAATGCTGGGAGAGCTAGTCTAAAGTCTCTGCATACCAGATCTGGCAGAGTAGGATAGAACATACTAATAGAGGAAGAGGCAGTTCCCTGAGACAGCCAGCCAACCAAGGACAACCAATTTTGGGGAAAAAGACTAATGTTCCAGAGACTTACCCTCCCACATAAGGCTCATGTTTTGGTACCTTCATGATTTGCTACTGGCCAATATGCTGGGGACACCAAACTGACTCTGAGCCTGATGGACTGGGTAATTACTGCAATGAAGTTATCACAGGTAGAAGATGTTGCTTTTTCCTTCCAGTCAGCTCAGACTTGTCATCACCCCACTGGGCCCAGGGTCATCACCAGCAGAAGCAGCTGGTATACATACCTTCACTTCAAGGCTATACTTGAAGGTAGGTTTCTACTGACAGCTGGTCAGTTTCACTTCCTGGTTGATTCCCAGACAACACCAAAACAACAACAAAGACTCACTTCCTCTGAAGCCTGCAATCCTGAGTTAATCCCTGACACTGCTGTGCTCCACAGCAGGTGAGGAAAGTTCAACAGTTCCCTTCTTAACTCTGTGGTACAGAATCAGGTATGTAGGGGTTGGGGGGAGGGAGAGGTCTAGGAAGATGGCTCAGTGGTAGAGTGCTTGACTCGAATGCATGAGGCCCTGGGTTCGATTCCTCAGCACCACATAAGCAAAAAGAAAAAAGCCAGAAGTAGCGCTGTGGCTCAAGTGGTAGAGTGTTAGCCTTGAGCTGAAGAGCTGAGGGACAGCACCCAGGCCCAGAGTTCAAGCCCCACAACTGACAAAAAAAAAGAAAGGGAATCTGGTGGGTCACCAACACTACCTCCTCCTTAGACTTAAAAAAAAAGACAGCCTGGGGGGCTGGAAGTGTGGTTCAAGTGGTACAACACCTGCCTAGCAAGTACAAGATCCTGAGTTGAAAACCAGAGGGGGAAACAAACACAAAGAAGCTCCTTCCACAGAAATGGATTCCTCTGTGTGGAGCTCCATCCTGAGTGCTCAGGACACAGGAATCATTATATCTGTCCTATGGAAGCCCCCAGACAGAAAAGAACCATCACAGAGGTGACCCAGGAGTAGAAATTAGGAGGGTCTTGGTTTCAGGCCAGCCCAGGAAAAAACTCAGCAAGAGCTCAGTGTATAAGCCTAGCTACTCAAGAGGCTGAGATCTGAGGTCTGAGATTCAGAACCAGTTAAGGCACAAAACTCTCAGATTATTTTTTCTTTTGGTTGGTTGTTGGGCTTGAACTTGGGGCCCGGGCATTGTCCCTGAGCCTCTTTGTGTTCAAGGCTAGTGCTCTATCACTGAAGCCACAGCGCCACTTCCTGTTTTTGAGTGGTTAATGGGAGGTAAGAGTCTCACAGGGACTTTTCTGCCTGGGACGGCTTTGATCCTCAGATCTCAGTCTCTCTTTTTTTTTTGGGGGGGGGGTTCAGTCATGGGGCCTGAACTCTGGGCCTGGGCGCTGTCCCTCAGCTCTTCAGCTCAAGGCTAGCACTCTACTACTTGAGCCACAGCGCCACTTCCGGCTTTTTATTTTCTGCTTATGTGGTGCTGAGGAATCGAACCCAGGGCCTCATGAATGCAAGGCAAGCACTCTACCACTGAGACACCTTCCCAGCCCCAAGATCTCAGTCTCTTAAGTAGCTAGGGTTACAGGTGTAAGCCACTGGTGCCAGGCCTGAGAGAGTCTTATCTCTAATGATCAAAATGCTGAATAAAAAAAATGCTGGACATGGTGGGAGAGCACTAGCCAGAAATGAAAAAGCCAACTGAGTATATAAGGCCTGGTAAGTTCAAGCTTTCTATCAACACAAGGTACAAGAAAAATGCTGGGTGCTGGTACTCATGCCTGTAATCCTAGCTGCTCGGGAGGCTGAGATCTGAAGATTGTGGTTCAAAGCCAGCCCAGGAAGGAAAGTCTATGAGACTCTTATCTCCAATTAACCACCAGAAAAATCAGAATTGGCGCTGTGTAGAGCACTAAGCTTGAGCAAAAAGTACTAGTGGCTACTCCACTGGCCTATGCAGATAATGGGCATTTCCATCACACATAAAATGCAGTCGGACAACACTGGACAGGGGTCAAGATCTATATTCTAATCCTAGCCCTTAAGGTTATGTGGCTTTGAACAAGAATTTCTATGTTTTTGTTGTTGTTGATGATGATGGTGGGGCTTGAACTCAGGGCCTAGGTGCTATCCCTCAGTTCTTCAGCTCAAGGCGAGCACTCTACCACTTGAGTCACAGCACCATTTCCAGTTTTCTGAGTGGTTTATTAGAGATAAGAGTTTCACAGAGTTTCCTGCCTGGGCTGGCTTTGAACCATGATCCTCAGATCTCAGCCTCCAGAGTAGCTAGGATTACAGGCATGAACTACCAACACCGGGTAGAAGGTTCTATCTTTCTTATCTGTACAATGTGATACTTACCTAAACGGCTGCTAGAAAGATAAAATGAGCAAATGGATATAGCACTTTTTTCCCCCTGTGCCATAACTGGACCTTGAACTCAGGACCTGGGTGCTGTCCCTTAGCATTTTTTCACTCAAGGTTAGTTCTGTTACTTAAGCCACAGCTCCACTTTTGAGTTTCTGGTGGTTAACTGGAGATAAGAGTCTCGGGAGATCGCAATATCAGCTCCCGAGCCTGTGCTGCGGCCCTGGCTGGTCAGTGTAGGAACCTTCTCAATAAAGTTGCTCCTTTATTAAAAAAAAAAAAAAAAGAGTCTCGGGAGCTGGGCACTAGTGGCTCACACTTGTAATCCTAGCTTTTCAAGAGGCTGAGATCTGAGAATCCAGGTTTAAAGCCAGAATGGACCAGAAAGTCCGTGAGTCTCTTATTTCTAATTAGCCACCAGAATACTGGAAATGACACTGTGACTTAAGTGGTACAGTGATAGCCTTGAGCTGAAGAGCTCAGGGACAGCTCTTAGGCCCTGAGTTCAAGCCCTATGACAGGAAAAAAAAAATCTCACAAACTTTTTTGCTTGGGCTGTCTTTGCATATTGATCCTCAGATCTCAGCCTCCTGATTTGCTAGGATACCAATATGAGCAACTGGCACCTGGCTTAGATGTCTTTGAACCACAATAGCTAGGTACACAGTAAGGGCTCCATAAATAGTCTTTATGCTTATTACCATTATGAGTCAGCACCAGGGGGCGCTATGACTTAGGCCTGTACCCTTTCCTAGTGCTTCCAGCACAGCAGGTGCCCAGTGCATGCTTATCAATTCCTTTCTCTCTGGCTGTTTCACTCAAGGGCCAGTCTGACACAAATTTGCCACCAGTGGGGAGTCAGAGTACTCACATCTGTAGAGATGGTTCCACACGGGGAAGAAAGCCATGTAGAGGGCCACATCCCCTACTGTTGGATAGGACTTGAAGATGGAGATGATGGCAATCTGGATGAACATGAAGAAGATGGGGTGCTCCCTGGGGCAGAGCAGGGGAGATAGACAAAAAATCAGCTAGGGACCAGGCCAAGACTCCTTCTTTAAACCAAAACACTCCCAAGGGGACTTGAGGCAGGGGGTAGTCTGCTACCCTCAACCATGATAGGCCAGGTCCCAGCAGCAGAGCAGAGGACTGCAGAAATTCAGAAATGCCCAGGTATGAATCAGGCCTGGCAAACACTAGCAAACTAGCCTATAGAGACATTTCCCATCTATATCCACCCCTGCTTCTTGCAGCTCTGGGCTTTCTCCCAGGAGCCACAAGGAGAAAACAAGTGAAGTCACCATTGCTTATTGCCAGATCTAAATAGCCTTCCCCACCAGAGGGCCCTATGACAAAAAGCCCTCCTGGCTGATGCTTTGCTCACTGACAATGTGACCAATGGGGTGTGTATATCCTGAAATGCTTCAGCTCAGGGCTGAAAATATGGCTCAAATGGTAAAGTGCTAGCCAAGAATGCATGGGTTCCACAGAAAAAGCCAGGAGCGGCGCTGTGGCTCAAGTGGTAGAGTGCTACCCTTGAGCAAAAGAAGCTCAGGGACAGTACTCAGGCCCTGAATTCAAGCCCCTCGACCAGCACCCCCCCCCCAAAAAAAAAAAAGCTTCAGCTCTTAAAGGACTGGACTAGAATTCTTGTTATTTTAAACTAACAGTAGTTGAAACTGTGACTTTCAAACTAAAACAAGTGATGACAACATCTATCATGGCCTAAACCCGCATGCTGGGCTGGGTTCTGTGCAAAACCTCTCCTGTGCTTATCTCAGGCGATCCCTACAGAACCTCAAGTGTCCCTCTGGGTAGGGAATTCAGTTCCCTGTCCTTCAGATGATGACACTCAGGTTCAGAGAAGTGAAATTTGAGTTAACTTAGTAAGTGATAGAACTGTCTTCAGAGCTCCTAACGCCACCATACTGCTCTCCTGAGCACTTCACGTCCTTCATGGCCTCATCAAGGAAAGAGTGGGGAATGGAGTTCAGCCTCCAGTGTCCCTCTCAGAGCATACTGAATGCTAAAGGGAAGTGAACTGGAAGAGGTCAGATCTGCAGCCTCTTCAGTGACCTAAGCACATACACATGACCTACTTCTGCATAGAACTTGGATATAGACTGCTCATGAAGGTTTTCAGAGGACAAGCTTTCTGAAGCCAGAAACAGGGAATCGCTTCCAGAGCTACTGAAAGTCCTCTCCTCAGGAGTCTGGCATGACACAGGGATAAACACAGATCCTGGAGCCAAACCGATATCTAAATTCCAGCTCCACTGCTTACTAGCCGTGTAACCCTAGGAAAAATCACCCCACCTCTTTCAGCATCCATTTCCTCAACTATAAAATAAGAGTGATGGTAATAAGATAACGCTGACCTCTCTAAGTGACTGACTTAGGGATGATTCCATTTTGGCCTAGAAAGGTACCTGGAAAGGAGATGACTCAACATATGCTTGCCCTCTTATACTGCATAAGAGAATTCCACAGAAAACTCCATTTGAAAAAACCTGATTAAAAGAGTAAACAGAGCTGCAGGTGCCCAGACTCCCAGCCAACCCAATCTAAGGCTCTTGGGACAATCACTGGAGTACTGTTCAAGGACATATTACTTGATCTGCTTTTTCCAACATAACCCCAACAAAACCCCTGCTTTTGCCCAAAATGGTGAGCGGACTCAGTAGCAATGTGGGTTCAGGTGGGTTGAAGTGAGGCCAGGGGAGGCCCAGGGTTATAAGCTACCCTCCCTATGGCCTGCACTTGTGAATGACTATCAGCTGTTGGCTCTGACTACTGGTACCTGATGTGAGTGAGGACATGGATCCAAGGGCAAAGATGCTATAAACCTGATGACAGGTGTCCCTGGTCAGCAGGGTACTCAACTAGGGGTGGAGGAGGAGAGGACAAAGCAGCAGCAGGTCCCTCCCACTTACTTCAGCTTGATGGCTAAGGGGACAGTGTAGAAGAAGACGTTGATCTGAAATACGCAGACAAAGAAGAGGCTGAAGTGCTCAAACATCTCTGCAAAGAAGTACCAGAAGAGACCAATGTTTGGAGTGAGATCTGGAACAGAAAGTCTGGAATTAAGAAAACACAGGGAGAGAAAAAAAAGAGCAGCGTTAAAAATGGTCTGGTTTGCCCTTGTTTTCTCCTGAAGACTGAGGGTCATGCTGGGCAGTCAGGACTGACCTCCTCCCTCTAAAGAGGCTGTGAAGGGCTCCCCAGGTACCCCAGATACAGATAAACAAAACAAGGGCTAGACATAGAGAATGATAAGCCGTAATAAATGTGAGTTAAGTAAAACAAATCTGAAATGAGGCAAGAATTTATCCTGGAAATCAACTACTCTTTTCCTGCTCAGCAGAGTTTACAATCAGGAGCTACCAGAACTATAAATAAGATCTATTTTGGGCATTCTAAAGTCCTGCCCAGAGAAATTAAGTGCAGAGATCTTGCTTCTTCCCATTCTTGCTCCCTATCCCCACAGCAGGAGGGATCTACAAGACTGTGCTTGAGCCTGCAGTGAGACTTCCAGGGCTTTGGGAACTTTAGCAGGCTCTACCCCAGGGTCAGAGAGCTCATTTAAGAAAACAGGGTTTTGTGCCAGTGGCTCACACCTGTAAATCCTAGCTACCTACTCAGGAAGCTAAGATCTGAAGATTGAGGTTTGAAGCCAGCCTGGGCAGATAAATCTGACAGACTCATCTCCAATTAAGTATTACAAAGTTGAAAGTGGCAGTACAGCTCAAGCAGTAGAGAGCCAGCAAAAAAGCTAAGCAAGAGTATGAGGTCCTGAGTTCAATGTCCAGTTCCAACACACACACACACACACACACACACTCCTGAGTTCAATGTCCAGTTCCAGCACACACACACACACACCAAGAAAACAAAGCGTATATGAAAGAATTTTTGTCTGGTTAAACCATGCAAGAACCAGCTATACTTCTGGCTCTTCTAAAAGTTTACATTATATATGCATATACACATACACACATATCTAGATGTGTGTGTATGCGTATATATATATATATATATATATATAAAATTAATTATTCATTTATAGCCTTAATACTAGGGATTGAACCCAGGGCCTCCAGCATACTAACTAGGTAGGTGCTCTGCCACCAAACTACATCCCAAGTCCTACATTATATTTTTTATTAAAAAAAAAGATCAAGCCTGGTGCTGGTGGTTCACACCTGTAATCCTAGCTACTCAGGAGGATGAGATCTGAGGACTGTGGTTCAAAGCCACCCTGGGCAGGAAAGTTTGTGAAACTCTTATCTCCAATAAACCACCAGACAGCCAGAAATGGTGCTGTGGCTCAAGTGGTAGAGTGTTTGCCTTGAGCTGAAGAGCTGAGGGACAGCGCCCAGGCCCAGAGTTCAAGCCTCAAGTGGTAGAGTGTTTGTCTTGAGCTGAAGAGCTGAGGGACAGCGCCCAGGCCCAGAGTTCAAGCCCCACAACTGACAAAAAAAATAAATAAATAAAATAAAAAGAACTGAAACTGGACTCAATTCACAATTTTAAAAGGACAACAAATGGAGACAGAGGGAGAGACAGGTAATGTTTCTTGACTAAAGCCCCGGCCTCCAGGGTAAATCTTTGTCTCTTGCGGCAAGTATATTTCCTCTGTGAATTTTGGCCCAGTGGAGAGCCAGGAAAAACTCTTCACCAGGCATCACAAACTCCATCCAGAGTGGAGCAAAACCACAAAAGCTTTTGTTATGCCCAGCAGGTTTAACAAAAGGGAGCAGCCTGGAGACCCAACGAGGAGCTCTGTCACTCGTCTCTTCTCACCCTCACAGGTTTAAAGTCTGTCACCCACTAGCTGTAAGCTTCTCCAAGCTTAGGCAGCACCCAGGCCCTCAGCACCTGCACAGAGCCTGGCACACAATATTTGAAAATGCTCAATTCATGAACAATCATGTAATCCTGCAATAGTGCAAATTATCTGATTCATATTAAAAGTCAGGAGTCCTCTAGCAATAATGAATATATGCATTCAAGCAGAAATGTATATATTCCTACCTCTCAGTCAGAGGTTAGTTGGTTGTTTCTAGAAAATACTCTCTAATCCCACTAACCCAAGGTGTTCAGTAGAGCAGAAGTTTCCAAAGTATGTTCCCTGGACCAGAGGCAGCAGCACCATATGAACATCTAAGAAATGAAAATTCTTGGTCCCCACGGAGACCCTGGGAATGGGCCAGCAAGCCCTGAAGGGGTTTTGAGGTGACCTCAAAGTGTAAGAACACCTGCCGTAGATGCTGCCTGTAGTTCTCTGCCTGATTTCAACAGGAACTATGAAAAACAAACTAGCTTCCAGATTTCTCTAATGAGGTCTTTACTTACATGAAGCCGTAGACTGCAGGGATAAAATCCCAGGAGCTGAGAAGGAAGAAGGAGAGGCAAACAATTACCACTAGGCTTCCCACATACATCATGGCATACTCCCAAGAAAAGATCCAGAAGGCTTTGCTCTTCGCTTTCACAGGTATGTACTGCCGCTAGGAGAGAGAGCAGAAGACGTTAAGGGACGCCAAGGAAAGATAGACGCTCTCATCTAGTACCTAGAGATTCCTCATGCAAAACTGTGCCATGATGCATAGATTTAAGCTTTTGCTATCTTTTCTTGTTGTTTGGTTGTTGATTTTACACATAGGGTCTTATTATGTAGCACAGGCTGGCCTCAAACTCAGGACCTTTCTGCTGCAGCATCCTGAGTACTGTTATTTCAGGCAAGTGCCATCACATTCAGTGTTTGCTTTGTCCTTAATGAAACCCAAAGTATGTAAGCATTTAAAAACATGTCAGGTGCATATACTGTGGTTTGAGAATCAGTAAGATCATTCCAGGTACGCATCTTAGAGATATGTTCCATGAGAAAAAAATGAAAAGGATAGTCACAACACCATGAACCTTCAGCAGAGGAAAAAATAAATTGTGATACAACTGCATAATGAAACACTGTAAAGCAGGTAACACGAATAAGTGGTACCTATATTTCAATATAACTAGACGTCATAGTGGTGTATATCTATAATGTCAGCACTTGGGAGGTTAAGGCAGGAGGGTCACAAGTTCAAGGCCAGCCTGGTCACACAGTGACTGACATCTTGTCTCAAAGGGGATGGTGGTGGTAAGGACTATACAGAAAATGATCAATCAAGGTAAAATGAAAATATCTGTGTAATATTTTGAGATTATGCCAAATAATACTATGTATTATTTATAGAAATACAGGAAAATGTTCTAGAAGTTTTATAAAACGTGTATTAGAAAGATACATTCTGAAGTCATAATAGCATTAGCATCCTGGAATGTAGAAAGCATGATTTATCTTTAGTATTTATAGAAAGTATGTCAAAAGCAAAGATAAAACAATATGGCAGCCGGGTGCCGATGGCTCATGCCTGTAATCCTAGCTACTCAAGAGGCTGAGATCTGAGGATCGTGGTTCAAAGCCAGCCTGGGCAGGAAAGTCCGTGAGACTCTTATCTCCAATAAACCACTAGAAAACCAAAAGTGGCGCTGTGGCTCAAACGGTAGAGTGCTCGCCTTGAGCTGAAGAGTGCAGGGACAGCACCCATGCCCAGAGGTCAAGCCCCATGACTGACCAAAAAAAAAAAAAGCAAAAAAACCCCACAAAACTTTTTTTTAAATTGGTTGTGGGGCTTGAACTCTGGCCTGGGCACTATCCCTCAGCTCTTCAGCTCAAGGCTAGCGCTCTACCACTTGAGCCACAGCACAACTTCCACCCCACAAAACTTAATGGATAGATGGCTCATGCCTATAATCCTTGCTACTGAGGCTGAGATCTGAGAATTATGGTTCAAACTCAGCCTGGGCAGAAAAGTCTGTGAGATTCTTATTTCCCATTAATCACCAATAAGCTCAAGTGGTAGAGTGCTAGCCTTGAGAAAAATAAAAATAAAAAAGCTGCCAGGCACCAATGGCTCACACTTGTAATCTTAGCTACTCAGGAGGCTAAGATCTGAGAATGATGGTTCAAAGCCAGCACATTTAGGAAAATGTGTAAGATTCTTATCTCCAATTATCCACCAGAAAATTGGAAGTGGAGCTGTG
Source organism: Dipodomys ordii (assembly GCF_000151885.1). Lineage (NCBI taxonomy): Eukaryota > Metazoa > Chordata > Mammalia > Rodentia > Heteromyidae > Dipodomys > Dipodomys ordii. The sequence goes on from NW_012267229.1 coordinate 15,391,498, forward strand.
GCTCAAATGGTAGAGCACTAGCCCTGAGAAAAAAGACCTTAAGGATAGTGCCCAGGCCCTGAATTCAAGCCCCTCAACTGACATACATACTTACATATATATACAAGTAAGCTTATGGATAGCAACTGGGGCCTGAGTTCAAGCCCCAGAACTTGCTCAAACACACACACACACACACACACACACACACACACACTCTCTCTCTCTCTCACTCTCTCTCTCTGTCTCTCTGTCTCTCTCTGAAAAATTTATGCCAGGAGCTGGATGCAATGATACATACCTATAATTGCAGTCAATAAAAATGCCAATGCCAACAAGTCATGGCATTATACCAGATATTAAAGCTTATGAGGTTATACCACATAGTAAAGTTCATGGAGCAAGACAAACATGCAGAAGCAAACACTGATAAGGAAGAAATTATGAAGGGAAAGCCAGCCATACCAAACTTTTGAAAATAATTCTAAAATCTCAATAATTATACAATCCAGTTTTGGCACAGGAAGATGAGGCAGGAGGATCTGGAATTGCAGGCCAGTCTGGTCTACCTAGGGAATTTGAGGACAGCCTGAGCTACCTAGAGAGATCGGTCTGAGGTAAACAAATATCAAGCAAACAAAAACTTCTGCGGGAAAGCGTAGGTGGAATGAAAATATTCTAAGAAAATATGAAATGATGCAATTTTTTTGGGGGGGTCCGGTCATGGGGCCTGAACTCTGGGCCTGGGTGCTGTCCCTCAGCTCTTCACCTCAAGGCTAGCACTCTACCACTTGAGACACAGCGCCACTTCCGGCTTTTTTCTTATGTGGTGCTGAGGAATCGAACCCAGAGCCTCGAGCATGCGAGGCAAGTGCTCTACCACTGAGCCACTTTCCCAGCCCCGAAATGATGCAATTTAAAAAAAAAATACCAGTGTCCTTTTCTAAATAGGAGAAAGACCAAAGAAGATGATAATGAAATGTAACACATGATCCCCATTAGATCCTGATTAGTTCTTCCCCACAAATCCTATAATGATCATAAATTGGAGAATCTGGATTTGAAGTACATCTAATATCATTCTAGCAAGGGTAAACTTCTTGAGTGATAATAGTATTGCAGTTGTGCATAAAATGAGAGAGACAAAGAAAAAAAGTCTGTATATCCACATAGATACAGACAGTATGACAAAATTATAACTAAAGAAAATCTAAAAGGTATACTCATTATGCAATCAACTTTCCTGAAAGCCTGGTATAAAAAAAAATGAAAAAAAACTAATTTGAGAAGTAGATTTTTGGGGAGAGGCATTTGAGAGGTTTGAACTCTGGGCCTGGCCACTGTCCCTCAGCTCTTCAGCTCAAGGTAAGTGCTCTACCACTAGAATCACAGTACCGTTTCCAGTTTTCTGGTGGGTAATTGGAGATAAGAGTCTGATGGCCTGCCGGGCGCTGGTAGCTCACGCCTGTAATCCTAGCTACTCAGGAGGCTGAGATCTGAGGATCGCGGTTCAAAGCCAGCCCGGGCAGGAGAGACCGTGAGACTCTCATCTCCAATAAACCAGAAGTGGCGCTGTAGCTCAAGTGGTAGAGCGCTCGCCTTGAGCTGAAGAGCTGAGGGACAGCACCCAGGCCCAGAGTTCAAGCCCCACGACCGACAAAAAAAAAAAAGAAAAAAAAAAAAGAGTCTGATGGCCTTTCCTGCCTGGCCTGGATTTGAACTGCAATCCTCAAATCTCAGCCTCCTAAGTAGCTAGGATTACAGGCGTGAGCCACTGGCACCTAGCAAGAAGTAAAAATTTTGAATGGTTTTATAACCATTTAAAATTTTGAGTTAGTAATAAGAAACTTTTTTTTTTTTTTTCCAGTCATGGGGCCTGAACTCTTGGGCCTAGGCACTGTCCCTCAGCTCTTCAGCTCAAGGCTAGTGCTCTACCACTGGAGCACAAGCACCACTTCTAGCTTTTTCTGCTTATGTGGTGCTGAGGAATCGAACCCAGGGCCTCATGCATGCAAGGCAAGCACTCTACCACTGAGCCACCTTCCCAGCCCCACAAACTTTTCCCACAAAGAAAAGAGTGGGCCCAGCCAGCTTTTTTGTTTTTCTTTTTTTGTTGGTTGTGGGGCCTGGGCACTGTCCCTCAGCTCTTCAGCTCAAGGCAGAACTCTACCACTTGAGCCACAGCACCACTTCCAGTTTTCTGGTGGTTTATTGGAGGTGAGAGTCTCACGGCCTTTCTTGCCCAAGCTGGCTTTGAACTGCGATCCTCAGATCTTAGCCTCTTGAGTAGCTAGGATTACAGGCGTAAGCTAGCAGTGCCCAGTACCCAGCTATTTTTTACAGGCAAATTCTACTAGCATTCAAGAAGTAGATAATTCCGGGCTGAAAGGTGGCTCAGTGGTAGAGTGTTTGCCTTGCAGGCATGAGGCCTTGGGTTCGATTCTTCAGAACCACATAAGCAGAAAAAGCCAGAAGTGGGGCTGGCGCTCAAGTGGTAGAGTGCTAGCCTTGAGCTGAAGAGCTGAGGGACAGCGCCCAGGCCCAGAGTTCAGGCTCCACGACTGACCAAAAAAAAAAAAAAAAGAAGAAATAGATAATTCTAATCTTACATTAACTCTTTCATAGTGGATACTATGAGCTTGATACCAAACTACTTACCAATGTAACACAAATGCAAGACTATGAACTGAAGTGTATATAATTCAACAGTGCACAAAAAAGATTATGATAAAGTTGGGTGATGAACAGGTTGGGTTTGTTTCAAGAATTCAAGGTTAGTTCAACATAAGAAAAGCTATTATTAGCCAGGCATAGGTGGCTCACACCTGTAATCCTAGCTACTCAGGAGGCTGAGACTCAAAGCCAGCCTTCTCAGGAAAATCTGTGAGATTCTTATCTCCAATAAACCACTCAAAAAACAGAAGGTGGTGCTGTGGCGCAAGTGGTAGAGCACTTGCATTAAGCTGAAGAGCTGAGGGACAGCACTAGGCCCAGAGTTCAAGCCCCACGATTGACCAAAAAAAAAGAAAAGCTATTATTTTCTTTATTTCAAATAGCTTAAAAAATCAATTATCATGATATCTATAGAAAAGTAATCCAATAATTACTCATGTAAAAATAATTCAAACAATAAAATAATTCAGTAAAGGTCCAGGCAATGCTTTTAAGGATAAATATTCAATGATTTGAGTATGCAATGGTAGAAAAAAACACATCTAAACTAACAGAAAGGGCTGAGTGCTGGTAGCTCACACCTAATCCTAGCTACTCAAGTTGAGATCTGAGGTTGTGGTTCAAAGCCAGCCAGGGCAGAAAAGTCTGAGACTCCTCTTATCTCCAATTAACCACCAGAAAACCAGAATAGGCACTGTGGCTCAAGGGGTAGATTGCTCGCTCACCTTGAGCTAAAGAGCTCAGGGGCAGCATCCAGGCCCAGAGTTCAAGCCGCACAACCCCCCACAATCGACAATAAATAAATAAATAACAAAAAGGTAGACTAAAACCTGGAAATCCAATTCAACAAGAAACATACAAAACCTATAGAGACTCTGTGTGTGTGTGTGTGTGTGCGTGCGTGCGTGCGTGTGTGTGCGTGTGTATATGTGTGTGTGTGTGTGTACTGTTACTGAGGCTTGAACTCAGGGGCTCATGCTTTCCTGTGGCTTCTCTATCTCTGAACCAAATCTCCACTTCCAGCTTTTCTCTGGTTAACTAGAGATTCAAGTCTCAGGAACTTTTCTGCCTAGGCTGGCTTTGAACCACAATTCTCAGATCTCAAACTCCTGAGTAGCTAGGATTACAGGCGTGAGCCACCAGTGCCAAGCCCTTTCTGTTATTTTAGATGTGTTTTTTTCCTATCATTGCATACTTGAACCATTTAATATTTATCCTTACAGAAGCTATGCCTAGAACTTTAGTGAATTATATATCCAGTGTATATTGTGTGACTTTAAAATGTTCAAAGATGGGCTAGAAATGTGGCTTAGTGGTAGAGTGCTTGCATAGCATGCACGAAGCCCTGGGTTCAATTTTCCAGTACCACATAAACAGAAAAAAGAATAGCTGGAAATAGTGCTGTGGCTCTAGGGATAGAGTGCTAGCCTTGAGCAAAAGAATCTTAGGGAGTACCCAGGCCGAGTTCAAGCCCCAGGACTGGAAAAACAACAACAACAACAACAACAAAAGAATGGCTGAACTGGACATTGGCAGCTCATACCTGTAACCCTAGCTACTCAGGAGGCTTAGATCTGAGGACTGCAGTTCAAAACCAGCCCTGGTGGGCAAGTCCCATGAGACTCTTATCTCCAATAAACTACTCAGAAAAAGCAGGAAGTGGGTCTGTGGCTCGACTGGTAGTACCCTAGCCTTGAGCAAAAGAAGCTCAGGTACAGTGTCAAAGCCTAAGTTCAAGACCAGCAAAAAGAAAGAATGGCTGAGTGCTTGTGGCTCATACCTGTAATCCTAGCTACTCAAGAAGTTGAAATCTGAGGGTGGTGGTTTGAAGCCAGCCTGGGCAGGAAAATCTTTGAGACTCTTACCTCCAATTAACCACCTGAAAACTGGAAGTGAAGCTATGGCTCAAGTGTAGAGTACTAGCTTTGAACAAAAAAAGGTCAGGGATAATACCCCGGCCCTGAGTTCAAGCCCCAGAATTGGTACACAAACTATCAACAACAACAACAACAAAATGCAGTTTCAAGAGAATGATACATTTTGGGGGATGGAAAATAGTAAGACAAAGAAGAAGGCACATGGGTTCCAAGTTCTTTGATCCTTTTGATCTCTTCTACCTGAGACACACTGTCATTTAGCAAGAAAAGAAAATGGAAGAAAATCTTGGGTCAAAGACTTTTGAGGAAGAAAAAAACTCAAAAGTAAAACTTTTGTTTTGTCTTCCTATCCTTTCCTACTGAAGTATTTAGCAATAAACCATGAAGTGAAAAAGAAAAAAGATGCCTTCAAAGAATGGAAAGTAGACTTCAACACTGTTCCCTTAGGAGAGCCCTAAATTCACACCAGAACTCTCCAAGTTTTCACTCTTCAAATTTGGTTAGCAGCCTTAAATTTCAGTAATTTATTTAACTCAAAATGTTACAGCTGACTTCCCCAGATGTCCCAGTCAATCCTGAGCTCTACAAATTTTTCAAGACAAAAATATGTACCTGGTGGGGGGGAGGGGTGGCTCGAAAAACCCAGAAAAACAGCAGATGGCTCATGTCCTTGTAGGGTTCAAACCATTCCAAGTTAGAGGTTGGCGGGATATGGAGGGTCATTAGGTTCAGCCACGCATGCTGAGGTTGACGCCAGTGCTAGGACTCGCCAACAAGTGCCACTTATCCACTGGCCTTAACCCGGACTCAGGGGAGTCACCTCACTTTGGGGCAGAATCCTCCATTCTGTTACAGAACTGTCCCACACTCAGCTGACTGATTTTAGCTTTTCTCCTTGAACTTTATGGATTTCTGTGAAACTTAGGTCTAAAGGGTCCACCAAATGGATCTAAGAGGAACTTAGCCCTGAAGTATAATTTGCTTTTCTGGTTCCTCCCTCATCTTTAAACAGGAAGGTTTGCTTTCTGGGTGTGACTGACTGATTTTTTCCATCATCTTACCATGCTTTTTAGGCCACTTTACACATTTACATAAAGACATGTAGGGCTGGGAAGGTGGCTTAGTGGCAGAGTGCTTGCCTAGTACATGAAGCCCTGGGTTTGATTCCTCAGTAAACAGAAAAAGCTGGAAGTGGTGCTGTGGCTCAAGTGGTAGAGTGCTGGCCTTAAGCAAAAGAAGCTCAGGTACAGGGCCCAGACCCTGAGTTCAGGCCCCAGGACTGGCAAAAAAAAGAAAAAGAAAAAAAAGACATGTAAATATAATTTGGGCTAGAATTTTAATTCCTAGAAAAATGGGGTCCTTTGTAAATGGGGTCACAAATTCTTAGTAACTCTCATCCATTTCAGAGGCTGCCTCTAGAGCAGTCTTTGCAGTGCTCTTTGCTCAGCAGCCTCAATTACTTTATCTTGCAGAGATCAGAATGTGCCTAGCACACTATAGGTGTTCAGCACTGGACATTTGGTGGGAAGGGTTAAGTCAACTAAATAAGTGACTGGCCCTTGGGCTGGGAAGGTGGCTCAGTGGTAGAGTGCTTGCCTTGCATGCATGAGGCCCTGGGTTCAATTTCTCAGCACCACATAAGCAGAAAAAGCCAGAAGTGGTGCTGTGGCTCAAGTGGTAGAACCCTAACTGTGAGTTGAGCTGAAGAGCTGAGGGACAGCGCCCAGGCTCAGAGTTCAGGCCCCATGACTGACAAAAAAAAAAAAAGTGACTAGCCCAACTGTTAGATCTCATAACTCAGTCCTGTCCACTACTGTCTGTAGAAAATTCCCTTGAGTTTTTTGTTTTGTTTTTTGCTTTTAAACCAGTCCTGGGGCTTGGACTCAGGGTCTGGGCACTGTCCCTGAGCTCTTCAGCTCAACTCATGGTTAGGGTTCTACCACTTGAGCCACAGCACCACTTCTGGCTTTTTTAGTTTATGTGGCCCTGAGGAATCGAACCCAGGGACTCATGCATGCTAGGCAAGCATTCTACCACTAAGCCACATTTCCAACCCGTCCCTTGAGTTTTAAACAAGTTCTTTCTCCTCTCCTTCCCTCCTTCTACCGTAACTGCATATTGTTATGTGTAAAATTCTTGGATTCAACAAAAATACAGAAAGAAAATCAAAACTAAGTAACTTCATTCTATGATAATACCCCTACTGAACCAGCAGTCATAAATAAAACTTGAAAAGCCAGTGCTGGCAGCCTGGAAGCAGTTGGTTTGTTTTCAGACACTGGTGGTAGGTAGCATTGCCAACGAGCTCAGGTTTTCTGGTGACAAATCTGGTATTTTATTTTTTTGGGGGGTCTGGTTGTGGGGCCTGTACTCTGGGCCTGGGCGCTGTCCCTCAGCTCTTCAGCTCAAGGTAGCACTCTACCACTTGAGCCACAGCGCCACTTCTGGCTTTTTCCCCCCCTGCTTATGTGGTGCTGAAGAATCGAACCCAGGGCCTAAGGCATGCAAGGCAAGCGCTCTACCACTGAGCCACCTTCCCAGCCCAAATCTGGTATTTTATAAAGACAGCTATAAAACTTTTCACAGTCTTGGGTCCAATGTTCAGCTGGAGGAACATATCTCAAGGAAATGACTTAAATAAATACAGATTTCTAGCTAGGTACCAGTGGCTCATGCCTGTAATCCTAGTTACTCAAGAAGCTGAGATCTGAGGATCACAATTTGAAGCCAGCCATGGCAGGAAAGTCTGTTAGGCTCTTATCTACAATAAACTACTTTAAAAAGTCAGAAGTGGTGCTATGGCTCAAGTGGTAGAGTGCTAGTCTTGAGCAGAAGAAGCTCAGGGACAGTGCCCAGGCCAAGTTAGGGAATTTCCTGTCCTAGCTGGCTTTGAACCTCAATTCTCAGATTTCAGCCTCTTGAGTAGCTAGGATTACAGGTGTGAATCACCAGTGCTTGTTTTTTTGTTTTTGTTTTTTTGGTAGTTTTATTGGAGATAGTTTCATGGACCTTTTCTGCCTGGCCTGGCTTCAAACCATGATCCTTATATCTCAGCCTCCTGAGTAGCTAGGATTACAGGCATGAGCCACTGGCGCCCAATTCTGAGGTATGTTTTTTTTTTTTTTTTCTCAGTCCTGGGGCTTGGACTCTGGGCCTCGGCACTGTCGCTGAGCTTCTTTTTGCTCAAGGCTAGTGCTCCACTACTTGAGCCACAACACCACTTCTGGCTTTTTTTGGTTTATATGGTACTGAGGAATTGAACTTGGGGCTTCAAGCATGCTAGGCAAGCACTCTACCACTAAGCCACATTCCCAGCCCTGTATTCTCTCTCTCTTTTTTTTGTCAGTCATGGGGCCTGAACTCTGGGCCTAGGCTCTGTCCCCCAGCTCTTCAGCTCAAGGCTAGCGCTCTACCACTTGAGCCACAGCGCCACTTCAGGCTTTTTCTGCTTATGTGGTGCTGACGAATGGAACCCAAGGCCTCATGCATGCAAGGCAAGCACTCTACCACTGAGCCACCTTCCCAGCCCCCCTGGATTCTTATTAAAGTAGAAAAGAGGAGAGGTTAGAGAGCAAGCTGTCTCATTAGACTCCCAGTGCTGTCATTTGTGGCCTTAGGTAAGTGACTTAACTTCCCAACATTTTATTTTCAATTCATGTATCTAACATGGCTACTGTGACCTACAGCATAGTTTTGTTTGTTTTTTGTCAATCATGGGGCTTGAACTCTGGGTCTGGGCGCTATCCCTCTAGTACTCTACCATTTCAGCCACAGCGCCACTTGGATTTTCTGGTGGTTTATTGGAGTATAAGAGTCTCATGGGCTTTCCTGCTGGAGCTGGCTTTGAACTGTGATCCTCAAATCTCAGCCTCCTGAGTAGCTAGGATTACAGGCGTGAGCCACCAGCACCTGCCTTCTATCATAATCCTTTAAGGTGTATGCTACTATAAAGAAAAGCTAAAGATTCTGCTACGTGTTGGTGGGTTGCATCTGTAATCCTAGTTACTCAAGAGGCTGAGATCTAGAGGATTATGGTTCAAGCCAGTTTGAGCAGAAAAGTCTGTGAGACTCCATCTTAAAAATAACAGTGAAGAGCCGGGCGCTGGTGGCTCACGCCTGTAATCCTAGCTACTCAGGAGGCTGAGATCTGAGGATCGCGGTTCAAAGCCAGCCCGGGCAGGAAAGACTGTGAGACTCCTATCTCCAATAAACCACCAGAAAACCGGAAGTGGCGCTGTAGCTCAAAGTGGTAGAGCACTCGCCTTGAGCTGAAGAGCTGAGGGATAGCGCCCAGGCCCAGAGTTCAAGCCCCACGACCGACCAAAAAAAAAAAATAACAGCGAAGAGCAGGGCTGGAGGCATGGTTAAAATGATAGAGCACCAGGTTGAGGAAATATGTAAGGATCCAAGTCCAAACCCCCATACCAGCAAAAAAACAAACAGGAAAAAAAAGGAAATGTTGAAGAAATAAGCAGAGAAGGGATTATGTACATTAGATAAGAAAAATGTAAAGCATATGATACCAACTACAAACATGCAAAGACAAATGCATTTATACATTTGGAATGATAGGCATAGTTAGAATTTAATAATATTGTTAGGTCTGCTTTGTTAACAATTAGTCAACTTTCCTTGATCGTTTCAAGCAGAATCAAGCAGGAAACCCAGTCCCATGCCCTTACTTCCCCCAGTAGGGGCAGGTTTGGTAATAAATGTCACTTGGTGCTGGTTTCTGACCAGTGAATGCTTACCTGGAGGAGATAGAGGAGTCCTGGGACAAACAAGGTGATTGGGTACAGAGACTGGTATGTTGCTAAAGCAAGAAAAATAGCACTGAGGAAAGCACTGCCTGTAAAAAGAAATAAATGTATGGAATAACCCACCTCTCCGATCAGAATTAGACTCAGCAAGTCCCTATCAACATGAAACTTTCCATAACTGCTCAATCACCTGCCAAGTGCTTCCTGGTATGCAAGGTATTGTACAAACTCATGGGGAGTGAGAGCTTCTTGGCTTCATTACCCATGAAAGGAAAGCAAGGACATCAAAACCATCCACCTTTAGTAACTTGAGATGCCGCAGGCATGTTTCTTGTGAAATTTTCAGTCCCAGAAAGATTTTACAAAACTCCAGCCAAAGATGTACAAAGGGATCAAGTCCATTAACATCCATGTTCTACTTAATGCATTAGTTTATTAAACTTGCAATTACTGCTTATAAAATGTGAAGCTGTGAAACTACTACACTGGGTTGTGTAGTATCTCATCACACTACCTGCCACACTCCTTATCTTCAGTCATGTGCTTCCTTTTTGTTCTATGTAAAAGTATATGAATTTTTTGTTAATAATGTTCCTATTCCCCACATAAAATAACTATGAAAGAATTAAATGTTATATAAGAATTTGTAATGACATGGAAAGATACTTATAAAACCCTATTAAGTTCATAAAATAGACACTGTTTTTTGGGTTTTTTTGGGGGGGTCCATTGTGGGGCTTGAACTTTGGGCCTGGGCACTGTCCCTGAGCTCTTCAGCTCAAGGCTAGCACTCTACCACTTGAGCCACAGTGCCACTTCTGGCTTTTTCTGCTTATGTGGTACTGAGGAATCGAACCCAAGGCCTCATGCATGCAAGGCAAGCATTCTACCACTGAGCCACCTTCCCAGACCTGTGATTTTTTTTTTTAAAGTATGATCAAATATTTACCAAAAACAAACAAACAAACACTGAAGTCTAGACCACAAAAGTTTACAAACTGTTATCTCTACATGGTAGGATTATGGATTATTTTTTATTTTTGCTTCTCTGCATTCCTTTAAATTTTAAAAAATGAACATGCTTTGTTTTTTGTCATAGGCAAACAATTTATTGTTTTTGAAAAAAAAAAGAAACAACTGCTCCCCATTTTCAGATTTTTTTTTTGCTGGTCATGTTACCTGAATTCTGGGCCTGGGCTCTGTCCCTCAACTCTTCAGCTGAAGACTAGTGCTCTATCACTTGAACCATAGCACCACTTACGGTTTTTTCTGCTTATGTGGTGCTGAGGAATCGAACCCAGGGCTTCATGCATGCAAGGTAAGCACTCTACCACTGAGCCACCTTCCCAGCCCTATTTTCAGATGTTTTAAGACAACAGGGCACTATAAAAGTAAGGCTCGAGAAGCTGAGTTTACGGCAGAGGACTCAAAGTAGCTCAGAACTCAGGAGAAATGATCCGAGGCTGATGTTCATGATTATGTTTCATAAAGTAACAATACCCATGGTCAATCTTATTAGCTGTGTGGGGTCAAGTGTTCACTGAAAATAACAGATTAGTTTCATAAAAAGAAACATAACTCCTTTCAGTCTAAGGAGTTTCATCCCATTACCAACCCAGCACCAAGGACAACAGTAGGAAATGATCCCTAGCTCCGCTGCTCAACAAAGTGGTCTATGTACCAGAAACACCTAGAGCCACCGTGGAGGATAAGTGGGCATGGGTCAATGAATGTTATCACTTCATAGAAGTGCAAGTGGAGAGAAAAGAATTTTGAGTGTTCCATCTTTCAAACTAAAACACAAGCTAGGAACAATCCTGTTGGACAGAATATAAAGTAGAAAGAAGCAGAGAGCCAGTGCAAAAGTATAAATCTCAAGTGTTTGGGAGGAAGAGATTAGAAGAATGGCAGTTTGATGGGCTGGGAAGTTGGCTCAGTGGTAGAGCGCTTGCCTTGCATGCCTTAGGCCCTGGGTTCGATTCTTCAGCACCACATAAGCAGAAAAAAAAAGCCAGAAGTGGTGCTGTGGCTCAAGTGGTAGAGTGCTAGCCTTGAGCTGAAGAGCTGAGGGACAGCGCCCAGGCCCAGAGTTCAGGCCCCACAACCGGACCCCCCCCCAAAAAAAAAAGAATGACAATTTGAGACTGGCCTAGAGAAAAAGCAAGGAAGACCCCGTATTAATCAGTAAGATAGGCATGGCGATACATACTTAAGATTCTAGGTATACAAGAGGAATTTGGTCTGTGGCAGAACCCAGGAAAAAATTCAAGACTCTAGCTGAAAAATAACTAAAGCAAAAAAGAGCTGAAGGTATGCCTCAAGTGGTAAAGTGTCTGTTCAGTTTAAGTTCAAATCTAGTACCACTGGCGGGAGGTGGGGGAGGGAGGACGAAATATCTTGAGTGGGGCTGTCCCACCAATTCATGAGTGCTAGGCAAGATGTTCTGGATCCAGGGTCCCTGTATAAATGACTGAGCAGGGAGAGGAACAACTAAGTGAAGCCACCAGCAGAGGCCTCCATACACCAGCTAGGCTACAGACTAGCATCAGAACCATGCTGGAATGAGGAGATGGCACTAGAGGGAAATGTATGTCCTAACGCCTAATGGTGAAGATGGCCTCAAGATTCCTGGCTGAAAATCTGAATGATGTTTTGTTGGGAAAAAAAGTGCAAAAAAACTTTTCATTAGCATGGTTTTCTACAGATATTGGGGTAGGAGAAAGGAGAGGATCATATATTACTGAAGGAAGAAGGCTTCTGTTCCAACTTAATCTATTCTCATTGATGAGGTAAAAACAAAGATCTGACTTTCTTACTTTGCTTCATGAGACCCTAGCAAGTAAGGTATACACAGCCACCTTTCCTACCTTAATTGCCTGAGATCAATAATTATCTGGACCAGCTGTTTATAAGACCCCAGAGAGAAGAAAAGATTCATAGTCTAATAGAATGGACTTGTGAGTTTTAGAAAACTTATTCTGAGGATCAGCCAAGAGTCTTCCTTAGATGAGATCTTCAAACACTGTTTCTGGTGCTGGCAATTGAACTCAGGGCCTTGTACAAGCCAAGGAAACCTTCCCATTAAGCTACATCCCCAGTCCCCAGACAAAATCTTTTTTTTTGTTGTTGTTGGTTGTACAGCTTGAACTCTGGGCCTGGTCACTGTCCCTCAGCTCTTCAGCTCAAGGCGAGTGCTCTACCACTTGAGCCACAGTGTCAGTTCCAGTTTTCTGAGTGGTTTATTGGAGATAAGAGTCTCATGGACTTTCCTGCCTGGCTTGGCTTTGAACAGTGATCCTCAGATCTCAGCCTCCTGAGTAGCTAGGATTATAGGTATGAGCCGTGGGCACCTGGCTCAAAACAAACAAACAAATATATATTTTGCCAGTCCTGGGGTTTGAACTCAGGGCCTGGGCTCTGACCCTGAGCCTCTCTGTGCCCAGGGTTAGTGCTCTACCACTGAGCCACAGCACCACTTTTGTTTTTTTCTGTTTATGTGGTACGGAGGAATTGAACCCAGGGCTTTATGCATGCTAGACAAGCACTCTACCACTAAGCCATATTCCCAGCCACAGACAAAATCTTTTTGTGTGTATATTCTGGCCCTAGGGCTTGAATTTCAGGGCTTGGGCACTATCTTTGAGCTTTTGTGCTCAAGGCTAGTGCTCTACCACTTTGAGCTACAGCACCACCATTTCCAGTGTTTTGGTAGCTAACTGGAGATAGATGACTCACAAACTTTCCTGCCTGGGATACTCAGCCTCCTGAGTAGCTAGGATTATGGGCATGAGCCACAGATGCCTGGCCAGACCAAATCTTTACAAAGGGAGAATCTATCTGTAAGCAAGCGCCATCAACTTCCAGCTCAATACCCAAGCCATCCCTCTAACCCCCCGCCCCAGTTCCCTCCTCTCTCCTTACATCAGCAGAGATCTCAATAGTCTTTTCCTTCCCTCATATCCAGCCCACCCTCCACAGAAGCACTGAAAGGATCCTTAAACTGTGAGGTTTCATTTCATCTGAGATTAAATCCAAACTCCAAGAGTAAGCAAGATCCTCATTTCAGTGTTCTGCTTCCAGCTTTGCCGTTCAACACCTCTGAACACACCCTATCCTCCACCACAATGGCCTCTTCCCCAGTTCCTGAAAAAATTCTGCCTTTTCTTATGTCTGTTCTCAGGCTACTCCCTCTGCTAGAGCCATCTTTTCCCATTCTTCTAGCAGAAACTCATGGCCAATTGAAATGTCACTTCCTCTACCAGTGCAAGCAGCTAACATTTGTTGCTCACGTACTAAGTATTCTGCATTAAGAACATGCCAGATTCAAAAAGACCCTCAAGCATAACAACCATCTTGGGGAAATTTGTCTGTTCATTATCTTGTTAATAGTTTCATGGATAATACAAAGCACATATGCTTCTCATTTTACAGGCAAAGAACCTAAGGCACAGAAATGAGACCACGTATGAACCCCAAACCACACATCACCGTCAGCCCATCCTCACTCTGTGCCAGGGAGCCTCTGTATGCCATACTTACACTGTCTTCCAGGACTCTGCCCCTGGATCCTCTCTCCACAATTTGTCTTCCTAATTGCTCAAGGGCAATAAACCTTAATTTTAGATCTCTTGTACCTAGCACAGTGCTTGGCACATGTGATGAATGTTGTAACTAACAATATTATTCAGTGACACACATAAAATCCTTAAAAAACATATTAAAAGAAATCAATATTCTTGAGGAAGAACTCATTAAGTAGAAAATACATTGGTAAAACACAAAGCAAAGCATTTGGGGGCAGGGGCTGGGCACAGGCATGTTCTGTGGAAGAAGGACCGATGGCTGAGGCCTGAAGGCTGTGGGCAGAAACGTGGTGCTGCAACAGGCAGTGGTGTAGTGTGGGTGCTCTGGGTGTGGGATGAGAGGACAGGTGTGGATGGGCACATGCACAGCCTGATCTAAAGTGAGGGGGAGTAGGCAGGCACACAAGACTCAGGAAGAGCTAGTAAGTTTTGAGAAAAACTAAATGGGGCAAGAACAGTAAGTTCGGAAGGAAGACACAGCTGGAACGATATGTGCTTGGGGCAGGGAAGATAAAAGTAAAAGGTGACTCCAAACATTGTAGACAAAACTATGCAATAGGCAAACACTGTTAAAGTTTGCTCTCTGCCAAGCATGGGCTGGGTGGCAGGGAGACTGGTGACTCAGATAGCCTGTGTCCTCAGGGTGCTCCTGTGAACAATTGCAACACAAGAGAGGAAAGGACAGGAGAAGCAGACCTAGCCCATCAGGGCACACTGACACCAGCGTTGTGAACAGTATATAAGGCCTAACATTCAGGAAATGGCACATGCAGGAACAGGAGGGTGAGACAATCATGTGCTAGAGTGAGGTGTTGACAGCAAGTAGCTCAACATGGCAAAATAGAGAGAACTCGAGGAATGACTGGAAGAAGACCCAAAGGGGCTCCTGAGGAGGCTGGTAACGTTCTGTCTCTTAATCTGGGTACTAAGACTCACCTTTTTTTTTTTTTTTGCCAGTCCTGGGGCTTGAACTCAGGGCCTTAGCACCATGCCTAAGCTGCTTTTTGCTCAAGGCTAGCACTCTACCACTTGAGCCATAGCACCACTCCTGGCCTTTTCTGTTTATTTGGTGTTAAGGAATCGAATCCAGGGCTTTGTGCATGCTAGACAAGCACTCTACATTCCCAGCCCAGAGACTCACCATTTTGTAAATATTTATTTATCTGTACATTAATGACTTCTGCATATATTACATACTTTGACTAAAAAGTCACAACCTGAAAAGTCTTAGCAAGCAGCTTGGGGTCAGATCATGGAGGGCTTAACAACAAAATTTATTCAAAACAATGACCTACAGGCCCAGACAGGAATACTGAAGTAACGTCTGAAATAGGGCTTTGTGTAGGCAAGAGTGAGGGCAGGTCAAACTATGCCAAGAGGGATATGAGTTTTACCCCAAAATGATACAACTCAATCATTGTCTGCTTGTGCATCCAAGATGCTCATAGAGTAGGTTTTTTGAACAAGGCCTGATCACAGAATATTAGGGAAAATCAATCAAGTGGGTTTGTGCACTTGGCCGTAATATGAGGGAACATCATTATCTACACAATCTAGATCTGAGTATGTTTTCCAACTCTCCATTTGTGTCAGGGTGGGGGCCGAAACAAGCCTCCGCAAGACTGGAATAACATTTGGCCTCCAGGGACCGTACCTTAATCTGGGCCTGGGTGGGTGGCACAGCTGTCGGGGGAAGCAAGAATGAAACGAGGAGGGGCCTGGGGGACTGGCTGGGGATATGAACTTCAAGGAGGGTGAGCAGAGAGCACAGACAATGTCCTGTCCCAAGATAGGCAGTGGGACAGACTAGTATGTGGTCAAAAGGGCTAAGGTCCCATGGGATTATCAGAAGAGGAAGTTACACCAGTGTCTGAGGCAACAGTGAGAAAGAAGGGCTGGAGTGGGGGTAGAGCAAGGCCCGAGGTACTACATTTCCTGCCAAGTGTGCTCTTCTATCCCGGTAGGTGCCTTCAAACCATGTCCACCCCAATGACCATAAAAGCTTTACTCAGCCCAGTCACAACCATTGGCAATTTGCACGTCATAGACCTTTTAGTCCTTTCAATAACTCCAGGAAGTTAGTACTATTATTATTCTCATTGCACAGGTCAGAAAACTGAAGAACATAAATTGTTTGGCCAGGATCACAAAGTCAGTCAATGACAGGACTAGGATTGTTCCCAGGCAGTCTTACTTCAGACCTCTTACTCCTTTCCTGCATTACTATGGCAATCTCAATCTCCATTTGTGTTTGAACCATAAAAATCATAATAAAGGAGTACAACTATTCATTGAGTGGATTTTGCTAAGCACTCTGTATTTCTCATTTATTCCTCACTAACTCTAGGAGGCAGATATCTGTGGGATCAAAGTGAGGCTCCTGAAGTTGCATCACTTGCCCAAGACTACAAAGCTTATAATTAGAAAACCTTTTATTTGCTAGTCACTGGTGGCTCATGCCTGTAATCCTAACTCATCAGGCTAAGATCTAAAGATCAAGGTTCAAAGCCAGCCTGGGCAGGAAAGTCTGTGAGACTCTTATCTCCAATAAACTACCAAAGTGAAGCTGTGGCTCAAGTGGTAGAGCATAGCCTTCAGGGACAGTACCCAGGCCCTGAGTTCAAACCCCAGGACAAGGAAGAAAGAAAGAAAGAAAGAGAGAGAGAGAGAGAGAGAGGGAGGGAGGGAGGGAGGGAAGGAGGGAGGGAAGGAGGGAAGGAAGGAAGGAAGGAAGGAAGGAAGGAAGGAAGGAAGGAAGGAAGGAAATTCCTTAATCTGATCTTCTCCATGGTCCCTCCTCATATTATTCCTGCTCTGTCCTGCAGCTGGGTCTTTTACCCAAGCCCAGAAAGACTATTAATCTTGAGAGATCTTTAAAAATGACTGCTACAAAGAGTAAACCATTCACACCTAGTACATGCCTCTGTACTATGCACCATGCTATATAAGGTAGAGGCTGTTTCAGTATCCAAGCTCTTGGAAACTACAGCCCAGAACAGTTAAGAGACTTGTCCAAGGTAATGCAGCCAGTAAACAGTGGAGCTGGGATTAGCCACCAGATCTAACATCAGAGCAGTCTGAGCTCTTAATCATCCTTGACTGCCTTCTGAAGGTACATCCTGATCTTTTTTTCTCCTTGGCAAGAAGATGTGTCACATGGCTTCTTTTGGAGGAGTAAGTGAAATTGAAAGGATCCTTACTGGCAAACTTTAAGTTTCCTGTTTGGAATATCTCATTGTTGACAAATACCAGCAATGAATAAGCAGGAGTA
Organism: Dipodomys ordii; assembly: GCF_000151885.1. Taxonomy (NCBI): domain Eukaryota; kingdom Metazoa; phylum Chordata; class Mammalia; order Rodentia; family Heteromyidae; genus Dipodomys; species Dipodomys ordii. The sequence goes on from NW_012267229.1 coordinate 15,408,641, forward strand.
CCTATCACCACCAGTCAGTTTATTTTTCTTTTAAAGGCCTAATGAAGACTACTTCACAGGAATGAAGTATTTTAATTAGCTCACTGAAAGGCACAGTGCCCTTTGACCAAAGCAACAGCCTTCAAAGTGAAACCCATGCAACTCACTATATCAACATCAATCCTACCCATAGTCCAGTGTTTCCTTGACAACACTCCATTAAGGACATCACAATGCAGTGGCCTCTGCCTGGGCCTGGCTTGTCTCTCAGTGTGTCCCAGGCAACCTTGGGCTGCCACAAAGGAAGTCAAAAGAAAGCAAGTAGAAGTCTAAGGAATCAGAGCAAATGAAGCCACTCTCTTCTGTAGGGGTGTCTACTCCAGGAAAGTCTAGGGATCTTCACTATACCTTTATTATCACAAGTTAATTTATGCTTAATTTTTTAATGTGATAGTTTTATTCCTATCAGCCTAAATGAGAAATAGTCAAGTAATTTTTTGTGGGTGTGGTGGTACTAAGGGCTTGAACTCAGGACCTCATGGTCTTGATTCACTTAAGTTTTGCTCAAGGCTGGCACTCTACAACTTGAACCGCAGCTCTACTTCTGGCTTTTGTGCTAGTTAATTGGCAATGAGAGTCTCACAGATTTTTCTGCCCAAGCTGGCTTCAAACTGTGATCTTCAGATCTCAGTCTCCTGAGTAGGTAGACTTACAGGTGTACGCCACCAGTATCCAGCATCAAATAATTTATTTTTAATTGTCTTATTGAAAGAATTTTGGGGGTTAAAGAAACATATAAAAAGACAATAAAAATCACCCATGAATTTACTTTTGAGGGACAAATATTGCTCTTTTGGGATATACTATTTTTGTTGTCTTAAACTAGTTAAGGTTAATTAAAATCTAACTTTGTGTTCTGCATTTAAAAAACTACAATTGTCATTGTATACCTGTGTGGAAATGTTATAATGAACCTCCCATCCCTTGTACAGATTATGTATGAGAATAACAAAAAAATCCTACAGTCTGGCCACTGGTGGCTCATGCCTATAATCCTATCTACTCAGGAAGCTGAGACCTGAGGACTGCGGTACTCAGATTTGAAGCCAGCCAGGCAGGAAAGTCAATGAGACTCCTGTCTCCAAAAAAATACTCAGAAAAAGCTTAAATGGCACTGTGACTTATGGCAGAGTGCTAGTCTTGAGCAAAAGAAACTCAAGGACAGGACTGGGAATATGGCTGATGAAAAAGTGTTTAGCTAGCATGCATGAAGCCCTGGGTTTGATTCCTCAGTACCACATAAACAGAAGACGTTGGAAGTGGCACTGTGGTTCAAGGGGTAGAGTGCTAGCCTTGAGCAAAAGCACTGAGGGACAGCACCTAGACCCCGAGTTCAAGCCCCAGGACCAGAAAACTACAAATATTCTCACATAATTACAATTACTTAAAAATACCTACTACTAGGGCTGGGAAGGTGGCTCAGTGGTAGAGTGCTTGCCTTGCATGCATGAGGCCCTGGGTTCAATTCCTCAGCACCACATAAGCAAAAAGAAAAAAGCCGGAAGTGGCGCTGTGGCCCAAGTGGTAGAGCGTTAGCCTTGAGCTGATGAGTTTGAGGGACAGCGCCCAGGCCCAGAGTTCAGGCCCCACAACCGGACCCAGAAAACAAACAAACAAAAAAAAAACCTACTACTGTGTTTTACTTAATTTTCTCTTAACCACACCTGTATTTTGAAATATTTTCTATTTTCTACAACCCCAAATTATTCCACTAATAACTTTTGTATCGTCAAAGTTTTATCTGTATTTCTGCGTTACTTCAGGGTAGGTTCTCAAAAGTAAATTTGGGAAATAAAAAAAAAAGTACAAACACTTTAAGATAACTGCCAAACTTCTTTCCAAAAGGGTTATATACATTTCTAAGTAAAACTGCTATGTGGGAAAATACTTATTTGATAGAACCTTTGCCAGTACAGAGAATTATCTTCTAAAATCGATGCCAATTCCAAAGGCCAAGTGAGGTTTTTTTTTTGATCACCAAGTTGGAGGCATAGTTCATGTAGTGGCTTGCCTACCTTAACATGTAGGAAGTCCTTCCTGGGTTCAATCCCTAGCACTAACACACACACAAACACACCCTCAAAGACATTCCTATTTATTTCAATTTGTTGAAGACTTCTTCTGGACTTCTGAGTGATTTTATATTTTCTGTCAAGTTTATTCCCCCATGTTCTTTTAAAAATGGACCAAATTAAAGTTTCACTAATTTTACTATACAATAAAAATGTGAATGCAGAAAATGAGTAAATGATCTAGTTGTTTCATTGTATAAACTGTTAGTAGGTATTAGTAATATGGAAGAGTCAAAGTGGTACACAGAGCCAGCTAAAATAAAACTCTTCAAATATTTTAAGATTAGGAAGCTGTTTGTGAGTCTCTATTTATAGTAGCCACAATGGAAAACAAACCTCCTGTGAAAGGGAAGAGAGCTGGGACTTTAATTTGCATGAGAAATGGAAGTCAGGGTGGGGCAGGGTGAGGAAAAACTTATTTTTCAATTAAATGCTTGATTTATTAAAAAAACAACTGAGGGCTGGGAAGGTGGCTCAGTGGTAGAGCGCTTGCCTTGCATGCATGAGGCCCTGGGTTCGATTCCTCAGCACCACATAAGCAG
>NW_012267229.1:15411343-15423081 GCF_000151885.1 Dipodomys ordii
AAAAAGCCAGAAGTGGTGCTGTGACTCAAGTGGTAGAGCACTAGCCTTGAGCTAAAGAGCTGAGAGACAACGCCCAGGCCCAGAGTGCGGGGCCCCACAACAGACCCTGTCCTCCCCCCCCCAAAAAAAAGCAGGGGAGGAATAGGAAAATGATCAAGAGGGAAAATTTATTCAAAGTACTCTATGTGTGTATGGAAATCTCACAGCAAAACCCCTTCATATTACAAATGTTGTGTTGTTAACAAAAATAAAAGATGAAAGAAGCAACAAAAGTTGAAAATAAAAACATGAAAATGTCCTCCAAAAAAAGTAAGAAGCCAGGCACCGATGGCTCATGCCTATAATCCTAGCTACTCAGAAAACTGAGCTCTGAGGATCACGGTTCAAAGCCTGCCTGGGTGGGAATATCTCCGTGAGACACTTATCTCCAATTAACCACAAGAAAACCAGAAGTGATGCTGTGGCTCAAGTGTTAGAGGGCTCGCCTTGAGCTGAAGAGCTGAGGGACAGTGCCTGGGCCCAGAGTTCAAACTCCACAACCGACCAAAAAAAAAAAAAGAATACTGTGCTACATGTAATGCCATTGAACTGGCCAGTCAAAACCAAAATGCTACCACATAAGTGAAGCAATAGCTTCAAAATTCTGAAGCAGAGTTAGTATACTCCCAAATCCTTACTAGCTATCTACCTAGGTAGTAAACTAGAACAAAGACATTTTTCCAGATAAAGTATTATTCAGTGTATCTATCCTATATAACCTTTTTTAGAAAACTATTATAGAAAATATTTCAGTAAAACAGGAAAAATCAAAATCAATAAATCTCAAGATAGCAGAAGAGAATTATTAAGGGAAGTTTCAGCTTTGCACCAGGACCAGATAACAAGAGGTTAGAACAGATGCGTGACAGAGTTCTCAAGAAAAACCATGTGACTGACAGGTATTTTAAGTATTCTCAAACAAAATTGTTAGGTACTTACTTGACAGATCTGTTAGGGAAAATGGGGGGAAAATGTTTGCTACCATGAAAACCTAAGCAAAATACTAAACACTGAAAGACAATTGATGCCAGGTGCTGGTGACTCACTCCTGTAATCCTAGCTATTAGGAGGCTAAGATCTAAGAATCATTGTTCAAAACCAGCCTGGGCAGAAAAGTCTGTAAGTCTTCTCCAATAAACTACTCAGAAAAAGCTAGACTGTGACTCAAGTGGTAAGAGTACTAGCCTTGAGCACAAAGAGGCTCGGAGACAGTGCCCAGGTACTGAGTTCAAGCCCCAAGATGGTAAAAAAAAAAAAGGCAATTGTTAATCTCAGAAATTTTTTTTAAATTATATAAGAAAAAAAGCTGGGTGCCAGTGGCTCATGCCTGTAATCTATTCGGGAGGTTGAGCTCTGAGGATCATGGTTCAGAACCAGCCCAGGCAGGAAAGTTCAGGAGACTCTTAACTCCAATTAACCACCAGAAAACCAGAAGTGGCGCTGTAGCTCAAGTTATAGAGCACTCACCTTGAGCTGAAGAGCTCAGGGACAGCACCCAGGTCTAGAGTTCAAGCCTCACATCTGATCAGAAAAAAAAGAAAAAGAAAAAGAAAAAAATGTAATCCTAAAGAAAAGAATAATCCTACAAAAAAGTAATCATTGTGCTCCAGTGGCTCATACCTATAATCTTAGCTACTCAAGAAGCTAAAACTGTTGGCACCAGTGGCTCACACCTGTAACCCTAGCTACTCAGAAGCCTGAAATGTAAAGATCAAGGTTTGAAGCCAACCAGAGCAGGAAAATACGTAAGACTCTCATCTCTAATTAACCAGGAAAAAAAAAAAAAAGAAGTAGAATTGTGGCTCAAGTAGTAGAGTGTTAAGCCAGTGCTCAGGCCCCATTGACACCAAAAAAATAAAACAAGGAAAAAAAATGTAAAATGAAACATTGACAATGGATATTTTATTCCTTTGCAATGGCAGTGACTGAACCCAGAACCCTGTGAGTGTTAAACATACACTCTACTATAACTACACCTCAATCTCTGACTACTAGTTAAATCAAAGCAGCAATATAACTATTATAAGAAAAGCAGGAAAAGCAGAAGTAAGAATATTGGTACAAAAGAGGTATCAGAAATTTTTATTTCTTATATGGGAATGCAATAAAGAATGAAATGTATAATTCATGAATTAGCAATGTAATTATTCAAAATGTATTAAAAAATACACAAGTCCGGGGCTGGGACGGTGGCTCAGTGGTAGAGCGCTTGCCTTGCATGCATAAGCATGCACATAAGCAAAAAGAAAAAAGCTGAAGTGGCGAGTGTGGCTCAAGTGGTAGAACGCTAGCCTTGAGCTGAAGAGCTAAGGGACAGTGCCCAGACCCAGAGTTCAGGCCCCACCACCGGACACACACACAAAAAATACACAAGTCCATCCAAGGAAAAGCCAAAAAGCAGTTCAGAACCTTAAAAAGACTTATGCTAATAATGATTCTGAGTAGATTTTCAGGGTGCTTTAATTAATTTTTTTCTCTTGTCATCAAAATTTTCTGTATTAAGCCAGGCACTGGTGGCTCACACTTATAACCCTAGCTACTTAGTAGAGGCTGAGATCAGAGAATCGTGGTTCAAAGCCAATCCAGGCAGGAAAGTCCTTTAGACTCTTATTTCTAATTAACAACCAGAAAACTGGAAGAAGTATTGTGGCTCAAAGTGGTAGAGTACTAGCCTTGATTGAAAGAGCTTAAGCCCCATTACTGACAATAAATTTTTTTTTCTATAGTAACGTTATATTACTTGTATAATTTAAAAAATACTAAACGCGGCTTTTTTTTTTTTTTAAGTCAAAGGTTGGGTGCTGGTGGCTCATGCCTGGAATCCTAACTACTCAGGAGGCTGAGATCTAAGGATCTTGGGTCAAAGCCAAGCTAGGCAGAAAAGTCTTCAGGAGACTCTTATCTCCAAAGAATCACTCAAAAACTAGAAATGGTGCTGTGGCTCCAAGTGGTAGAGTGATAAGCCTTGAGCAAAAGAATTCAGGGACAGCACCCAAGCCCTGAGTTCAAGCCCCATGACCAAAAAAAAAAAAAAAAAGCCATAGCAGAGAGTAATAGATGATATTAATCTGACTAAATTATAATATATGAATATGAATTACCATAGCGAAACTTCTTTACACCATCAGTATTGGCTGAATAGAAATCAGTCTTAGCAGAGTAAAATAGGCCATGCTGTAAGGGTAACAGCAGGAGGGGGCAAATATGGTCAAAGAACTTTATATGTATCTCTGAAAATAGTACAAAGAAAACTGCTGAAATTGTTTCAAAGAACAATCCTCATTGAAAGGAAGAGGGAGAGAGATGGAGGTACTAATTTTGATGGAGTATACTGTATGTATATATGGAAATGTCACATGGAAACTTCTTGTACAATTAATATATGGTAATTAACAAAATCCTTTTTTAAAAAAGTTATTGCATACGTGTTATAAAACCCAGCATAAAAATCAGGGACTGAGCCTTATATAGTCTTCTTGGGGCCTTACCTTTTATTGTAGTCAAAATGAAGAAAGCAATGAGGGTGTTGTTGATGGCGCAGGTAGATTTGGCAACACAAGACAAGACCGTGTAAGGATTTAAGAGATAGCTGGGGAAAAACATACATATTTGGTATTAGTAACCTTGATCAATGGACCTGTATGTTCTGGCTACCATAGCCAGGAAGTTCAGAGATTTACTAAAAGCATAGTCAGAGGAAAGTGACTTCTTAGAAATAAGTTCTCTCAAGTTAAACAAAATGAAATAGAGCTGGGGATCAATGAGAAAAAAATACTGAATATTATGGTATGTTGTATATTCAAAACCATCATATTTAATCATCATAAGAACCTATAAACTAGCAATAATATTATTCTAGTATTGTAGATGATGAAACAGACTCTGATTTAAAAACTTGCCCAAAGTTTCACAAGCTAATAAATACTTTCAAAATCAGGTCTTTCTGGCTGTCAAAGCTACATTCTTTCTACTACTTAGCTCTCATGGTAGTCAATCAGTATCCACTGAGCCAGATAATGAAAGAAAATATATCCCCTATCCCCTAAATTTAACAAGCCACCTGGCACAGAACTTCACAGGACTTTCTGACCTTCCGTGAGAAAAAGTTAAGTTGGAAGGAATGGACTGAGAACATGAAGTGCTTGAGACTAGGAAATCTTCTATAATCATAATGAACTATTTTTATTTGTTTCTATCCTGCTTCTATAAAGGATTTGCAGTGACTAAAATGAGAACAGATAACAAAAATAGTAATTAATAGAGCAATAATCAAGACCAAGGAAAAAATAAATAAAAGAGAAAATAAAGTCAAAGGAAAGAAATCAAAATGGGTCTTGTATAGTGTTATAATAATCAGCCTCAAATCTGACTCTGAAGTAAAAGGGAGGCCAGTTGTATAATTCTGAGTATCACAAAGGAAGAAACATCCCAGTTTCTTAGGAATATATCTTAATTATTATTCACAAATAAAGACCCTAAATCCAATACCTCCCAGGACAATAAGATTAGCACTTCTAAAGCCAAAGGCCTAACATTTTTCCCCACAGCAATTGTAGATAGGCTTATTACATGACCTTTAAAATAATACCTGTTGCTATTACAAAACCCAGGAGAAACGTAAGTCCATAAGGATTTATAAGGTTAATCTTTGGTCCTATAAATTAGTTCCCATCAATGTTTTTGAAATATATGGATGTAAATTGATACTCCAAAATTGTTTTGCAGGAGGGAAAACAAGCCATTTCTAAATAACAATGTTGAAGCAGCAGCTCCCAGAAATCTTAACTGGAACACTGAACACAAAACTTACACAAAGGGCAAAGGAATGAATAAGCCCTCCTTACCAGGCCCCTTCTAATTTTGAAACATTATGCGTGTGTGTATGTGTGTGTGTGTGTATACACGCCTGTGTGCACACAGCACATGCTGATGTTAAGGCTAACGCAGAGAGCCTGGGTGCTATCCCTGAGCTGTTTTTGCTCAAGGTTAGTGTTCTACCACTTAACCCATAGCTCTACTTCTAGCTTTTTTGGTGTTTAATTGGAGAAGAGATTCATGGACTTTCCTGCCCAGACTGGCTTTAAACCAAGGTCTTCAGATCTCAGCCTCCTAAACAGCTAGGATTATAGGCAAGAGTCACCAGCACCCACCTTAATTCTGCATAGAATGCTTTAGGTTTTGTTGTTGATAATGGGCCTTAAACTCAGGGCCTGGGTGCTGTTCCTAAGCTTTTTCATTCAAGGCTACTGCTCTACCACATTGAGCCACAGTGTCACTTCTGGTTTTCTGAGGTTTAACTGGAGATAAAATTCTCACAGGGAAGGCGGGCGTCAGTGGCTCACGCCTGTAATCCTAGCTACTCAGGAGGCTGAGACCTGAGGATCACGGTTCAAAGCAAGCCCGGGCTGGAAAGTTCGAAAATTCATGAGACTCTTATCTCCAATAAACCACTAGAAAACCGGAAGTTGTGCTGTGGCTCAAGCAGTAGAGCGCTCACCTTGAGCTGAAGAGCACAAGGACAGTACCCAAGCCCAGAGTTCAAGCCCCACGACCAACAAAAAAAAAAGTCTCACAGGGAATTTCCTGCCCAGGCTGGCTTTAAACCTTGATCCTTATAGATCTTAGCCACATGAGTACCTAGGATTACATGCATGAACCAACAGTGGAGGGCATGATTTTCCATAAGGAAACATCTATTGTGAGTGTCCTTAGAAATTAAAATATTAGGGGCTGGGAAGGTGGCTCACTGATAGAGCACTTGCCTTGCATGCATGAGGCCCTGGGTTCGATTCCTCAGCACCACATAAGCAGAAAAAAAAAAGCCGGAAGTGGCTCTGTGGCTCAAGAGGTAGAGTGCTAGCCTTGAGCTGAAGAGCTGAGGGATAGTGCCCAGGCCTAGAGTTCAGGCCCCACGACCGCCCCCCCCCCCAAAAAAAAAAGAAAGAAAGAAATTAAAATATTATAAATATTCAACAAGTATTAGCTAATTGAATAATAATTATTATTGGTGCACATCAGGAACACAAATGGGAATAACCTGAAAGAAGTAAACTTCCTGGCAGCACTAGGTACTCAGAAAATTCTCTCATAAAACCTCATTAAGTTCTACTCTGCCACACTGGTCATTCAGATAGGATGGGTTTGCTTAACATTTTACTTCCACTTTCTGAATTACAAATGGGTAACTAAACTGTACAGAAAACACAGGAGCTTCTTGAAAATAATAACCATATAAAGATCGAGTATTATTTAATCCATATATTGAAAAACTACTATTTTTTAGAAACAGTAGCTACAAGTAGTAACTAGATCAGCACTGAGTCAGAAAGCATTTTGAAGGGTTTGATTGTACATGTCCCTGAGTGAGTCTTTGTCCCAACAGAGACAGAATGGCTCTGTCTCTTTTGTTGGCCAGAACCCCAGTTGTGCAACACAACTACAGCAAATACTTGATGACTAAGACTGAAAATCTCAAAAATACAACAAACAACATGAAAAGTCTCATCAGATTTTCCTCGCATTTGTTGGCACTCAACTGTGGTTTGTCAAAGAATACTTACAACAGGGCCACTTTCAGAGGAATGTACCGCATTTCCATAGGGGTTCGGATGAGTTCAGCCACGTCTGGGGCATACTGGTCAAGTTCAAGGAGGAGTTTCTGTTTTTTAAACTGGGGAGGGAGGTGGGGATAACAAAATACATGAAACAAATGGCTTTTAGGATGAAGACAAGTCTGCCATGGCCCACATGGCCCTTCCTGGTCTGTCCCTACATCTCCAGGCTCATCTCATACTCACTCTTCCTACCTCCCACTTTCTGAGTTCGAGCAAAATGAACAGGCCAATGCTCTTCCTACTTCTGGCCTTTGTATTTGATCTCTTCCCTTCCCATAGTCAGTTCCTATCAGTTCCTCAGGAAGGCATACTGTCCTTACCAGGCACCCCACTAGTTGAGCCACACTACTACATTTTTTCATTGCTCATAGTTAGAATTTTTTTCAACTATTTGTATAACTGACTAATGCCTAGCTTTCCTTAAGACTATGAGTTCCATAATTGTTCACACATATGCCTAACACCTGGCACAGCTAGCAAACAATAGAGATCTGTTGAATAACCAAATGAATGAATGAGTGGCATAACCAGTTCTTAGCCATTTTGAAGAGTGATCAGTGGTCTTAGAACTCAAAAATGTCATTAGCAGAGCAAAATACGTTCCAGCATCCTCATTCTCTTGTTACAAGCTTTCTTTTTTCCTTTTTTTTTTTCCTCCCATAGAAGAGGGGCAAAATGGTCATGATGAAGAAAAAGAGAGGGTGTGGTTGGGAGCTGAAGAGCTAAGACGGATGGGGGTAGATAGTGCCTTCTCCTGATGTGTCCCAACAAGTTCATGGGTGTGTTCCAAAATGAAAAGAAAAAAGATATAGGGAACCTTATAAGCAAACACGGGTCAGAATATGTAAAGTAAAGCCTCTTTAACCCCACATGGATAGCCCTGCTGAGGAAATGATCAGAGAATCTTTAGACAACATAAACTGTGATAGATGTTGGGCACCGGTGGCTCATTCCTAAAATCCTAGCTACTCAGGAGGCTGAGATCTGAGGATCACGGGTCAAAGCCAGCCTGGGAAGTTAAGTCCATGAGACTCTTATCTCCAATTAACCACCAGAAAACCCCAAGTGGCGCTGTGGCTCAAGTGGTAGAGAACTCACCTTGAGCTGAATAGCTCAAGGACAGCACCCAGGCCCAGAGTTCAAGCCACATGACCAACCAGAAAAAACAAGTTCAAAGTCAGTCTGAGCTACATTTTTGTTTTTTGTTCGGTCCAGGGGCTTGAACTTGGGGCCTAGGCCCTGTCCCTGAGCTCTTTTGCTCAAGGCTAGCACTGTATCACTTTTAACCACAGTGCTACTTCCATTTTTCTGGTGGTTAATTAGAGATAACAGTTTCACAGACTTTCCTTCCCAGGCTGGCTTTGAATCATGATCCTTATATCTGTTTCCTTATTAGCTAGGATTATAGGCGTTAAGCCACTGGCTCTGGCTGCTATGACATTTTAAAAAAAGCAACATTCAGTATTTTTTAAGTATATAGCCCGGCTAAGCTACATATTCAGTCCCTACTTCAAACAAAAATAAAACAAAAGTCAGGTGCCCATGGCTCACACCTGTAATCCTAGCTACTCAGGAGGCTAAGATCTGTGGATCACAATTCGAAACCTGCCTGTGCAGTTAAGTCCCTGAGACTCTTATCTCCAATTAATCATCAAAAAAAAATGGAAGTAAAGCGTTAGCTCAAGTGGTAGACCACTAATTTTGAGTAAAAGCTCAGGGATAGTGCCCAGGACCTGAGTTTAAGCCCTAGAACCAACATCAACAATAAATAAAAATAAAACAAAACGTGAAATTCAATTTTTTTTTCTCCTGTATATACACTAACTTGGCAGCAGAGAAAATAGCTACTGCCAATCTATATTTGATTTCTTTAGTTTCTGGATCTCATGCCCAGTTATTTCATCTGTGGTCCTCAAAGGAATCTTGTTAGAATATTTCTTTTTTTTGTTATTTTTAATTAACTATCTTTAACTAGTACAAAGGGGTTACCATTCAACATGTCAGTTCATAAATACAATACATCTTGATTGATATCACCCCTTTCATCATTCTCCCCCATGTTAGAGCAATTCATCTCTGCCTCTAAAGTTAAGCTACTCTTTATTAGTAAAATTTACATTCCCTAGCCTTATTGATAATAGCTTTCAAATGATAGTTCTTAATCTGTTAGGGGAGAAGTCAAAGGTTTTGAGCACCAATAACAGGTAGGGACTCCAGACAAGAAGCAACACATTCATATACAAATGTTTTATTTTTTTGTGTGTGCTGGTCCTGGAGCTTGAACTCGGGCCTGGGTGCTATCCCTGAGCTTCTTTTGCTCAAGGGGAGTTTTCCACCACTTGAACCACAGCACCAATTCTGGCTTTTTTGAATAGTTTATTAGAAATAAGAGTCTCACTGAGTTTCCTGCCCAGGCTGGCTTTTGAACCACGATCCTCAAATCTCAGCCTCCTGATAGCTAGGATTACAGGTATGAGCCACCAGAGCCCAGCTCATATATAATTTTTTCATACCATTTCAAGGGATTGATTGATTGATTGTCGGTCATGGGGCTTGAACTCTGGGCCTGGGTGCTATCCCTGAACTCTTCAGCTCAAGGCAAGTGGTCTACCACTTGAGCCACAGTATCCGGTTTTCTGGTGGTTAATTGGAGATGAATCTCACTGACTTTCCTGCCTGAGATGGCTTTCAACCATGATCCTCAGATCACAGCCTCCTGAGTAGCTAGGATTACAGGTGTGAGGCACTGGTACTCAGCCATTTCAAGGGTTTTATAGACCACTAAGTCTATAAAGAGTCCCCAAATTAAGAATCTGCAATCTAAGCTAGGCGCCAGATGCTCACGCCTATAATCCTAGCTACTCAAGAGGCTGAGATCTGAGGATCATGGTTCAAAGCCAGCCGGTTCAAAGCCAGCTGGGGCAGGGACATCCGTGAGACTCTTATCTCCAATAAACCACTTGAAAGCCAGAAGTGGTGCTGTGGCTCAAATGGTAGAGTGCTGGCCTTGAGCTGAAGAGCGCAGGGACAGTGCCCACGCCCAGAGTTCAAGCCCAATGACCAACCAAAAAAAAAAAAAAAAAGAATCTGCAATCTAGATGTTTAAAAATCTTCCTGAGAACTAAAATTCTAGAGCTCAATAGCTTTATTTATTACTGATGACCCCAGTGTCACAGCAGCATAGACTTTTATATATGGTTCTATTACTTGGTAACAGAAGTGAAAACGAAACACAAACTGGCAACACAAATATGATGCAGCCTTATCTCATGCCAGCCAAAATCCTTTCAGTGGCTCCCAGCCAATCAAGAAGGATTAAGCCAAAAATAATTAATTTCACAACTAAAAGGGTAGTACACATGGTTAATCCATTAATTCTCTCAGATCTCAGAAGAAGGAGAGTGGTCTCGACATGCAATTCCTCTTGCATAGTTAAGAGTAAAGTTTCTGGTGTCAGTGGATCATGCCTGTAATCATAGCTACTCAGTAGGCTGAGATCTGAGGATCATTGATCGAAGCCAGCCTGGGCAGAAAAATCCCCATGAGGCTCTTATCTCCAATGAACCACTCAAAAACTGGAGCTGTGGCTCAAAGTAGTAGAGCACTAGCCAAAAAAGAGCTCAGGGACAATACCTAGGCCCTGAGTTCAAGCCCCATTACTGACAAAAAAAGAAAAAAGGCCGTGTGCCAGTGGCTCACGCCTGTAATCCTAGCTACTGAGGAGGCTGAGATCTGAGGATCAAAGTTCAAAGCCAGCCCAGGCAGGAGAGTTGTGAGATTCTTATCTCTAATAAACCACCAGAAAAATGGAAGTAGCGCTGTGGTTCATATGGTAAAGCACCTGACTTGAACTGAAGAGCTGAGGGAAAGTGCCCAGGCCCAGAGTTCAAGCCCCACAACCAACAAAAAAACAAAAACAAGAAAAAGGGGGGGAAAAAAAGAAAAAGAATAAAGTTTACATCAATACTTTCAACAGGCATTAATATTAATACACACCAAATTTCCTAATTAAGATTACTACCTCAATGAAAAGGGACTTGCCTGGGATTCATGAGGCTCTGGATTCAATCTTTAACAACACCACCCCTGTCTCCAAAATGATTACTCTTGGGCTGGGAATGTGTCTTAGTGTTGGAGTGCTTGCCTAGCATGCATGAAGCTCTGGGTTCAGTTCCTTAGTACCACATAAACAGAAAAAGCTGGAAGCAGCACTGTAGCTCAAGTGGTACAGTGCTAACCTTGAGCAAAAGAAGCTCAGGTACAGCGCACAGGCCCTGAGTTCAAGCACCAGGCTGGCAAAAAAAAAAAAAAAAAAAAGATTATTCTCTATCAGGAAACTGTATAATCAACACTAGGAATCCAACATTTATCTCAAGTGGTCTAACACTGTGAGCTAAAGTCTGTATTCATTTTCCTTTGAAATAAAAAAGAAAGAATGTAAAGATTTTTACGAGGCTTCATTAATATAACTATCATTCAGCTTTTTCCGGAAAGTCTCATTTTGCATAGATATGTGGCCATTAATAAACAATATAGATTAAACTGACATTTCTGTATCTATTAGTAAAACTGTCTGGTCAGTTGGGTTTTTCCACTACAGAAGCTTAACTCCCACTTAGGATTTTAAAACAGTTGGATCCTTAAGTATATAACCTTTGATTGTTTACAAGAACAAAGACCAGCAGGCTACCAAATTCTATTAACTTGGTAACCCGTCTTCCTCCCACCCCCCCCACCTGCCCCCCAACTACTTACCACAACTTTGTTGAAGTCCTGAATTGCAAAATATAGGGCAATAGCAGTAAGTGCATCAGTGATCTGTCAAGAAGAGGAAGAGAAGTAATAAGAATAGAAGAACAGGGCTGGGAAGGTGGCTCAATGGTAGAGCGCTTGCCTTGCATGCTTGAGACCCTGGGTTCGATTCCTCAGCACCACATAAGCAGGAAAAAAAAAGCCGGAAGTGGTGCTATGGCTCAAGCGCTAAAGTGCTAGCATTGAGCTGAAGAGCTTAGGGACAGCGCCCAGGCCCAGAGTTCAGGCCCCACGACCGGACCCAAAAAAAAAAAAAAAGAATAGAAGAACAGG
>NW_012267229.1:15423131-15427015 GCF_000151885.1 Dipodomys ordii
GGGAAGGTGGCTCAGTGGTAGAGCGCTTGCCTTGCATGCATGAGGCCCTGGGTTCGATTCCTCAGCACCACATAAGTAGAAAAAGCCAGAAGTGGTGCTGTAGCTCAAGTGGTAGAGTGCTAGCCTTGAGCTGAAGAGCTGAGGGACAGCGCCCAGGCCCAGAGTTCAGGCACATGACTGACCAAGGGGAAAGAAAAAAAAAAAAAGAATAAAAGAAAGTTATTGTAGAAGAAACAGAATGCTGCCTGACCCTCACTTTGACCATTCAGAGGTCAGACTCACTCAGGGAAATAGAAGTGGAAAACCCACAGCATGAGGACCCATCCAGCCCATTTCAGTTTAGTGTCTCACATCTGCTCTAAAATTGTCAATTCAGTTTTCTGTAAAATAGCAGCGTTATTGCCTACTGCTCAGATATGTCAAGTGTCTAGCACACAAAAAGTGTTCAATAAATAGCAGCCACTTGTCACCACTGCCAATTAAAAAAAAAGTAGCCATGTAAAAAAAGCCAGACCATAAGTTTATTTCAGATGTAACAGTAATGTTAAAACTGGTAAGTGTCTCCAGGCACTGGTGGCTCACATTTGTAAGCCTAGCTACTCAGGAAGCTGAGATCTAAGTATTGTGGCTCAAAGCCAGCCCAAGCAGGAAAGTCCATGAGACTCTTAACTCCAATAAACTATTCAAAGCAGCCAGAAACGGTACTGTGGCTCTATTGGTAGAGTGCTAGCCTTGGCAACCAAGAAGCTCAGGGACAGCGCCCAGGCCCTGAGTTCAAGCCCCAGGACCAGCAGCAAAAAAATAAAAAATTGACAAGTTTAATTCTTAACTCCATCAAGTAAACTTAGTCATTTAAGTGTTTTTGAAGTTATTCTCCCTAAAAAAAAAATAATAATAAGAGGGGCTGGGAAGTTGGTTCAGTGGTAGAGAGCTTGCCTTGCATGCCTGAGGCCCTGGGTTTGATTCCTCAGCACCACATAAGCAAAAAGAAAAAACCTGGAAGTGGCACTGTGGCTCAAGTGGTAGAGCACTAGCCTAGAGCTGAAGAGCTGAGGGACAGCGCCCAGGCCCAGAGTTCAAGCCCCATGGCTGACAAAATTAAATAAATAAATAAATTTCTTAAGATGGACTTTTCCCCTTAAAACAAGATAATTATAAAATTAGAAATACAAACATAGTGACCTTATGGAAGGATACTTACCATAAATACCAATTCGGCATAGTCAATTAGGAAATGAAAGAGGTATATTATTAATGGTGTCTGTAGAAGAAAAACAAACATACAAAAAATTTAGTAAAATCTTACTACAAATTATCAATTATAAATGGGGAAACTATTCTTCAGCAAAAAAAAAATGTGTTCCCTCTCCCCAATAGTGTTTACTGGGAGGAAAAATCTTAGTTCTAGGAAATATCAAACAGCCAATAGGGACAACAGAGGACCAAAACTGCTGAACTTATAAGTAAACTAGAAAATTATACCTTTTTCTAGTCTCTCATAAATGTGTATACAAATGCTGTTTTCCTTTGGTACCATTAATACACACTAAAAAAGACAAATGACAGGAGTAAAACAGGTTCTCTTGGGAGAAGGAGAGGGAAAGGTAAATGGAGAGAATGAATGAGAATGAATATGGTTGAAGTATTTCATTTAGATATATGGATGAAAGCAGAACAGTGAATCCTACTGAAATTCTTTTAAGAAGTGAGGAGGCCAGGCACTGGTGGTTAACACTGGTAATGCTAGCTACTCAGGAGGGTGAGATTTGAGGATCACAGTTCCAAGCCAACTAGCATTAAAAAAGTTTGAGACTCCATCTCCAATTAACCAGTAAAATGTCCAACTGGAGCTGTGGTTCTAGAGGCAGATGTAAGGGGAAAAAGCAAAACTACAAGGCCCTGAGCTCAGACCCTGGTACTAGCACCAAAAAAAAGGTTAAAAACAGGTCCAGAGTGGGAAGATAAGGGAGAGTGATGAGAGGGGTTAATGTGATGGGTACCCTGTATGCATGTATGCAACAGTCACGATGAACTCCCCATACAACTAATACTCACCAATAAAAAGTCCTTGAAAAAAGTCTCCCACTGACTATTGATTTATTTCTTTTTTAGTTCCTCATTTTTGATTTATATATTTTAAACTATGCAATCAGATGCAGGGTTTTGTTTTAAATTCTAGGTTTGTTTTGTTGTTTTTTGCCAGGCCTGGGGCTTGAACTCAGGGCCTGCACACTGTCCCTGACTTCTTTTGCTCAAGGCTGGCACTCTACCACTTGAGCCACAATGCTACTTCCAGCTTTTTCTGTTTATGTGGTACTAAGAATTGAACCCAGGGCTTACTTCTTCACATGTGCTGGGCAAGGACTCTATCACTAAGCCAACTTCCCAGCCTAAATTCTGTTTCATTTTGTGACAATACTAAGGCTTGAACTCAGGGTCTTGAGATCTTGCTAAGCTTTCTTCCTCAAGGCTCTAACATTTAAGCCATACTTCAACTTACAGATCTTAGCCTCCTGAACAGCTAGAATTTACAGTCTTGAGCTACTGTATACGCAGCTGAGATTTTTTTTTTTTTAAAAGAAACATATACTTGGGGCTGAGAAGGTGGCTCATTGGTAGAACGCTTGCCTTGCATGCATGAGGCCCTGGGTTCGATTCCTCAGCACCACATAAGCAGAAAAAAAAAAGCCGGAAGTGGTGCTATGGCTCAAGTGGTAGCGTGCTAGCCTTGAGCTGAAGAGCTGAGGGACAGCGCCCATGCTCAGAGTTCAGGCCCCACGACCGGACCAGAAAAAAAAAAAAGAAAGAAACATATACTTATTTTTCTTTAACCCAGACTGAAAGCCATGTTTTTCATATATTTATATAAAATGGGGGCTGGGAAGGTGGCTCAGTGGTAGAGCGCTTGCCTTGCATGCATGAGGCCCTGGGTTTGATTCCTCAGCACCACATAAGTAGAAAAAGCCAGAAGTGGTGCTGTGGCTCAAGGGGTAGAGCGCTAGCCTTGAGCTGAAGAGCTGAGGGACAGCGCCCAGGCCCAGAGTTCAGGCCCCATGACTGGACCCCCAAAAAAAAAGAAAGAAAAAGAAAAAAGCCAGAAGTGGCACTGTGGCTCAAGGGGTAGAGCGCTAGCTTTGAGCTGAAGAGCTGAGGGACAGTCCCCAGGTCCAGAGTTCAGGCCCCACGACCGGACCCAAAAAATAAAATAAAATATAGTCACTGATATACTGGCATATGTTTACCATCTTACTGTTATTTTCCAATTATCCCACCTTCTCTTCTTTCTAACTTTTTTCTGAATTAGGATTTCTTATTCTTGTTACCCCCATTAACTTGTTGGTTACACATTTAGCTACTGTTCTGGCTAACCTAAACACTATGACAGACATCCTTCACATCAAAAGTGTATTACAAATGATCACTTTTACCATATCCTAGATTGTATAACAACCTTTGAACATTTTTTTTGGACAGTCCTCGTGCTTGAACTCAGGGCCTGGGCACTGTCCTTGAGTCCCTGAGTTTCTTTTGCTCAAGGCTAGGAAGTGACACTGTAGCTCAAGTGGTAGAGCACTGGCCTTGAGGTGAAGAGCTGAGGGAGGGCCCAGGCCCACGACCGGAAAAAAAAAAAAAAAAGACTGAAGGCTAGCACTCTACTGGAGCCACAGCACTTCCAGCTTTTCCTGTTTAAAGGGTACTGAAGAATCAAACCCAGGGCTTCTTGTATGCTAGGCAAGCATTCTACCACTAAGCCACATTCCCAGCCCATCTTTGAACATTTTAAAGTCACACGGTGGGGCTGGGAAGTTGGCTTAATGGCAGAGCGCTTGCCTTGCATGCCTGAGGCCCTGGGTTCAATTCCTCAGCACCACATAAGCAAAAAG
>NW_012267229.1:15429752-15431159 GCF_000151885.1 Dipodomys ordii
ACTTGAGCCACAGCGCCACTTCCGGTTTTCTAGTGGTTTATTGGAGATAGGAGTCTCATGGTCTTTCCTGCCTGGGCTGGCTTTGAACCGCGATTCTCAGATCTCAGCCTCCTGAGTAGCTAGGATTACAGGTGTGAGCCACCGGTGCCTGGCTTATATTGGTAATTTTTTATTGAATGGTGGACACTATCTGAAAAATCAGAGCTCTGGATGAGGCTATTCTAGAATTTTTTATTCTCTTTAAACTATGGTAGGCAATTAAGCTTGGACTGCTTTAATCCAATTAGGGACTGAGCTAAGAAGAAACTGGATTCAGTCTTTGTAAGGCTGGTCTTTATCTAATCTATCCTTAGTCTTAGAATGCAGTCCTTCAGAGGGGCCAACTAAAAACCCAAGCAATTTAACAAGGCCCTACTACCTTGGTTGTCCTACTTTGAAATATTTATTTTTCTAACACTATGGCATTGCACAATAGCTTTGCTTAACTCTTGGCCTATTACAAGACAGTTTCTGTCTGTGACCTCTCAGCCTGTGAAACTCACAAATTGGTAAATGCCATAAGAAAAAAAAATCTTAGACTACTCATCTCACTTTTGAACTCTGCTCTTGAGTTTGGGTTATCTTGGTACTTTCCATTGTCTTTACACACTTTTTTTTTTATCTGCTTTTCTAGCTGTTTTTGCCAAGTGGATTGGTCTACTACTACAAATTAGTTCACCAATCCCCCCAGAACCAGAAGGGAAGTGACTTAGTTTTATTAAGCTCAGAGACTCAGCACACCTTCCCAACTACTTACCACATGAAAAAGAGTGATAGAAAGAGTGAAACTCATTAGAATATATTGTGAACAGCTGGACACCAGTGTCTCAAGTCTGTAATCTTAGCTACTCAGGAGGCTGAGATCTGAGGATCCCAGTTCGAAGCCAGCCCAGGCAGGAAAGTCCATGAGACTTTTGTCTCCAATTAACCGCCAGAAAACCAGAAGTGGTGATGTAGCTCAAAATGGTAGAGTGCTACCCTTGAGCACACAAGCTCAGGGACAGCGCCAAGGCTATGAGTTCAAGCCCCACACTGAAGAAAAAAAAGAATATATTGTGAACATGCGTAGAACTGTAACAAAAATCCCCCTCTGTATAAAATTCAAAAAAAATACATGATGGCAAGCTGGGCACCAGTAGCTCACACCTGTAATTCTAGCTGAGGGCCATAGTCCAAAGCCAGCCCAGGCAGGAAAGTCCATGAGACTCTTATCTCCAATTAGCAACCAAAAAGTCAGAAGTGGCGCTGTGGCTCAAGTGATAGTCTGCTGGCCGTGAGTACAAAAGTTCAGGGACAGTGCCAAGACCTTGAGTTCAAACCCTAGGTACACGTCACACACACACACACACACACACACACACACACACA
>NW_012267229.1:15438069-15438572 GCF_000151885.1 Dipodomys ordii
AGTGGCGCTGTGGCTCAAGTGGTAGAGCACTAGCCTTGAGCTGAAGAGCTGAGGGACAGCATCCAGGCCCAGAGTTCAGGCCCCACGACCAGACCACCCCCAAAAATTTAAATAAAATAAAATAAAACTCTTTTTAAAAATCTCAATAAGATACTGCTTTACACTCACTTAGGATGGCTATAACAAAATACAGATTATGACACATGCTGACAAATAGGTGATGATATTAGAACCCATATGTACTTCAGGTGGGAACATAAAACACTGTAGCCACTTTGGAAGAGTGTGGCAGCAGTTCCTCAAAATGTTAAACATGGTGGGAGGAATGAAGCGCCATGGTAGAACACTTGCCTGGCATGTCCAAGGCTTTAGGTCCTATCCTTAGCATCACAAAAAAAAAAAAGGGAAGGAGGGGCTGGGAAGGTGGCTCAGTGGTAGAGTGCTTGCCTTGCATGCATGAGGCCCTGGGTTCGATTCCTCAGCACCACATAAGTAAAAAGAAA
>NW_012267229.1:15438622-15442475 GCF_000151885.1 Dipodomys ordii
CAAATTTAGTTTACAAAAAAAGACTGAACTATAACTATAAAGAATTTGTCAGGAATGTTGTAGTTACACAAGCAACAGATGATTAGGACTGTTTTAAGAATGCTTTTACTAATTGAGTGGTTTTACTAAGCTTAGATAATTTTATGGGTTAAATAAACTTGGTGGGCTTTCTAAGAAACCAACATTACTTCAGTTTTCATGGAAGAGCATGTTTCAAAGAACCAATTTCAGGCTGCTTAGCATACAATCTGTGCATGGATTGGGAACTGTTTGTAACTTATTTGCCATTAAAAATAGGCATTTCTACAAAAGTCAAGTTAAAATCCTAATCTGGATCATTTCCATTGAAATTTTGAAACTTCCTTTTTATAAAGATGTCTAAAAAAGGGGCCATTTCCAAATAGGATTTTCAAAAATAGATCTTTTTAAATGTTTGTATAAAACAGTGGCTAGGCTTTGGCATGCATGACTGCAAACTACTCTTAGTGCACTGAAAAGAAAATAAGAACACTTACTTCATGAAATACTGCTCCAGAATACGGAGACACTCCCAAGTCCAACAGTGAAAGGCCTTCAACCACTGAAAAGTAAGACATCCAAGTTCACTCAGATTTCAGAGATATCAACAAAGGATCATGAATTAATATGTTACACTCAGGACCAAGAAGGGGTATTAGAATTTATCTAATCCTGGAAGTGGCACTGTAGCTCAGGCTGTAGAGCGCTTGCCTTGAGCTGAAGAGCGCAGGGACAGCGCCCAGGCACAGAGTTCAAGCCCCACGACCGACAAAAAAAAAAAAGAAAAGAATTTATCTAATCCTTTTACCTCATCCCCAGGAAGTAAGAGAGAGAGAGAGAGAGAGAGTGTGTGTATGTACGTACTTAAGGCTCATGCCTGTAATCCTAGCTACTCAGGAGGCTAAGATCTGAGGATCTTGATTCAAAGCCATTCCAGGGGCTGGGAAGGTAGCTCAGTGGTAGAGTGCTTGCCTTGCATGCATGAGGCCCTGGGTTCGATTCCTCAGCACCATATAAGCAGAAAGAAAAAAGCCGGAAGTGGCGCTGTGGCTCAAGTGGTAGAGCTCTAGCCTTGAGCTGAAGAGCTGAGGGACAGCGTCCAGGCCCAGAGTTCAAGCCTCATGACCGGACCAAAAAAAAACAAACAAAAAACAAAAAAAAAAACCCAAAGCCATTCCAGGCAGGAAAAGTCAGTGAGACTCTTATCTCCAATTAACCACCAGAAAACCAGAAGTGGTGCTTTGGCTCAAGTGGTCGAGAGCTCACTTTTAGCTGAAGAGCTGAGGGACAGCACTCAGGCCCAGAGTTCAGGCCCACAACTGGACTCCCCCCCCCCAAAAAAAAAGTCTCACAGACTTTCCTCCCTGGACTGACTTCAAACTGTGATCCTTAGATCTCAATTTCCTGAGTACCTAGGTTTACAGGTGTGTGAGCCACCAACATGCTCAATTGTGAGACTTTTATCTCCACTAAACTTCCAAAAGAACCAGAAGTGGAGCTATGGCTCGAGTGGTACAGCACTAGACTTGAGCAAAAAGGTCAGGGACAGCACCCAGGTCTGAGTTCAAGTCCCAAGACCAACACAAAGAAAAAAAAAGGAGCTGAGAAGGTGACTCAGTGGTAGAGTGCTTGCCCCGCATGTGTGAGACCCTAGGTTCAATTCCCAGCACCACATAAACAGAAAAAGGCAGAAGTGGTGCTGTGGCTCAAGTGGTAGGGCACTAGCCTTGAGCTGAAGAGCTGAGTTCAGGCCCCATAACCAACAAAAAAAAAAAGAAAAGAAAAAAAACTAACATGGCAAAATATTCCTAGTATCCAGTCTCAGAATCCAGTTACCAATTTTCAGGAACTATGCATTGTACCGTGAATCTAAACTATGAGAGACAATACAGATCATTCATAGTTTGGATTCTTCAGCACATAAATATCAAGATGAATAGCAGAACAGATGGGGACAAAAGAAACTAAGAGAATTAAAAGCCACACAAAAAGCCCAACACTGGTAGCTTATGCCTGCAATCCCAGCTACTCAAAAGGTTGAGATCTAAGATCATGGTTCAAAGCCAGCACAGGCAAAAAAAATCTTGAGATTCTTATCTCCAATTAACCACCAAAAAAAAAAAAAAGCCAGAAGTGGAGCTGTGGCTCAAGTGTTAAGAGAGCTACCCTTGAGCAAAAAGCTCAAGAACAGCACAGCACCTAAACCCTTATTTCAAGCCCCAAGATCAGTGCATGCACATGAGCTCACGCGTACACACACACACACACATACACACATATGATATTAGCGTTTGAACTGAGGACCTCACACTTACCAGGCAATCCCTCTACAACTCAAGCCATGTATCCAATGAAGTGAGAAGTATTCTTAACAGAGGTATGGTATATAAAGAGTACTAAGAGTACAATGGAGAAGGATCTACAGTGCTTTCAATATTCTGGTATCCAGAAGAAAGCAGGAACCAAGTGGCCTCAACTAAACTCAACAAACTATTACATGCAAAAATTTCAAACCCAAGTTAAACTTTCACACATAAATTATGAGCATCTTTATTACCATTCGCCAGCTGAGAAACTTGGGCAAATGACCACTCTAAATCTCAGTTTCATTGTTTGCAAAATGGGGAAAAAACTACTATCTACCACATAGGAATTAATGTGAGGACTGAGAAATGTTATATAAATAGGTTTACCATACTCCGTGATATTTACTAAGTATTTTTAGGAACTTTATTAATAAAATGTCCATTCATTGTGTCATTCTCCATTCCAAAATGCTTATGGTATAACATCAAAACTCAAGCACTTAGCCCAGTGCCAGTGGGTCAGGCCTGTAATCCTAGCGACTCAGGAGACTGAGATCTGAGGGCTATGGTTTGAAGCCAGCCCACGCAGGAAAGTCTATGAGACTCTTAACTCCAATTAACGCCAATTAACCACCAGAAAACTGGAAGTGGAACTGTGGCACTAGCCTTGATCAAAAAGAGCTCAGGGACAGCACCTAGGCACTAGGTTCAAGCCCCACAACCAACCAAAAAACAAAACAAACAAAAAACCTCAAGCATTTGAACTTCCAGGATAAAAATGAAATTTCCGGACAGGGTAAAAATGTTGTTTCTTGATCTATATGCTGGCTACTGGGTTACATGGCTCATAAAAATTTACTGAGCTCCGTCTACACTTATTATACGTGAATTTGTATGTATAATGTTTTAAAAGTATTTTTCTTGCCAGGTGTTGGTGACTCAGGCCTGTAATCCTAGCTACTCAGGAGGCTGAGATCTCAGGATCACGGTTCAAAGCCAGCGTGGGCAGGAAAGTCCCCAAAAGACTCTTTTTTTTTTTTTGCCAGTTTTGGGCTTGAACTCTGGGCCTGGGCACTGCCCCTGAGCTCTTCAGCTCAAGGCGAGCACTCTACCACTTGAGCCACAGTGCCACTTCTGGCTTTTTCTGCTTATATGGTGCTGAGGAATTGAACCCAGGGCCTCATGCATGCAAGGCAAGCACTCTACCACTGAGCCACCTTCCCAGCCCAAGACTCTTATCTCTAATAAACTACTCAAAAAAGCTGGAAGTGGTACTGTGGCTCAAGTGGTAGCCTTGAGCACAAAAGAAGCTCAAGGACAGTGCCCAGACAGTGATTTTTAAAAAAAGTAGGGGCTGGGAAGGTGGCTCAGTGGTAGAGCGCTTGCCTTTCATGCATGAGGCCCTGGGTTCGATTCGATTCCTCAGCACCCCATAAGCAAAAAGAAAAAAGCTGGAAGTGGCTCTGTGGCTCAAGTGGTAGAGTGCTAGCTTTGAGCTGAAGAGCTGAGGGACAGCGCCCAGGCCCAGA
>NW_012267229.1:15454330-15462710 GCF_000151885.1 Dipodomys ordii
CCACTTCCGGCTTTTTTCTTTTTGCTTATGTGGTGCTGAGGAATCGAACCCAGGGCCTCATGCGTGCAAGGCAAACGCTCTACCACTGAGCCACCTTCCCAGCCCCAGATCTCAGTCTTTTGAGTAGCTAGGATTACAAGTGTGAACCACCAGCACCCAGCAAATGCTTTATCTTTAAAAGAAATTCTAGGGCTGGGAATGTGGCTTAGTGGTAGAGTGCTTGCCTAGCATGCATGAAGCCCTGAGTTCAATTCCTCAGCACCACATACATAAACAGAAAAAGCTGGAAGTAGGGCTGTGGCTCAAGTGGTAGAGTGCTACCCTTGAGCGGGAAAAAAAAAAAAGCTCAAGACAGTGCTCTGGCCCTGAGTTCAAGCCCCAGGATCCCAGGAATGGCAAAAATAAAAGTAAAAACAAAAGTCGCCAGGCACCTGAGGCTCACACCTGTAATCCTAGCTACTCAGGAGGCTGAAATCTAAGGTTCACAGTTCAAAACCAGTTGGGGCAAGATAGTCCGTGAGACTCTTGTCTCCCAATAAACTACTCAAAAAACCAGAAGTGGCGCTGTGGCTCAAGTGGTAGAGTGCTAGCCTTGAGCTCAAGAGCTGAGGGACAGGGCCCAGGCCCAGAAATCAAGCCCCATAACTGACAAAAATTAATAAAAGTAATCCTAATTTTCACTCAGATGCCATACCTTGAAAATCCTAACCCTGAAGGTATAGGTATCCAGTAGCTTATGTAACAAAAAGAGGATAGAAATAGGTTAGCAAGTATGGAGTGCTTGTTATGTGCCAAATACTATTTTAAGTGCTTTACATGTGCACGCACTATTACATGTACTATTATTTCCCCATCTCCACCCACACATGAGAACACAAAGAGGCTTAGTAATTTGCTCAAGGTCACAAGACAAGTGGCAGAACCAGGATCTGTATGCCCGCTCCAAATCTTGTGGTTAAGCTACTCTATCTGAGAAAATGAGAGGAATTTGGGTTGGGTTGAGTTGGGTTGGCTTGTTTAGTTGTTACAGTTGGGGAGGAATTGGTAAAGAATAAGAGAAGGGAGTGAGCAAGCTGTAAAACCAAACATCTTAGATGATGTGTGGGTTAACTAGAGGAAGAAACTAAGGCCCTGAACCATTAAATAAACAATTTTAAGCCACACAACTGGGTGGATTTTTCTTTCTCATTTGTTGAGCAGCTGCCATTAACTAGATCCTGTGCTAGGTTGTGGAGGTGCAATCTATCCAGTATATTTTGTACATTCCAAATAGCAAACAGATTGCAACATCATAAATATAAAGTTATTTAGGAGCCCACAGGATCAAACAGCAGACCAAAGCTGTAGCATAGTCAGGTAAGCAAAAACATTGTTCTACCTGAATTTTTGGGTGTTTTTGCCTCACCTGAGTTCTGACTAGTCACAGTTCTCTCATTCCAGTGAGTGAACTACACCTGGTTTGTAATGACCTTGTACCATGTCATTCAAGAGTTATTATTCTTGGAAACTAAAATATTAAGTCCTGTACCTGCCTGTTGGCTTAGGACTACGCTCTTCAAAGGGAGGGGGTAACAAGTTTGACAAGAAATGTACTCACTACCTTACCTATGTAACTGTAACCCCTATGTACATCACCTTGACAATACAATTTAAATTTAAAAAAAAAACAAGAAAAGAAAATTGGGTGAAGTCAGTTCAGTGACAGCAGTGGGGTGTTTGATGCTAGCTTAGGGAAAAAGTAACAAACACCCACAAATAATTGTGGCAAAAAGAAAGGGCAATCCTTTCCATCTTGGAGTTTATAGTCTAGCAGAGAGTCACACTAACAGAAAAAAGCAGAAAAATAAAATAGGGTTTGTGATTAGACTAGGAGCAAGGATAATGAATAAAGGAGGACCTACTAAAGATTGAGTGGTTGAGGAAGGCCTGTCTGAAGTGTAATCTGAAGTCTAGAGGATAAAGGAGTCATTGATGTAGAGTTGACTGCTATATATAGGGATGAGGGGGCTAAGCTGGCAAAGAATGTACAGCAAGGGAGACCACTGTGGTAAGAATGATGTGAGCAAGAGGTGAGATCAGAGAAGTAGGCAAAAGTCAGATGACTTTTCTAGACCGTGAATCTAAGTTGAATTCTTACTCTAAAAACAGTGAGAAGTCAGCAGACCTCCATGGCTCATGCCTGTAATCCTACTCAGGAGGCTAAGATCTGATGATCACAGTTAGAAGCTGACCTAGGCAGGGAAGTCTGTGAGATTCTTATCTCCAGTTAACCACCATACTGCACCAACTCTACTGCACGTAGAGTTATGGCTCAAGTGGTAGAATATTAGTCTTAAGCAAAAAAGCTCAGTACTGGTGTTTTATACCTATAACCCTACTTACTCAGGAAGCTGAGATCTAAGGATCAAAGTTGGAAGCCATCCCAGTCAGGAAAGTCCATAAGACTCTTATCTCCAATTAACCACGAGAAAATGCAAAGTGGTGTTGTGGCTCAAAGTAGTAGAGTGCTAGTTAGAACTTGAGCAAAAAAACTCAGGGACAGTGCCCAGCCCCTAGGACCAACATACCCCAGAAAAATGGGCCAGTGTTATACACTGTAGTCAAACTATGGAATCCACTAAGGTGTCCAATAACAGATAAATGGATAAAGAAAACATAGGACATATATACCATGGAATATCACACAGTCATAAAGAAAAATAAAATCATATCATAAGCAGGAAAGTGGCTGGGATTGTAGATTATCCTGTTGGGCAAGATAAATTAAGCTTCATCTTCTCATTCATTTGTTGAAGCTAGACCTAAAGGACATACATATTCATATTTTATTCATTAATATCTACTAAGTATTAATATAGTTTTGTATTTGTACACAGATGAATATACATATACAAACATATATGTAGAACATGATTCTACCCACAGGATTGTTTAGGAGGATGAGGGTGAGGGGAAAGAAAAAAAAGATGGAGGGTGAATAATTTTGAAATACATTGCTAGTATGTTTGCAGATAGCATAAGGAATCTCAGTGAAAGCTATTGCTGCTGAGGGGCAGAGAAAGAGGAAGCGATAGAGAAGGTTATTCTGATTAAGCTATAATCTATGCACATCTGAGACACCATGGGTAAAACAATTAATAAACTCTTTAAAAAATGAATGGTAAGAAAGTAAACCATGGGCTAGGAAGGTGGCTCAGTGGTAGAGTGCTTGCCTTGCATGCATGAGGGCCTGGGTTCGATTCCTCAGCACCACATGAGCAGAAAAAGCTGGAAGTGGCACTGAGGCTCAAGTGGTAGAGCGCTAGCCTTGAGCTGAAGAGCTGAGAGACAGCACCCAGACCCAGGGTTCACCCAGACCCAGGGTTCAGGCCTCCATGACCGACAGAAAAAAAAGAAAAGAAAAGTAAACCATGCTGGAGGCCAGTGGCTCACTCTTGTAATCCTAGCTACTCAGGAGGCTGAGATCTGAGGATCATGGTTCAAAACCAGCCCAGGCAGGAAAGTCTGTGAGACTCTTATCTCCAATTAACCACCTAAAAACTGGAATTGGCACCGTGGCTCAAGTGGTAGAGCACTCAGCTTGAGCTGAAGTGGTAAAGTGCTTGCCTTGAGCTGAAGAGCTGAGGGACAGTGCCTAAGCCCAGAGTTCAAGCCCCACAACTGACAAAAAAGAAAGAAAGAAAGTAGTAAGTAAACCAGGTTCTTTTGGCATGAGGACAGGTATGGCAGGTGAGGGTGTGGGGAAGGTGAATGGAAAGAATGAATGAGGGATAGGGCGAAGTAGGGAGCCTACTATATAGATAGTAAAACTAAGGCCCAGTGAGGAGCAGGGCCACACCCAGGATCACACAGCAAGGCAGTGGCAACACTGGGATCAGACACCAGTGTCTCACCACTGGTCTACTATGTTACCTGCCTCCCACCCTGAGTGGTGAGTCTCTGAAAGCTCTGTAACAGTTCCTTCCTCAGTCCTCCATTCAGGTGTTGTAGGGGTCCAACAGGAACCAAGGATCTGCACTTACATAATGTCCTGAGGATAGGTTTCTGCAACCTAATACCCCTAGCTATACCAATTTCCTTCCTGTCTCTTTCTCTCAAAAGGCCATAATTTCAAAAGCCATCTTGTTAGTAAAACAAGAACAAGATGTAAAGTAGATCCCAGACTCAAAGCTAAGGGTTGGCTTCCCCACTCCTGGCCTCTTCTCTTACAACCCCTCACCCCTCTGGAAGTCACACTTCTCACAGCTAAGTATCTAAGCTCTTAGTGCCTTTGCCCTAAATATGCCCATACTTTTCCTGCTCTAAGAAAGGAAGCACGTACAATAGGTTTTGCTTGTTGTTATCTGGCATCCAGTCCCCGTCTCTGCTTTTCTAACAAGACCTTGAATTTCTGAGCCACATGATTTGAATGGGATTGACCTCAATCTCATTCCAGGACCAGACCCTGAAATGACTGAAATAAACAATTCTTTACCAGCCCCCTAGCCATCATGATTGGCTGAGGGATGAGCATATGACACATATTAGGCCAATCAGAACCAACAAAACTCTAATCTGGGATTTGGGGATGGAGCCATTTAGAGAAATGAGTTTATTCTTTTCTGAAATAAGTACCCAGCCCCAACAGCATGCAGCAACCACTTGTTAAGCTTATATTTACAAACCAAAGCAAGGGTAAGGCTGAAATACACGAGGAACCATTTTAGATTAAAATAGCTTCTTACTTGAGTAGACAGCAAGAAAAACAAGCCAGCTCCTTGTGATTCAGTCCCACATACCATAAAAAGATGAGAATGAAGCAAAAACAATCCACCTGTTGCTACTTGAGTCATGGGGTACTATTCTGTTGTGGAAATGTAAATTCCAGACAGCAGCTAAGAAGGTTTTTTTTGGTCAGTCGTGGGGCTTGAACTCTGGGCTTGGGCGCTGTCCCTCAGCTCTTCAGCTCTAGGCAAGCGCTCTACCACTTGAGCTACAGCACCACTTCCGGTTTTCTGGTGGTTTATTGGAGATAGGAGTCTCACGGTCTCTCTAGCCCAAGCTGGCTTTGAACCGAGATCCTTAGATCTCAGCCTCCTGAGTAGCTAGGATTACAGGCGTGAGCCACCAGCGTCCGGCTTTTTTTTTTTTTTATTGGTTGGTCATGGGACTGAACTCTGGGCCTGGGTGCTGTCCCTCAGCTCTTCAGCTCAAGGCTAGCACTCTACCACTTAAGCCACAGCACCACTTCCAGCTTTTTTCTGCTTATGTGGTGCTGAGGAATCGAACCCAGGGCTTCATGCATGTAAGGCAAGCACTGAGCCAACTTCCCAACCCAGAAGTTTTATATTCTACATGCAGCTGCGTGCTGAATGGAAGGGGTGAGAGGGAGCAAACCCCATGCTCATCCGAAGGTAGGAAACAATAAAACTCCCATGTCTGTCTCCCAGGGAACATGAGAGACATGGGGATGGCCTTTATTTCTGATAAGCCTCTCATCCTCTCATATTCTGGGAAGGTCACAGGGCGTTCTGCCAAGATTCAAACTTTCCCAGGCCTCTCCCTTTCAAAGCTCCTAGATTAATCGAGGGTCTTAGTATCTTAGTCTGCAATCCCTAGTTTCATGTAAGCCCAAAACTTCATCTCCACAAATATCTGTTAAAAGCCAAATCGTTGCAGGTTCACTGGAGCCTTGAAAAAGGTATTTGTTGTTTTTGTTTCCAGCATGTTCACTCGCTACGTGGCAGGAAGTTCCAGATATTGTTAGAAAAGGAAGTCCTACTCAGTAAACTCAATCGTCACTGTCTGTTTACTTGTGTGTTTTCCCCTTGAGTTTCAAGCTCTGGGAGGGTAGAAACTGAGGCTGACTCATCTCTCAGACAAGATAACAAGCCCAAGGCTGTTCAGTATATTTATTGATACTAGCTTCTAGGGACTTGAAGCTTAGCTTGCTTTCTCCTAGGTGACCTCTTGGCTTTAGAGAGGATTGGTTATCAGAAGGACCATTTGGCTGGTGGAGTACAGCTTGTCCCTTACCCATAAGCATCCTTTCTTTTCTAAGGATTGCTCACCCACTCTTCTGTAGCACCAGGCTAAGGGCTTGGCCTATCCCAGTGCTAATTGAGACCTGGTACATTGACTGAGAAGGAAGCACATGGCCAGGTCCAGCTCTAAAGCTGATGCTCTCATGCAGCGCTGATGGAACTCTAAAGTGGCCCAGTATTTGGAAGCATGATTTGGTAGGATCTATTTAGTTTGTACTTGACTTCATCAAATTTATTCTAAACAAAGATTGTCACTGTGGGCTGGGAATGTGGTTCAGTGGCAGAGTGCTTGCCTTGCGTGCATGAAGCCCTGGGTTCGATTCCTCAGTACCATATACACAAAAAGCTGGAAGTGGGACTGTGGCTCAAGTGATGAGTGTTGCCCTAAGCAGCAAAAGCAGCTCGGGGATAGTGCCCAGGCCTGGAGTTCAGGCCCCAGGACTGGCAAAACAGCAACAAAAAACCCAAAGGTAGTCACTGTAGCATTGCTTGGAGTTAAGACACTGAACCCATCCGAGTGTCCATCAAATACTGATTAACTAAATAAATTCTATATTCACACAATGGAAAACAGCAACCCAGTTTAATTTAGGGTGTGTATGCGTATTTGCATGCACATACATGTGCACACTCACAGGTCCGGGGACTTGAACTCAGGACTTGTGTGCCAAGATTTGTTGCTCAAGGTTAGCACTCTAGCATTTGAGCCACAGCGCTACTTCTGGCTTTGTGGTGGTTATTTTGAAATAAGAGTCTCACAGATTTTCCTGTCCAAGCTGGCTTTGAACTGTGATATTCTTATCTCAGCCTCCTGAGTACCTAGGATTTACAGTGTGAGCCACTATTGCCCAGATTTCTCCTCTTCTTCTTGTGACAGTACTGGGGCTTAATATCCATTAGTCTTTGTGTGTGTGTGTGTGTGTGTGTGTGTGTGTGTGTGTGTGTGTTTTGGTCAGTAGTAGGGTTTGAACTCTGGGCTTGAACGTTGTCCTTCATTTCTTCAGCTCAAGGTTAGCACTCTACCACTTGAGCTACAGCACCACTTCCGGTTTTCTGATGGTTTATTGGAGATAAGAGTTTCACAGACTTTCCTGCCCAGGCTGGCTTTGAACTGCAACCCTCAGATCTCAGCCTCCTGAGTAGCTACGATTACAGATGTGAACCACCAGCCACCGACTCCCTTAGATTTTTTTTTTCTTTTTGCTCAAGGCTGTCACTCTACCACTTGAACAACATCTCCACTTCTGACTTTTTTAATGGTTAATTTGATATAAGTTTCATGGACTTTTGTACCCTGGCTGGCTTCAAATCATGCTCCTCAGATCTCAGCCTCCTGAGTAGCTAGGATAACAAGACATAAGCCACCTATGCCTGGCTGTGCATTGGATTTTTTTTTCTATCGGTTGTGGGCTTTGATCTGGGCCTGAGCGCTGTCCCTCAGCTCTTCAGCTCAAGGCTAGTGCTCTACCACTTGAGCTACAGCACCACTTCTGGCTTTCTGGTGGTTTATTGGAGATAAGAGTTTCGGAGTTTTCTGCCCGGGCTGGCTTTGAACCATGATCCTCAGATCTCAGCCTCCTGAGTACCTAGGATTACAGGCATGAGCCACTGGCACCTGGCTTTGTGCATTGGATTTTAAGTGCACAGAATTCTTTGGAAGGAATTACAGGAAACTGGAATTGGTGGCAGCCTCCCAGGAAGGAGACTCTTGGTTGTGAACTGGAGGGAGGGATACCTGTCTTTCACTGGATTATCTATTAATCTTTTGGAATTTTGAACTGTGTCCTTATAATTAAGCAAATAAAATGTAATTATAAAATAGAAGCCAAACAAGCTCTAGAGGGAAAAAAAAGGAAAAATACACTCCAAATTATTGGTATTCATAGAAAGTCTCTGTCTTCTTTCTGAAGCAAGGACTCAGGCTATGACCTTTGTCCCATCTGCCTGTCCCAAGGACAGCCTGGCTTAGACAGCGGCACCTAGACTATTATCAACATCATTCCAAATAGCCTCTCCTGTCACCTCTCACTCACTTGGCTCCTGTCACCAGGGTGCTGGGCTGAGAAGCAGAGCCAACTGACCATAGAGTTGTATATCTAGAGGGCCTATCAATAGAAGAGAGAGCCAGGCCAACAAAAATAAGACATTTGATTTGATCACTTTGTTTTACCTCACCACTTTTTCCTAACACACCTCAATGGGTATTTCTCTCTGAATCCATTCTGTTTTGGTTTTTTTTTGGGGGGGGGGCGGTCCGGTTGTGGGGCCTGAACTCTGGGCCTGGGCGCTGTCCCTCAGCTCTTCAGCTCAAGGCAAGCGCTCTACCACTTGAGCCACAGCACCACTTCCGGCTTTTT
>NW_012267229.1:15462760-15465937 GCF_000151885.1 Dipodomys ordii
CTGTGGCTCAAGTGGTAGAGCGCTAGCCTTGAGCTGAAGAGCTGAAGGACAGTGCCCAGGCCCAGAGTTTAGGCCCCACGACCGGACCCAAAAAAAATAAGATAAAATAAGCATCAAAAAGCAGGGCCAGGGCCAGTAAGTGGCACTGTGGCTCAAGTGGTAGAGCACTCACCTTGAGCTGAATAGCTGAGGGACAGCACCCATTCCCAGAGTTCAAGCCCCTCGACAAAAAAGGCAGGACTGGAGGAATGGCTCAAGTGATAAGAGCACCAGCCAAGCAAAGGGGAGGACCTTAATTCAAACCCCAGTACTGGGGAAGGAGGGAAGCCAAGCCAAACTTTCCACTCTTAGGAAATGTAAAATATGGTGGCAGTTTATTGTGGGTCAGAACAATAAGAAAATAACTGTGTGGACACAGAAAACACACTTTTCACAAATAATTACAACTACTTGTTCCTGTGGTTCCTTCAGCCCAAGTCGGTGTGTCTCGTAGGCGCTTAGCATAAACCAATGTCTGTCTGACTTACGGGGGGAAAAAAAAAGAAAAGAACGAACGCTAGGGCAAACTTCCCTGCAAATCCTACCCTGAGCCTAGGCGCTGAGCACGTACAGACGCTCTACCTCCCTCATTCCAGCTCCCGCCACAAGCGACCTGCTACCCGGTGGATCCCGCTCGCGATCCCGCGCCACAAGGCAAGGCTCTGCACGTACCCCACGCCACCCAGCGCCCCCATACCTCCTTCCCTTCCGCCCATCCCGCCGGGGCCAGGGGACACGCCCCCTCCCGCACCCACCCCGCAGGTGGTCGGACTCCGTGGCTCCACCTCACACCTCCTCCACACCCCCTTGGCGCCACGGCTCCGCCCCCAGCTCTCCCGGGGACCCCAGGCGCCGGTCAGTTCCCACCGCACCGCGCGCTGGCCGCCACTGCCCCTGCCTCCCATTCACCGAGGCCGGGCCCGCGCGGGCCGGGCCTGGCTGTCTACGGGAGCCCGCGGCCTCACTGAGGCCTCACCTCTCTTCCAAGAGCTCAGTGGGGACACCACCTCCACCCGCTCGGAGATGAACTCGGCCAGACTAGAGCGAAACAAGGCCGCCCGCACAGTCACGGCCACCACCAGCACCAGGGCCAAGGGAGCCGCCATGATAACTGGGGTGGGCGCGCAGGCGGAGAGGGAAAGGAGAGGAGGAAGAGCTTCGCCACCTGCGCGCCGCCCCGTGTAGTTCCGTGGTGGAGCGCGCGCGCGTGCAGTCAGCGGAGCTGGCGGACTAGGGAACTACCACTCCCAGAAGGCCGTGCGGCTGGACGAGCTAGACGACGGAAAGTGGAGTGTATCAAACTTGTTTTGGGGCGACACCTTCGATTACAGGTGCATAGTAAATTTGTGCAAGGACAAGTCATAGTTCCGTTGTTATCTTCCTAGGATGGTGAGCGAGTTCTAAAGAGATGACCTTCACTTTTGTGTGTATGTTGTCCTAAGGTCCCATTTTCCACTCTTGTTTGATGATTAAGAGAAAAATCCTTTAAAAGTGGAGCTGTGGCTCAAAGTGGTAGAGGGCTAACCTTAAGCAGAAAAGCGTAGAGACAGTGCCCTGAGTGCAAGCGCCACAACCGACTTAAAAAATGACTTCTCTGGACTGGGAAGGTGGCTCAGTGGTAGAGTGCTTGCCTTGCATGCATGAGGCCCTGGGTTCGATTCTTCATCACCACATAAGCAGAAAAAACCGGAAGTGGTGCTGTGGTTCAAGTGGTAGAGCGCTAGCCTTGAGCTGAAGAGCTGAGGGACAGCGCCCAGGCCCACAGTTCAGGCTCCATGACCCCACCACCACCACCACACACACACACACACACAGAGTGGTAAATCATTCACAGGGAAATAGATGGCACTAGAACAAATCATGTAGAGCAAGGTAAGCCAAGATCAGAGAGAGAAACGGCACATGGTCTCCCAGATATACGGATGTAAAACTCAAAATGCAAGAAGATATGACAAAGTAAATAGAACTCAAAAAACAAAGGACCTCTTCTTAATTTTTCTTTTTTTGGGGGGACTCCATGTTCTTGACCCAACATATAGTATATACATGGTCACATCTGAAGGACACTTGGAGGAGGGTACAGAATCAGAGGGAAACAGGTGAAAAAATACAACAGGGGCCCATCAGCCACACTGGACATTAATGAAAGTGAACTAAGCAACTCAAGGGCAGCGATGGGAGGAGGAATTGAGAGAGAAAGAGGGAACACTAAGCAAAAGGAAAGAAATGTACATATCACCCAATTTGGAAAAAATAACTGTAGTGTTAAAGTTTGTAGAGTCCATAAGCTTTATAAGCCATGATAATGACAAAAAAAGTGGTAAATGTATTCTTTTACTTATTCCACCATTGCTTATTTAATGCCAACTAGCTGCCAACCACCATATTGACTTCTAAGATATATTTTGGAGTAAAAGAATTGGTAGCATTGTGACCTTCAACAAGTTGCTTAGCCTGTTCTGTGCCCTATCTGAAAAAATGTATTGGTTGTAGGCTTGTGACTGAGATACTAATCAGAGTTTCCAAGCAAAGGTATCAAACTATGAGTCAGGAAAGTGCAAGATGTGTTTGATGATTAGAAAGGAAATCAAGGGGCTGAGAAGGTGGCTCAGTGCTAGAGTGCTTGCCTTACTTGCGTGAGGCCCTGGATTTGATTACTCAGCACCACATAAGCAGAAAAAGCCATAGTGGTGCTGTGGCTAGCCTTGAGCTTAAGAGCTAAAGGACAGGGTCCAGGCCCAAAGTTCAAACCCCATGATCAACAAAAACAAAACAAAACAAAAAACAGGATGAGAAAAGAAAAAAGAGGATTAAGATGCTAGGAGGATGCCCAGCCCAGGGCTGATATCTAAATGGAAAAGCCAAGAAAGAGCAGGAGGAGGAGGAAGAGAGGGAGGAGGAGGAGGAGAGAAGGAAGAGGAGGAGCAGGAGGAGGAGGAAAAAGAGGGGGAGGAGGAGGAGCAGGAGCAGGAAGAGGAGGAAGAAGAAGAGGAGGAGGAGGAGGAACATAAATGATCAGTAAGTAAATAGAAAGATGCTCCCCATCATTGGTTATTAGTGGAATGCAAGTCAAAATCTCAATGAGGGGGCTGGGAAGGTGGCTCAGTGGTAGAGAGCTTGCCTTGCATGCATGAGGCC
>NW_012267229.1:15476737-15498239 GCF_000151885.1 Dipodomys ordii
GCCAC
Source organism: Dipodomys ordii (assembly GCF_000151885.1). NCBI lineage: Eukaryota > Metazoa > Chordata > Mammalia > Rodentia > Heteromyidae > Dipodomys > Dipodomys ordii. The sequence goes on from NW_012267229.1 coordinate 15,476,743, forward strand.
AGCACCACTTCCGGCTTTTTTCTTTTTGCTTATGTGGTGCTGAGGAATTGAACCCAGGGCCTCAGGCATGCAAGGCAAGTGCTCTACCACAGAGCCACCTTCCCAGCCCTCTGAATCCATTCTGAAAGTTCCATTTCACTAGATATGGAGGGAGTCAGCTTCCCCCTTTCTTGATTAGCTGCAACTTAGGGGGCGTTAAAAGAGGGCAATATGCCGCGCACCCAGGGCTCACACCTGTAAGCCTGGCTACTCAGGAGGCTGAGATCTGAGGATCACGGTTCCAAACCAGTCAGGGTGGGAAAGTTCATGAGACTCTTATCTCCAGTAAACCTCTCAGAAAACCGGAAGTGGCACTGTGGCTCAAGTGGTAGAGCACTAGCCTTGAGCTGAAGGACAGTGCCCAGGCCCAGAGTTCAAGCTCCATGACCGACAAAAAAAAAAAAAAAAACATGAGGGCAATGTTTATGAAGGAGGTTAGCGCCATGGTGGAATTTCTGACATCCTTGAAGACCTTTGAAGACCTTGAGAGCCAGAGACAAAGAGACTTTGCTATACTTCTTGCCATATTAGTAGGCAGTGCCACAGTGCTTAAGACTGTGGGCTCTGGAGCCAGGTTGCCAGGATTCATATCCCAGCCTGTCCCTTACCACTTGTTGATTCTTGAACACAGATCTTCAAAATGGGAATAATAAGAATAGCTTCCAAAAGTGGGCACTGGTGACTCACATCTGTAGTTCTAGCTACTTCAGAGGCTGAGATCTAAAGATTATAGTTCGAAGCCAGCCAGGCAGACAAGTCTGAGAGACTCTTAATAGCTAATTAACCACCAAAATGCCAGAAATAGAGCTGTGGCTCACAGGTAGAGTCTTGAGTGAAAACAGGAAGGGATTGTGTCTGAGCCCTGAGTTCAAGCCCCCCAGTACTAGCACAAAAAACAAACTAACTAAAAAAAAAATCACCATAGGCTAGAGTTGTAGCTAAGTGGTAGAGTACTTGTTGTTTATCTAGTATGTAAGAGACTCTGAGTTCAATCCCCAGAACTACAAAAAGAAAAAGAAATACAAAAAGAAAAAGAAATAAAAAAAGAAAGAGAAAGGAAGGAAGGAAGAAAAAGGAAGAAAGGAAGGAAGGAAGAAAAGAACTTTCTTCTCTGAGCCTTTCTCCTTTTTTTTGTTTCTCTTAGTCTCCACCCTGGCTCTGTCAACTGTTATCTCAGTTCTGTAGCTTAAAAACCTGGAAGGAAGACAAGACAAACTTCTCCTTAGTCCTGGACAGAAAAAGGGCTCTACACAAAAATCCTCATCATGCTCCATAGAACAGATAGTGAAATGGAGGCTCGGAAAGGACTAAAGTCATTCAAGGTCATATTGCAAGTAACAGGCAGAACCAAGACAAGGGTTCAGGGCACCTAATTTGAAATAGTATTGCCAGGCCTTTCAATCATTTGCCCAAAGGTCCTTTATAGTCTGGCTCAAATGTCCTCTCTCCCAAGGAAGCCTTTTTTTTTTGTTGGTGGTGATGGTTGTGGGGCTTGAACTCTGGGCCTGGATGCTGTCCCTGAGCTCTTCAGCTCAAGGCTAGCACTCTACCACTTGAGCCACAGTGCCACTTCTGGGGTTTTCTGTTTATGTGGTGCTGAAGAATCAAATCCAGGGCTTCATGCATACAAGGCAAGCACTCTGCCACTGAGCCACCTACCCAGCCCAGGAAGCCTTCTTTGAATCCTACTGTTTTGAGTTCACTTACCATCTCATTCTACCCACTATCCTAGCTGCTAGCTCTGTGTAGTCAGTCTAGTATCTCTGATTATGGTTCTGTTTACATCAAATGAGGTTTTTTGTTTTATTTTTTGCTTGGTCGTAGGACCTGTAATCTGGGTATGGACACTGTCCCTCAGCGCTTCAGCTCAAGGCTAGCACTCTACCACTTGAGCCACAGCACTACTTCTGGCTTTTTCTGTTTATGTGGTACTGAGGAATTGAACCCAGGGCCTCATCCATGCAAGGCAAGCACTCTACCACTGAGCCATCTTCCCAGCCCCTCAAATGAGGTTCTTAAATATAGAAAAGGTATCTGCCTCCCAGAAAGTAACAAAGGCATTCCTGGTATGTGGTGAACTAAAAGTGTGTGGTGATCAGAGTCAGGCCATGTGTTTGGGGGGCTCTGAGGAGGGAGGGGACGCTTTGCCCTGCCCAGAGATATTGTGAAAAGCTTCCTGAAAAAATGTCATTTGGCTGACACATACTATAAAGTTGTATCCCACACATTCAAATTACTTAGTTTCAACTATATGATTAGCAGAGAAAGAAAAAAATTTGTTTTCTCCAATTATAACACTATTTACAAAAAGACTTGCATTTAAACAAAATATACAGGAGTAAGATTAGTAGCTCAAGTTGCTTGTTCCTCCTCTTCAAGCATGCTAGGCAAGGGCTGTACCTCTGAGCTATATTCCTTGGTCATCAATTTTCATGTAGAATCAATCCAAACCACACAAAATTCTTTTAAGTGCAAATACACTACTTCTCTATTGCTGCATAATAAACCACTAAAACCTAAGGGCACAAGACAACCCCCACTATTAACTCATAGTTCTGTAAATCAGAAAGCCGGGCCAAGACTTGTGGGTTTTCTGCTCAGGATTTCACAAGGCTGAATCAATGTGTTGGCCATCTCTATTCTTCTTTAGAGTGTTAATTAGGGAAGACTGGCTTCCAGGCAACTTCAGCTTCTTGGCAGAATTCATTTTCTTAGGGCTGTATTACTAAGCCTCCATTTTTTCTATCTGTTGACAGGTGGTTACCTTCCCCAGTTAGAGGCCTTTCTTGAGTTCTTGTCATGTGGCCCTGTTCACATGATGGTATACTCTACTCAGGAGGGTCTGTTGATAGAAATGATTTTATGTTACATAAAAGCACAATATATTTTGGCTCATGCCTATAATCCTAGCTACTCAGGAGGGTGAGATCTGAGGACAGCAGTTCAAAGACAGCTCAGACAGGCAAGTCCGTGAGACTTTAATCTCCAAATAACCACTAAAATACTGGATGTGGTCAGGTACCAGTGGTTCATGCCTGTAATCCTAGCTACCCAAGAGGCTGAGATCTGAGGATCGCAGTTTGAAGCTAGCCAGAGCAGGAAAGTCCACGAGATTCCAATGAACTACAAAACAAACAATAAAAAAAAAAACTGGAAGTAGAGCTGTAGCTTGAGGTAGAGTGCCAGCTTTGAGCAAAAAAGCTCAGGGACAGCGCCTAGACCCTGAGTTCAAGCTCCAGGACCAACACACACACACACACACACACACACACAAAATCCAGACACAGGGAGATTAGGCAAGTGCCACACAGGATTCCCTAGGGGCTGGAAACTACAAAAGCAAATTGCTTAAAGTACAAGTCAGTAGTGGTTGGTGGAGTGTGTTCATTCACATTTTGTGTGTGTACAGCATAAAAGAGTAGTGAGGACATTGCTGCTCACTCTTCTAGTCCATCTGGAGTCATGTGAATTTCAGCTTGGGGTAAGAAGCTGCACTGTAAAAAGGAGAGAGAAGTGATCTGAGCTTCAAGAGTTTATTAACTCCTGGAAGAGCAGTAGTTTCTGCTGGAGGGAAGGCCTGTCTGTCCTCTCCTCTCCAGCTTAACAGCCTGCTGGGGCTATGTCCTTAAGCCACATTCCAGGAAGGAGGTACAGAATCCAGCCCTGCTCAGGCAAAGGCAGAGGACACAACCCTAACACCTCTTCTTTTCCTTTTGCTCCTGAATGGCTCCCAAGCTGTCTTTTCTCACCACTGTTGGTCAGAAATGGAAGCAAACATTTCTCTTTAAAAAGAAATCTACAGCCGGGCGCTGGTGGCTCACGCCTGTAATCCTAGCTACTCAGGAGGCTGAGATCTGAGGATCGCGGTTCAAAGCCAGCCCGGGCAGGAGAGACCGTGAGACTCCTATCTCCAATAAACCACCAGAAAACCGGAAGTGGCGCTGTAGCTCAAGTGGTAGAGCGCTCGCCTTGAGCTGAAGAGCTGAGGGACAGCGCCCAAGCCCAGAGTTCAAGCCCCACGACCGACAAAAAAAAAAAAAGAAAAGAAATCTACAATGAAGGAATCTATGATGAGCACACACACCAGAGCAGTTCACTTAGGTTCGTACCCACATTCACAAACACACCTCTAGGATTGCAAAGTTGCCACCCCTCCCTCACACCTTGGGAAGATGGATAAAGCTAAGCCAGGCCTGCTTGTGGCTTACAGCCACCAGCCCCTCTCTGAAATCAAATCTTGTCCTGATGCTGTCCTCCTCCCTGATAGGGGCCCTGAGTGCAGTTCACACAAACAGACCTGGATATTTAGAGGTTGGTATGGGAGAGGGTACTGCTAAGGGAGCCTGGAGCTGCCTGTTTTGAAGTTGGGGAAACTGAGGCTGAGAGAAAGAGAGTGGCTTTCCCAGGTTTAATACTGAGGCTTGAACTCAGAGCCAGAACCATATTCCTGATCTTTTTTTTTCTCTCAAGGCTGGAACCCTGAAACAGTTACACTTGTGGTTGTTTTGGTGCTTACTTGGAGATGTCACATAGACTTTCCTGCCTGGGATGGCTTTGAACTACAATCCTCAGATCTCAGCCTTCTGAGGGACTAGGATTACAAGCATGAGTCCACGGTGCCAGGCCTCCACCTCTATCTTAAGGGTGGAGTAGAAAAGGAGGCCATGAGTGGCGAAACAGTTCTCCAGCCAGGACACAGACTGCTTCATACTTTCAAGGATACTCAAGGTCCCGGGAGGAACATGCCCAGGCTGATACATGTCTTCCCTTTGAAGTGGGGGCCCCAGGCAGTGGAGTGTCCCCAGGGCACAGTGTAGACAAGCCTAAGGCAGGAATGGTAGGGTATCCTCTTGATCTCGGTGGCCATAAAATTGGGCAACATTCCCATCTGGGCATGGGTGAGATGGACGTGGGCAGCTGTTTATCCTATGAATGTAAATCCATACGTGTTTGTGTATATCTGTACATAGATGTCTTCAAGTGTATGCTTGGGTATCTATGAATATGCATATATGTATGTACACAGGAACAGCACTTTGTATCTGATTGGAAATGAGATTCCAGGATTACCCCCAAGAATGCTGTTGCTTTTGTGTGTCTGTGTATTGTGTGTTACTGAGCCCAGGTTTGCTACTGATCTACCTCTCCAGCCCTTTTTAGTTAGTGCTGGTTAATTTTTAGGGTCTTGCTTCTGGCCCAGACATGCATCTGGACCACACCCTGCTTATTTTAGGTTTCCTGTCATAGCTGGGATAACATGTGTGTGCCACTATGCCCAGTTCTCTGTTGTTCAAGGGTTTGAAAATTTTCCTGCCTGTGCTGACCTTTAACCACAATCCTCTCAATATCAGCCTCCCAAGTAGCTAGGATCACAGGCAAGAGTCACCAACACCTGGTCCTGCTACTTCTTTTTATAGCCCACAGGCTGAGGCCAGGGTACCAAAATACTAAATCTACTCCCAGGGGCCAGGAGCAGTAGACTGGTATCTGGTCTAGCAGCCTACAGTTGGAATGAAGATAATACTGGGAAGCAAATTGGAGTCATCTCAGGTTACCAGAATATATATGAAGAGCCCTCTGGAGTTAGGGAACCATAACTCTGTGTCCAATATCAATCAGCCTATACCAGGATGGATTGTCCAGATACTGACTCTTTATGCCATTCACCCTTCTTGAGCTTCAGGCTGCAACTATTGAGCCTTTGATTCTATTCTATTCTGTGTCACACCCACTACAGGCTGAAGAGAGAGTATGTGGTCAAAGACCTTGCCTTTGGAATGCCAACTGTCTACTTGGGAATTTTTTTTTCCCCGTTGGGCATGGGGCTTGAACTCTGGGCCTGGGTGCTGTCTCTCAGCTCTTCAGCTCAAGACAAGAGCTCTTCCACTTGAGCCACAGTGCCACTTCCAATTTTCTGGTGGTTCATTGGAGATGAGTCTCACAGGGATATTTCTGCCATGGTGGGCTTTGAACTGTGGTCCTCAGATCTCAGCCTACTGAGTAGCTAGGATTACAGGCATAAGCCACTAATGCCTGGCTTTTTACTTTTTTTGGAGGGTATTTTCATGTTTTTATTTTCAACTTTTGTTGCTTCTTTTATCTTTTTTGTTAACATACGTTTGTAATATGAAGAGGTTTTGCTGTGAGATTTCCATACATACACAGAGTATTTTGAACAAATTTTCCCTCATCATCATTTTCCTATTCTTCCTTCTGCTTTGTTTTTTAAAATATTCTTTATTCAAGTCTTGTATAAATGTTGGAACAGATCAGTTTTTTTTAAGAGAAAGCTGTCACATGTCTTTGTTTTTTTTTCTTTTTCTTTTTGCTTATGTGGTGCTGAGGAATTGAACCCAGGGCCTCATGTATGCAAGGCAAGCGCTCTACCACTGAGCCACCTTCCCAGCCCCTTCCTTCTGCTTTTTTTAAATAGCATTTGGTGATTTGTTGCATTCTTTATTTATTGCATTCAAGATTCTTTTTTTTTTTGGTGTCCATTTGTTTCTTCCTTTTTCTTTTTCTTGTCAGTCATGGGGCTTGAACTCTGGGCCTGGGCGCTGTCCCTTAGCTCTTCAGCTCAAGGCTAGCACTCTACCACTTGAGCACAGCCCCACTTCCAGTTTTCTGGTGGCTCATTGGAGATCAGAGTCTCATGAATGTTCCTGCCTGGACTGGCTTTGAACCACAATCCTCAGATCTCAGCCTCCTGGCTAGCTAGAATTACAAGTAAGCCACTGGTGCCTGCCTTTTTTACTTGGGAATTTTTGTGTGTGCAGGTCCTGAGGTTTGAACTCATGGCATAGGTGCTGTCCCTGAGCTTTTCTTCTTAAGGCTAGTGCTCTACCACTTTCAGTTTATTATTAGTAGTATTAGTATTAGTAGTAGTAGTTATAGTAGTAGTAGTAGTATGTTTAATTGGAGATGAGTCTCACAGACTTTGCTGCCCAGGCTGGCTTTGAACTGCAATCCTCAGCTCTCAGTTAAAATTACAAGCACCAGCCACAGATACCCAGTGTCATTTATTTTTTTTAATTGAGATGGTCTCACTATGTTACCCAGGCTGCCCCCAAATTCCTGGATTCAGTTAATACCTGAAGTCCTGGCTACTCAGAAGGTAGACAACAAGAACACACAACAGCCAGCTACTTGATGTTTATTGAACTAATAAATGAGTATTCATCAAACTGGCATTGACACATGGGTAGAACAACAACAACAAAAAGCCATCTAAGAGAAGAGGGAAATAGAATATTGACAACAGGAAAGCTCTAGATTTCAGAAAGTCCTGAAGAAATCATTCTAGCCTGGGAAAAAAGTGTAAACAAAAATCACCGAGGTTAGTGCATGTTGAAGAGTCCAAAAGAGGAGTTTGACTTAAGCACAAGGTGTCTGCCTGGAGGAGGAGAGATGGTGCTGGAGAGAACTGGGTCTGGATCACGGAAGACCGTGAATGCCATTCAGAGTGTGGGGCTTTGCAGCTGGTTTTAGAGCAGTGGGTGTGACAGAAGAGGTGTGTTAGAGATTAGTCAGCAAGGAGCTCAAGAAAGGGTAGAGGTTTAAGCAATAAGTATCTGTGACAAGTGAGGAATGAGGACACTTTGGGGACACCACTCTAAGAAACACAATGTCACCTTCCCTTCTCCCAGGAAGCCTCTAGATATTAGTGGATCTTCCTCTCTAATTGCTAGGGCTGAGTCGTCACTTGGCTTCAAATGAGGCTAGGACAGGTTTTGTTTTGTTTTGTTTTTTTCCCCCATAGTATGATCCTTTGGACTGGCTCTTGTTGGCCAGGTGGGCTGCTCTCAGAGTCTCATTCACTAGCCCTCCTCTACAGAGAGGAAGACTAAGAGCCTTTGGCCCTGGACATTCTGAGAATATGTATTTATGATCTCTCTGCAGGTGTCATCCAGGAGAGCTGGGACCTGCATCATGGAATTGGCAGAATCTTGAGGGTGGAGAGTTTAGAAGACTCTCGCTGTCAGCTTTAAGAAAGCTTGAATATGTCAAATATGGCAGATGAAGAAATCAAGGCCTAGATAGATAACATGACTTGCTTGAGAACACACAGCAAGTTTAGAGCACAATCAGGACTGGAAACCAGGTCTTCCTTGAGACAATGGAAGAGTCTGGACTATATAATAGAGTGGAGATACGGGTTTGACTCTTCGTTCTGCCATTGGCTATAGTTAATTACGTTGGAAACTAGGGTCTCCCAGTGTTTTCTCAACGGTTAATTAAGGATACTAGTTTTGGGGAGTTATGAAGATCAAAAACCATAGCACAATGCTTGATACACAAGTGTTGAATGTTGGTTTGTGGTCTGGTAGTGGCAACAGTAGGTGTCCAATAAAATAATTTTTTTAATGCATCAGAGAGTATGAACTCACACACCAACGGTGAGATTTCATAAACCTGTTTTTCCTGTGTAAATCAGTTCTAGTAATCCCTGTCGGGTCTCTCTTGTCTAGTTCCGGTAACTACGTGGAGTTAATAAGGTGTGCAAACATTCCAGAGCTGAGCTGTCTCTAGGTGAATGTTTACTCGGTTCAAAGCAATTCCAAGTCCTACATTTCCTGTCAATCGAACTCTCCCACATTTTCAGGTGCTCCCCTGGAACTTAGGAAGGGGCCAACCCCCCCCCCCGCTCCCCAGCTTCTCTCCAGTCTGCTGAGGGGGGAATAAAAAACAGGGGCCGGGTCTTGGGAGAACAGAAACTGTGTAGGGATAAGGGGATGCGACGGAAGAGGGAGAGTAGGCCGAAGGGCAGGTGGAGCGTGCAGGCGCAGGGCGAGGTGTAGATTAAAGGAAGGGTGCATACACATCGAGGGTCAAGCCGGCGAAAGGATATGGGAAGGAACGGAAGAGGTCAGGGCGTTGGTACAAGTACATGCAGTGCAGGAAGAGGGGATCCTGTCGGTGGAGTTGGGGTAGCCTTCACTGAGAGGTCTGCGGGTGACGGAGGACAACGAAGCCAGGCTTCCCCCAGTCACCTCCCCAAGGCTCAGATCGCGACTCCGGGGCTGGACGGGCTTGAGCCGGCCGGCCGCGAGCCGTGAAGGGGCGGGGACCGGGGGGGGATCCACAGCCCGTGATTGGCCGCCGCTCTGCCGGCAGGTGACGCGCGGCGGGCGGGCCCCTTTGTGACGTCACAATCAGCTGTTTGAACGTTCCAATTTGTGCCGTGAGCCCCGCCACAGCCGGCCGCACAGACTCAAAGCCCCGCGGGTGAGTGCAGCTGCTCCGAGCCTCCGTGCGCTTCGCGCTGCCCCCCGCCCGCCCGGCGGCCCCACGATGCGGCCCAGCCTGTGAGCGGCCGGCCAGCCTGGGACGCCTGGCCGCACAACTACCTCACGCATCCCCGCCCGCCGTAGCGCTCCAGCCCCTAGGTGAGTCCTGAGTAGTGGGGGGTCAGAGGGGCTCCCCGCGCCCCAGGACACGCCCTGCACCCCTCGCCCGCTCTCTGGCCTTTGTTTGTCTTCGCCGGCGGCCGCTAGGGCTGCTTTCCCCGCTTGCGATTGGCTGCCGCACGCCGGTAGGTCGTGACGTCACCGTATTTGCATATGACATTGAGACGTCACGAAGGCCAGCACCGCCTCCCCCTCCTCACCCCACCCCCCCGCGGCTTGGGTTGCTTGTCCTCCGGTGACCCGGTGGGCGCTGTGTTGGGCTGGGCCAAGGGTGAGGAACGCAGAAAAGGCGAGCGGGGGCCAGAGGGCGCTCGGCGGTTTCCCGGTAACCTTGGGGCTGGGGTTAAGCCTCTGACCTCCCACTTCGTGCATGCGACCCGAGAGAGGGTCCGCGGCACAGTTGGATCTAGGTTGGTGGGGGGTGGGGGAGTTCTCCCAGGGATGAAGACAGCCTGGAGATCCAAGTCCTTAGGACAGCGCCAGATGGTAGTGGAATCCCCTCTCTAGCTTCAGGCTCCGCCCCAGAAGGACTAACATAATAACAACCTAATCCGGGACTTGTGCTTGTGTGCAGTGCTTTAGTTGATGTCATTCAGCCTCCAAACGTGGAGATCTTTTTTCGTTTCTGTTTTTCTTTTTTGGCAGTACTAGGGAACTTGAGGTTCAATCTCTAGAGCTTGTGTGTGTGTGAGAAAGAGAGAGAAAGAGAGAGGGGGGAGAGAGAGAGAGGAGGGAGGAGGGGGAAGAGGGAGAGAGGAATAGAGAGAGAGGGGAGAGAGAGAGAGAGAGAGAGAGAGACTTCATTTCATGGAAAGGGAAACTGAGGCCCAGAGAACATTAGTACTTCACTGGAAGTCATGCTTACTGATGAATGCATAGCCAGGGACAAATATATGATAGGAGCTCAATTCAAGTAACAAGTTACACATTCTTCTCCCACTGAAGGACTCTATTTTGGGCTCAGCACCCATCCTCATTTAATAGGGCTCCTACACTCCTCAATCCCTGATCCTTCTGGGAAACAGAAGGTTTCTGGAGGTTGTGTTTCATTCATGGCCCTGATTTCCTCTACCCTAACTATTCTTTACAGCCCAATAGAATTGTTGTTCTCCCAGCTGTTTTGACCAGAGAAAAGTGAGTCACTAACTGCCCGCCTCTGGAGGGCTGATGTTGGTTAAGGGTAGAGGGTGAGGTGGAGTTCCATTGGATCCTCATTATCTCCCCAGCTTCCAAGTCTGTCATCTAGGAAGGGACTCAACCATCCTTAATGCTGGTGATTACAGAAGTTGAGCTGTCCCCTCTTCTCTGCTCACAAGGGGTAGAAGGGGGTGGAGAGGAGCTGCTAACCTTCCATATGGGTGGGCATAGAAGCTGTACCTGGAACCCTGTGCCCAGGCTCGGGTTTACTAAAGAATGGACTAGGCTAGGGGTGGTTTTGGACACAGATGTTGTAGTTATTAAAGGGAATAGTTCTTCCTGGAGCAGAGCTGTGAATCTGAGAACCAGGAAGCTGGCATGCTGGGAAAGAAAATCCAAGAGGCTGTTTGACCTCAGGGAGGGAGTATCTACTCTGAACCTCCCTTTCTTCCGTTGGTCTCTTAACTGTAGAGGCTAAGAGCAGGTTCTGCACTTACTGGGTAGTATGGGAGGTATGTAGTGGACCTTGGTGCCAAGAACCACAGACATTTATGGGGGTGGGCTGAGCAAAGGGGCTGTGGTTGGATCACGGATCTTGTCTTACTTCCCTGGTCTCTAGATCTTTATATCCTTGGATATTTGCTGTTGAGGCTTTCCTACCTGTATATAATCTGGACTGGATTCTCAATGACTTGAGACTAGACCTGCTCCACTGCTGCCTAGTTATGTGTTTGGGGATTAACTTGTGTTCTCTCAGATCACAAAATCAGATAGGTGCAGATCTACAGATACCACTTTGACATCTTCATTCCTCATCTTAGCCCAGTTAAGGACTGGCTAATGGCTTGGGTCCTGGTCCAATCATCAATGCTTATCATTAGGGCTGTTGGGACCTGAGAGATCCTTTCCTCTCTCCTCACCTCCCACTGACCTCTTGTCTCACTGGGGCCAGGCAACCTGATCATTTTTCTCCTGGCCAGGATGCTGTCCTTGAACAGGAGCCTGGAAAAAAATAAAGGAGGTAAAGGGAGGTGGGGACTTTATACCTATCTGACAAATAGATATGAAGATTGCCCAATCTCACTTGTGAGATCCTAGCAGTTCTGTGGGATTTCTGCTAACCAGCACTTTTCGAGCCACACAGGCTCCTGTGGTGGTTTTTAGTCTCTGGGGTAAAAGACTGTTGTTTAGGAAATCATGATGAAATCCAAAGTCCTTTATGGCCCCAGTCACCAAATGCCTAATGTAGACACACATCCAGCAAAGACAGTGTACACAGCGGTTGTGGATGCTGCCTCTGACTACACAGGTTCAAATCTGTGTATGTGACTTTTACCTTACTCCCTGGGCTTCCTCTGTTTTCTTCATCTGCAACCCTCACATGGATATTTATATTTTTATGATGATGTTAATCACAGTATGGGCAATTCAAGCCCTTCCTGGAGAACTTGTATTTTCAAGGTCCAATTTGGATGTTCCATCTTTTGGAGACCTTCTGTAACACAGCTGATCATATATCAGGCCTTCTAAGTTCCTCCAGAACCTTGGAATAACTTTAGCTTACTGAGTGACCATTGTGTACTTAGACACTGTTCCAAACACTTCGTGTTTGGTTCATTTTTTTTTTTTGTGCCAGTCCTGGGGATTTTGAACTCAGGGTCTAGGAGCTGTCCTTGAGTTTCTTTTGCTCAAGGCTCTACCACTGGAGCCACAGCTAGGCTCTACTTCTGACATTTTTTTTGTGTGTGATTGATCAGAGATAAGAGTTCCACAGATGTTTCTGTCCAGGCTGGCTTTGAACTGGGATCCTCAGATCTCAGCCTCCTGAGTAGCTTGGATTACAGGTGTGAGCCATGAGCTCCCAGCTCATTTAATTCTTATTAGAACCCAGAGAAGGGTACTTATTATTAACACTGTCATTTGACACGAAACATACACACACGTAAATAACTTCCTAAGTTCCTATAGAAAACCCTGGATCTATATGCAGAAAGACACCAGAGCTTCCCCACCCATCCCTCTTCTTTTCACTGCGGGGGGGGGGGTACATGGGGGTGGACTTTAATCATTCTGATGCCTTGCTTTGATTCCCAGGATTTTACACTGCCGTAGGGCGCCCCCTTGAGGCCGCTTCGCTCCTCGACCATGTTCCAGCGCCTCACCAGCCTCTTCTTCAGCACCCCCACGCCTCCTGAAGACTCGGACTGCCCCGGCGCCTTCGTGTCGGAGGAGGATGAAGTGGACGGTTGGCTCATCATTGACCTGCCGGGTGAGAGCTGAGACCACGGGCCGCACTTCGACTCCCGGGCCTGTGAAGTGCTCCTAAGGGCACACAGCAAGGGAGGGAAAGATTGCTACTTTGGGGTTGGAGTTCTCCATGTCAACTGGGCAAACTGAGATGACCCTGGAAGGAGGGGGAACCTGTCACCTTCCCTGGCAAGCCTGGACTCCGGTCTGCGGGCGGCACACCATTGGGGCCCACCCCTGGGGTCCCGCAGGGCATCCTGGGCACGACGACGGGCAAGGACTGCGGGTCTGACTAACGATGCCCTTTCTCTCCCTTCCCCTGTGTCCGGTATGTGTGTGTCTCCCCCTCACCCCCCGCTGCTTCCCCTCTTCCGCATGGCTCCCCCTTCCTGCACCCCGTAGATAGCTACGCGGCTCCCCCCAGCCCCGGGGCCGCCGCCGTCCCCGCCGGCCGCCCCCCACCCGCGCCATCCCTGATGGACGAGAGCTGGTTTGTTACCCCTCCCGCCTGTTTTACTGCAGAGGGTCCCGGCCTCGGGCCCGCCCGCCTCCAGAGCAGCCCCCTGGAGGACCTCCTCATCGAGCACCCCAGCATGTCTGTTTACGTCACCGGCAGCACCATAGTGCTGGAGCCTGGGCCTCCTTCCCCGCACCCCGAGGCTGCCTTGCCGGATGGCGATCTCAGTGATGGGTGAGTGGGAAGGGGAGGCGAGAGTGTGGGCGGCGGGATGGGGGCGGTGGGTGGGGCTTTCGAGGTGTGGGCGTGGCCCCGCCACAGGGGCGGGGCTTGAGGCCTGGCATTGAGACTCAAGCCAGAGGGCTTAGTGGTTGGGGCTGCCCAGGGGCTTGTACAAATTGGGGGTTGGAGCTAATCCTTGCCCCGCCCCCTCCCCGCCCCTGCTTCCACTTCCTGGTCCAGTTTACCTGTCCTAGGGACTAGACCCGAGGAGGCATTTCCAGTTTGACTCGGGACAAGGGTTGTACCCATCGTTGGATGTCAGGTGCTCCATTGACCAGGAAATTGAGAGTAGGAGGAGCCTGTGTCCCATCCCCAGATGGGTCCCGACAGAGCTCCGCTCCCCCCACCCCCGCTCTATCCTTGCAGAGAGTTGGTGCCGGCCCGCCGTGAACCTCGGGCCCTGCACCACGCCGCGGCTCCTCTGCCGGCGCGAGCCGTGCTGCTGGAGAAGGCAGGCCAGACGCGGCGGCTGCAGCGGGCCCGGCAGCGGGCCGAGCGCCGCGCGCTGAGCGCCAAGGTGGTGCAACGGCAGAACCGCGCCCGGGAGAGCCGCCCTCGCCGGCCTAAGCACCAGGGCAGCTTCATCTACCAGCCGTGCCAGCGCCAGTTCAACTACTGAGTGCCCTCACCGCGCCACGAACCCCTCGCAGTCTCTGTGTCCCCTTGGTTCCCTCTGCAGCAGCCAGTGTGCTGCTCCAGAGACGGCTGGGCTGGGACACCACCCCTCCTTCCTTCCGTGGGTCCGGAGGGGTGGTGGCCCTTCCTTCCTTAACTCCCTTGACTTTTTTTCCCTTCTGGGATCCTCTGATCCACCTCTGACCACCCCCCACCCCCAAACCCTTCATCCTTCCTAAACTCAGCATCTAATCCTGTCTCCTCACCCTCACTCCTGATCTTCTATGCTTTTCTGACTCCCATCCCTGTCTCTCCCTACCTTTGCTCTTTTGCCTCCCCCCTTCCCAATTTCTGGGAGCCCTCTTGCTCTGATCTGACTTATACCCCATATCCCATCTTCAACTCCTACCTTACACGATTCACCCTTTCCTGTGTTTGGCATTATATTTACTCCTGTTCCCCTATTCATTCCTAGCAATTCCCTCAGAAATGGATGGAGAGGGGACTCTGAGCCTCACCCTGACCAAGTCCAATCTGCCATGCCTGCGCCAGCTAGTCAGGGGTCAGGCTCAGGGTTTTGCTTCTAGTCTTCCCCTTCTCCCTGTCCTAGGGGCTGGACTTCCAAGAGCTGCTTAGGCCTAGAAAGGTAAAGTATGTAGAAGAGGATAGTGAAATGTGAGCTTAGAGGGAGAAGGTGGAGGGGGGAATCCGGGGAAAGAGCAGCCTATGGGAGATGCGTTGAGAAGCTGTAAGGGAGCAGGGCACATGGGGAGCTGACATCGTGTATGTTCAGAGAGGACAAGCCCTGCTCTCAGGCCAGAGCCTGGAGCCAGCCCAGACTTCCCTTTCCTATGATCATACCTCCCAAGTCTTTTCCTGAAATTTACCCCTCCTCAGGTCCTGAGTCTGAAGGGCTTAATACCTTGCCACCCCACCTTTCTATGTCACTCCAGGAGTAGAGGCTGGGTAAGGGCCTGCTATCCTGGCCATTTATTTGTTCACATGCCTAAGGTGCTAGAATTAGCTTAGGGAGATGCAGGCGAGGGCTTCTGGTCAGAGAAAGGGCCTATACCCCAAGGGAAAACTGCAGAAGAATGATGCTCAGAAGGACAAGCTGTGGGGTGAAGCTCTTGCCTCTGGTCTTAATTTAATTAGTATGACTGGCTAATAAACACTCCTAGGTAGGAGGCCAGAGCCCCTCTCTCAGTTCCCAAATTTTCCCTGTCTAGGCTCAGGGCCTTCAGGGGCCCTCTTCTTTTTTCTCCTACAGGGATTTTCCTTTTCCAGTTTGTTGGAAAAGGAAAGGTGCCCTATGGCCCTCTTCCCCTCCCCTCCAGGTATCCAGAGAAAGGATCTGAATCCCTGGATGAGGCATATGGGACAGGGGCAATCAGCTTTCCTTTTGTGCTGGGACTGAATTTTGGGCTTAGACACCAGCAACAGCCTCTTGAAATGCCCGGAGTTGTTTCCCATTCTCTTTTTAGCTGTCCTTTTCTAGTGTGTGCTCTTTCTTCTTTGAAACTTTAAAGATTTCCTATTATATACTAACATAGGTCTTCCCCTTCACCCTAATTCCAGGTTTTGAGTCTTCAACCCCAACTTGGGGTTGGATAAAATACTGCATTCCCAAGGGCAAAAAGCAGCTGTCTCCCTGATTCTATATCCCTAGGCCTCATATGATATGTGGGGAAAGGAGAAAGGAGGTATCCCCATGGATGGTAGGATAGGGACAGAAGCCCTGTTGTGGTCTTCTATTCCAGGGCAAAAGCCCAAATCATACTCTAAGCAGATCAATGACCCCACACTAGCTACTAGGGTTCAATCAGACAACCTTCTTTCTATCCTCAAGTTCTTCAGTTACAACATAGTACTTCTATTCTTCAAGCTACCTTTAGCTCACTTCCTAGCCAGCTTAGGGTCTTCAGCACTTATAAGAGCTGAAATTCCCTCCAGCCCTTCTTGCCTACTTTTCACTGCCAGCCAGAGCCTAGGGTCAGTCTTGAGCAGTGCCCATGATCCTGCTTGGTGGGAGAAGAATCTGAATGATGGGGCATTTGACTCCCATTTCAGAAGGTCTTGCCTCTTACCTGTATTTCTAGAGGCTCCTGTAGTTCTAGAACTCTTCAATCTCTTCACCTGGCTGGTTGCAAAGCTCATTTTTTTGTACTTTCCTATAAATTCTGTAGCATTGGAGTGTGGCAATATTTGAATTATGTAGAGATTTTTAAGAACCAACACTACTCAGTCTCCTGCTAGTCTGACTCCTGAAGCATCAGACCTTGTCATACTGTATTGACTGTGTATGTGCCTTTCACCTTGAGCATGCTTCAGGATTTTTTCGTAAACCACAGAACTTGAATACACAAGGGAACCAGAATTCACAAAGTCCTATGCAACCTTAGACAGGAGGGGGTTAGAGAGTCTGTCTTGACTGATTTCAGAGATCTAGAGAAGTTTGTACCAGTTTGTATTAATGTCAGTACTACCAGCACTTTGCCAAAACTTAGGATGTCAGAGGGACCTGTTTCTAGAGTGAGTCCCAGTTACATCAAAGGGTGACTTCCAGCTTTCCCCTATAAGTCTAAGTGGTTCTCTTGAGCTGGATGTCACTTTCTAGCCTTTGTCAGTCTGGCCCCAGCAGGCACCATGTGTGTATGAATGCAGTTTGGTGCTGTTTTGGAGTATGCCTGCTGCCCAGTCCCCTGCCTGAAACCTTCCAATCAACTTGCTATGACCCATAAAGTCTTAGGTGCAACAAGGACCGCACCAGGGTTCTTGGATGCCTCCCAGGATTCATAGCTTTATGTGAAGGGACTGAATGCAGACAAACCATAGCCTGCTTCTAATACTTTTCTCCCTACCCTGCCACCTAGTTCCAAATGCAAGTTGAGTGCATCTCTGTTGGGTGTTTTATGTTGAGACTGGCTGAAATGAAGACTTTGGTTGACCATGTTGTGATGTGTCGACAGATTCAAGGACACAACCACCTCGACCTGGTCATATGGCATGCCTGTGTATGTGTGTAACAGGATTCTGATTGTTAGATTGCAATGCTAATTATTCCTCTATGGGAGAGAAAATTAATATAAAGAAAAACAAATAAAAATCTATTTAAAGCACATTATGCATTCTTCCTGAGTGGAGCTAAAATATGTGAAGCACCGTGCAATCTCAAGCAGTCGAAGCATAGGGTATTTTTTTATGTTGGCTTTGATTCTGGTGTGTATATCACAGGAGGGGACAAAGGTAAATAAGCTCAGAGAACAGAGTCAGACAAAGGGGCCTGACTCATAAACGCTATTTTTAGGGGACATTTATACATATATTAAGATAGCTGAAATAGAGATGGGAATAAGCGCTGCTATCATTGACTCATTCTTTTGGTCTCAGGCACAAGGGTAAGGAGCCACTGGAGGAGAGGAAAGTACAAATCTACCTCTAGGAAATAATGGCAGAAGGCTAGCGCTGAGGCTGATACAGGACAACCCCAAGTCCTGAAATTCTTAGAAGACTGAAAGTAGGGAAGGGTAGAAGCATCTGGTTTTAGAGACTATACTGACTGAAGAATTTAACCAGGAAAGAAAAAAAAAAAACCTGGACATGTCCATAAGCCACTCCCAGACCTGCAACAGATAAGAGTAGGCTATTGTGGATAGCAGTATATAATGCAAAGTGACCCTTTTAATTTGGGAGCTGCCCATCTAGCTACAGAATTAGACTAAAGATACTGGGCTAAAACTCAGGGTCTCACACGCTCACTCTGCTGTTTTGCTCATCCTGGCACTCTACCACTTAAACTATACCTCTAATCTTTTTGCTGATTAATTGGAAATAATCTCACAGACCTTTCTGCCTGGGATAACTATGAGCTACAAATCTCAAGATTTCAGCCTCCTGAGTAGCTTGGATCCTAAGTATGAGCCACCAACTCCTGGCTTAAACTGGTTAAATTCTTGATGCTGGTGCAAATAACCTTGTCAGTCTGGGTTTATCTTCTGAATGGTGGATGTAAACACAGTTGTGTTGGGAAACAGGTGCACAGAGAAAAGATGTATAAAGTGATAAAATTATATATATTGTCCTCAACTTTCTAGATTTTCAGATGCAGTGTGGAGTCACAGGTTTGTATTGACTCATTTATGGTCCAAAGGAAGAGCTTACTCTCCCAGTAAATCCTTACCAATAATATACCTGTATGTTCTATAACAATGACATTTATTTAACACATTCAGTATTTCACATTGTACAAACCCCTTAGATTCTCTTTATTCACTGGTCCATTTCTACAACAAATACATCCAAAACACTATATAATAAAATTATTTACAACATTTTCAAATGACAAGATTGTTTTTGCCCTGCTACTGCTATTCACACACAGTACTTCCCACAGCACAAGACATCATTAGAAGATCTAAAAATGCTCACCCTGTACTCTAGGCTGCTTAGGAAATGTGAAAACTATTAACATTTATGATGGCATTAGCTCCTCTCAATACATGGCAACATTTTAGAAACCTTGAATTTCATCTTGTAACACCAAAAGGGCCAAACAACCCTGCTTTTCCCCATTGCACTTTAAAAAACAGGTGGCAGGGACTAGGAAAAGGGTCACATTATTAAAATGACTAACTGTACAGAAATAGATTTTAAAAAGTCACAGCTCAAAATTACTCTTTGTAAAATTCACACTCATTTACAAGTATCAAGTCACCCTCCGGCTTGTTTACTTGGATTTTCTTCGCTTGGATTGCACCGCACTGGTTATGTCTGTGGGGAAAAAGGAAGGACACATTCAACTGAGGCAATCTGCTGCACAGTCCACAAAGGCCAGGGCTGATGAAAGTGAGACCCCACTAGACTGAGTCAGTTTAAGGGATACTTGGTGTGGAGAGTCACACGCTCTGCCTCATAACTTACATGGGAAGAGCATGGTCTTGCATTAGAGCCTGACAGTTATGGGAACGTGATACAGGTGAACAGGTGTTGGGAAACAAGACATATCTGTCTAGAACAAGTGGCAGGGTAAGGTGGTGGCACTAAGGTTTGAATTTGTGGCCTCATTCTTGCTAGCCTGATGCTCTACCACCTGAGCTATGCCTCCAGTCCTGCTTTTTTGTTGGTTATTTTGAGATAGTATCTCAAGACTTTTTCTGCCTGGCTTTGAACTGCAATGCTCTAGTTCTTAGTCTCTTAGGTAGCTAGGTTTATAGGCATGAGCCCCAAGCTCCCCAGTAGCACCCTCCCACCCCCTGCCTTAAATTGGACAATTAATCTGACAATCTTCAGTTCCTTTCAATGAAGTGTGGACAGGCTGGGAGTGGTATTGGTGAGAAGTCTATGAATGATACCACAGTGAATAAATTGTCTCAACCAATAAATTGGTTCATTTTTGGAAGCAAAACATTGTTTTGTAGAAGGGAACTCGTTATAGTCAAAGGTCTCTAACATGACCACAAAACCCTGGTTACTAGGTGTCTACTATGTCAGGTTTCTCAAGGCTAAAGGTATATACAGGGGCTGGAAAGATGGCTCGGTGGTAGAGTGCTTGCCTTGCATGCGTGAGGCCCTGGGTTTGATTCCTCAGCACCACATAAGTAGGAAAAAAAAAGCCAGAAGTGGCACTGTGGCTCAAGTGGTAGAGCACTAGCCTTGAGCTGAAGAGCTGAGGGACAGTCCCAGGCCCAGAGTTCAAGCTCTATGACCAAAAAAAAAAAAAAAAAGATATATACAAAATGGAAGCCATTCACAATAAGCAACAGCCTTATCTGAGCCTCACGGTGACATGGAAGAAATGGGAATTAAGTGATTTATACACAGTAACAGGGATATGAATGGGATGACTTTTCCTTTAATTTCCCTTGCACACTAGTAATTTTCTTTCTATTTTGAGACACATGTCTTGCTATGTAGCTCATGCTGACCTCAAACACTCAAGTGTCTGCCTCTGCCTCCCCAGGGATATGTGCCACCATACCCAACTACTTAATCTTATCCCAGCTTTATTATTTTTGTACCAGTCCTTGGGCTTGAACTCAGGACCTACATACTTGTGCTCAGGACTCTATTATATGACTCAACTCACAGCTCTACTTCTGGCTTTTTTGATGGTTAAATGGAGATAAAATTATCACAGCTGGGTGCCAGTGGCTCACAGCCTGTAATCCTAGCTACTAAGGAGGCTGAGATCTGAGGATTGAGTTTCAAAGCCAGCCTGGGCAGGAAAGGCTGTTAACCACCAGAAAACTGGAAGTGGCACTGTGGCTCAAGTGGTAGAGCACTAGCCTTGCGCTGAATAGCTCAGGGACAGCGTCCAGGCCGAGTTCAAGTCCCACGATGGACAAAAAAAAAGAAAAAAAGATAATCAGATTTTCCTGCCTGGACTGGCTTTACAGATCTTAGCCTTCTAGTAGCTAGGATAAAGCTAGACATTTAAAGAAGTTTTATTATTAGGGATTGAACTCAGGGCCAAGCATGCTAGGCAAGTGCTCTATTTTCTGAGCTACTCCCTCAGTGCCCCCTCCTTTTTTTCTTTTGTCGATCATGGGGCTTGA
Source organism: Dipodomys ordii (assembly GCF_000151885.1). NCBI lineage: Eukaryota > Metazoa > Chordata > Mammalia > Rodentia > Heteromyidae > Dipodomys > Dipodomys ordii. Next base: position 15,497,481 of record NW_012267229.1, read on the forward strand.
ACTCTGGGCCTGAGCGCTGTCCTTCAGCTCTTCAGCTCAAATCTAGTGCTCTACTATTTGAGCTACAGTGCCACTTCCGGTTTTCTGGTGGTTTACTGGAGATAAGAGTTTCACGGGGCTGGGAAGGTGGCTCAGTGGTAGAGCGCTCACCTTGCATGCATGAGGCCCTGGGTTCGACTCCTCAGCACCACATAAGCAGAAAAAGCCAGAAATGGGTGCTGTGGCTCAAGTGGTAGAGCGCTAGCCTTGAGCTGAAGAGCTGAGGGATAGCACCCAGGCCAAGAGTTCAGGCCCCACGACCGACCAAAAATGAAAAAAAAAAGTTTCATGGACTTTTCTGCCTGGGCTGGCTTTCAACCGAGATCCTGAGATCTCAGACTCCTGAGTAGCTAGGATTACAGGCGTGAGCCACCAGTGCTTAGCTTTCAGCTCCTTTTTTATGAGATAGAGTCTTATTAAATTTGCCTTGAATAGCCTTCAACTTATGATCCTCTTGGGCTGGGAAGGTGGCTCAGTGGTAGAGCACTCGCCTTGCATGCATGAGGCCCTGGGTTCAATTCCTCAGCACCACATAAGCAAACAGAAAAAAGCCGGAAGTGGCGCTGTGGCTCAAGTGGTAGAGCGCTAGCCTTGAGCTGAAGAGCTGAGGGACAGTGCCCAGGCACAGAGTTCAGGCCCCACGACTGGATGCAAAAAAAACCCAAAAAACTCATGATCCTCTTGTTTCTACCTCCTGAGTGATACAGGTGTGTACCACCA